>NC_026002.2:57129543-57789662 GCF_000442705.2 Elaeis guineensis | reverse complement strand
TATGTACATGGACTGGGATAACCCAAGCATCCTTTTAGATCTATCCCTATAGATCTTCATCCCTAGGATGTAGGATGCTTCACCCAAGTCCTTCATGGAGAACTGTGATGACAACCAAACTTTTATTCCCTGTAGTGCGGGGATGTCATTCCCGATTAAGAGAATGTCATCCACGTACAAGACAAGGAATACCACAACTGGACCATTTGCCCATTTATAGATGCAGGGATCTTCCCCATTCTTAATGAAGCCATACATTTTGATCACCTTATCAAAATGCATGTTCCAACTCCGAGAAGCTTGCTTCAATCCATAAATGGATCTCTGAAGCTTGCATACCTTGGACTCATCTGTGGATGTAAACCCTTCAGGTTGTATCATATACACCTCTTCAGTCAGCTCTCCATTAAGAAAAGCTGTCTTTACATCCATCTGCCAGATCTCATAATCTAGATGGGCAGCTATTGCAAGCATTATCCGAATAGATTTGAGCATTGCCACAGGAGAAAATGTCTCGTCATAGTCAATGGACGATACCCCTTGGCAACCAGACAGGCTTTATAGGTCTCCACCTTTCCGTCTGCGCCCCTCTTCCTTTTGAAGACCCATTTACACCCAATGGGTTTAACCCCTTTAGGTGGGTCAACCAATGTCCATACATCATTGACCTTCATGGACTCCATTTCGGATTTCATGGCTTCAAGCCATTTCTCGGAATCAGGTCTCTGCATAGCATCCATATAGGTGATCGGATCCTCATTATTCTCATCAAGTTTGATGGGATCACCATCCCGGACCAAGAAACCGTAGTATCTGTCCGGCTGACGCGGTACTCTACCGGATCGTCTTAATGGTACAGGTATATTGGGCTCCGGATCTGATCTAATCATATCCGACTCAGGTTCAGCTATTGGTGTCGGTCCTTCTATCTGTTGAACTTCATCAAGTTCAACCTTAGAGGCAACGGTTCCTTCACCAAGGAACTCCTTTTCTAAAAAGATTGCCTTAAGGCTGACGAACACCTTTTGTTCATCAACATGGTCAAAAAAATATCCTTATGTATCTTTGGGGTACCCTATGAATGAGCATTTGTCAGACCTAGGTCCAAGTTTGTCTGTGACTAATCGTTTGACATAGGCCGGGCACCCCCAGACCCTAAGGTGTGAAAGTACTGGCTTACGCCCTATCCATATCTCATATGGAGTCTTAATTACAGACTTACTTGAAATCCTATTTAATAGATAACAGGCCGATTCGAGTGCATATCCCCAGAAGGATATCAGCAAGCTAGCAAAAAATCCATCATGGATCAGACCATGTCTAACAAAATCCGATTCCTCCTTTCAAACACACCATTATGTTGTGGTGTTCCTGGAGGAGTCCATTGAGAGAGAATCCCATTCTCTCCTAGATATGTGAGAAACTCACTAGAAAGGTATTCTCCTCCTCGATCAGATCGAAGAGTTTTAATACTCTTCCCAGTTTATTTTTCTACTTCACTTCAGAATCGTTTGAACATTTCAAATGAATCCGACTTATGTTTCATCAGATAGACATATCCATATAGGTATAGATCATCCGTGAAAGCTATGAAGTAGAAATATCCACCTCTAGCACTGGTTCTCATGGGCCCACATACATCAGTATGTACTAGGCCCAAGAGCTCAGTAGCTCTCTCACCTTTTCCAGTAAAAGGTGACTTGGTCATTTTACCAAGAAGACAGAACTCACAGGTTGGAAGTGATTCACAATCACTGACTTTGAGGATTCCCTCTTGAGTCAACCTGTTTATTCTGTTCTTGTTTATATGACCTAGCCTACAGTGCCATAAGTAGATATCAGACATACTATCTAATCTAGGGTGCTTGCCAGTAGAATAGACTCTTATCAGGCTTGATCTTTTTGGTCTGGCTCTGCACAGATGTCCCAGCCTGAACTTGCACCTTCTTGACTTTCTTCTTCTTGTTCTTCTTTCCTTTCTCAAAGGGTCGAGAACCAGAAGATGAACCTCCCACTGAGTTCACTGAGTTCACCGACTCCTTGAGGAGTTGGTGATCCTTCTCAAAGTTTTGAAGCAACCCCATTAACCCATGGTAGTTTACTTCAGGCTTTGTCATTCTATAATGAGTGAGGAATGAGAGACAAGACTTGGGCAGCGAGTTCAGTATTGCATCTTTCCCAAGCTGCTCATGCAAGGGAAAGCCGAGCTTGCTCAATCGTTCCATCAGCTCGATCATGTACAATACATGATCAGTGACAGAGACTCCATCCCGTATTTTGGCGTTGAAGATGGCACAACTAGTCTTGTGCCTCTCTACGTCATCGGGTGTGCCAAAGGTATCCTCCAACACTTGAAGCATGTCCTTTGGCTGAGCCGTCTCGAATCTGCGACTGAACTCGTCGCTCATGATAGCAGCAAGCATGATACAGCGCACCGTGGTCCGATCACTGAGCCACTTCTGGTAAGTATCTCTGACTGTTCCACGTGCATTGACAGCTGGCTCCTCAGGTGCAGGATCCATTATCACATATAGGATCCGTTCATGCTCCAGGACTATCTTCAACTTTCGGTACCAGCTACCGAAGTTGGGTCCCACCAACTTATCATTGTCCAACAATGATCGGAGCGATAGGGAAGTGGCCATATTTGCACAAAGAAGAACCATAACCTAATTAGTAATTGATTCATTAAACCTAAAGATTTGGATTTTAATCAAAAGGTTTCTCCCACTATTTTATTCGAATTGGTAGCCTCTACCTTCAATTCGAGGAATTACCCTAATTCCTTAGCGGGTACTAGAATCCACTTAGACTGCACACAAGCTCAACTTTGGTTGGCCAACCCATGTACATCTAAGGGTAGGTTCATAACCAATTGTTTCTCTAAACAATTTCTAGTAATTTTAATTTTACCCCAGAAACCTAATCAGTAGGCTTTGGCCTCCACTGTAAGGATCCAGTTAGGTCCAACCATTAACATGATCATACTTGGTGTATCTAACCAACGAATGATTAAGCCCAACTTTGGTTGGCTCACCTAACCACCATTGGAGAGATACTTCCAAGTCGTCATATGATGAGTGATAATTCCATTAGTCAACAAGCACCAGGCCTTTGGGTCTGCAATGATTATTGAGTTCATGGACTCATTATCAAACACCTTAATGGGAGGCTATGACTCAGTTATCTCCATAACTTTATCATTTTAAGGACCTAATAATTTTAGAGGATTTAAATAATATAGAGGATGAGGTTAGATGAACCAGCTTATCATGATCCTCCCACTGGCTTCACCAAGTCAGCTTAAGGGAGACCATTAAAGGGGCTGGTCTAGGAGCACCTAAATCAGTCACACTGATTTACCTAGCTGACATGGGTCAGCTCGAATAGTCAAGTGATCCGATCAAAATATAATTTCACCAAGAGGCCAGGTAAGTTCGATCAGTGGGAGGGTCTGCCAAAGCTTGCCTTAGACACCATCATGAATGGCCAGGTAAGCGGGCTCCCAATTAAAAACCACCGGTCTGGTTTACCTTAGACACCAACTGGTTTAATTAGTTTCGATTAGATCAACCTAACAGTTCATGCTAGACCGCTTAGCCAAGAATCAAGTCCATTTGGTTCTCGTTAAAGATATGGACTTGACCAACTACAACTATTGTAATTGATCTAGAGAATCCTTGACCTAATCTAAGACAACAATTGATTAGATTTAGTCAATTCTCTAATTAAGTCCATCTTTAATCTAACCATAGGTCTAACCCAATTAATGGACCTAATTTCCACTAACCCATTAACCCAATGTGTTATGATTTGTGTCTTAGGTTCTTCAATTCACAATCCTAGAACCTAATCAAACAACTTCTTAATTCTTAATTAAGTTTTGGGATGAGGGTTGGGTTCGGCTTTTCAAAAAATAATTTTCATATTTGTAAAATAATTTTACAATATGATTCTACCAATCATATTGCATGTTTGATTCATAATCAAGATGCAAGTGAAATAAACATGAAACTACTTTAGATCTAATCTAAATAGGTTCATGTAATTGAAACAATTTCAACTTTAAATAATTTCTTTGCATAAAAATTATTAACAAAGAGATTTTATTTTAGATTTAAACATCTTTTAAATCTAATAAATCATAAATTTAATCTAGATCATATCTAACAAATTTATGATTAAAGATAGATCTACACAAACTAGGACAACCTTTGCACTGTAAGGGGTAAACCTTACAGCAGGACAACCTTGCAGTTTGTGATTGATCTAAAATTTTAATTTCAGATTTAATAATCAGATTATAAATTAGATCTAATCTAAAAAATAATCTAAGCATGTATAAATAATCATGTAATAAAGAACCTAGGCTCTGATACCAATTGTAGGAACCAGATCTAGGGTTTCAGGGTTAGATCTTGAAACTTTTTCAAGATCATACAGCGAAAGACTAAAATAAATCAAAATTTATTTTTTAAGATCAGAAAATCCCTAGATCTAAGATTCTATTACATGATTATTACATAGCATTAAATTAAAAATTAAAATATATATAAATATAGTATGAACTACATGTTGATCATATCAACATGTTTCTATACTAGCTACATCTAATGTATGTATTAAATAATAGATCAGATCTATTACCTTGCAAGTTAGACGCTCTAACCTCGCTGATCCGGGCTTAAGGATGATGTTGCAAGCTGCACACGTGTCCGGCCTCTAGGAGTCGTCCACACGAGCCCACGAATCTCGATCAGAAGTCCTGCTTCAGGAAATCAGCACAGTATGCTAGTACTGCGCTGATCCTTCTTTGATGGTTGATCAGGTGCCTCCTTCTTCTTGATTTGGACTCTTCCAAAGATGGAAAGTAGAAGGAGGAGTTTTAGATCTGAGACACTCTCAGGAAACTCAAGATGGAGGGAGGAAAGATATGAAAACAAAAACCCAAGAAGAAGACCCTCTTCTTCTTCACGTTTTTCTCTCTAAACACCCAAACTTGCATCTTTTATATCTCCATGACCTAAAGGTATTTCTCTCTGATTTTTGGATGGTAGAAAGACCTCTCAAAAAACTATCTCTCCTTCAAATTTTACGAAGAAACTCATCTTATATAGAGAGATATGATAGAGTCTTTGTCTAGGTCAAACACCTAGTCAAGGCTTATCCAAACATGGCAAGTTAAGGGACGCCCAACTCTTGAGCACCTCCTCCATATTTTCGTGCATGGATCACCAGAAAAGGGTGTACAATATAAACCCTAAAAGCCACAAAAATTTTAAAAAAAATTTTGGATAAATTCGGTGCAAAATTGAAAGAGTTTTGGATTTCTAAAACTCTATCTCATAGAATTCGAAATCCAAACTTATTCCTTTTAGATTTGATCCAAATCACCTTCCATGTAAGAAAGAAGAGAGGAGACCTTTTGTGAACGTGGGAGAGATCTGGGAGAGGGCTTTTGTCGCACAAAATAAGTGGAGATTGGCGTTGAATAAGAGAGAGGGCGTGGAGAAGGTTTATGTGGCGCAAGGTGGAATCCTAGTCCTACTAGGATTCTGTCTCATAACTTGTTTTAATTTGGTTTCCCAAATCAAATCAAATCAAAATTAGATCAACCCTATTAAAATAGGTCTTAACCTAATTAAGAACATAATTTAATCAGATTAAATTATATTTAAATCTGATTTAATTTTCTAATCAAATTAGAAATTAGATTGACCCAAGTCCTAGTTGAACTAGGACTAGTCTTTCCTTGCACTTGGCTTATCCAATAAACCAATTGGACTTGATCCAATCAAGCCCAAATCAAATCTAATTAAATCATATTTAATTAGACTTAATCTCATTCCATTGGCTTAATCAAATTAAGCCAATTAACAATCAAATTGCTAATCGATCCTCCTGTAACACTTGTACTGGGTTAAATGTCAATCGTATTGATCATTTAACCCTAGAATGATTCTTAATCGTTGATCAACCATCCGATCGGATCATGAACTCTAATGTGTGTGACCTCATAGGTCCGAACCTAAGCCGGTATCATAGAAATAAATTCTTATACCAATCGAAGTGACCATCTAGCAATGATACCCGACGATCGGATAGGTCGAATGTGTAGAACAACATCCTTAGAACCCATGCGGATATAGTTTTCATATAATTCATCCCCTTGACCAAAATGATCATAGGACACCCCAGAGCTCAACTGTCAACTCTGATCAGGTTGTCCACATTGTATTTCAAAATATCAAATCCATCTAATGGATTATCCTGGCCAAGGTTTTGCTAAATTGAAATACAGCGACTCATTCTTCTCCAACTCTTGGAGTGGTCAATCCCATCTCGATCACACTCTGACTTCGCAAGTACTTGACTGTGCCCAGAAGCCTTCCGTCCCTGAATTAGAAATTCAGTTAGTCCAGTACCAAAGCACAGTGAGTTGCTTGCAAGTCACTGAGGCGATCTCAAGTCTAAGGGACACTTATACCTATATCCCATCAGAGACATTCTTGACAGCAGAATGCTCTGGAGTTGATCATGTTCAATGACGATGTACCCTTACATCTCACCTGTATGCCATACCAGTGTCTCCACACTCCTTGGTTAAGAGGACAACCAACCCATATGGCCTACAGCGACCTATGCTCGATAGAAGCTGTCGTCCTTATTAACAGCTTATCATTTGGTCGTGAACAGTTTTAAGGACTAATCGATAAATCCTCTCTTTATCGAATCTAAATAGTCCTAAGGACTTCATCATAACAACGGAGTTCATTAGAAGATGAAAGCTTATGATGAAAATACCAAATATATTTTATTTATTAACAAATCAATTACAATACTTGGTTACTCAACCGTCAACCGCTTGACGATTGGCTTTTTGGGACACATTTCCCAACACATGACCCAACAGCAATCCCTCGCTAGGCTAGAAGCACAAATAGATCAATTAACTAAATCTACCATGAGGAGAGAACTAGGTCAATTGCCAAATGAACAAATATCGAATTTTGAAAATGATCCACCCATCCACCAATCACCTGGACCTAGTCATCAATCCAATGGCCCACCTAAGAATCCCCAATTTGAAAGTGACAATATAATTTTTGAGCTTAAAAGTGATAGGATTCTTAAGGACTCATACCAAGACCAGATGAGTGAGGCTAGTACTGATGCTAGCCAAAAAGAGAATTTAGAAGAGGAGATTAGTACTGAGACTAACCTAATAGAAGAACCTGAGCTTAGTACTGATACTGATCTAAGTGAAGAAAAGAAGAGAATGGATGTGTTACCCAAGATATATCCATCAAAAGTCCCATTTTCTTCAGTCTTAGAAGTTGGTTCCACTTTAAAATCACCTCCACCATAATTGAAATTATCCTTGATCATATCTGAATATGTATGTTTAAAATTAAGTGACACCCTTCCAGCATCCCGTGCATCCAACTCAACTTCTAACCTAAAAATTCAATTCATGAGCATTTTAGAAGAACAAATAGGAAAAATTTTCAACAAACAAGGGTCTGTGAATGGGTTTGTGAATTATCTTTCTAAAATTAAAAATGAAGATGTGAAATACTTTCTGAAGATTGGCAACAAATTATTGAAATTTATTATAGGCCATCTTTCTGAGATTGGCAATCCAAAATCATTGGAATTTGTCAATCTAATATTTGACACGGGATAGGTGAGAGAATCAGTATGGTCTGACTGAAGACGGTAAACTTAGCGCTTCCTGGGAGGCAACCCAGTTTTTAGTTTTCAAGTTTTCAATTTTTGCTTTTGTCTTTGCTTTCTTTTGCATTTTGTTTAGGATAATCGAGTCTTGCTTTGTATCTTTTATAGGAATCTGAAAATAATCTTGACTAAGTTGGGGGGAGAATTAGTTTTAAAAAGACTTATGGATCAGGTGATATCTCTCCTTTTCTTTCTCTTTACATGACTGTTCATATTTTCTACTCCATTGAGGATAATGTTGATTAAGTTGGAGGGGAGAATAATTTTTTTTTAAGTTCTCAAGTAAGTTAGTATTTAGTATTTAAGCATCTGATTATACTTAAGAATCGAGTTAAACTAAGCATTTTTAAAAAAGAAAATTGATGTACAGATCAGAGAGTTTGTGAGATATTAAGGGATCAAATATTAAGAAAACTCAATAAAGAGTTAAGTTTAGAACTTAAATAATTTTCTTTGAGCATTTCTAAATTTTTCTACCAGCATCAAAAAAGAGTTTACTTTCTATAGATTTGTGTAGAGTAACTATATATTTCTTCATATATTTAAAAAAAAAAAAATTTAAGTACTTCATGCTGAGTAACCGGGCCTCTTTGCCTAAGCAAGCATTGAATTTCATGTCAAAAGGTATGAAGGACAAAGAAGCTTTGTTGTAAAGCTAGTTTTAACTCGTAACCTGTTTGATTCGAGCAAGTAAGTTCGAGGGGTATTTTATACCTAGTGCCCTAAAGCCATCTGGTTTGAGAGTCATTGACTAAAAACTCGCTACATGGGTCAAACAGAAAGCTTAAGGGGTTAAGACACTCAATAGTGGTATAATGTTAAAAAAAAATAGATATTAATTTAATTGAGCAATTTAAGCATCAAAATGAAGGACAGAAGCAACAATATACTTGTCCATATAAAGGTTAATGATTTGGAGATAAAGGTAGGGATAATTTAAAAAAATTCAAAAAAAGTTTTAGTATTTTTAGTTTAACTTTCATATTGACTAGTATTAATACCCCAATGACATACCTCATTTACACTCTACTGAATATCAATGATCTTTTAAAAATTATTTGGTGAAATTCGAAACTTTAAGTTAAACGGTACTTAATTCTAAATTCTTTCTTTACTCGAGGACGAGCAAAGTTCAAGTTGGGAAGTGTAATAAGTGGTATATTTTTATATTTATTGAAGATATTTTTGGTAATTTATGGTGCTAACATCTTCTTAAAAACCCTAATTTCATGAATTTATTGAATTTTCTTAAAAAATAAGTGATTTTGAAAAAAAAATAAAATTAGATATATTTATAAAAAAATAGATGTTAATTTAATTAAGAAATTTAAGCATCAAAATGAAGAGAAATTTTTGAAAAATTTAATGCATATTTTTTTCAATTTTTTAGGTAAAAAACAGAGCAAAAATGGAGCTAAAATACCTTAAAAAATAAAAAATATTACCTTCGGTGCACGGTGGACCGGTCGGTTGGTCCATAGAGCCAGGATGCGGTCCACAGGAATAGTTATGCGGTCCACAGGCATGGCTCATAGTGAGAGAAAGATCTGGGCACAATCCAACGGCTGAGATTCAATCAGACCCAGATCCGATGGTTCAGACTCGTTGCCGACTTTGAATAGGACTTTTTTGCACGATCCGACGGCTAGAACTTCATCAGAACCCAGATCCAATGGCTGACATTTGATCCAACCCTAATAAAGATTATAACTCTAATTTTTGAGCAGATCTGGATGGTCCGAAGCTAATCCGACGGTCAGGAATATTCCTAAGGAGATAAATACTATTTCTAAGGGTTTTAAGACTCCTTTTCCTATCAAAAAATTATGAAAAATTCATCTATAAATAGGGGGTCCGGGAATAAGCTTTGAGGAGTAGAAAAATTGAGTAAAAAGTATAAAAAAAAAAAAAATAATAAAATAGCTTTAGGGATCCAAGGAAAAGAAGGAGAAAAGTCGGTTCACTCTACGGAGTATGACGGAAGATGGAGAGATCATCAACCATCTTCTTGATGAGGCTTAGCTGATCAACTTCAGATCCTTGTTACAGTTTTATTTTTATTTTATTTTATTTTATTATTTCTTTTAAATTTTTTGTACTTGAATTTCAATTTCAATTAATGCAAAATTTATTTTCTTGCACTTTAAATTCCTGTCTTTTATTTTTTGCACGTAGATGCTAGGATCTAATTAGTAGATCTTAGTACCAATTTATTTTTATACTTTTTAAATTTTTATTATTTATTTTTATTGTAAGTAGATGCTAGGATCTAGTTAGTAGATCTTAGTACCTGATTTATTTTTTGTACTTTTAATTTTTATTTTTCGACTTAAATTACTTTCTCCAAACTTTTATTTTTTGTAAAATCAAAGATTTCAAATCAAAATCCTACTTTCTCTATGGATTCAACCTGACTCACTACTTTCTATATATTTTTAATTTTTATTAAAGTCAAAATTTGATTGATAATCACGGTGTCCTAACGACAGCATCTTGATCCTATCAAGTGGCATCCCTATACGTTATTAGAGAATCCCTTCAAATGGAAAGAGAGTCTTTAAACCCTACTTGCTGTTATGACCGGATGGTCTGGTGATATACAATTTGAGTGCTAGGCTACTTGGATAATTAATCTTACATATCATGTATGTAACATGCAAAAATTTAGATCTAATCTAAATTATTTCAGATCTGATCACTACTTTAGATCACATCTAAATCAGATCGAAAATATCTTATACTTCACTAAAATTAGATAATTAATTATTTAATTTCTGATTAAAAATTAAATAATTAATAAAAAATAAATTAAAATCTCTTTAGATCTCATCTAAACTTATTTATGATTTAAGTATCTAGATCAGCACATACTAGAACCACCTTTTCAGTGTAACTTCTTATAGCAGGACAACCTAATAACCAGTATATATGATCTAAATTAATTATTTTCAGATCTTTATGCATACATGATCATGTCAAAAAGAATCTAGACTCTGATACCAATTGAAAAAAAGCTAGGGTAGTTAATACATAGATTTTAAAAATTTTCATGCAGCGGAAGCAATCAAGATTAAACTATTTAATTTATTATGCACTAGATCTAATCTAACTGCCTAAGCATGGATTTTATGACATAAAACAAGCATGCATAATCTGAAAATAACATCTAAAAATAATTAGATCTAATCTAATATGATAAAGATCGGATCTCTATTTCTAAGCATGGGTTGAAGATCACCGTAGTTGAATACCGAAGGCTTATATGTTGCTCCTAGTTGCATACGCATGCGGTCTCTATGGATATCCACATGAAGCACAATCAAATTGACCTCCCTGGAGTGCTATCTCTTAACAAAGCTCCTTGGGGGCTGATTAATAGAGGAGGAAAAGATTGAAGAAGAAGCTAAAAGAGAACTCCTCTATTGAATTTTCTCTCACCCAAAACCCTAGCATCTAAGAGGACTAATTCCATGCTGAAGAGAGACCTCTCAAGAAGGAATGCTTCCTTCTAAAATCTCTCTCTTCTTTATGTTGAAAAGCTCCTCACTAACCATGCCCAAAAGCCTCCTCTTATATAAGTAGAGGACTAGGGTTTTAAGGAGGTTTGGGAACGTCCAACTCTTCTATGCCTCTTCCTAATATTTAGGCATGTAAGAGAGCTTAGGGGTGCACCTTCTCCTTCTGATTTTGATGCTAAAAATCTGATGTCCTATGGTCAAAAACCTATATATCTTGTTGCACAAAAATATGGCTCTTTAAAAGGTGGCGGAAGGAGTTTGATGAGATCAAATCTCATCCTAAAAAGAAATCCTGTTCGAAATCAAATTCCAACTTCCTTATATAATCTTTCCTTATCTTCTATGGCATTGAGAAAGGAAGAGAACAAGGGCACACGTGAAGGTTTTTAGCATGAAAGATTTCACATAGAAAGAAGTAGGGCGCGGCATTCATATGGGCGGCATGGAGTTTGTTGGGCGCATAGATAGAGAGGGAGAATCCTTGTGATTTTGGACTTCTCTTGGTGCTTAGGTCAAACCTAATTAAATTTCTAATCTAATTAGGAATTAGTGCACCCAAAAAGAGGAGGAATCCTACTCCAACTAGAAATCCAATCTCTCTTGATTAAATCCCAATCCAATTAGGAATTAGGTCAAATCCAAATCCTAATTAAATAAAAAATTAATCTTCCTTAGTGATTAGGTTATCTAATAATCTAATCTGGTCAAACCTAATTGAATATAATTCAATAAGACTTGATCAAAATATTATTGCTCAATCAAATTGAGCTAATTAATAATCTAATTATTAATTAATCCTTCTATAAAATCAATAACCCTGAGCAAATTATTTATTACAAACTTTGCATAGGGTCAATCATCAATCATATTATCGATTATACCCTTAATGATATATAATCATCGATCAGCCATTAGATTAGATCGAAACTTCTAATATGTGTGATCCTATAGGATCAAACACTAAGTCGATAGCACAGGAATAACTTTCTATACCAATCGAAGTGACCATCTAACAATGATATCCAATGGTTGGATAGTATCAAATAATTGCAAAGCAATATTCAAGAATCTGGGATATGGTTATCGCATAATTCATCCTTTTAATCTTAATGCTCAAGAAGACCTAGGGTTTAACTATCAATCCTAGAATAGTCATTCACATTATGTCTCAATTTTTTTTCTAATCCTGTGACTCCCCTTAAGGATTACTCTGGTTAAGATTTTGCTCAGTTGAAATATAGTGATGCATTAACTCCTATAATACAGAGGGATCAACCCATCTTGACTCACACACAGACTACCACAAGTACTTGACTGTATTTAAAAATCTTTTATCGCTAAATTAGAAATTTAGATAGTTTGGCATCAAAACATAGTAAGTTGCTTGCAAGTCACCATAGTGATCTCAGATCAGAGGGATACTTATGCCTATATCCTTCGCATGCTGTCCTTGACAGTAAAGTGTACTATAGTTTGGTTACTGTTTGATAATGATGTACTCTTACATCCCATCCGTATGCCATACTAGTGTCTCCACACTCCTTGATTAAAAGGACAACCAACCCATATGCACATAATGACCTATACTTGATAAATATTATCATCTTTGTAATAACATATCATTTGATCACGAACATTGTTTAAGAACTATATGATAAATCTTTTTTTATCGATCAGAAATAGTTCTAAGAATTTCATCATAACATAGGAGTTCACTAAGAAAGATGCACATATTATGATGAATTTGCTAAATAACTTTCATTATTTTATAATTCATATATAAGGAGCTCAATCATCTACAACCTAGATGATTGGCTTTATGACATATTTCTATATGGAGATACTAGTATAGCAAACAGGTGAGATATAAGAATACATCATCACTAAATAATGGCTCACCTACGGAGCACTCTACTGTCAAGAGCAGCTCGTAAAGGATATAGGCATATGCATCTCTCTGACCTGAGATCACCACGATGACTTGCAAGCAGCTCACTGTGCTTGGGTGTCGGCCTACCTGTATTTCTAATACAATGATGGAAGGCTATTGGATACAGTCAAGTACTTGTGAAATCAGTGTATGAGTCAAAATGAGATTGACTCCATATTATAGGAGTTAATATATCACTATATCTCAATTCAGTAAAATCTTGATCAAGATAATCCTTATGATCTATCATAGAATTTGAAAAAGATTGAAATACAATATGGATGACTCATCTAGGATTGACAATTTAACCCTAGGTCATCTTAAGCATTAAGATCAAAGGGATGAATTATGTGATAACTATATGCCAAACTTCTTGAATATTACTTTTTAAATATTCGACCTATCTGGATATCGGGTATCATTGCTAGATGGTCACTTTGATTAGTATAGAAAGGAGTTTCTATACTACCGACTTAGTATTTGAATCTATAGAGTCACGCACAAAGTTAAACTATATAGAAAAGAATTGACCTAATATCCATGTGTTCAATTTGAAAGTATGAGACTAGATCAAACATATAGATTTATTTAATTTAAAATTAAATTATGGGTTATATGGAATTAAACACTGACTATGTCCAGCTAACACTACGCATGAGATGTAAGTTTGATTTCGGAGATGAATTTGATCAAATCTATGATCCAAAAAAATATGAGAGATTAATTTCAAGTTTTAATTATTTTAAATTAGATCTAATTTAATTAGACTTAATTTTGTTAAGGTTGAATTGAATTAATTACCCAAGTTAAACTTGGACCTAAATCCTAATTAGATTAGGATTAGTAACTTTTTCAAATTTAATTCGAATCAAATTCGAATTGGATTCGATTTGAACCTAAATTTGAACCAAATCAGATTTGGTATACTAAGTCATATTTTTCTTGTATTCTCTCACCTAAGTGGCGAATCAAGATGGAGGAGGAGTCCCCTTAGGCATGCAGCATAAGGAGAAAGGCGCAAGTTGGCACCTCTCCCACTTCTTTTAGAAATCCTCATGGTTTAGGGAGTTTGGATTTAATTCAAATTTAAAAGGTCCTATTCCTAACCTATGAAGGTATTTGATTTGATCTAGGACCTCTTATCTATTTAAGGAGGGATGTGGAGAATAGAGAAATCAATCAATCAAGCAATTGAGGAGTGATCTATGTGTGAGATCATCTTGGGCATCCCCTCTCCCTAGGCGTCTCTCTCCTCTTAGGCGTCCTCCCTCTCCCTTTGTGGTGTGGCATGTGGGCTCCTTTCTAGCTTGAAGATTTGATCTCAAGCCTATCCTCTCCTTCCCTCCTGAAGAGTTCTTCATCCCTCACTCCTATGTTGGTTGGCGTGCGAGTGAAATAGAGGGTCTGGACATCCGGATTTTACGAAACAACAATCTTCAGAAATCAATCAATCTCGATCAATTTTTCACTACGCATCAAGGTAACTTTCATAAGAGTTATGAAAAATTTTAAATTATAATTTATTCTTTCCTTCTAGCATCCGATCTGATCAGATAAATTTTTTCTTCAACTCTTTATTTTTATCTTAAATCATCAAACTTCAAGATGTACTGAGGTATTATTTTCATGCAAGTCTGTTTCTCTTATTTTATTTTATTTTATTTTTATTTTTTATTTTTTTATACAGTTAGTGCAATGTCTTAATCCCTTAAACATTTTATCTGACCCTTGTAACAAGATTTTAATCAATGACTTCCAAATCAGTTGACTTTAGAACATTAGGTGTAGAACACCCTTCAGTCTTATTGGCTCAAATCAAATAGGCTTCACATTAAAACTAGCTGTATAGCAGGCTTCTTCACATTTGTTACTGTTTGACATGAACACTCAATACTTAAGCAAAGAGGCCTGATTACTAGATGAAAAAAATACTTAAAGCTTTTACTTTATCTATCTTTTTTTTTTCTAAAATGGGAAAATAGACTTGCATTTGTCAACATATTACACCCATATATATTCAAGAAGTAGATTCTTCTTTGATATTAATTAAGGGGGATTAGAGTTATCTAAAAATTGATTTAGTTCTAATTTAACCCTTTTATTAGATTCTATTAATATGGGATCCCTTAATATTTCAAAAACTATCTAGACAATACATCAATTACTTATCAAAATATATAATTAACCTCAAGTCCGAAGCATGACAAGTATAAGAACATAAAGAAAAAAAGGTAGCTCCTAACAATCTTATTATGAAAAAAAAATTTTAAATGAAACCTAATAAGGTATATGGAAACGAAGGCACCTGAAGATGAAGTTTTTTCATTTAGCTTCCCTCCCAACTTAGCTGACATTATCCTCAATGGAGTAGAATCTCTATGAAAGATACCTAAGAAAGACTCGATTAATCTAAACAAAATGCAAAAGACATGAATCAAAAAATAGGAGCTAAGTTGCCTCCTAGAAAATACTAAGTTTATAGTCATCAATCGGACAAAACTTTGATAGTCAATAGCTTAACAGGAGGCTTCCATCTCGGTTGAGTCCTTTGTCAGTACACTTCAAGAAAAGTCACATACACCCATATATTTTAGTCACCTAAAGTATATACATGGGTAAAAGTATATGCATGTAAAGTATGTTTTCTTTTTTTTGCATATTCAGGCTAGGGATATGATGGATGGTGCTAAAAAAAGATAGGGATTGTCTTGCTGATGGCTTCATAGGTTGATGAACTCTTCAATTTTATAAAGTTAACTTTTTGGTGTCATCAATTCAAGTTTACTTTATTCTCTTTTCGGTATAGCAAAAGTAAGTTTAGAACTTATGTATAAAATACAGAAGATTAACTGAAACTTGTTTATTCCATATTTTGAGTTTTAGTATTACTTTCTTTCATATTCAAAAATCTGATCATGTATGGCCTTATTTTTTGAGTTTTGATGAAACTAAAAAGGTTGTTGGGATAATTTTTTTGAGACTACCACTATATATGTTCAGTTCTCTTTAATACAATGGTGAAGATTATCTTATTTGTAGTTGTTTCATCTCTTTGAAGCTATTAGTCTTCATATATTATTCAGTGGTATAGGATGCTTAAATAAATTATCAATGTATTATTTCTATTTTTATTTATTATTACAGGTGATCCATGTTTTGAAATTGGACAGGGCAATAATGTCTTAAAGTTGATTATATATCTATATTTTATTATTGATAGTAGAGGTACATTTATACTCACACTTTGATAACTCCCATGAATTTTGATTCATATGTATTTAGTTACCCACATTTAATAAAGAAGGGTGTACACTAAGTCTGTACCTACATATACACTCTCACCTACGTTAGATATTACGTGAGTAAAGCAGGGATACACATATGAAAAAAAAATAACATGGGTATAAGCTACACCCACATCGGACATATCCATATTTAACCAAATGTGTATATCAATGTAGGTGTAGGCCTATCCCCATATTTTTTAGGCCTTTGTCCATGTATCTTTCACATGAGTGTATCTCAGTTTTCTTGTAGTGGTAGTTGTGGATACTTCATAGATATTTTCAGATTCTTGGTCTGACCAGAGATGGAAGTTGAAATCTTCATTAATGAGATCAATGGGTTTATAAATATTATCTTGGATTAGGTTCACATCCAAGGGTTGGTCCATTTCATTGCCTAGTTTGAAAATATTGAGATCAATGGATATGTTTCCAAAAGAGAGCCTCATGAGTCCATTACAGTAATTGATTATGGCATTGGTGATAGCTAAAAATAGTCTACCTAGGATGATCGGGATGTGACCTCTAGGATTTGATACTGGTTCGATCACTAATATCATAAAATCCATAAGATAAATAAAATTACCAATCTTGATCAATACATTCTCTACCACTCTTTTTGGGACCTTAACAGATTGATCTGCCAATTGCAAATTGAAGTGAATGCATATATAAAATAATTGAAAATGAAGTGAATTTGAAATTTGAGAGAAAAGTTTTCTCAAAGGGTTTTGTCATCATCAAAAGGGGGAGATTGTTAACCCCGAGATTGATTTTGATGATAACAAAAGTATTTGAGTACAAATTATTAGATTACAAATATTATTTTTGAGGTTGTGTAGCTTAAATTTCAAGTGCTCACTATGTTCCAAGTATTTTTTATTGATTAAATGAAGCACCATCACTCAATAGTTTTATGAAAAAATTTTAGACTAGATACACCTTAAAAATTTTTTTAATGAGGAATAAAATCAAATAAACAAGGCAAATCTTGTTTAGAAAGAAAATTAAAGAAGAAAGGATGCTAAATAACTCTTGGCATGCTTGGCATGCAAATTGAGCTAACCCAATCAAAAATTGAGCCGACCCAATCTGAGAAGATACAAAAAATAAAAAGTACAAAAAGTGAAATTCCAAGACCAAAAGGACTGAGCTGACCCAATTTTCAACTTAGTCAACCCAGTGAGCAACCTAGCTGACTCAGTCCAGCACAAATTTGAATTTTAAAATTTTGGAGCTAAAAATGATACATGCCTTTTCTGATGTAATTTAAACATGTATGGTTCAAAGAAATTCATCATATTAAAGGCACTCCTTCTCGAGAAAAAAAAGATATGGAGCAAGATGTTGAAGAAAATGTGCCACAACCTCAAGATGAGTAAGGTACATCAAATTTACCAAAGAAATAAAGGTATGATCCTAAACACCCTAAGAAATTAATTATAGGTGATCCATCTCATGGTGTTAAAATCTTGTTCCTTGAAGGCTTTGGCTTGCTATCCAATATTATAGATTGAAAATACTACTTTTTGTCTTTTGTTCTTTATTAGACTGGGTTGGCTCAGATTTTTGCTAGATCGACTCAACGACGTGCCAAGCATGCTAAATGCTATTTTTTAGTCATTTTTTTTCAAATTAATTTCTAGATTAGACTTGTCTTTTAAAATTAATTTAATCCTTATTAAATTTTTTTAAATTTGAATTACTCATAACTTATACTCAAAACTTTTTATTATCATCAAAATCAATCTTTGGGTCAACAATCTCCTCTTTTTTGATGATGACAAAATTTTTGAGTATATATAAAATAATATATAGTGGGTTTAAAAAAAAATTACATATTTATAAAGCATGAAATCACTAAACAATACAAACATACTTTATTCAAATTTAAGCTCAAGTATATACTCACCATCTCTCCCCCTTTTTGACATCATCAAAAAGAATAACTTAAATGAAATAATCAATAAGATCAAGAGAGTGAATTTTTTTTTTTTAACAATCCAAAAATATTAAACTCCCCTTTAATATCATAAACAATTGAGTTCAATTTTTATTCAAAATTTGCTCCCCCTTACTATATACCAAATTTCTTAGTTTTATTTCTTGCTTACTCTTGATACAACTAAATTAATTCTTATTTTATTGAATTTTGTATCTCATATTCAAATTAATAACATATTATGAAAAATATCACATTATGATAAGATTTTGATGTCAAATTTGTTTTCTTTAATTATCAAATTTTCTTCCTTTTTCTTTGGCAAACAAAACCATTCAAAATTAAGTAAAATTTATCAACTAAGCAAATACCCAACATACATAATATTTACTTAAGTAAGTACCAAATTAATTTCCAAAAATATTTATGTAAGGTATTTACAATGAAAATGTTGCCTAGCTATGCAACCCAAAAGAGGGGGTGAATTGGATTTCTAAAAATTTTAAACTTAACTTATGTCTAATGAAAATGTTTAACAATAGCTAAATAAATAAAGAGAGTATAGTTGATTCAAGGCTAATGGTTGAATGCAATAATGTAAGAGAATAAAGAAATTTCAAAGAAGAGCAATTAGGCACAACACAAACAAAAAGATTTATAGTGGTTCGGTGCCAACCTTACACCTACATCCACTCTCCAAGCTCCTACTTGAGAATTTCAATCCACTAACTTATATTCAACCTGAATACAAACATTAAAAACTCTGACTCTAGCTATCCCAAGCTAGTCCACTTGTTTTTCAGGTAAAAGCCAACCCAATACACTCCGATTCAAGGTTCGGATCAACCTTCTCTTATTTTGGAACCCTTCCAAACCAAAAATAATAACTTAAACAGAGTATAACAAACAATAGCTCAGAAAATACACAAGAAGCTCCTTTAATGAGCGAATGAGACTTTAAATACACTTTACTCAAAGAGAAGAATGCTCTTTTTGATTTTCTCAAGGTGGTTGGAGACTTGAATGTGCACTTGAGGAGTTGGTGAGCTTGAATTAAAGGCTTCTTGAATGCTTTGAGTGAGCTCTTACTTAGGGCTAAAAAGTAAGCTTGAATTTCTCTTTTCAAAAATCTCTCTTCTTGATTTCTACTTAATGATTCCCACCTTTTTGTCCCTTTTATAGCTTTAAGAAATGGTGGAGAATAATCTGGGCTGAAATAGAGCCATTAGACCACATTAAATGAGCATTAAAAACACTTAAAATGGGTTAAAAACTAACCGTTGCAGAATAATTCCGTCACAGGGGTCGACTCATGGGTCGACTCATGCTCATGGGTCGACTCATGGGTCGACCTCTATGGAAAAACAGCAGAAAACAACCAGAAGACAAGGTTCTATAATTTTTGGCCTAAAATCAGTAGAGGTCGACTCATGGGTCGACTCATGCCTTGGGGGTCGACTCATGGGTCGACTCACAGGGTGTGCCAAGCCTGTGCCGGCCAAAAAGTGTGCGTGCCAATCAGCTCATGTGCCATGAGTCGACTCATGGGTCGACTCATATTTTTCAAACATGCATATCTTTCAAAATATAAGTCCAAAAATAATAAAATTTTTACCAATGGATCACAAATCTTTTGTTCTATCACTTGATGCTTTCAAATCAGGGTTTGGTAAAATTATGATTTTGCCTCTGAAAAGCAATAAGTTTTTTTCAAACGAAAATCATTAGTACCCCTTCAAATGCTTTGTAATCATCAAAATCAATCCAAAGAGCAACAATCTCCCCCTTTTTGATGATGATAAAATACTTGAGCAAAAGCATATATATGAAATAATGAGCATGAATTTCAAAGGAATGAAATGCATTATAGGTAGTTTGAAGATAAATAGGAAATTTGCTACCAACCTGAAAATTACTTATAAGTGCATTTGCTTGAAAAGAAGATTGATTCTTTTGGCATGTGATACATGTGCCCATTTGCTTGTGTTGCTCATTTGCCTAACAATTTGCCTATTGCTTAATAATTTAAAATTTTGCTCATTTGATTATGTGATTTTGGTATCAGAGCAAAAATTTTTTTTTTTGTTATCAGAGCAAAGCATAATTTACCTAAGAATGTTGATCTTTGCTCATTTGAAAATATCTTATTTGCTCATTTGCTTGTTTTTCAATTGCTTAACATCTTAAAATTTTCTCATTTGATTATTTAATTTTGGTACCAGAGCATGTCTAAGAATTAATTTTAAAGTTTGCTCATTTGCTTTTGCTTAACAATTTACTCAACTTGCTTTTGATTCTATAATTTCTCCCCCTTTTTGACAGCATCAACAAAATTTGTTTACTCCCCCTTTTTCTTTGAATACATTTTCTCTTTTTCTTTCTTTTGATGGAATTATTTTTACTAATGTTACTTCGTTAGCTTCTTTTACTAACATTAATTTTACTAATTGCGTATTATTTTACTCCCCCTGAATACAGCAGTCATAAAAAATATACCATTGGATATCAAGTATTTTAAGCATGCACACAATTGAAAGTAACTCAATTTGAAGGTTATACAATAAAAGTCAAAGAGTAGATATATATATAATCAAAAAGTGACTGATACCATATAGTTGTTCCAATACATATACCAAAATATAAAAGTCAATCAGTCAACATCATTACATGGCCCAAAAGATTGATCCTAGAAAGAAACTAAAGACAAGACTAACAACAAGGATCTAGTAGAGCTCATGACTGGATGGATCAGAGTCAGATGTATCGAAGATGGGGTGAGGAGATGAAGGATCACGACCAAGGACTCGTCCTCTACCCCGTCTGCCTCTACCACGAGCGGAGGTGCTGGCACGAGTGGGCGGGCGAGATGATCCTGAAGGCTGAGAAGCAACAGACTGAATTGCAAGAGAGAGTCTGATGGTGTCCAAAAGGTTCAGAGCTCTTGATACAGATTGTAGCAGTGCAGTGAACTAGGTGGATGCATGCTCAATAGAGCCTCTGATCTCTCTCCTCAGGAAATCAAATCCACTCTCCAATACTCCTCTAAGTCTGGCTGCCTCCATAGATAGGTCTGAGACCTCAGTGGTGCACTCCTGTGGCTGTGGATGTGCCAGAGCTAACACTTGCCCCTGCAAGTCAAGTACCCTCCCAGTCAGTCTCAATATGTAACCCTCAAGCTGCTGAATGCAAGCTGACTGATCTGAGATCATCTGGAAGACAGTGGAGATGTGAGGGATCAAAGTCTGATCAGATGCATCAAGTGATGTGGATCCCAGTGCAAAAGCTGAAGTGCCCCACTATCGAGAAAGTAAGGAGGCCACACACTGAGAGATCATCTCTATCTGGTCGTCAGCCAATCTGATCTCTGAGGGAAGTGCTCTGCTGTCTGGCTGCTGGACTGGACTGTGCCTCCTAGTAGACTCTGAAGGGCCAGCCTCAGGATCTGAAACAAACTGAATGTCTGGCGATGCTGCCCTGAAATCATGGAGAGGTGATGAAGGACCTTCTTCCTCAGCTCTGTCCTCAACTCTTTCTTCTGCACCCTTAATCCAACCACCATCAGTCCTAGTAAATCCCATGCAGTGCAAAGTATGTTGGTTGATGGTGTCAGAGTGAGAGAGCCTAGCTGATGCCTCCCCCTCAAAACTAACTCCAAACCTCCTGAATACCAATGTGAGGGCCATACCGAAAGGCAGATGTGCCTTGGATCTATTCAGGGTTTCCCTCATAGCTTCTATCATTAATGCAGGGAGGTTTAGGGGGGTTTGGGTAATCACATGAAACATGATGCAGATGTCTCAGCCTGAAAGGAGGTCATGTCTACCACTTCTAGGAAAGAAAAGCTTTGTTACCAATTGATGTAGAATCCTCATCTCAATGGACAGGATCTTGGCTTCTAGTTTGTTTAGGCTTCCCGAGTAGGTTCCTCCTAAAATAACATTAATTCCTTCTTCCTTGACTGGGAGTTTCATGTTTAAGTATCCCTCACAGGGCAAATGAAGAATCTCTCTCAAAATTACAGGATCTAAATTGATATCAATACCCTTAACAGTGGATGTTACTGTTCCATTGCCATAGCACAAGTTCAGATAAAATTTTCTAACCAAATCCACATAGATAACTTCTTTAAGTGAACAGTAAAATCTCCAACCTTGATTTTTGATTTTTGAACCAATGGAGAACCCCTTTTTTTCAAAAAATCTGAAGTCTACATTTTTCTCAGGTTCTACCTTTCTAAAAGATAAGGAAATTTTACTGGGGCTTAATGGAAACTGAGAAGAATCTGGAGCAGATGCTGAAGCAGAAATGGAAGCAGAAGAGGTCTGAGAAGCTTGTCTTTTCCTACGCACGCCCTCTTCCAACTCACAGACCGACTTCCTACTTTGTGGGAGCTTTATTTTTGGAGCCAATTTCACCACCAGAGCAAGCAAGGAGACTTGGGAGATCAAATGTGTGAGGAGATAGAGGGTTATTAGGAGATGGATAGGGATTTTTGGAGAAGAGAAATCCCAATTTGGAGGAGAAGGGTAGGAGCTAGGGCAAGCTCCAACCGCTCCAATCAAGGGAGAAAAATGGGAAGAGCTCGATTCCTAATGGGCGATTTGAGGTGGAAGGGGTGATGGGAGAAGAATCTAGGGGGTAGGCCTTGGATTTGGAGAAGAAGAAGAAGAGGACCTTAGGTTTTGGAGGGAGGAAGAAGACGGTGGAATGGGTCGGCTCATTGAATGGGATTTTAATCAAAAAGAGAAGAACCCGTGGGATTTTGGCCAAAACTGTAAGTTTGCCATTGGGTCGACCCTAGGGGGTCGACTCATGGTTCACAAAATTCAGAAAAATTGATGAACAATTTCCAAAAAATTCAAAACTCTGGGAGAAGGATAGTTGCTCAATGATCAATTATGAGAATGATAATTTTAAGCTTTTAAGCCCAAGAGAAATGATGAGAATTGAGTTCAAAGAATTTTTGACATTGATCCCTTGGGATTGAAGAGACATTTAAGCAGATGGATCAAGGATTCCTAGTTCTCTCCTAATTTCACAGAATCTATCTTTACTTAGGACCTTTGTAAAGATGTCGGCTAATTATTTTTCAGTACAAATATAGTCAAGAATTATGTCTTTATTTTGAACATGTTCTCTTATAAAATGATGCCTGATTTCAATATGTTTAGACCTAGAATGCTGAATTGGATTTTTAGTAAGATTTATGGCACTAGTGTTATCACATCTTATGGGTGTTTCATTAAGTTTGATACCAAAATCTTCGAGTTGTTGCTTAATCCATAAAATTTGAGCACAACAACTTCCGACTGTAATGTATTCGGCCTCGGTCGTAGACAGTGCTACCAAATTTTGTTTCTTGCTAAATCAGGAGATTAGGTTAACTCCAAGAAATTGGCAAGTTCCACTAGTGCTTTTTCTATCTAATCTACATCCAGCAAAATCAGCATCTGAATATCTTATTAAATCAATTAATGAGTCCTTAGAGTACCATAATCCTAGAGTTTGAGTACCATTCAAATATCTAAGGATTCTTTTAACAGCATTCAAGTGAGATTCTTTAGGATTAGATTGAAATCGATCACAAAGACAAACACTAAACATAATATCAGGTCTACTCACAGTTAAATATAGCAGAGAGCCAATCATACCTCTATAATATTTTAAGTCTACACTTTTATCTTCTTCATCCTTGTCAAGCTTACATGAAGGGCTCATGGGTGTGCCAATTATTTTGGAGTTCTCCATTCCAAATCTTTTGAGTAATTCCCTTGTGTGCTTACTTTACCATAATCCTAGAGTTTGAGTACCATTCAAATATCTAAGGATTCTTTTAACAGCATTCAAGTGAGATTCTTTAGGATTAGATTGAAATCGATCACAAAGACAAACACTAAACATAATATCAGGTCTACTCACAGTTAAATATAGCAGAGAGCCAATCATACCTCTATAATATTTTAAGTCTACACTTTTACCTTCTTCATCCTTGTCAAGCTTACATGAAGGGCTCATGGGTGTGCCAATTATTTTGGAGTTCTCCATTCCAAATCTTTTGAGTAATTCCTTTGGGTGATGGAGATTTTTTTCTTTATTTATTTGATTTGGAGTCTGAGGAAGAATATAAGTTCTCCCATCATGCTCATCTCGAACTCCCCCTGTATGAGCTTTGCAAAATCTTGACAAAGAGATTCATTAGTAGACCCAAAGATAATATCATCAACATATATTTGTATTACTAATATATCATCTTTATTTCTTTTAATAAAAAGGGTTGTGTCTATATTTCCTCTTGAAAAACCATTATTAAGTAAAAATTTACTTAGCCTATCATACCAAGCCCTGGGTGCTTGTTTCAAATCATATAGAGCTTTATTTAATTTAAAAATATGATTAGGAAAAGCATGATTTTCAAAATCTGGGGGTTGTTCTATATAGACTTTTTTAGCAATATATCCATTCAAAAATGCACTTTTGACATCCATTTGAAATAATTTTAATTTCATAAAGCAAGCATATGCAAGTAGAAGTCTAATTGCCTCTAATCTAGCAACAGGTGCAAAGGTCTCATCAAAATCAATTCCTTCTTCTTGATTATAACCTTTAGCAACCAATCTTGCTCTATTTCTTATTACATTGTCATGTTCATCTAATTTATTCCTAAAAACCTATTTTGTGTCAATTATTAAATAATTTTTAGGTCTTGATACTAAAGTCCATACATTATTTCTTTAAAATTGATTAAGTTCCTCTTGCATTGCATTAATCTAATTATAATCATTTTCAGCTTCTTCAATGGTTTTAGGTTCAAGATGAGAGACAAAAGCACAATGATTGAATGCATCTTTAAGTGAAGAATGAGTTCTTACCCCATGCATAGGATCACCAATAATTAGCTTCTTAGGGTGATTGTGAACATACCTTCATTCTTTGGGTAGGTCATTTGTACCTTGAGGTTGTTCTTGATGTTCTTCACCTTCTTCATCCTGCTTGTCTTCATGTTCCTCATCATCTTGAAATGTTGAATCTTTCAGAGTGATCTCCTTCATTCCTTCTATAAGAGGATCTGCATCATCAACACCTTCATTCTTCCTTGAAGGAAGATTATTAGATTCATCAAAGACAACATGTATTGACTCCTCTACTACTAAGGTTCTTTTATTGAAAACTCTAAAAGCTTTACTAGTGGAGGAGTAACTAAGAAAGATTGCTTTATCTGATTTTGCATCAAATTTTCCAAGTCTTTCTTTATCATTATTTAATACAAAATATCGGCAACCAAAAATATGAAAATATGCAATATTAGGTTTTCTTCCTTTCCAAAGCTCATAGGGGGTTTTCTTTAAAAATTGTCTAATCAAAGCATGATTTAAGATATAACATGTTGTGTTAATAGCTTCCGCCCAAAAATATCTTAGAAAGTTGCTTTCACATAGTATGGTACAGGCCATTTCTTCTAAGGTTCTATTTTTTCTTTCTACTACCCCATTTTGTTGGGGTGTCCTAGGTGTTGAAAAATTGTGGCCAATTCCTTTTTCATCACAAAATTTTTCAAATTCTTAATTTTTAAATTTGGTTCCATGATCACTTCAAATATTTTGAATTGAAAATCCTTTCTCATTAGTGACTTTTCGGTAAAATCTAGTGAACACTTGAAAAGTTTCATCTTTGTGTGCTAAAAAGAAAACCCATGTAAAGCGAGAGAAATAATCAATTATTATAAAATCATATCATTTTCCTCCTAGACTAGTAGTTCTAGTAGGCCCAAATAAATCCATGTGTAATAGCTCTAAAGGTCTAGAGGTTGAAATAATATTTTTAGATTTAAAAGAAACTCTTGTTTGTTTACCTAGTTGGCATGCATCACAAATTTTATCCTTTTCAAAATTTAATTTCGGCAACCCAAGAACTAATTTCTTCTTAATTAATTTTGAAAGTGAATGCATGCTGATATATACAAGCCTACGATGCCAAAGCCAACTAGTCTCATTAATCTTGGCATTCAAAGATACTAGGCATTGCATGTTTATCTTGGATAGATCATTCAAATCTACCATATAAATATTACCATATCTATGTCCAACAAATTTAATGCCATCATTAATAGGACTAGTTACAATGCAAACAGAAGATTCAAAAATAACTTTATATCCTTTATCACAAAATTGACTAATGCTTAGTAAATTATGCTTTAAACCATCTACTAACAAAATATTTTCAATGTATTTGGAGGGAGTGATACCAATGTTACCTATACCGATGATCTTTCCTTTGCCATTATCTCCAAAGGTGACCATCCCTCCATTCTTAGCATCAAAAGTGATGAATTGGGATTCATCATCAGTCATGTGTCTCGAGCATCCGCTATCAAGATACCATTTTCTGTTTCCTCCTTGGGATGCTAGACACACCTGCAGGCAAAAGTCAAGTTTTTGTTTTAGGTACCCAAGCTTTCTTGGGTCCTTTTAGGTTAGTCATAATGGTTCCTTTAGGAACCCATATTTTCTTTACATTTGAGTTTACAGATTTGTTAGAGAAGCAAGTGTATGACTTGTGTCCTACTCTACCACATTTGAAGCAAGTAATATTAAAAATCTTGTTACTTGAAGAGTTTACATAGATATTTTTTAGATACTTTTGTTTCTTCAAGGGGTTATAGCCAAGTCCAGCCTTATCATACACGGCCTTTTGATTTTCAAGAATCATACTAAGTTTGTTTGAACTCAAGGTGAATTTTTTAACTATTGGTTTTAGCTTGACGATTTCATTCTTTAAATTTTGATTTTCTTGAACCAGGATAGATTTTTCAATTGAAATGCTTTTATTTTGTTTCAATAAAGATTGATTTTTTGATTTTAGATCTTTGTTCTTTATCTCTAGTTTCTTTAGTTCATCAATTAAATCATAAAAAGCTTCATGCAGTTCTTCAAATGTAAAGTCACTAGGAGTTTCGGAATTTACCTCATTGTCGTGTGCCATAAGGCACAAGTTGGCTTGTTCAGTTGAGTCTTCCTCTTCGGAGCTTGAGTCATCAGTCCCACTCCAAGTGGCCATCATGGCCTTCTTCTTGTACTTCTTGGGACCCTTCTTCAGTTGTGGCCATTCGAACTTGAAGTGTCCCGATTTCTTGCATTCATAGCAGATAAGGGGTTGGTCTTTATCCTTTTCTTTGCTCTGTTCTCCTTTTGTGAATGGCCTTTTCCTCATTCCTTATTTCCTTTTTCTCAAAAACTTCTTGAACCTTCGGGTAATGAGTGCCATCTCTTCATCCTACTCTTCACTTTTGGTGTCATCAGTTTCTTCATCTGGTGGAGCTATAGATTTGAGGGCAATTATTCTTTTCTTTTTGTCTTCTTCCTCTTGGTGTTGTTTCATGCTCAGCTCATATGTCATTAATGATCCAAGAAGCTCTTCCAAGGGTAGAATGTTCAAATCCTTGGCTTCTTGGATGGCGGTCACTTTGGCTTCTCAAGTTCTTGGTAAGGACCTGAGAATCTTTCTTACAAGCTCACTGTTAGAATAGGACTTACCAAGACTCTTTAAACCATTTATAATATCAGTAAAGCGAGTAAACATTTTAGTTATGGACTCATCATACTCCATTTTAAATAATTCATATTTATGCACGAGCATGTTAATTTTGGACTCCTTTACTTGATTGGTTCCTTCATGGGTTACTTCTAACCTATCCCATATTTCTTTAGCAGACAAGCAAGTTGAAATGCGATTAAATTCGTTAGCATCAAGAGCACAATATAGAACATTCATAGCTTTAGCATTTAATTGGGCCATTTTCTTATCAACCTCATCCCACTCTTTTTCGGATTTGGTTGATTCCACACCATCAATAATTTTAGTGGGTGTGTGAGGGCCGTTCACTATGATACTCTACATATCATAGTCGAGTGCTTGAATGAAGATTTTCATCCAAACTTTCCAATAAGTGTAATTGGACCTATTGAAAAGTGGAGGTCGGTTAGTGGACTGCCCCTCGACTAGAGAAGTACCGACTTGAGTTGCCATAGATCTTCGGCTCTTTGATTGGTTAGATCAAAGTAGTGCTAGAGCATCGGGCTCTGATACCACTTGTTGCCCAGCTATGCAACCCAAGAGGGAGGGTGAATTGGGTTTCTAAAAATTTTAAACTTAACTTATGTCTTATGAAAACTGTTTAACAATAGCTAAATAAATAAAGAGAGTATAGTTGATTCAAGGCTAATGGTTGAATGCAAGAGAATAAAGAAATTCTAAAGAAGAGCAATTAGGCACAACACAAACAAAAGGATTTATAGTGGTTCGGTGTCAACCTTACACCTACATCCACTCCCCAAGCTCCTACTTGGGAATTTTAATCCACTAACTTGTATTCAACCTGAATACAAACGTCGGAAACTCTGACTCTAGCTATCTCAAGCTAGTCCACTTATTTCTCGGGTACAAGCCAATCCAATACACTCCGATTCAAGGTTCGGATCAACCTTCCCTTATTTTGGAACCCTTCCAAAACAAAAATAATAACTTAAACAGAGTATAACAAATAATAGCTCAGAAAATACACAAGAAGCTCCTTTAATGAGCGAATGAGACTTTAAATACACTTTACTCAAAGAGAAGAAGGCTCTTTTTAATTTTCTCAAGGTGGTTGGAGACTTGAATGTGCACTTGAGGAGTTGGTGAGCTTGAATTAAAGGCTTCTTGAATGCTTTGAGTGAGCTCTTGCTTAGGGCTGAAAAGTAAGCTTGAATTCTTCTTTTCAAAAATCTCTCTTCTTGATTTCTACTTAATGATTCTCACCTTTTTATCCCTTTTATAGCTTTAAAAAATGGTGAAGAACAATCTGGGTTGAAATAGAGCCGTTAGACCACATTAAATGAGCATTAAAAGCACTTAAAATGGGTTAAAAACTAGCCGTTGCGGAACAATCCCGTCATAGGGGTCGACTCATGGGTCGACTCATGCTCATGGGTCGACTCATGGGTCGACCTCTGTGGAAAAACAGCAGAAAATAACCAGAAGACAATGTTCTATAATTTTTGGCCTAAAAACAGTAGAGGTCGACTCATGGGTCGACTTATGCCTTGGGGGTCGACTCATGGGTCGACTCACAGGGTGTGCCAAGCCTGTGCCGGCCAAAAAATGTGCGTGCCAATCAGCTCATGTGCCATGAGTCGACTCATGGGTCGACTCATATTTTTCAAACATGCATATCTTTCAAAATATAAGTCCAAAAATAATAAAATTTTTACCAATGGATCACAAATCTTTTGTTCTATCACTTGATGCTTTCAAATCAGGGTTTGGTAAAATTATGATTTTGCCTCTGAAAAGCAATAAGTCTTTTTCAAATGAAAATCATTAGTACCCCTTCAAATGCTTTGTAATCATCAAAATCAATCCAAGGAGCAACAGAAAACAATCATCTAAAAATCTAATAAGTATAACATACATATATAGCATACACATCAATCAAGCATATAATCTTTTATGAATATTTGTCTGATCTTTGATATGCAACTTTTAATGTTTCTTGTAAGCATATTAGAAAACTAGTTTATAAGTTTTACATCCAAATAAGATCTTATACAATCAAGCTTATTTTAGATTTCTCAAATGATTAACAATCAAAAGAACATGATATAAAATATTAAGATAGTATGCAAATAAGCAAAATATTCAAAACATTTAACTTGTATAATAAAATCATTACACATATTGTCAAATCATCAAAATCAATTAATAATTAATAATGGTATGATGTAAAGAAGGTTTAGCTTTTACCAAACATCATGACTCTTTTTTTTTTTTTCAATTTCAAGCCATCCATCCATAAGAATTAGCTTCTTTTTCTTAATTGGATGCTTGGTCAACCTGCAAAAATCATTTTCCAACTTTTGGTACCCAAGCCATCTTGGGTCTATGGGTGTTAGTGCTTATGGTTTCTTTTGGAACCTAAATCTTTTTTACTAATTTACCATCAGATTTTTTGAAATTGCATGCATGTGCTTTGTGTCCTATCGTTCCATAACAAAAATATGTAATATGTGATGTAACATGAGATGATATGCTAATGAAAAAGTTTTTCAAGAACTTTTACCTATTGTTAGGTTTGTAACCAATTCTAGCTTTATCATAAATATCCTTTTGATTATTCAAAATCAATTGAAGCTTTTGTGAACCAAAAGTAAACTTTTCAAGCATAGACTTTAAGTTATCAATCTCTTTTCTTAGTTTAGCATTATCTTCCAAAAGAGATTTCTTTTCTTTCACTAATTTTTTAGATTCTTCTTCCAACTTTTTATTTTCTTCAACTAAAAAAATTTTAAATTCAAAAAATATATCTTTTTCTTAAGCTAAAGTATTCTTTTTATTTTAGATATCTTCTTTTTCTTTTGATAATTTACATTTTTCATTATCTAAAAGAAGATTGGATTTTTTTAAGTTCTTTATTTTTTAGCCTTAATTTTTTCAACTCATCCATTAAATCACTAAAGGCATCAAATAATTCATCAAATGTAAAATCATTTGCTTAAATTGAGTTTATCTCTCCATTGTGAGCCATCAAACATATGTTTGTCTCTTCTTCACTTGAGAATGACTCTTCTAAATTTGAGCTTACTACTACTCCAATTAGCCAATATAGCTTTCCTTCTTAATTTCTTCGAGCTCTTTTTCAATAGAGGATAGTCCTTTCTATATTTTCTATGTTGACTCTTTTTTTTTTTCTCTTTTTGATTCAAAATTTTTCTTCTTTCTCATAAATCTCATGAATATTTTTGTAATCACCACTATTTCTTCATCATCTTTCGAATTCTCGATAGAATCATTTGAACTTTCTTCAATGGCCGATAACTTGAGAGCAACGATCTTCCTTTTAGGCTTATTTTCTCTTTTCTTTTGTGTTATGCTCTACTCATGTGTCATAAGTGAACCAATAAGCTCTTCTAGGGATAGCTAGGTGAGATCTTTAGCTTCTTGAATTATCATCACCTTTGCCTCCCATTCTTTTGGCAAAGATCTCAAAACCTTGCACACAAGTTTATGATTAGTATAGATTTTACCAAGATCATTCAAAATATTAATAATATTCATAAATCTTATGAACATATCAAAAATAGACTCAGATGGTTCCATTTTGAACATTTCATATCTATGAACAAGCAAACTCAAAACCTTCCAATATTATTTTTCTTTTTATTGAGCCATCCAAACTTATGAAATCTTGATCCTTGAATGCTTTGGCTTGCCAACTTAAGAAAATCTTTTTCATGGATGAATTCTTTAATTTAAGAATCTAAAAACTCCAACAATCATCTTTCAAGTAGATGATTAGTATCATCTATACTAAATATTTTAGAATCATCAAAATCAATACTAGGGTCAATAATCTTCTTCTTTTTGATGATAACAAAATTTTGAGTATATGTGCAATAAAAATAAATAATATATTTCATCCAAATTGAATCATGAAGTGATAAAGTAAATACATGTGAGTTCACACTTCATGCATGTTCTTAATTAATCTTTAATTCATTACACATTTTATATACACTCATATTAAAGAATGTGTCGATTCAAATTAATGAGTATTAAGATTTCAATCATCAAGTTAATGAGCATCTTAAGCATTAATTCTTTAAGAATATACTCACCATCTCTCTCCTCCTTTTTGACATTATCAAAAAGGTCAAGGTAAAGTTCAAAAAATATCATCAAAATTAATGCAATCAATATTTTGAAGATCAAAATGAATATATGGCACATCAAAAACATCAAGACATGTATCAAATTCAGAACTTATTACACATCTTTCTTTTTGAAGAAAACTTGTCTTTTGAATTTCAAAATAAGTTCTAAATGTTTCTTTCTCTTTTAAAAATAAATCTTTCAGTTCAAAAATGAATAGCTCTACCCTTTTTTGAATGAATTTGACTCTGTAACTAGATTTTTAATCATATTTTTAAATTAAAATATTTCATACTTTAAGAACTCAAAAAGAGTAAAGTTTTTCAAATGTTTGATAGTGTAATCAATCATAACATTTACTCTAATATTTATTCTTTCTTTTTCTTAATAAATATCAGTCAAGTAAGTTTGAAAAAGGTATGTATCGAGAATGTATCAAGTAAATCAATGGTAATATCGAAATAAATGAGTGTTATAGTTTTAATTTCACTTTTTGAGTAAAAATTACTTTAATACAAATGATCTTGCAAGGCTTTTTCAAAGCATATCAAAATTTTTTATTATATTCAGATTTTTAAATAAGTTTCAAAATTGAAAGTATGCATCAAATTTATTTCTTGGACTAAGAGTATGTTTTAAATTTATTTTAACTTCAGTCATTTTTCAAAAATGATTAATCAATCAAATCATGTAAATTAAATTGAATGATTAAAACATATGAAGGTTTAAGTTAAATGAAGTATAATACAATTGTTTAAGAATTTAAGATCAAAATTCATTTATCTTATCATTAGTAAAATTTTCAATCAAATCAAACTAGATAAAGCATAGAAATTATTTCTCTCCCTATTTCTTTTAAAACAAGTATATTTAACATGAATTTAACCACTAAATTTAGAATCTCTAAATTTCAAATTCAAAAATATTTTTAATTAACTAAATATTTCATCTTTAATATTTTCTCCCCCTTAGTTTTACAAACAAACCTATTTTAAGCTTTTTATGTGGGGAATGTCAAAATATTGTTTAATTTATAAACTTTGCAAACAAAAAGATTCTTATACAATCATGCTTATTTCATTTTAAGTTTCTCAAATGATAACATGATACAAGGAATTGAACAAGCATGCTAAATTTAGGATAAGATTAAAAACAAACAATCAAAATAATATACTAGTTTTAAGTAATACATCAAAATATTAAAGTAATGGAGTATGATCAATATCAGCATAAAAAAATCATCAAAATCAAACATTTAAACTAACTAATTTTAACAATCAAGATGGTGCGAATGTGAGAATAAGTTCACTCTTTAACAAACTTCACCAACCATCTTCTTGAGTCTAAAGCATTCATTCATAAAAATTGATTTCTTTCTCTTCATTGGATGCTTGGTACACCTGCAAAACTATTTATATATTTTGGTACCCAAGTCATCTTGGGTCTATTGGAGTTAGTGCATATGGTTCCTTTAGGAACCCAAATTTATTTTATCTTTGATTTATTTGTATTAAAGTTCTTGCTTGCATTAATGGTTTTGTATTCTATAAATTTATGTCCAATCTTATTACATCTATAGAAAATTATGTTCCTATCATGATTTTGAGATTTTGTAAATACATTCTTTAAAAACTTTTGCTTCTTTAATAGATTATATCCTATGTCGGCATTTTCAAAAATTATTTTTTATTTTTCAATCAATATTTATCAATTTTGAGAACTTAGAGTAAATTTGTCTACTATAAATTTTAATTTATTTACTTCTTCTAAGGATTCATTTCTTTTGGTTGATTCATCTAGTTTATTTTGTAATTCCTTCATGTCTTCCTCTACTTTAGCTTTATCTTTACTTAAAGATTGAATTTCTTTCTTAAGTTCTTTATTTTTATGAGATAACTTCTTAAAATCACAAAGTAAGTCATTAAAAGTATCATACAATTTCTCAAATGTAAAATCTGAAATTGGATCATCATTATTTACCTCATTATTGTGAGCTATCAAGTAAGGATTTGCAATGCTATCTTCTTCTTTTTCATTTTTCTTTTCTTTGCTTCGCTCCCCCTTAATTGATGCCTTCTTTTTCTTTTGCTTCTTTCTTTCTTTCTTCTTTTCATCTTCATGAGCCATGAGGCATAAGTTGGAAGAAGCTTCCATATCTTTCTTGGAGCAAGATTCTACATATTGATGTGCTCCCTCATACATTGTTTCCAATTGATCTCAAATTTGCTCTACTGAAATACATGATAAATTTATATTAAACTCATTTATATTTAAAGAATAATAGAGTATATTCATGGCCTTAGCAATAAGTTGGGCCATTTCCTTATCATGCTTAATCAATACATTGGGGGTGTATGCGCCATCTATTATAATTTTTTATAAGTTATAATCATATGCTTGTATAAAAATTTTCATCCTAGCTTTCCAATAAACATAATTTGATTCATTAAACAGTGGAGGTCTATCTATAAAATAACCTTCAGTAAATAAAGATTCTATTTGGGTTGTCATAAAATCTTTAGCTCTTGATCACTATATCAACAACTAATATTAGAGCACCTGCTCTGAAACTAATTGTTGCTCAAGTATGGGTACCCAAGAGGGGGTGAATTGGATATTTTATAAAATTTTAAGTCAAATTAAAACTTTAAATAAATATCTACTTCTAACTTAAGTAATTATGTGATGATTATAATATATAGCAGTAGAAATAAAGTATATAAGTTGCTATGCAAGAAATAAAAATAAGTTAAAGTAAGAAACTAAGGCAAGAGAGCAAGCATAATACAAACACATAAGATTTATAGTGGTTCGAAGTAATCTGCTCCTACATCCACTCCTCAAGCTCCCATTAAAAATTTTACTATAATCTTTTGACTATAGTGTGTTTGTTTTTCTGGGCTCACCAACAAACCCAATTGATTTTTTTGGGCTCACCAACCACAACCCTACATCGATAGTTTTTCGAACTCACTATCAACCCAATTAGTTTTAACATTGGCTCACCAACCATAATCAATATAATATTTAACTTTAGGCTTGGACCAACCTTAACCCCAAGTTTCTTCCCCCCCCAAAGAAACTTATAAAGAAGCAAAAATACAAATTTGGCACAAAAGAAAAACTAAAAAGAAACTCTTTTTGAAGCGCAAGGAAGAGGCTGAATGATGCTATTTTGAAGCTTCAAAATTCTTCTTAGAATGCTGAGAGGATGCTTTAGAAGTTGTAGAAGATAGCTCTTGAATGCCCTCTGAAATCAGTGCTTGAATCTCTCTCTTTTCTCTTTTTTTCTTGAATATTCAATGGAGCTCTCAAATTTGAATGATTTCTTCTTTCAATCTACTTTTCTTCTTTTTCCTTTGATTCTTCACCTTTAAATAAGTTTGACAGAGACTGGAGAAAGTGTTCTAGCCGTTAGAAAGGCTAACATAGCCATTGTGAGACAATGGAGATAAAAAGCTACAAAATAGAAAACTAGCCGTTACATATCACTGATGTGACTAAGTTTTTCACTGGATCGATTAAGTACTAAGCCAGCTCAATTTTTTACTAGGTCAGCTAAGTCTGAAGTTCTGAAATTTCAGCTTTTTATTTTCTATATCTACTCAGACTGGGTTAGCTAAATCTTCTATTGGATCGACTCAGTTTGTGTGCCAAACATGCCAACATATCGAAATCAACTTAAAACCCTCTGGAGTCAACTCAAAATCTTTCAATATTATTTTTCTTTATGTTGGTGCAAAATTTCACCAAAACCGGAGTTGCTGGAGTCGGGATGATCGTGGCCACCATCGGGACCTGCAAGAAAAGTCTAAACTGGAGTTGGGGGTGCTCCGGTAAGACCTTCCGACGCTCAAATCAGTACTCTGCTTCAACAGAAATGGAGTGCTCGAGTGGGAATTTTAGCAGAGTTTTGAGATAGAGTTTTGAGCTTAGAGAAGAACATATCTGAGGGTCCCTTTTTATAAATGGAGAGCATAACTGATTGACAGCGACGTCTGTAACCGTTTGGTAGTGGGCCGTTCAGAGCCGCGTGGAGTTTGTTACGGAGAGTAGTGGTGTCGGGGGTCGTTCAGGGCCACGTGGAGTTTGTTACGGAGAGTGGTGTCCGTTGTCGTGACTTGCCAGAGAGTGGAGCAGGGTAGCAGCCCTCATTGTGGCTTGCTAGAGAGTGGTGGAGCCGCATGAAATCCGTTGCAGAGAGTGGAGCAGGGTAGCGGCCCTCGTCGTGGCTTGCCAGAGAGTGGTGGAGCCGCGTGGAATCCGTTGCAGAGAGTGGAGCAGGGTAGCGGCCCTCATCGTGGCTTACCAGAGAGTGTTGGAGCATGATCTCGGCTCCTCCCACGGACCTTGAGTGCAGCAAAACCAGCAATGAACAAATCTGAAGACTTCTGGACTCGATTGAAGGCCCTTGACAAAATCAGCCTGGTTGCTGTCTTCTTCATCAGCCTTTCATTCCAGATGAAGAACGCCTCTGAAATCACCTCTAAAAAATCCAAGATCTGGTATCCAATCAGATCAGATCTGGATCGAGGTTTTTCAATTTGTAGATCTTGAATTGGGGTATTCTAGATAGGGAAAAAGGTAGATGGAGACAGACCTTGCAGATCTGTCCTGCTGCAGCCTTTCTTGTAGATCTGTTGATGGAGATCTCACCCGTGCCTCAAACGACCTCAGATCAACTCCAGATCTGATAGGGACTTGTACCAACCTCTTCTTAAGAGATTTCAGATCCTGGACCTGGTGTTTGGGTGACTACAAGAGAGGAGGGGAGCAATCTGGTTGGCGGCTGCAAAAAGGAAGGGGCTAGCGCCTCTCTTCTTTCTTTCCTTATCTGGAGCTGGCGGCAAGAAACCCTAGGGTTTCTTGCTCCTGGGGCATGGAGGATGGCTGGAGAGAGAGGGAGAAGAGAGAGAGACTTGGGAGAAAGAGTCATCTATTACTTGGCTTCTCTCAAACCTATACAAGTACATGTATATATAAACACCGAGTCAAGTGACCCAAACCCAAAACTCCCTTGACCAACTCTATGGGAGATTAGGTTAACCCAAGCCCATGTACACCCATGACTCGACCTAATCTCACTTATCCTGGGCTCGGACCTGGCCCATACAGAGTTGGTCCCTTAAGGCCCACATAACCTAGACCTCAAGAACCCGAAAGGCCCACAGCCTTTCAACCTAGGGCCCAATTAGCCCTAGAGCCTCCATGAAGCCCTCATGAATGATGGACCTTGGCCTTAGCCTTGGTCCCCTAGGCCTTGGGCACACCACCTGGATCATAACAATCTCCACCTTGGTGTCCCAAAGCCTCAACCAGCTCCACTCTGTCCTTGCGACTGTAGACCCATTTGCAGCCAATGGGCCTCTTCCCCTATGGCAACTGCACCAATCGCCACGTCTGATTCTGGTGGAGAGACTGCATCTCCTCGAACATTGCCTGGACCCACCGCTCTCTGTCCTGGCTCTCAATAGCCTCCTGATACGTATATTGGTCTCCATTCACTGTCACCAGGGTATATGACAGCGTCTCCTCGAAGCCATATCGGTCCGGTTGCCTGATGGTTCTCTTGGGCTTGTGTAGGGCAACACCGATATCAGTCCTCGGTCCAGCTCGCTCCTGCTAGACCTCTCCACCTCTCCACCTCGATCATCCATTCGAGTCCTCTCCACCTATGGAGACACCTTAGGTAGGTTCTCTACCTGAATGTCATGTCCTCCCATAGTACCTGCAAGAGGCAAAATCAAAGAGGTAAGCTGTCCAGCAGCGCCCTGCTGGACCTCCTCCTGCTCCTGCTGCTCTTCCATGCCTGCTCGCCTTCGTAGGACTGACTCCTCATCAAAAGTCACATCCCGACTAATGATGACCTTCTTTTCCAAGGGATCCCATAGCCTGTATCCCTTGACTCCTCGCGGATAGCCTAGAAACACCGCCTTGCGTGATCTGGCGTCTAGCTTGCTCCACTCACCAGCTCCAATGTGCACATAGGCCGTGCACCCAAATACCTGTAGATGGTCCAGCCCAACTATCCTCCCAGACCACACCTCCTCTAGAAGCCTGCCATCCAACCTGATGTGAGGTGATCGATTGACCAAGTAACCCGCTGCATCTACTGTGTCAACCCAGAACTCCTTTGGAAGCCCTGCCTGCAGCCTCATGCATCATGCCTTTTCCAGAAGTGTTCTGTTCATCCTCTTGGCCACCCCATTCTGTTGTGGAGTCTCTTTAACTGAGAAGTATCTCCTGATCCCACACTCCTCACAGTAGTCCTGGAACTCTCTGCTGGTGTACTCCCCACCATTGTCTGACCTCAGACACTCACGCTCCTCCCCTGCTCCTTCTCCACCTCAGCTCTCCAGATCTTGAACTTGGTGAAGACCTCTGACTTCTCTCTCATGAAGTAAATCCAGAGTTTTCTTGAGAAATCATCAATCAGGGTCATGAAGTATCTGGCCCCATTCCTAGCTGAAACTGGGGCTGGTCCCCACACATCCGTGTGTACTAACTCTAGAGGGGCTGCACTGCGGACTGTACTGATGGTGAACTGAACTCTCCTCTGCTTTCCCATCTGGCAAGGCTCACAGATCTTCCCTGTAGCACCATCCTCCAGATCAGAGATGAGTCCTCTTCTGCTCAACTCCCTCAGCCCCTGGTCACCCATGTGGCCTAGGCGGTAGTGCCACATCCTGTAAGTCCCCTCCTGGTCCTATGCTGCAGCTGCTGCATCAGACTCTCCCGTCACCACAGATCCCTCCATGCGATAGAAGTTATTGTCCAAGCTCCTACCTCTCATCACTACTATAGCTCCATTGGAGATGTTCAGTACTCCGCTTCTAGCCCTACTGCTGAAGCTGTATCCACTGTGCTCCAAGTAGCCAAGTGACACCAGATTCTTTTACAGCTCCGGGATGTGCTTTACATTTGTCAATGTCCTCACAATCCCATCAAACATCCTCACCCTGACTGTCCCTATCCCAGCCACCTTGCAAGGATGATTGTCGCCTAGAGTCACTGATCCCTCATCTGTATTGGTGTATGTCACAAACCAAGAGCTGTGTGGTGTGTAGTGATGTGAGCACGCAGAGTCTAGTGTCCACTCTTCTGTGTAATGCCTGTGACCATCTGATACCACAAGTAGATCATCCTCCACCTACTGCCCAGCAACTGCACTCACTGATTCTGAGCCACTTCTTTCTCCCTTCTTGCTCTTCCATAGTGGACATTCTCGCTTGAAGTGCCCGAACTCGTTGCACTTGAAGCATTTCATCTCTTTCTTTTCCTTCCTGTACTTGGACCGCCCCCTGGACTTGCTTCTGCTTCTGCCTCTACCTGTCCTCTCCCCTACTGCCAAACCCTCCTGGGGAGCCTGATCTCTGGTCAACTTTTTTCTTTGCTCATTAGACCTCAGCACTGAGACCATGTCCTCATATTTCAGAGTCTCCTTGCCGTAGAGCAGTGTAGTCACCAAAGAGTCATATGATCCTGGCAGTGAACACAAAAGCAACAGAGACTTGTCCTCCTCATCCAGCTTCACCCCAATATTCATCAACTCCGTGCACAACTGGTCGAACCTCTGAATGTGGCCAATCACATCAGATTCCTCCTGCATCCGAAGACTGTACAACCTCTTCTTCAGCATCAGCTTGTTGCACATATTCTTCCCCATATACATGGTGTGCAACTTCGACCAAAAGCCCTTCGGGGTCTTTTCTTCCAGCATCGAATACAACGCCGCATCCGTCAAACATCCTCTGATCACCGAGCATGCTTTCTTCTCCAATGATGCCCACTGTCTATCTGTCATTCCCTCAGGCTTCTCATCCAAAGCCTGATCTAGATCTGCTTGCACCAGAAGATCCTCCACCCAGATTTTCCACATGAAAAAATTTTTCTTGCCATCAAACTTCTCAACATCGACCTTCATATTGCTGCCCATGACTGGATCCAAACCAAACAAGCAATATAAAATCAAGAAGTGTAGAATATACCTTGATGGTACCCAACATATCGAAATCAACTTAAAACCCTCTGGAGTCAACTCAAAATCTTTCAATATTATTTTTCTTTATGTTGGTGCAGAATTTCACCGAAACCGGAGTTGCTGGAGTCGGGATGATCGTGGCCACCATCGGGACCTGCAAGAAAAGTCTAAACTGGAGTTGGGGGTGCTCCGGTAAGACCTTCCGACGCTCAAATCAGTACTCTGCTTCAACAGAAATGGAGTGCTCGAGTGGGAATTTTAGCAGAGTTTTGAGATAGAGTTTTGAGCTTAGAGAAGAACATATCTGAGGGTCCCTTTTTATAAATGGAGAGCATAACTGATTGACAGCGACGTCTGTAACCGTTTGGTAGTGGGCCGTTCAGAGCCGCGTGGAGTTTGTTACGGAGAGTAGTGGTGTCGGGGGCCGTTCAGGGCCACGTGGAGTTTGTTACGGAGAGTGGTGTCCGTTGTCGTGACTTGCCATAGAGTGGAGCAGGGTAGCAGCCCTCATTGTGGCTTGCTAGAGAGTGGTGGAGCTGCATGAAATCCGTTGCAGAGAGTGGAGCAGGATAGCGGCCCTCGTCGTGGCTTGCCAGAGAGTGGTGGAGCCGCGTGGAATCCGTTGCAGAGAGTGGAGCAGGGTAGCGGCCCTCATCGTGGCTTACCAGAGAGTATTGGAGCATGATCTCGGCTCCTCCCACGGACCTTGGGTGCAGCAAAACCAGCAATGAACAAATCTGAAGACTTCTGGACTCGATTGAAGGCCCTTGACAAAATCAGCCTGGTTGCTGTCTTCTTCATCAGCCTTTCGTTCCAGATGAAGAATGCCTCTGAAATCACCTCTAAAAAAATCCAAGATTTGATACCCAATCAAATCAGACCTGGACCGAGGTCTTCCAATTATAGATCTCAAATTGGGTCATTCTAAATAGAGAAAAAAGTAGATGGAGATAGACCTTGCAGATCTATCCTGCTGCAGCCTTTCTTGTAGATCTGTTGATGGAGATCTCACCCGCACCTCAAATGACCTCAGATCAACTCCAGATCTAAGAGAGACTTGTACCAACCTCTTCTCAAAAGATTTCAAGTCCTGGACCTGGTGTTTGGGTGACTGTAAGAGAGGAGGAGAGCAATCTGGTTGGCGGCTGCAAAAAAGAAGGGGCTAGCGCCTCCCTTCTTTCTTTCCTTATCTGGACCTGGTGGCAAGAAACCCTAGGGTTTCTTGCTCCTGGGACATGGAGGATGGCTGGAGGGAGAGGAAGAAGAGAGAAAGAGATTTGAGAGAAAGAGTCATCTATTACTTGGCTTCTCTCAAACCTATACAAGTACATGTATATATAAACACCGGGTCAAGTGACCCAAACCCAAAACTCCTTTGACCAACTCTATAGGAGAATAGGTTAACCCAAGCCCATGTACACCCATGACTCGACCTAATCTCACCTATCCTGGGCCCAGACCTGGCCCATACAGAGTTGGTCCCTTGAGGCCCACATAACCTAGACCTCAAGAACCCGAAAGGCCCACAGCCTTTCAACCTAGGGCCCAACTAGCCCAAGAGCCTCCATGAAGCCCTCATGAATGATGGACCTTGGCCTTAGCCTTGGTCCCCTGGGCCTTGGGCACACCACCTGGATCATAACAGAGAGTTCGGATCTATCAGCTGAAGCTCAGCTGGGATGTCTGATGGAGTGGAATGGCTCTCTGTCTCATCGATCTAGGAGAAGCTCAGATATTTTCGAGGTCGCTGACGAGTCTACTATTGTCGGAGGCCTTGGGTGCTGAGGCTACAGGTGAGAACCATCTGCTGTAGAGACTTGGATGAAGACTTTCTATTGGCGAAGTCTGGTAGGAGTCCAATTGCTAGGGAAGTCCGCCTGAGATTTGCCTGATGCGGAAGCTCGTCTGAAGATTATCCGTCGGAGGAGTTCGGTTTTATGAGGAATCTAGCGGAAGGTCAGTCGGTGGACTTTGGATGGCGTTGGGGAGGCTCATCTGCTGGAGGAGTCTGAGGGATCTGGAGGTGATCGGCCATTGTAGAAATCTAGCTGCTGGAGCCCGTCCATTGCAAAAGCTCATCCAAAATCCATCCACTGTGGAAGTTCGGACGGAGTCTAGTTCTTGCAGAAGCTCATCTGGAATCCATCCACTGTGGAAGTTCGGACAGAGTCTGGTCCTTGCAGAAGCTCATTCGAAATCCATCTGCTATGGAAGTTCAGATGGAGTCCGATTCTTGCAGGAGCTCGTCCGGAATCCATCCGCTGTGGAAGTTTGGATGGAGTCTGATTCTTACAGGAGGCCGCTTATTGTAGGAGCTCGATCGAAGATCGATTATCATGGGAACTCAGAGTAACGACCTGGCCGGTGGATCCTGCCCCATGGTAGAAGCTCGTTTGGGATCCGACTACGAAGAAGTTTGGCTGAAGTCTACCTGTAGTAGAAGTTCGAAAGAAATTTATTTACAGTAGAGGCTTGAATGGAATTTGCTTACAGTAGATATCTGGGGTAGACAGCCGGCTGTAGGAATTCGGTATAGACCGCTCGTAGTAGAAGTTCGGCTCTCACGGGAGCTCGGTTGGGATCCAAAAGAGATTCGGAGAATAGTTGATTACTATAGAAGGTCGGCTGGCAGTGAGGCCCAGAGAGCTTTTGGGGCGGCCCGGTAAATGAATGCAGAAGTTCATTATCGAAAAAGTCCAGACGGTCGAGGGGGTTCGGAGAGACGCCACACACAAGGTCAGAAGCCGGAAGAGCCCTGGAAGGGTCGGTCTTTTACAAACTTTGGCTGGGGGGTATTTTATACCCAACACCAGTCACTCTACTTTCGAGTTCGAATTCCGAATGAAGTACAAAGAAATTCTCACGATCGAAGTTGCTCCTCTCGATTTTCGTACTTGATAGTTGTCAGATATTTTAACGTTCGGCATGCTGGTACTAGAGCCTTTTCGAAAAAGATTTCTTCTTTTTGGGATTTCTATCTGAGCGTGGCTCTAAGTACGGCATAATAATAACTTTGTCAGTTGCCAGCCATTTCCAACAGTCTATCAAGGTGAGTGGGACACACGGCGAGTGCAGGCCGGCCAGAGGAGATCTACAATTATTATTGCATCGGATCCCAGGGTCTATTTAAACACGTTCTCCTCCTTCAGGGGTTTCACTTTGCCTGAGAGAATCCCTTGGTTCCCCTCCTCTTCCCTGAGAGCTCCAGTTTCCTCTAGCATCCTTCTCGGCCTTAGGCATCCTCTAGGTCGACTTCCATCATCCTTACCGTCTTTCTGCACTCCTGGGGCCAATCTAGGTTAGTTCCAAAACTTCTTGTCATTTTTCTGTCCTTTCTTCTTCATATTCTATTCGTTTAGCTTCCTGGAGGACTTGTTTACTATTTTTCTCGATTTTTTTAGGATTTTGTGGCTTCCATTTGATCCAAAATATCTTCTGATATCTCCTCTTCTAGCAGTTTTAGGAGTTCGTCAGCCCCAGTTCTCCAAAGTTCTTGTACCATAGACGAACCCGTAGCCAGGATCGAACCTTGTCTGGCCTTTGCATCAGACACCATCCCCAGCTCCTTGACTCCGGATGAACTCTCACTGATAAAGATTCAGTATGGAGTTCCTCCGAAGTACGAGCTGGAGCTTCCCGGGCCAACTGACCGAGCTAGCGCCCCTCCTCCCGACCGCTTCTGTCTGTACCAGGAGGCCTTTCGTATCGAACTTCGGCTTCCACTGCCATCCTTTGTCGTCGCTCTCTTTCATTTTCTGAATATTTCTCTAGTTTCCGTCGTGCTGAACTCCTTTAGATTTTTGATAGGGTTTCTTTCTCTTTGTAGTTTAGCTAAAGTTCGGCCGACTCTTTTCTTGTTTAGAAATTTCTACACCTTCAAGCGTCATCCCTCAACAAAGGACTGATGGTACTTCTCCCCTCAATTCGATAGAAAGGGGTTGCTGAAAGGTGCCCCTTCTTCTATCCACAACTGGAAGGAGAGGTTCTTCTATGTCCGATGCTTGACCTTGGAGCTAGGATTATCCCTTTGGGGCTCTCTGAGGGATTCCATCCATCGAGCTTCTAGCTTGGAAAGGGACGATCTTGAAGCCTCCAAAAAGCTCGAGGCCTATCGAGCCCCCCTCCTCCCTGAACTTCTGAAGGAACAACTTTTGTTCAACGTCGGCCTGAGTCCTCTTAACCCTGTCGGTACCATTTTTTTTTTTGCTTCCCCTTTCTCATATTCCATCTCTGAGCTGGTTGATCTTCTTTTATTGCAGATATGGATGCAAGCATGGCTCGAAGGTTAGCCCAGGGTCTCAAGACCCACAAGAGAAAAGATGCCTCGACTTTGGGGTCGGTGAAGAAAGCCAGGACAGAAGGGACAAGCTCGACCGTGCCTGCTCTAATGGCCATCGCCGTCGAAGTCCCTTTCGATGCTGAACCCGAAGTCCCCCAAGCCCTTTCAAGGAGCCCCCCGATCGAGGATGCCGCTCTAGAGGCTCGTCCTGAGGGGGCACCTGGGGCCGAAGGGAGGAGGAGAAAGAAGACCCTGGCCCAGAGGAGCTACAGTCGCAAGGTTGCTATCGAGGGGGCCGGCAGCTCCGAGGAAGACCTTGGGGAAAACCCCTTCAACAACAGGGATTTAATAAAGAGGCTGGTCGAAGGGTGCATTCTGCCTGAGGTCGTCGAGAGGATCGTCCTTGCTGATCCCGAGTTGCGGGTCTGGGACTCTTTGGGATCTTTCCTCGAAGTAGGTTAACTCATCATTTTTCTCCTTCTTGCTTCTTTACTTGATTTATTCTTCAGCCTTTATATTGACTCCCCGACCTTTCTTACAGATTGGGCACCAGCTTATCGCCAACGTCGAGGCGGTGAAGATTGCCAAGAGGGAGGTAGCTCAGGCGGAGGAAGGTCATCTGGCTGGGGCCGCCTGCCTCAAGGAGAAGATCGCCGAGGTCCTAAGTCTCCAGGAGGCACTAGAAAAAAAGGGACGAACCTCGTCCGATCTGAGGACCGCCTTGGAGGAGGAGAGAAAGAAGGCTGAGACCGAAATCTCTGAACTGAAGGTGCAGGCTTCCGAGTTGAAGGTGCAGGTTTCCAAACTAAAAGCATGGATTCTGTCCTTGATCTCAAAGGCAGGGGCCCGAGCAGTGGAGGAGTTTAAGGCCTCCTCCGAGATAGAGGATCTAAAGGTCCAGTTCAGTCAGGACGTCTTCATCAAGGATTTCGAACTCTGTCAAGAGAAAGTAGCAGGGAGGTTTCCCGAACTGGATCTCGGCTTCCTGAACGAGGCATCTGATGATGAAGCCAGACCATCTGAAGCTGCTGTCGGTCCTCCTCCAGTCGGGATCTCATCGACCGCCACGGTCGTCGCTGACGATCTTTCAGGGATGCCGAGCCCCTCTACTTCTGTCCCAGAGATCCGGAACCTCTAGCTTTATATTTTTTCTTTGTGGTAATTTTTTTTCATTCTTTTGTACTTGAAAATTATTTAATCAATAAAATCAGATCCTTCTTTACAGAGGGCCCCCCCTCTTTTTTTTTATTCTTTTCCTTACTTTTCATCTTCTTGTACTAATCTGAGTCGTGGTGCTTTTGTCTTCCAATGACAGTGCCCTACTGAAGCTCTCCCCCTGTCACAAGGGATTTCTCTGAAGTCGACGATCCGAGACCTCAGAAGGAAAGTTCATCAATTGATGAAGAAATCCAAGAAGCTAGAAGATGAACTTCACTGGATGAGAAAAGCCATTCAGAAGTCATTGCGGAGGCTGTTCACCTTTAGGATCTCCACAGAAAGGGTCTCATGAAATTCACCCGGAAGAAGGCCAACTTCGTGACGGAGCTCGAGGAACTCCAAAAATGAGCCAGCGACCGATCTTGGGCTCAGGCTTCCAAGATCAGCTCCCTTGAAGTCGAGCTGGTGGCCGCATGGGAGAAGATCGACCAGTTGGAAGGGAGCTCGTCATGGGTCACAGTCCAAGCCGATCGCGATCGAGACTGATTGAAGAAGTTCTCCGACCTTCAAAAGCAGCTGCAGGATGTTGAGGCAAACTATAATGCCTACCGAGTCAGCTGGAGCAGGCAAGTAGAGGACTACCGAAGGAAGCTCCAGATGATGATCGATGAAGTTGCCCACCTTCGAAGACAGTTATCGGAGAGAGTCCAGCTCGCCTCTGCACAAGGCTCCGACGAGCTCTGCTCCTTGAGGGGGACCATGGCAGAATTGTCTGTGGCCCTTAGGCGGGAGGAGGCCGAACTGCAGCGGCTGAAGATTCAGCTGGTCCATGAGCAGCAGGCGGTCAAAGATGCCGAGGCGGAGTCTGAGATCCTGAGGAAGAGGCTTTGAAAGTCGGAGGGCGAGAGCTGGCAGTTCCACCAGATGTACTGGGATATGCTACTGAGAAAGATGAAACTAGAGGAAGAAGTTGAAAACATAAGGCAATCCCTAATAAAGACTGAAACCGAGAGCTTGAAGTCAGAAGAAGTTGAGCTTCCTTAGAGCTCCTTTCTTCTTCTTTTTTTTTTGTCATCTCTCTTTTTGGCCTTCAAGGCTTTGTAATATATACTTTACTAATGAAATGAAAAGAAAATTTTCTATTATCTTATCCATTTTGGTACTGAGTTATCATTTATCGAACTTCTTTTGTCTTTCGTCCTGTTCGACGTCGACGTTATTTGAAGATTCCTGATCGTCGCTGTGCTGATTCGCCCTTAGGGACTGAAGATTTTTGACAAGAGTTTTCTTCCTTATTGAGATGAGGTCCCTTGAGTCTCAGCCTTCAAAGGCTTCGTAACACATACTTTACTAATGAAATGAAAAGAAAATTTTCTCATTACCTCATCTATTCTTGCTTTGAGTCGTTGTTTACCGAGCTTCTTTTGTCTTTCATCTTGTTCGACATCAACGTTGTTTGAAAATTTTTGGTCGTCGCTGTATTGATTCGCCCTTAGAGACTGGAGAGTTTCGACAAGGGTTTTTTTCCTCGTTGAGACGAGGTCCCTTGTGCCTTTGATGTAGTTCATTTTTCACTTATTGCTGGTGTAGTTCGTAGCTTTCTTTTTTCATCTCTCCTTTTCTTCTATGTTCGAGTGAGGGTCTTTCCTCTGCTCTTGACGGGGTCGTGAGAGTGTAGAGAGGCCGTTGAGGAGGCTTTCCTCCTTGTCCGATCTTGATCGATCGAGCCTTTATTTATGTCAGGATGAGATTTTTCTCTTGTTCCTGACAGTCAGTTTCAGCTCATGTTAGGACAAGGTTCTCCTTCTATTTCTAATAGGATTGTGGGGGCATGCAAGGGCCTCTCCCTCCATCCGATCTTTAAGTAATCGGACCTTCGACTTTGCTCATGTTAGGATGAGATTCTCCTCCTGTTCCTAACAAGGCTGTGGGGGCACATAAGGACCGTTGCAAGGGCCTCTCCCCCCATCTGGTCTTTAAGTAACCAGGCCTTTGACTTTGCTCATGTTAGGATGAGGTTCTCCTCCTATTCCTAACAAGGCTGTGGGGGCACATAAGGGCCGTTGCAAGGGCCTCTCCCCCCATCCGATCTTTAAGAAATCGGGCCTTCGTCTTTGCTCATGTTAGGATGAGGTTCTCCTCCTGTTCCTAACAAGACTGTGGGGGCACATAAGGGCCGTTGCAAGAGCCTCTCCCCCCATCTAGTCTTTAAGAAATCGTGCCTTCATCTTTGCTCATGTTAGGATGAGGTTCTCCTCCTATTCCTAACAAGGTTGTGGGGGCACATAAGGGCCATTGCAAGGGCCTCTCCCCCCATCCGGTCTTTAAGAAATCGGGCCTTCGTCTTTGCTCATGTTAGGACAAGGTTCTCCTTCCATTCCTAACATGCTTAGTTTTATTTGTATGGGGTAGTTACTTCCTGTCGTTATAAGCTTATGCCAAAAAAAAAATACACGAATATGAAAGAAATTTTTATTTAGGGCAAAGTTGTTGGTAATATATTCATAGATTTTTTGAATCCTATAGCCGCGGAAGGTCTGCTCCCCATTGGGGTCCTCCTGAGATGGAGTTGATAATCCTAATCGAAGGCTGATCTTCAGGTTGCTCCTCCCTCCTTGGTGGCTCTGGCTGTGGCAGGGCTCTAGGTCGATCTTTCCTTCCTTCGGGTCGGCGTCGAATGAATCTGTCGAGCCGACCTCATTTGATGAGCTCCTCGATCTCATCTCAGTGCTGAATACACTCCTCCGTGTCGTGGTCGTGGTCATGATGATAGAGGTAGAATTTGTTTGGGTTGCACTTTTTGGGGTGCGAGTGCATCCTTTCTGGCCTTGGCAGCTGCTCCCTAACCTCCATCAGTACTTGAGTTTTTGATGCATTGAGGGGGGCATAACTGTGGAATCTTTCAGGGGGAGAGCTTCGCCGAACTCTATGGTCTGGGCTTCTCTGCTTATGAGCTCGGGGAGGAGTCCAAACATGCCTATATCCAGGAGGAGTTCGAGAACGCGGTCAAGCTTCACTCGACCCTTTTTCAACTGCGAGCTTACTTGAGTCTCCCACCTGTCGCTCCTTCACGGTCTCCTCATCCTTCATCTTGAAGGCTTCTTCTGCTCAGGCATATCCTTCGTCCCGAGCTAGCAAATCAGCAAAGTCTCTGAGATACTTCTTTTTCAGAGAAAACAAAAGATCGTTCTTCTGAAGACCGCCCTTCAGGGCGGCCATCGTGACCAATTGGTCCAAGTTTCGGACCTCCAATGCAGCAATGTTGAAATGGTTGACGTAAGCTCGGATGGATTCCCCCTCCCTTTGCTTGATGTTGATGAGAGACTCCGAGCCTCTCTGGGGACACTGACTGCTAACAAAATGAGCCACAAACTGGTGGCTTATCTGGTTAAAGGAAAAGATGGTATCTGACTTCAACATCGAGTACCAGTTCCTTGCTGCTCCCTTTAGAGTGGATGGAAAAGCTCAGCACAGGATGGCGTCTGGCATACCATGGAGCAGCATCATTGTCCGAAAGGCCTCTAGGTGGTCAACCGGATCTGACGTCCTGTCATAGCTTTCGAATTGGGGGAGTTTGAAGTTTGGCGGGATCGATTCCTGCATGATCATTTGAGAGAAGGGAGGGTCAGTACAGATGTCCTCACCATAAGTAGAGGGAGCATGATGGAGCTCTTCGATCCATCGGTTCATCTCCTGGAGCCTTCGATCCAGGAGGCCCTCTCGACTGTGAGTCTCAAGGGTCTTCTAGTAGAGTGGAGGTAGGGATCCTCCAGGAGTGGAATCATGATCAGACCAGGGCCTCTCCACCCTCGAATTCTTCTTTTTGGGGAAGACAAGATGACTGACCCAAGTGGCCCGCCCTACTGTCGGATCTTGGAACTCTGGTGACGCTCTTTCTAACCGCACTGACACCTGCGGCTGTTGCTGCTGCTGCTGCATGACCTGCACTGCTTCGGTGAGGCCTCTGACCTGCTGAACCAGTAGGTCAAACTGCTCCATATCGACTGCTGTTGCTGGAGGAGGAGGAGGAGCCTGAAAAACTGGAGGCGAGGTCGGAGCCTGAGATCTGGCCGCAGAGGCCGTGGATCGCCTGGTGGATGCCTTTCGGGGAGGCATCAGGTGAAGATCTAGTAGGGGAAGGAGAGGAGGACATCGGAGAAGATGACTGGAGGCAATCCCATTGAGCACTCCTTTAACAACAACGGTATTGCGAAGACACGCCGCCCTCCTTCTAGCACCAATTCTGTTGGTGCAAAATTTTGCCAAAATCGGAGTTGCAGGAGTCGGGATGACTGCGGCCACTGCTGGGACCTGCAAGAAAAGTCTAAACCGAAGTTGGAGGTGCTCCGGCAAGACCCTCCGATGCTCAAGTCAGTACTCTGCTTCAACAGAAATGGAGTGCTCGAGTGACAATTTTAGCAGAGTTTTGAGATAGAGTTTTGAGCTTAGAGAAGAACGTATCTGAGGGTCCCTTTTTATAGACGAAGAGCATAACTGATTGACAGCGACGTCTGTAACCACCTAGTAGTGGGCCGTTCAGAGCCGCACAGAGTTTGTTACGGAGAGTAGTGGCGTCGGGGGCCGTTTAGGGCGACGTAGAGTTTGTTACGAAAAGTGGTTTCCATTATCGTGACTTGCCAAAGAGTGGAGCAGGGTAGCGGCTCTCGTTATGGCTTGTCAGAGAGTGGTGGAGCCATGTGAAATTCGTTGCAGAGAGTGGAGTAGGGTAGCGGCCCTCGTCGTGGCTTGCCAGAGAGTGGTGGAGCCGCGTGGAATCTGTTGCAGAGAGTGGAGTAGGGTAGCGGCCCTCATCGTGGCTTGCCAGAGAGTTCGGATCTGTCAGCTGAAGCTTGGCTGGGATGTCTGATGAAGCAGAATGGCTCTCTTTCTCATCGATCTAGGAGAAGCTCGGATATTTTCGAGGTCGCTGATGAGTCTACTGTTGTCGGAGGCCTTAGGTGCTGAGGCTACAGGTGAGAACCATCTGCTGTAGAGACTCGGATGAAGACTTTCTATTGGCGAAGTCCGATAGGAGTCCAATTGCTAGGGAAGTCCATCTGAGATTTGCCTGATGCGAAAGCTCGTCTGAAGATTATCTGTCGGAGGAGTCTGATTTTATGAGGAATCTGGCGGAAAGTCGGCCGGTGGTGGACTTCAGATGGCGTTGGGGAGGCTCATCTGCTGGAGGAGTCTGAGGGATCCGGAGGCGATCGGCCATTGTAGAAATCCAGCTGCTGGAGCCTGTCCATTGTAAAAGCTTGTCCGAAATCCATCCGCTGTGGAAGTTCGGATGGAGTCTGGTTCTTGAAAAGCTCATCTGGAATCTATCCACTGTGGAAGTTCGGACAGAGTCCGATCCTTACAGAAGTTCGTCCAGAATCCATCCACTGTGAAAGTTCGAACGGAGTCCAGTTCTTGCAAGAGCTCGTCCGGAATCCATCCGCTGTGGAAGTTCGGACGGAGTCTGGTTCTTGCAGGAGGTCGCTTATTGTAGGAGCTCGATCAAAGATCGGTTGTCATGGGAGCTCGGAGTAATGACCTGGCCGGTGGATCCTGCCCCATGGTAGAAGCTCGTCTGGGATCCGGCTATGAAGAAGTTCGACTGAAGTCTACCTGTAGTAGAAGTTTGAAAAAAATTTGTTTATAGTAGAGGCTCGAATGAAATTTGCTTGCAGTAGATATCTGGGGTAAACAACCCGCTGTAGGAATTTGGTGTAGACCGTTCGTAGTAGAAGTTCGGCTCTCGCGGGAGCTCGGTTGGGATTCGGAAGGGATTCAGAGAATAGTTGATTACTGTAGAAGGTCGGCTGGCAGTGAGGTCCAAAGAGCTTTTAGGGTGGCCAGGTAGATGAATGCAGAAGTTCATTATCGAAAAAGTCCAGACGGTCGAGGGGGTTCGGAGAGATGCCACACACAAGGTCGGAAGCCAGAAGAGCCCTGAAAGGGTCGGTCTTTTACAAACTTCGATCGGGGGGTATTTTATACCCAACACTTTATATTGAGCCATCCAAACTTATGAAATCTTGTTCCTTGAAGGCTTTAGCTTGCCAACTTAAAGAGATCTTTTTCATAGATGAATTCTTCAATTTAAGCACCTAGAAACTCCAACAATCTTCTTTGAAACACGTGATTAGTATTATCTATACTCAATATTTTAGAATCATCAAAATCAATACTAAGGTCAACATATAAGCTCACACTAGCCACCAAGAAGGCTTTCTTGGGCTTATTGGTGGTCTTCTTCTTTATGCATAAGTCTTTGAAGAATTTGACATAGGTTGGAACTTATTGGATCATATATAATAGAGAAAATTTTTACCTTTAACTTATTTGAATACCTCTAAGATTTTATCTAAATGGGTAAGTATTTATTGGACCTAAGTCTATTTGAAAAAAGAGCTACAGAATTGGTGAGTGATGTCCCAGATTGCTTGAACCTTAATGTGGGTTTTATGAGTGGTTTGGGTGGCTCGTCAACCTCTGTTAATTCAGACTCCTTAGACTCGGTCTGATCGATCAATTGTTCAGGAAGTGACTCAGAAGGCAAATCTTCATGATTTTCATGTGTACCCACTTTATTTTCCACTTGTTTCTCCGATCTTAACATGTAGATTGCATTCACTTGGTTAATCTAATTTTTTGGCTGGGGTCTTAGACTATTTTGGGCTCTAAGGTTGGGTTCAGGTTGGCTTGGTGATCTACCTTTTTTCCTTTCACTAAGGGCAATGGCTAACTGATCAAACTACATTTCTAAATGGGCTATGGCTTAAATATTTGCTATTAGAAATTGGCCTGTGGTCTGCATAAAACTGTTCAAGGTGGTGGTGGTATCAAAAGCCAATTTCATTAAGATTTCTAAACCCTTCTCTAATGTGTTGAGCCTCTTTTCATTGTTAAAATCGGGTTCATTGTTTAGTGTATAGCTGGACCTTAGGTTGGGTTGATTAAAGATAGGATTGCTTGAGTTAGTGCCTTATGACCAGAAAAAGTTTAGATGATTCTTCCACCCTGGATTGTAAGTTGGTGCATAGGGGTCATTCATAGGTCTATGATAAGCCGTATTTACCTATGCATAACTATTCTCAATCTGGTTCATCAAGGTAGGACATTCTTCTACCACATAATCTGGTTCACCACATCCATTGCATATGGGTGCAGATGCTTGGTTTTCTTGGGCATGTCCTTGTAGTTCTAATGCCTCAATCCTATGGATCAAGGTTGTGATCTTTGCTTCTATAACTAGGGACATTTGCACTTGATGCATTCCACCTCTTAGCTATGTGGATCTATCAAGTTCTCTATTTGTTGTTGCGATATCACTTGCTCTGATATCATTTATTGTGTAGGATTTGGTACCACATATTGCAGTCGAAAGAAAGAAGAAATAAAATAAGAAAATAATCAAGTACGTGGATCAGCCAAAAGGCTCACCTCCATGGGCATGCAACCTTCACTATGAAAAAGAAAAAATTACAAAAGAAGATCATACACTCAACCCTCGTACACCTAATCTCTTTCTCAACAAGAAGCTCTCCCTTATAAAATCTCTCTCTCTCTAGGAAGATCCTTTAAACCCCTAAAATGATCACTGTCCATTGCCTGACAGGTTGCCTGAAGCCCCTACTTTTGCTCTTTATCGGCTCCTCTCAATCTGCTATTGCAGCTGCCGAACTCGCTCTCAGCTGCATCTTAGGATTCTGTCGAACACACCATGCCATCAGTTCTATTCTATGTTGCCACAGGACTGTTTAAAGCCCTAAAATAGAGCTCAGATCGAAAACACAATTCCATCAGGACTCAATCAGCACCCCGAAGGCCCACCAAACCATCGGATCAAGCCCGACATCTCCCATAGCTATCAGATCATGTGCTACACCTCAGAAAATATGGGGAAACCACCTTTAGTCCATAATGGACTATGAGAAATGTAAGGAAAACCAGATCATGGTCCACACCTTCTGTCATGGATTGACGATCCGCAATGGACCGCATGAAGATACGGGTCGTGCCCCACGTGCACCTGCAGGACCTCACCCATGATCGGCCCATGTGCACCCACCTGGGCCCGAGCTGCACCCACACATCCGTGTGCTAGGCTGCACTGCTAGGTCTGGTTGCACCGTTGCTAGCCTCCATCGCTCAATGGATCATGCCACCTTCTTTCGCATGTATCTTCTCTATCTAGACTCTATTTGGACTGATCTTAGACTCATTGGGCTCCATTCATCATCTTGGACCTTGCTGTTGGCTCAATATGGATCGAATCTTAAGATGTCAAATCCTAACAATCTCCATCTCCACTCGACATTTGGCCTCCTCCTAACTTTGAGAGTTTTTGGATCTCCTCACCTCTATACCCTGGGGCAATCACCTACTGATCATGGAAGAACAAATATAGGAGCCGAACCAGATCGCTCGATCCCATCTCCTTCGTATGTTGTGCTTTTTCTGATCTGAGACCTGCTCAAAATATCTTCCTGCAGTAATAAAAATCTCACCTTGTGATATCACCTTTCATCATCCTGAGTCTCGCATCTTGTGCCCGATCCACCTCCACTTGGAGATCCACCTTTTTCTGGGCTCCCCCTAGCTCCTAAAGCTCCATCTCGCACTGGACTCCCCACCAGGTAGTAATATCCTCTCATCCTCTTTTTTTCCTCCAGAATAATCCTATCATTGTGCAAAACTTTCAAGATTCCTCCATCAGCTACCCACCTATAGTCGATCGAATCCAGTCTGCTAAGTAAGATAAGATTTTATCTGAAATCGAATATGTATCAAACCTCCTCTAATCTCTTCACTACACCATCATGTGTCCTCTAGTTGATCATCCCGATATCTCTGATCACATAGCTCGATCCATCTGACAGATGAACAATACCCTCACTTCATTTTAGGGAGTCAAACTGCTCCTCTCTACAACATACATGATAGGTGCATATAGAATCTAAAATTCATTATTGGAAAGAAGTAAATACCTCATCAGATACCTTCAAAACATCATCCTCTGATTCGCTACTAGCCGTCGCTGCAATAGCCCTCGTCCGATCTCTTCATTGTGGACAATCTTTGATATGATATCCCAACTCATCGTACTCTTAGCATCTAATCTTGCTCAAGTCTCTCACCCTGGACTTGGATCGTGCATCTCAGGATCTCCTGCCGTTCCATCTACCACCTCTTACTCCTTCATAAATTGCCAAAGCTGAGCTGCCACTGCTTGAGCTTGAAGCTGGGTTCTCCCATCTCAGAACCTCATTCTGGAGAATCACTATAGTAATTGTTGGATTCCGATGGCACAGCAGAAGGGTTAGGTGTTTAAAATTTTCATTCAAAATACTCAATGCACCGAAAGCCCTAATGCCCAGAAACTCTTGACTATAATAATCAAAGCATAATAAATATAAATTAGGATAAGAAGAATACCTATAGCGCTAATCTCAATTTTCATAAGGTGTTCATGTTGGAGCATGATCCTGGCTCCTCCCACGGACCTTGGGTGTAGCAGAACCAGCAATGAACAAATCTGGAGACTTCTGGACTCGATCTAAGGCCCTTGATGAAATCAGCCTGGTTGCTGTCTTCTTCGTCAGCCTTTCGTTCTAGATGAAGAATGCCTCTGAAATCACCTCTAAAAAATCCAAGATCTAGTACCCAACTAGATCAGACCTGGACCGAGGTCCTTCAATTTGTAGATCTCAAATTGGGATGTTCTAGATAAGGAAGAAGGTAGATGGAAACAGACCTTGTAGATCTATCCTGCTGCAGCCTTTCTTGTAGATCTGTTGACGGAGATCTCACCCGCACCTCAAACGACCTCAGATCAACTCCAGATCTGAAAGAGACTTGTATCAACCTCTTTACAAGAGATCTTAGTTTCTGGACCTAGAGTTTGGATGACTGCAAGAGAGGAGGGGAGCAATCTGGTTGGCGGCTGCAAAAAGGAAGGGGCTAGCGCCTCCCTTCTTTCTTTCCTTATCTGGACCTGGCAGCAAGAAACCCTAGGGTTTCTTGCTCCTGGGGCATGGAGGATGGCTGGAGAGAGAGGGAGAAGAGAGAGAAAAACTTGAGAGAAAGAGTTCTATATTTTCTTGGCTTAATCAAACCTATACACAGTACATGTATATATAAACACAGGGTCAAGTGACCCAAACCCAAAACTCCCTTGACCAACTCTATGGAAGATTAGGTTAACCCAAGCCCATGTACACCCATGACTCGACCTAATCTCACCTATCCTGGGCCCAGACCTGGCCCATAAAGAGTTGGTCCCTTGAGGCCCACATAATCTAGACCTCAAGAACCCGAAAGGCCCACAACCTTTCAACCTAGGGCCCAACTAGCCCTAGAGCCTCCATGAAGCCCTCATGAATAATGGACCTTGGCCTTAGCCTTGGTCCCCTGGGCCTTAGGCACACCACCTGGATCATAACAATCTCCACCTTGGTGTCCCAAGGCCTCAACCAGCTCCACTCTGTCCTTGCGACTGTAGACCCATTTGCAGCCAATGGGCATCTTCCCCTGTGGCAACTGCACCAATCGCCACGTCTGGTTCTGGTGGAGAGACTACATCTCCTCAGACATCGCCTAGACCCACCGCTCTCTGTCCTGGCTCTCAATAGCCTCCTGATATATATATAGGTCTCCATTCACTGTCACCAGGGCATATGACAGCATCTCTTCGAAGCCATATCGGTCCGGTTGCCTGATGGTCCTCTTGGGCTTGTGTAGGGCAACATCGATATCAGTCCTCGATCCAGCACACTCTTGCTGGATCTCTCCACTTCGATCATCCATCCGAGTCCTCTCCACCTATGGAGACACCTTAGGTAGGTGCTCCACCTGAATGTCATGTCCTCCAGTAGTACCTGCAAGAGGCAAAATCAATGAGGTTAGCTGTCCAGCAGCGCCCTGCTGGACCTCCTCCTGCTCCTGTCGCTCTTCCATGCCTGCTCGCCTCCATAGGACTGACTCCTCATCAAAAGTCATATCCCGACTAATGATGACCTTCTTTTCCAAGGGATCCCACAGCCTGTATCCCTTGACTCCTCGCGGATAGCCTAGAAACACCGCCTTGCGTGATCTGGCGTCTAGCTTGCTCCGCTCACCAGCTCCAATGTGCAAATAGGTCGTCCACCTAAATACCCATAGATAGCCTAGCCCAACCATCCTCCCAGACCACACCTCCTCTAGAAGCCTGCCATCCAACCTGGTGTGAGGTGACCGATTGACCAATTAACCGGCTGCATCAACTGTGTCAACCCAGAACTCCTTTGGAAGCCCTACCTGCAGCCTCATGCATCGTGCCTTTTCCAGAAGTATTCTGTTCATCCTCTCGGCCACCCCATTCTACTATGAAGTCCCCTTAACTGAGAAGTGTCTCCTGATCCCACACTCCTCACAGTAATCCTGGAACTCTCTGCTGGTGTACTCTCCACCATTGTCTGACCTCAGACACTTCACACTCCTCCCCTGCTTCTTCTCCACCTCAGCTCTCCAGATCTTGAACTTGGTGAAGACCTCTGACTTCTCTCCCATGAAGTAAATCCAGAGTTTTCTTAAAAAATCATCAATCAGGGTCATGAAGTATCTAGCCCCATTCCTAGCTAAAATTGGGGCTGGTCCCCACACATCCGTGTGTACTAACTCCAGAGGGGCTGCACTACGGGTTGTACTGATGTTAAACTAAACTCTCCTCTGCTTTCCCATCTGGCAAGGCTCACAGCCTAGGCGGTAGTGCCACATCCTATAAGTCCCCTCCTGGTCCTGTGCTGCAGCTGCTGCATCAGACTCTCCAATCACCACAGATCCCTCCATGCGATAAAGGTTATTGTCCAACCTCCTGCCTCTCATCACTACCATAGCTCCATTGGAGATGTTCAGTACTCCACTTCTAGCCCTACTGCTGAAGCTGTATCTACTACGCTCTAAGTAGCCTAGTGACACCAGATTCTTTTCCAGCTCCGGGATATGCTTTACATTTATCAATGTCCTCATAATTCCATCAAACATCCTCACCCTGACTGTCCCTATCCCAGCCACCTTGTAAGGATGATTGTCGCCTAGAGTCACTGATCCCTCATCTGTCTTGGTGTATGTCGCAAACCAAGACCTGTGTGGTGTGTAGTGATGTGAGCATGAAGAGTCTATTGTCCACTCTATGTAATGCCTGTGACCATCTGATACCACAAGTAGATCATCCTCCACCTGCTACCCAGCAACTGCACTCACTGTTTCTAAGCCACTTCTTTCTCCCTTCTTGCTCTTCCATAGTGGACATTCTCGCTTGAAGTGCCCGAACTCATTGCACTTGAACCATTTCACCTCTTTCTTTCCCTTTCTGGACTTGGACCGCCCCCTGGACTTGCTTCTGCCTCTGCCTCTGCCTATCCTCTCCCCTACTGCCAAACCCTCCTGGGGAGCCCGATCTCTGGTCAACTTTTTCCTCTGCTCATTAGACCTCAGCACCGAGACCATGTACTCATATTCTAGAGTCTCCTTGCCGTAGAGTAGTGTAGTCACCAAAGAATCATATGATCCTGGCAGCGAACACAAAAGCAACAGGGACTTGTCCTTCTCATCCAGCTTCACCTCGATATTCACCAACTCCGTGCACAACTGGTCGAACCTCTGAATGTGGCCAATCACATCAGATCCCTCCTGCATCTGAAGATTGTACAACCTCTTCTTCAGCATCAGCTTGTTGCACATATTCTTTCCCATATACATGGTGTGCAACTTCGACCAAAGGCCCTTCGGGGTCTTTTCTTCCAGCACCGAATACAATGCCGCATCCGTCAAACATCCTCTGATCATCGAGCATGCTTTCTTCTCCAACGATGCCCACTGTCTATCTGTCATTCCCTCAGGCTTCTCATCCAAAGCCTGATCCAGATCTGCTTGCATCAAAAGATCCTCCACTCGAATTTTCCACATGAAAAAATTTTTCTTGCCATTAAACTTCTCGAACTCAACCTTCATATTACTGCCTATGACTAGATCCAAGCCAAACAAGTAATATAAAATCAAGAAGTATAGAATATACCTTGATGGTACCTTGCTGAAAATTTTCAGCACTTGGGATCTTCAACTTCTCGTGCTTGAAACCACTTCCTTACCACCGTGGCTCTAATACCAACTATTGGAGCATGATTCCGGCTCCTCCCATGGATCTTGGGTGCAGCAGAACCAGCAATGAACAAATCTGGAGACTTTTGGACTCAATCTAAGGCCCTTGATGAAATCATCTTGGTTGCTGTCTTCTTCGTCAGCCTTTCATTCTAGATGAAGAACACCTCTGAAATCACCTCTAAAAAATCCAAGATCTGGTACCCAACTAGATCAGACCTGGACTGAGGTCTTCTAATTTGTAGATCTTGAATTGGGGTGTTCTAGATAGGGAAGAAGGTAGATGGAAACAGACCTTGCAGATCTATCCTGCTGCAGCCTTTCTTGTAGATCTGTTGATGGAGATCTCACCCGTGCCTCAAAGGACCTTAGATCAACTCCAGATCTGAGAGAGACTTGTATCAACCTATTTACAAGAGATCCCACCAAGTCCTGGACCTAGAGTTTGGGTGACTGCAAGAGAGGAGGGGAGCAATCTGGTTGGCGGCTGCAAGGAGGAAGGGACTAGCGCCTCCCTTCTTTCTTTCCTTATCTGGACCTGGCGGCAAGAAACCCTAGGGTTTCTTGCTCCTGGAGTGTGGAGGATGGCTGGAGAGAGAGGGAGGAGAGAGAGAGAGACTTGGGAGAAAGAGTTCTGTATTTTCTTGGCTTAATCAAACCTATACACAGTATACGTATATATAAACACAGGGTCAAGTGACCCAAACCCAAAACTCCCTTGACCAACTCTATGGGAGATTAGGTTAACCCAAGACCATGTACACCCATGACTCGACCTAATCTCACCTATCCTGGACCCAGACCTGGCCCATAAAGAGTTGGTCTCTTGAGGCCCACATAACCTAGACCTCAAGAACCTGAAAGGCCCACAGCCTTTCAACCTAGGGCCCAACTAGCCCTAGAGCCTCCATGAAGCCCTCATGAATGATGGACCTTGGCCTTAGCCTTGGTCCCCTGGGCCTTGGGCACACCACCTAGATCATAACAGTTCAAGTGTCTACCCTCCAATGGTGATCCACACAAAAATTGAACCAAAGACAGCACTCCTTCTTCACCTTACTTCAAGAGTTCTAGCCCCTAGAACTCGACTAGCGTCATATCGGTCAAGTTTCTTCAAGAACCTGACCTCACCCTCTTAGAACCTCCTATAAACTTTTGATTCTCCTTATTTAGGACCCTTACAACCCTTGTTAGGACCAGATAAGGCTTTGTCTTAAATTTTAAAGCCTTGTCTTAAATCCCAAAGCCTTGTTCTAAAACTAAGATAGGTTGTAAGAAAGAAAAGAGAGCAACAGGAGAGAAATTGGAAATCCCTCTTCGATTCCTCGGATACCCAGCACCCCGACCTATTTATTACCACCAGAGAGATGCCAAAAGAGAGGGACATGCCTTATCCAAAAGGCATATCTGATCTGATTATCAGAGATAAGAGTTCCTTTAAGCAGAAGGACTCTTATCCATGATATGTCGATCAGCACCTTGGTCTGCACGCATGCAACCAAAGAAGGGATATTTTTATGTCCTTTCTCAAATCAAAAAAAACCTCAAAAATTCATGTGGATTGGAAATTAAATCTAGATTCCAAAATTTAAAAATAATGATAAAATTCTAACGAAAAGATGCTATCCTTGCACCTCTTCATGTGAGTGCTGATCACCACACATGCGGCATCAGTATCGACTTATGGCATCCATTTAATATCTAGATAAGTCTGGAAAAATTCTCGGAAAATTATCAAACATATCCTATCAAATGTAGAATGTTATCACCAAAAATCATTCTAATCTGAAGACATTTGATAGGGAGATGAACTCTCCAAATCACAGAGAGATGCGACACTTCTGCGCACGTGCATGAGTCATCCTTCTTTTTCCAATTTTTTCTCTTCCCCAAAAATTTCAAAAAAAATATATCTCATACTTCAAGATGTGTACCAAAGGATAGAGGGTGAAATGGGCTATCACACATATTTTAATATCATAAAAAATAATGTTGGTGCAAAAATCTGCTTGTGCCAGAGAAGCTAGAGTCGGAGAAGTCACGGTCGCCGCCGGGACCTGCAAAGGAAGTCTAAACCGGAGGTGGGGTTGCTCCGGCAAGACCCTCCGACGCTCAAGTCAGTTCTCTGCCTCAACAAGAATGGAGTGCTCGAACGGAAAATTTAGCAGAGTTTTGAGATAAGAAATGAGCTTATAGAATAACGTATCTGGGTCCCCCTTTTATAGGCGGAGGAGGCAACGGATTGATGGCGACATTTGTAACCGTCTGGTAGTGTGCCGCCCATAGTCAGAGAAATTTATTGCGAAGGGTAGTGGAGTAGACCCATGGCTATTGCTATGGCCTGCCACGTAGAGCCTGTCGCAGGTAGTGGAGCGACGTCCGTTGCCGCTAGTTGTCAGGGAGTAGTGGAGTCGTGCAGCACCGGCCGCAGGGAGCGGAGCAGAATCGTGGCCGTTGACACAGCCTGTCAGAGAGTAGTGGGTCCGCCGCATGGCGTGATGGCACCGTGCGGAATCCGCTACAGGAAGTGAAACAGGATTATGGTTGTTATTGTGACCTGCCAGGGGGTGCGGATCTGTCGGTTGAAGCTCGGTAGCGGTCGGAGTCCAGCCTCTGTAGAGGTCTGGGCGGAGTCCCCCTTGCAGTTGGGGTCGTGGGTGGAGTCCGGCTCCTGTAGGAGTCTGGACGAAGTCTTCCTGTAGCTGTTGGAGTTGAGGGCGAAGCCCGGCTCCCGTAGGAGTTCGGGTGGAGTCTCCCTGCAATTAAAATCAGAGGGGAGGTTCGGCTCCCGTAGGAGTCCGGACAAGGCTTACCAGTGGTCGAGGTTGAGGAAGGAGCCCGACTCCCGTAGGAGTCCGGGCGGAGTCCACTTGCTGCTGAAGTTATCGACGGAGTCCGGCTCCCGTAGGAGTCCGGACGCAGTCTGTCTTGCAGTCGTTGGAGTTGAGGATGAAGTTCGGCTCCCGTAGGAGTCCGGGCGAAGTCTTCCTGCAATGAAGGTTAAAGGTGAAGTCTGGCTCCCGTAGGAGTCCGGACGAGGCTTACCAGTAGTTGACGTTGAGGAAGGAGCCCGGCTCCCGTAGGAGTCCGGGCGGAGTCCACTTCCTGCTGAAGTTATCGACGGAGTCTGGCTCCCGTAGGAGTCCGGACGCAGTCTGTCTTGCAGTCGTTGGAGTTGAGGACGAAGTTCGGCTCCCGTAGGAGTCCGGGCGAAGTCTTCCTGCAATCAAGGTTAAAGGCGAAGTCTGGCTCCCATAGGAGTCCGGACGAGGCTTACCAGTAGTTGACGTTGAGGATGGAGCCCGGCTCCCGTAGGAGTCCGGGCGGAGTCCACTTGCTGCTGAAGTTATCGATGGAGTCCGGCTCCCGTAGGAGTCCGGACGTAGTCTGTCTTGCAGTCGTTGGAGTTGAGGACGAAGTTCGGCTCCCGTAGGAGTCCGAGCGAAGTCTTCCTACAATCAAGGTTAAAGGCGAAGTCTGGCTCCCGTAGGAGTCCGGACGAGGCTTACCAGTAGTTGACGTTAAGGACGGAGCCCGGCTCCCGTAGGAGTCCGGGCGGAGTCCACTTGCTGCTGAAGTTATCGACGGAGTCCGGCTCCCGTAGGAGTCCGGACGCAGTCTGTCTTGCAGTCGTTGGAGTTGAGGATGAAGTTCGGCTCCCGTAGGAGTCCGGGCGAAGTCTTCCTGCAATCAAGGTTAAAGGCGAAGTCTGGCTCCCGTAGGAGTCCGGACGAGGCTTACCAGTAGTTGACGTTGAGGATGGAGCCCGGCTCCCGTAGGAGTCCAGGCGGAGTCCACTTGCGACTGAAGTTATCGGCGGAGTTCGGCTCCCGTAGGAGTCCGGACGCAGTCTGTCTTGCAGTCGTTGGAGTTGAGGACGAAGTTCGGCTCCCGTAGGAGTCCGGACGAAGCTGTCTTGTAGCTGAAGTTGTTGGTCGTCGAGGATGAAGCCCGGCTCCCATGGGAGTCTGGGCGGAGACCTCTTTTGAGGTTGGCCTTGTTGGCGAAGCCGTTGATTCTGTGGAGGACTTCGGCTGGGGGTATTTTATACCCAACACCAGTCCTCCTACTTCCGAGTTTGAGTTTCGAATGAAGGAAGTTCAGAGAGATGGACACAGCCGAAGTCGTCCCTTCGAATCCTACGTACCGCCGCCCCCAGATATTTTGGCATTTAATGTGTGCACGTCAGAGCCCGCTTTTCGATGAAGGTGACCTGAAGAGTCTTTTCGGAACCCCCGTCGGAATGCGATCCCAAGCATCGTGCCATGGGAATTTGTAAACGATCAACCCTCGATAACGATGAGGGGGACATGCGCGACACGTGGCATGTACCAGTTGGCCCAGGAACACCTGCTGTCATAACTGCACTAGGATCCGTCGGCTATTTAAACCCCCTAATCCCTTCATGGCTTCATCCTGGTGCCTTTCTTTCGCCTGAGAGCCTTGCTCCTCAGCAGCTTCCCTCGCACCAGTCCTTCCCTTCCTCAGTCCCCCAATTCTTCTCTGAGGGTTCTTACGCCACGTCCTCTACTCCGGAGGCCATTCTTGAAGGGATGTCTAGGGCTTGGAGGAAGGTGAGGAGGAGAACGACGGCCGGTGAGAATCTCCATCATTTTAAAGGGGGCTCAAGGAAGAATTCCCTCAACCACAGGGGGTTAATAACGGGGGCTGTCGGTGAAGTTATTCTGCCTGCGAATTTTGGAGTAGCAAGGCGGGGTGATACCGGTCAAGAGGGCAGAGCTGCTGTCATAAGCTGTGGCGGGATCCTTGATGCCGTCGGGGCCGAGGGACCAGAGGCGGTCGGCGTCGACGGTGGGGCAGTGGAACTTGTTGCGGGGACGGTGAAAGTAGCGCATGCCGACCTTGCCAGAGCATTTTGGGTGGCGGCTGTCGCGGAGTATTCGGATATGAAGCATATCTCTGGCATCACCACTGCTTCCAAGGTGACTCCAGCTCTTCTTGAAACAGGTCTTCGCCACTGCCGCTGTTGCCCTTACCGCCTCCGGGGATCTATCCCACCCTTTTCTCCCTAAGGTTGGGACTTCGGAGATAGAGCGAAGCGAGGTGGGGCGAGAGCTGTTACATGCACTGGAGAACGCAGTTGAGAAGTTAGGGCGAGGTTCTCCTCCTGTCCCTAACAGGGCTGTGGGGGCACATATGGGCGTTGTAAGGCCTCTCCCCCCATCCGGTTTAAAAGGAACCGAGCCTTCGACATTGCTCAAGTTAGGGCGAGGTTCTCCTCCTGTCCCTAACAGGGCTGTGGGGGCACATATGGGCGTTGTAAGGCCTCTCCCCCCATCCGGTCTAAAAGGAATCGGGCCTTCGACTTAATAAGGTTGCCTTTTTGTTTTTGATACAGTTTGCTTGAATTGTCCAAAGACACATGGGCATGCGATTTTTGATTAAAACGAAGTCACTGGTAGTACATCCGTAAGTTTTCTGAGCTCCACGGTCATGGGAGGTCGGCTCCTCCGAACTCCTTAAGGTAATAAGTTCTGGGCCGAACTACTTCTTTGACCTCATAAGGTCCCTCCCAGTTCGGGGCGAGCTTCCCTCGGTCCTGAGGTTGCGAGACAGCAGCTCGTCGAAGCACTAAATCTCCTGCTTTAAAGGCTTTGTTCTTGACCCGGGCGTTGTAATATCGAGCAACTTTCTGTCTGTAGGCTGCCATTCGAACCTGAGCAATCTCCCGTCTTTCTTCCAGCAGGTCGAGGTTGGCTCTGAGACTTTGTGCATTTTGGGGTTCGTCGAATGCCACGACTCGTGCTGACGGGAGTTTAAGCTCGATCGGGATGATGGCTTCCGTACCAAAAGCTAAAGCAAAGGGAGTCTCTCCTGTAGGTAACCTCTGGGTAGTTCGATACGCCCATAGCACGTGATAAAACTCGTCCGCCCAAGTTCCTTTTGCTTTTTCAAGCCTTGTCTTAATTCCCTGCAAAAGGATTCTGTTAGTTACCTCAGCTTCGCCGTTCGTCTGAGGATGGGCTACAGATGTGAAGTTGTGGAAGATGTTTAGATCTTCACAGAATTCGGCGAATCTTGCTCCCGCGAATTGCCGTCCGTTATCAGTGATTAGGGTTCTAGGCAGATCGAACCTGCACACAATTGACTTCCAGACGAAATTTTGTACTTTTGCTTCTGTGATTTTTGCTAGTGGTTCGGCTTCAACCCATTTGGTGAAGTAGTCAATTGCCACAAGGAGAAACTTCCTTTGCCCAGACGCCATGGGAAAGGGGCCAAGGATATCCATCCCCCATTACGCAAAAGGCCACGGGGCGCTTAGGGGTGTGAGCTCAGTGGCGGGCTGTCTCTGGACGTTGGCGTATCTCTGGCATCGATCGCACTTTTTGACATATTCAATCGAATCATGATGCATCGTTGGCCAGTAATACCCTTGGCGGAGTAGCTTGTGGGATAAAGATCTGGCACCCAAATGGTTTCCGCAAGCTCCCTCATGTACTTCCCATAGAGCGTAGTCAGCTTCTGAGGGCCGGAGGCACCTTAAGAGGGGCAAGGAGTATGATCTTTTGTACAATTTGCCCTCATAAAGGATGTACCGGGAGGCTTGATTTCGGAGCTTTCGAGCCTCCTTCGCATCCTGGGGAAGAACTCCATCTCTAAGATAGGTTATCAGTGGGTTGACCCAGCTGGGCTCGTGGTCGATCTCCATTACAGGCCGTGATTCTTCTGTACTCGGATGTTTTAGAACTTCAAAGAGGATGCCTTTGGGCAATTTGGCCAGAGCCGACGTGTCCAGCTTGGAGAGAAGGTCGGCTCTGGCATTCTCTGACCTTGGAATTTGCCTAATGTCGAAGTTGCTAAAGGCGGGGGTAAGCTCCTTCACTTTCTCAAGGTACCTAGCCATACTGTCCTCCCGTGCTTCATAACTTCCGCTGACTTGTCCCACCACAAGTTGGGAATCGCTGTGCACCCGAAGTTGACCTATTCCCAGTTCTTTGGCGATCCTTAATCCTGCAATCAGAGCCTCATATTCTACTCCATTATTTGTTGCGGAAAACTCGAAACGCAGAGCGTATTCCGCGATGACTCCCTTCGGGCTGACCAAGATCAGGCCTGCGCCCGCGCCTGCCATGTTGGAAGATCCGTCCACATAGAGGGTCCAAAAGCAATCAGAGGGACTGGCCTCTTCGTTGGGGGAGTTCGGTTGAGACTTCAGGTCGTCAACTCTGCTTTGCTCAGGTTCGGCCTTCTCTGGGATGGTGCACTCTACAATGAAATCTGCCAATATTTGGGCCTTTACTGCTGGTCTAGGTCTGTAGTTGATGTCGAATTCTATGAGCTCAATCGCCCATTTTGCCATCCTTCCGGAGGTATCAGCTCGGTGCAAGACCGCCTTGATCGGTTGATCGGTGAGTAGTGTCACAGTGTGCCCTTGAAAGTAAGGTCGGAGTCTCCGAGCTGCAATCAACAAGGCGTAGGTCAGTTTTTCTAATTTAGTGTACCTGGTCTCGGCGTCCCTCAACGCGCGGCTAATGTAGTAAACTGGTCGCTGGACTTTCGTTTCTTCTTTGACAAGGACAGCTGCGAGGGCCGTGGGGGAGACCGCCAGGTACAAAAATAGTTCCTCCCCAGGTTCAGGCTTCGCCAGCAGCAGGGGTGAGCTAAGGTAGCTTTTTAATTCTTCGAATGCCTGTTGGCATTCAGAGGTCCAACAGAAGTTCTTCGGCTGCTTGAGGGTTTGAAAGAAGGGCAAACATCGTTCGGCCGACCTCGCGACAAAGTGGTTAAGAGCCGCTATTCTTCCTGTGAGGCACTGAACCTCCTTGATCGACCTTGGGGCGGTCATCTCTTGGATGGCGCAAATTTTCTCTGGATTGGCCTCAATCCCACGCCCCGATACCATGAAGCCCAGAAACTTTTCTGATGTCACCCCAAAAGCGCATTTGGTTGGGTTCAGCTTCATTCTATACTTTCGAAGAGCGTCAAAGGTTTCCTCGAGGTCGGCGACATGATTTCTGGAAGATCTGCTTTTTACAAGCATATCGTCCATGTAAACCTCCATGTTTCGACCGATCTGCTCTTTGAAGATTTTGTTCACCAGTCGTTGGTAGGTTGCGCCCGCGTTCTTGAGGCCGAATGGCATGACCCTGTAGCAGTAAAGGCCGCGGTTAGTGATGAAAGCTGTCTTTTCTTCATCTTCCGATGCCATTCTAATCTGATTATAGCCGGAGAACGCGTCCATAAAAGTGAGGAGCTCATGGCCTGAGGTAGCGTCCACCGGTTGGTCGATCCTGGGAAGGGGGTAGCTGTCCTTTGGACAAGCCTTATTCAGCTTTTTGAAGTCTATACACATCCTCCACTTGTCGTTTGCTTTCTTGACCAAAACAACATTGAAGATCCACTCAGGATAATTGACTTCCTTAATAAATCCGACCTTGAGAAGCTTATCCACTTCCTTGGCTATCGCCTTCTGCCTCTCCGGGGCATGACTCCGGATTTTTTCTTTTGTCGGCCGATGTTTCGGGTCGACTGCCAGATGATGTTCCATGACTTCTGTGTCGATCCCCGACATATCCGTCGGGACCCATGCGAAAACGTCCGCATTCCTTCGGAGGAAATCAACAAGACGCGTCCGCACCTCCTCCCCCAGGTTGGAGCCAATTAACACCACATGCTCCGTGTTCCCATCATTCAAAGGGATTGGTATTAGATCTTCGATTGGACCGCCCCTCTCTTCAGCGAGGTCATCGCGAGCGTCCAATCCATCGACCGGACAGAGGTCCGCTTGATCGCTTCTTTACAAGGCGATGTTGTAGCAGTGTCTGGCCAGGGCTTGGTCTCCCCGGACCTCTCCGATCCCCTGGATGGTGGGGAACTTCAATTTCAGATGGTAGGTTGAAACGACAGCTCTGAGGGCATTGAGGCCGGGTCGGCCAAGGATTGCATTGTAGGCAGATGGCACCTTTACCATCAGAAAATTCACCAGAGCTCTGGACTGCTTTGGATACTGACCCGCGGTCATAGTTAGAGCTATCATTCCTTCCGTCGGAACGGCATCACCGGTAAACCCTATCAAGGGAGAGCAAATCGGTCTCAGATGACCGCCAAGAGTGGTCATTCTTGAAAAGGCATTGTAGAACAAGATGTCGGCCGAACTTCCGTTGTCGACGAGAACGCGACGGATGTCGTAATTCGCTATGTTCAAGGAAACCATGACCGCATCGTTATGAGGGAATTGGACTCCTTAGGTGTCTTCTTCGGTGAAGGTTATGGGTTCTTCAACTTTTTGCCGCTTGAGGGATGCAGCTGGTACGTTGGTTGCCTCCTGCCGGGATTCCCTCGAGATGGTATTGACGGAACCCGACAGAGGCCGATCACCCGGCCACTCCTCATCGGTGACCATTGCCGGAGGCAGTTGTGAAAAGACCTCGTGAGAAGGCATCAGATGAGGGAAGGAGTGGGTGCCAGAAAAGATGGTCGGAAGCGGATCCGTTGAGCACTCCTTTAAGAATAAGGGTATTGCAGAGGTTCACGCCCTTCCTCTAGCGCCAATCCTGTTGGTGCAAAAATCTGCTTGCGCCGGAGAAGCTGGAGTCGGGGAAGTCGCGGTCGCCGCCGGGACCTGCAAAGGAAGTCTAAACCGGAGGTGGGGTTGCTCTGGCAAGACCCTCCGATGCTCAAGTCAGTTCTCTGCCTCAACAAGAATGGAGTGCTCGAACAGAGAATTTAGCAGAGTTTTGAGATAAGAAATGAGCTTATAGAATAACGTATCTGGGTCCCCCTTTTATAGACGGAGGAGGCAACGGATTGATGGCGACATTTGTAACCGTCTGGTAGTGGGCCGCCCATGGTCAGGAGAATTTATTGCGAAGGGTAGTGGAGTAGACCCGTGGCTATTGCTATGGCCTGCCAAGTAGAGCCTGTCGCAGGTAGTGGAGGGGCGTCCGTTGCCGCTAGTTGTTAGGGAGTAGTGGAGTCGCGTAGCACCGGCCGCAGGGAGCGGAGCAGAATCGTGGCCGTTGACATAGCCTGTCTGAGAGTAGTGGGTCCGCCGCAGGGCGTGATGGCGCCGTGCGAAATCCGCTACAGGAAGTGGAACAGGATTATGGTTGTTATTGTGACCTGCCAGGGGGCGCAGATCTGTCGGTTGAAGCTCGGCAGCGGTCGGAGTCCTGCCTCTGTAGAGGTCTGGGCGGAGTCCCCCTTGCGGTTGGGGTCGTGGGTGGAGTCCGGCTCCCGTAGGAGTCTGGACGAAGTCTGCCTGTAGCTGTTGGAGTTGAGGGCGAAGCCCGGCTCCCGTAGGAGTCTGGGTGGAGTCTCCCTGCAATTAAAGTCAGAGGGGAGGTTCGGCTCTCGTAGGAGTCCGGACAAGGCTTACCAGCGGTCGAGGTTGAGGAAGGAGCCCGGCTCCCGTAGGAGTCCGGGCGGAGTCCACTTGCTGCTGAAGTTATCGGTGGAGTCCGGCTCCCGTAGGAGTCTGGACGTAGTCTGTCTTGCAGTCGTTGGAGTTGAGGACGAAGTTCGGCTCCCGTAGGAGTCCGGGCGAAGTCTTACTGCAATCAAGGTTAAAGGCGAAGTCTGGCTCCCGTAGAAGTCCGGACGAGGCTTACCAGTAGTTGACGTTGAGGACGGAGCTCGGCTTCCATAGGAGTCCAGGCAGAGTCCACTTGCTGCTGAAGTTATTGACGGAGTCCGGCTCCCGTAGGAGTCCGGACGCAGTCTGTCTTGCAGTCGTTGGAGTTGAGGACGAAGTTCGGCTCTCGTAGGAGTCTGGGTGAAGTCTTCCTGCAATCAAGGTTAAAGGTGAAGTCTGGCTCCCGTAGGAGTCCGGACGAGGCTTACCAGTAGTTGACGTTGAGGACGGAGCCCGGCTCCCGTAGGAGTCCGAGCGGAGTCCACTTGCTGCTGAAGTTATCGGCGGAGTCTGGCTCCCGGAGGAGTCCGGACGCAGTCTGTCTTGCAGTCGTTGGCGTTGAAGATGAAGTTCGGCTCCCATAGGAGTCCGGGCGAAGTCTTCCTGCAATCATGGTTAAAGGCGAAGTCTGGCTCCCGTAGGAGTCCGGACGAGGCTTACCAGTAGTTGACGTTAAGGACGGAGCCCAGCTCCCGTAGGAGTCCGGGCGGAGTCCACTTGCTGCTGAAGTTATCGATGGAGTCCAGCTCCCGTAGGAGTCCGGACGCAGTCTGTCTTGCAGTCGTTGGAGTTGAGGACAAAGTTCGGCTCCCGTAGGAGTCCGGGCGAAGTCTTCTTGCAATCAAGGTTAAAGGCGAAGTCTGGCTCCCGTAGGAGTCCGAACGAGGCTTACCAGTAGTTGACGTTGAGGATGGAGCTCGGCTCCCGTAGGAGTCCGGGCGGAGTCCACTTGCTGCTGAAGTTATCGGCGGAGTCCGGCTCCCGTAGGAGTCCGGACGCAGTCTGTCTTGCAATCGTTGGAGTTGAGGATGAAGTTCGGCTCCCGTAGGAGTCCGGATGAAGCTGTCTTGTAGCTGAAGTTGTTGGTCGTCGAGGATGAAGCCCGGCTCCCGGGGGAGTCCGGGCGGAGACCTCTTTTGAGGTTGGCCTTGTTGGCGGAGCTGTTGATTCTGTGGAGGACTTCGGCTGGGGGTATTTTATACCCAACAAATAATATTTTTTCTTCTACCCACGCCAACACTTGTATGCAGAACCTATTTTGCACCAAGAATCCACCACAACTTGGACTCTTCATAATTGATGTTAACATGGGATGTGGTACTCCAATTTAGACTGCTTCTAGGTGATATGACCTGACCCAAATGTCTACCAAATTGGGCTAGCTAATTAGCAAGGGATAGGATCAAATTGGTCTCCAAAGGAGCAAGGGTTTCTACACATGCTAGCATGCTTATCGGAACCCTGATTGAATCCAAAATTCCAATCAATCTTTTTCAAAAGGGTCCTTGGCTAATTTCTATATGTGTGTGACCCATTGGATTCTATATCTAGCTAGTAGTAGGTCCGGATATAAGCTGATCAAATTTGATTAGATTTCAATCTAATCGATTTTGATCCAATCGAGCTAATCCGAGTTCAATAATTAGAATCATTTCTAATTGGCAATAGAATTAAACTCTTTAATTCGATCAAAAACTTATAAGTCAAGATTGACATCTAGCAACGTATCATAACTATCCAGAAGAAGTGAAATTTGATGAAAATACCAAATCTACCCTTCAGTGACAAATTATCATGCAATTCCATCCTTCGATCATCCTTGCACCCTGAATATGTTCATGTGTCTGGAATCATGTCAAACTCAAACACATATTCATATCGATTCTTAATTAACCAATGATGACTCTGATGAAGAAGTATTAGAAATTCTTTCTAATCTCCTTCCTGCTTTTGGCCAAAAGATTTTTCTGAGTCATCTAGGATTGAGAATACACAGGATGCGATCTCCTCTTACTAGGAGTGATCGATTTCATATTGACCTACTCACAACCTTCATACACACTCCACCATATCCAGAACACTCCGTACATGTCTTAATGTCATGCCTGGGTATTAACTAAAATATTGGTTCATGTGCACAAGATTTCATGGTGGTTTCAGATCTAAGGATCACTTGCACAACTCCCACTTAGAGAACCATCTTTGACATGCAAATAAGACTTCCATTAGATGTTCTCTTTCATCGAGTCAAATCAGTGGACTCATTTCTCAAATGAGCATCCACATTCTTGTATTATTGTCTCACACAAGTGGCTAGTGAGATCTGCCACCCTCTCCATTGAGCATATATAGGATGTGCTAGTCTATCTGGAACATTGATCTCTGACTCAATGCTCCTACGATCAGGAATATTTAAGATTAAAATTTTAGGATTTTATGTCTCACTAACATGACCCATTTATGTCTCTTAAAACCATTATCCTAATCTTTGAGGTTCATCATAATCTTAGACATATTAAGATGCAGCTAATATGATGAATCAATACCTCAAATAATAAATATCATTTCATGAGTTGAAAAATTTTAAAGAAAGTCCCATCGTAACACACTTACAATTGGCTTATAGGGTACTCTTCTTTCAATCTCCCACTTGCACTAAAGCCAATCACCTTTGTATCTCATACAATCAAGATGACGATCATATAGCGGCTATGGTATGGCCTTGGTGAATAAATCTGCTATATTGTTCTTTTTGTCTACTCATTAAAAGATAACATCTTATCTTTAATGAGATGAAAATGTCTGAGAATGTGCTTTGATCTATAATGAGACCTAGGTTTCTTATTTTGAAAAATGGCCCCAGTGTTATCACTATAGAGTGACACTGGTCCTTCAATCTTAGGAACGACTCTTAAATCCATATTGAGTTTCTTCATCCAGACAGTTTTTTTTAATGGCTTCACCGGTAGCAACATACTCTGGCTCAGTAGTTGAGTCAGCTACTATCTGCTATTTGAAACTCTTCCAACTCACTGCCCCATCAATTAGGATAAACACATACCCTGATATTGACTTGCTATCATCTACTTTCCAATGATTCTTCCTTAGATCAGCCTGAAATCTACTGGCTATGCCCAAAGCATAAGCTACATCAGGCTTGGTATATAGCATGACATATGTTGGTGCAAAAATTTGCTTGCGCCGGAGAAGCTGGAGTCGGGGAAGTCGCGGTCGTCGTCGGGACCTGCAAAGGAAGTCTAAACCGGAGGTGGGGTTGCTCCGGCAAGACCCTCCGACGCTCAAGTCAGTTCTCTACCTCAACAAGAATGGAGTGCTCGAACGGAGAATTTAACAGAGTTTTGAGATAAGAAATGAGCTTATAGAATAACGTATCTGGGTCCCCCTTTTATAGGCGGAGGAGGCAACGGATTGATGGCGATATTTGTAACCGTCTGGTAGTGGGCCGCCCATGGTCAGGAGAATTTATTGCGAAGGGTAGTGGAGTAGACCCGTGGCTATTGCTATGGCCTGCCACGTAGAGCCTGTCGCAGGTAGTGGAGCGACGTCCGTTGTCGCTAGTTGTCAGGGAGTAGTGGAGTCGCGCAGCACCGGCCGCAAGGAGCGGAGCAGAATCGTGGCCGTTGACACATGCTGTCAGAGAGTTGTGGGTCCACCGCAGGACGTGATGGCGCTGCACGGAATCCACTATAGGAAGTGGAACAGGATTATGGTTGTTATTGTGACCTGCCAGGGGGTACGGATCTGTCGGTTGAAGCTCGACAGCGGTCAAAGTCCGGCCTCTGTAAAGGTCTGGGCGGAGTCCCCCTTGCGGTTGGGGTCGTGGGTGGAGTCCGGCTCCCGTAGGAGTCCGGGTGGAGTCTCCCTGCAATTAAAGTCAGAGGGGAGGTTCGGCTCCCGTAGGAGTCCGGACAAGGCTTACCAGCGGTCGAGGTTGAGGAAGGAGCCCGGCTCCCGTAGGAGTCCGGGCGGAGTCCACTTGCTGCTGAAGTTATCGGCGGAGTCCGGCTCCCGTAGGAGTCCGGACGCAGTCTGTCTTGCAGTCGTTGGTGTTGAGGACGAAGTTCGGCTCCCGTAGGAGTCCGGGCGAAGTCTTCCTGCAATCAAGGTTAAAGGCGAAGTCTGGCTCCCGTAGGAGTCCGGAAGAGGCTTACCAGTAGTTGACGTTGAGGAAGGAGCCCGACTCCCGTAGGAGTTCGGGCAGAGTCCACTTGCTGCTGAAGTTATCGATGGAGTCCGGCTCCCGTAGGAGTTCGGACGCAGTCTGTCTTGCAGTCGTTGGAGTTGAGGACGAAGTTCGGCTTCCGTAGGAGTCCGGGCGAAGTCTTCCTGCAATCAAGGTTAAAGGCGAAGTCTGGCTCCCGTAGGAGTCCGGACGAGGCTTACCAGTAGTTGACGTTGAGGACGGAGCTCGGCTTCCATAGGAGTCCGGGCGGAGTCCACTTGCTGCTGAAGTTATCGGTGGAGTCCGGCTCCCGTAGGAGTCCGGATGCAGTCTGTCTTGCAGTCGTTGGAGTTGAGGACGAAGTTCGGCTCCCGTAGGAGTCCGGGCGAAGTCTTCCTGCAATCAAGGTTAAAGGTGAAGTCTGGCTCCCGTAGGAGTCCGGACGAGGCTTACCAGTAGTTGACGTTGAGGACGGAGCCCGGCTCCCGTAGGAGTCCGGGCGGAGTCCACTTGCTGCTGAAGTTATCGGCGGAGTCCGGCTCCCGTAGGAGTCCGGACGCAGTCTGTCTTGCAGTCGTTGGCGTTGAGGACGAAGTTCGGCTCCCGTAGGAGTCCGGGAGAAGTCTTCCTGCAATCATGGTTAAAGGCGAAGTCTGGCTCCAGTAGGAGTCCGGACGAGGCTTACCAGTAGTTGACGTTAAGGATGGAGCCCGGCTCCCGTAGGAGTCTGGGCGGAGTCCACTTGCTGCTGAAGTTATCGGTGGAGTCCGGCTCCCGTAGGAGTCCGAACGCAGTCTGTCTTGCAGTCATTGGAGTTGAGGATGAAGTTCGGCTCCCGTAGGAGTCCGGGCGAAGTCTTCCTGCAATCAAGGTTAAAGGCAAGGTCTGGCTCCCGTAGGAGTCCGGACGAGGCTTACCAGTAGTTGACGTTGAGGACGGAGCTCGGCTCCCGTAGGAGTCCGGGAGGAGTCCACTTGCTGCTAAAGTTATTGGCGGAGTCCGGCTCCCGTAGGAGTCCGGACGCAGTCTGTCTTGCAATCGTTGGAGTTGAGGACGAAGTTCGGCTCCCGTAGGAGTCCGGACGAAGCTGTCTTGTAGCTGAAGTTGTTGGTCGTCGAGGATGAAGCCCGGCTCCCGTGGGAGTCTGGGCGGAGACCTCTTTTGAGGTTGGCCTTGTTGGCGGAGCTGTTGATTCTGTGGAGGACTTCGGCTGGGGGTTTTTTGTACCCAACAAATAATATTTTTTCTTCTACCCACGCCAACACTTGTATGCAGAACCTATTTTGCACCAAGAATCCACCACAACTTGGACTCTTCATAATTGATGTTAACATGGGATGTGGTACTCCAATTTAGACTGCTTCTAAGTGATATGACCTGACCCAAATGTCTATCAAATTGGGCTAGCTAATTAGCAAGGGATAGGATCAAATTGGTCTCCAAAGGAGCAAGGGTTTCTACACATGCTAGCATGCTTATCGGAACCCTGATTGAATCCAAAATTCCAATCAATCTTTTTCAAAAGGGTCCTTGGCTAATTTCTATATGTGTGTGACCCATTGGGTTCTATATCTAGCTAGTAGTAGGTCCGGATATAAGCTGATCAAATTTGATTAGATTTCAATCTAATCGATTTTGATCCAATCGAGCTAATCCGAGTTCAATAATTAGAATCATTTCTAATTGGCAATCGAATTAAACTCTTTAATTCGATCAAAAACTTATAAGTCAAGATTGACATCTAGCAATGTATCATGACTATCCAAAAGACGTGAAATTTGATGAAAATATCAAATCTACCCTTCAGTGGCAAATTATCATGCAATTCCATCCTTCGATCATCCTTGCACCCTGAATATGTTCATGAGTCTGGAATCATGTCAAACTCAAACACATATTCATATCGATTCTTAATTAACCAATGATGACTCTGATGAAGAAGTATTAGAAATTCTTTCTAATCTCCTTCCTGCTTTTGGCCAAAAGATTTTTTTGAGTCATCTAGGATTGAGAATACACAGGATGCGATCTCCTCTTACTAGGAGTGATCGATTTCATATTGACCTACTCACAACCTTCATACACACTCCACCATATCCAGAACACTCCGTACATGTCTTAATGTCATGCCTGGGTATTAACTAAAATATTGGTTCATGTGCACAAGATTTTATGGTGGTTTCAGATCTAAGGATCACTTGCACAACTCCCACTTAGAGAACCATCTTTGACATGCAAATAAGACTTCCATTAGATGTTCTCTTTCATCGAGTCAAATCAGTGGACTCATTTCTCAAATGAGTATCCACATCCTTGTACTAATGTCTCACACAAGTGGCTAGTGAGATCTGCCACCCTCTCCATTGAGCATATATAGGATGTGCTAGTCTATCTGGAATATTGATCTCTGACTCAATGCTCCTACGATCAGGAATATTTAAGATTAAAATTTTAAGATTTTATATCTCACTAACATGACCCATTTATGTCTCTTAAAACCATTATCCTAATCTTTGAGGTTCATCATAATCTTAGACATATTAAGATGCAGCTAATATGATGAATCAATACCTCAAATAATAAATATCATTTCATGAGTTGAAAAATTTTAAAGAAAGTTCCATCGTAACACACTTACAATTGACTTATAGGGTACTCTTCTTTCAATCTCCCACTTGCACTAAAGACAATCACCTTTGTATCTCATACAATCAAGATGGCGATCATATAGCGGCTATGGTATGGCCTTGGTGAATAAATCTGCTATATTGTTCTTTCTGTCTACTCATTAAAAGATAACATCTTATCTTTAATGAGATGAAAATGTCTGAGAATATGCTTGGATCTATAATGAGACCTAGGTTTCTTATTTTGAAAAATGGCCCCAGTGTTATCACTATAGAGTGACACTGGTCCTTCAAACTTAGGAACGACTCTTAAATCCATATTGAGTTTCTTCATCCAGACAGTTTTTTTTAATGGCTTCACTGGTAGCAACATACTCTGGCTCAGTAGTTGAGTCAGCTACTATCTGCTATTTGAAACTCTTCCAACTCACTGCCCCATCAATTAGGATAAACACATACCCTGATATTGACTTGCTATCATCTACTTTCCAATGATTCTTCCTTAGATCAGCCTGAAATCTACTGGCTATGCCCAAAGCATAAGCTACATCAGGCTTGGTATATAGCATGACATATGTTGGTGCAAAAATTTGCTTGCGCCGGAGAAGCGGGAGTCGGGGAAGTCGCGGTCGCTGTCGGGACCTGCAAAGGAAGTCTAAACCAGAGGTGGGGTTGCTCCGGCAAGACCCTATGACGCTCAAGTCAGTTCTCTGCCTCAACAAGAATGGAGTGCTCGAACGGAGAATTTAGCAGAGTTTTGAGATAAGAAATGAGCTTATAGAATAACGTATCTGGGTCCCCCTTTTATAGGTGGAAGAGGCAACGGATTGATGGTGACATTTGTAACCGTCTGGTAGTGGGCCGCCCATGGTCAGGAGAATTTATTGCGAAGGGTAGTGGAGTAGACCCGTGGCTATTGCTATGGCCTGCCACGTAGAGTCTGTCGCAGGTAGTGGAGCGGCGGCCGTTGCCGCTAGTTGTCAGGGAGTAGTGGAGTCGTGCAGCACCGGCCGCAGGGAGCGGAGCAGAATCATGGCCGTTGACACAGCCTGTCAGAGAGTAGTGGGTCCGCCGCAGGGCGTGATGGCGCCACACAGAAACCGCTACAGGAAGTGGAACAGGATTATGGTTGTTATTGTGACCTGCCAGGGGGCACGGATCTGTCGGTTGAAGCTCGACAGCGGTCGGAGTCCGGCCTCTATAGAGGTCTGGGCGGAGTCCCCCTTGCGGTTGGGGTCGTGGGTGGAGTCCGGCTCCCATAGGAGTCTGGACGAAGTCTGCCTGATGCTGTTGGAGTTGAGGGCGAAGCCCGGCTCCCGTAGGAGTCCGGATGGAGTCTCCCTGCAATTAAAGTCAGAGGGGAGGTTCGGCTCCCGTAGGAGTCCGGACAAGGCTTACCAGCGGTCGAGGTTGAGGAAGGAGCCCGGCTCCCGTAGGAGTCCGGGCGGAGTCCACTTGCTGCTGAAGTTATCGGCGGAGTCCGGACACAGTCTGTCTTGCAGTCGTTGGAGTTGAGGATGAAGTTCGACTCCTGTAGGAGTCCGGGCGAAGTCTTCCTGCAATCAAGGTTAAAGGCGAAGTCTGGCTTCCGTAGGAGTCCGGACGAGGCTTACCAGTAGTTGATGTTGAGGAAGGAGTCCGGCTCCCGTAGGAGTCCGGGCGGAGTCCACTTGCTGCTGAAGTTATCGACGGAGTCTGGCTCCCGTAGGAGTCCGGACGCAGTCTGTCTTGCAGTCGTTGGAGTTGAGGACGAAGTTCGGCTTCCGTAGGAATCCGGGTGAAGTCTTCCTGCAATCAAGGTTAAAGGCGAAGTCTGGCTCTCGTAGGAGTCCGGACGAGGCTTACCAGTAGTTGACGTTGAGGACAGAGCTCGGCTTCCGTAGGAGTCCGGGCGGAGTCCACTTGCTGCTGAAGTTATCGGCAGAGTCCGGCTCCCGTAGGAGTCCAGACGCAGTCTGTGTTGCAGTCGTTGGAGTTAAGGATGAAGTTCGGCTCCCATAGGAGTTCGGGCGAAGACTTCCTGCAATCAAGGTTAAAGGCGAAGTCTGGCTCCCGTAGGAGTCCGGATGAGGCTTACCAGTAGTTGACGTTAAGGACGGAGCCCGGCTCCCGTAGGAGTCCGGGCGGAGTCCACTTGCTGCTGAAGTTATCGGCGGAGTCCGGCTCCCGTAGGAGTCTGGACACAGTCTATCTTGCAGTCGTTGGAGTTGATGACGAAGTTCGGCTCCCGTAGGAGTCCGAGCGAAGTCTTCCTGCAATCAAGGTTAAAGGCGAAGTCTGGCTCCCGTAGGAGTCCGGACGAGGCATAGAAGTAGTTGACGTTGAGGACGGAGCCCGGGTCCCGTAGGAGTCCGGGCGGAGTCCACTTGCTGCTGAAGTTATCGGCGGAGTCCGGCTCCCGTAGGAGTCCGGACGCAGTCTGTCTTGCAGTCGTTGGAGTTAAGGACGAAGTTCGGCTCCCGTAGGAGTCCGGACGAAGCTGTCTTGTAGCTGAAGTTGTTGGTCGTCAAGGATGAAGCCCGGCTCCCGTGGGAGTCCGGGCGGAGACCTCTTTTGAGGTTGGCCTTGTTGGCGGAGCCGTTGATTCTGTGGAGGACTTCGGCTGGGGATATTTTATACCCAACAAATAATATTTTTTCTTCTACCCACGCCAACACTTGTATGCAAAACCTATTTTGCACCAAGAATCCACCACAACTTGGACTCTTCATAATTGATGTTAACATGGGATGTGGTACTCCAATTTAGACTGCTTCTAGGTGATATGACCTGACCCAAATGTCTACCAAATTGGGCTAGCTAATTAGCAAGGGATAGGATCAAATTGGTCTCCAAAGGAGCAAGGGTTTCTACACATGCTAGCAAGCTTATCGGAACCCTGATTGAATCCAAAATTCCAATCAATCTTTTTCAAAAGGGTCCTTGGCTAATTTCTATATGTGTGTGACCCATTGGGTTCTATATCTAGCTAGTAGTAGGTCCGGATATAAGCTGATCAAATTTGATTAGATTTCAATCTAATCGATTTTGATCCAATCGAGCTAATCCGAGTTCAATAATTAGAATCATTTCTAATTGGCAATCGAATTAAACTCTTTAATTCGATCAAAAACTTATAAGTCAAGATTGACATCTAGAAATGTATCATGACTATCCAAAAGATGTGAAATTTGATGAAAATACCAAATCTACCCTTCAATGGCAAATTATCATGCAATTCCATCCTTCGATCATCCTTGCACCCTGAATATGTTCATGAGTCTGGAATCATGTCAAACTCAAACACATATTCATATCGATTCTTAATTAACCAATGATGACTCTGATGAAGAAGTATTAGAAATTCTTTCTAATCTCCTTCCTGCTTTTGGCCAAAAGATTTTTTTGAGTCATCTAGGATTTAGAATACACAGGATGCGATCTCCTCTTACTAGGAGTGATCGATTTCATATTGACCTACTCACAACCTTCATACACACTCCACCATATCCAGAATACTCCGTACATGTCTTAATGTCATGCCTGGGTATTAACTAAAATATTGGTTCATGTGCACAAGATTTTATGGTGGTTTCAGATCTAAGGATCACTTGCACAACTTCCACTTAGAGAATCATCTTTGACATGCAAATAAGACTTTCATTAGATGTTCTCTTTCATCGAGTCAAATCAGTGAACTCATTTCTCAAATGAGCATCCACATCCTTGTATTAATGTCTCACACAAGTGGCTAGTGAGATCTGCCACCCTCTCCACTGAGCATATATAGGATGTGCTAGTCTATCTGAAACATTGATCTCTGACTCAATGCTCCTACGATCAGGAATATTTAAGATTAAAATTTTAGAATTTTATGTCTCACTAACATGACCCATTTATGTCTCTTAAAACCATTATCCTAATCTTTGAGGTTCATCATAATCTTAGACATATTAAGATGCAGCTAATATGATGAATCAATACCTCAAATAATAAATATCATTTCATGAGTTGAAAAAATTTAAAGAAAGTCCCATCGTAACACACTTACAATTGGCTTATAGGGTACTCTTCTTTCAATCTCCCACTTGCACTAAAGCCAATCACCTTTGTATCTCATACAATCAAGATGGCGATCATATAGCGGCTATGGTATGGCCTTGGTGAATAAATCTGCTATATTATTCTTTCTGTCTACTCGTTAAAAGATAACATCTTATCTTTAATGAGATGAAAATGTCTGAGAATATGCTTGGATCTATAATGAGACCTAGGTTTCTTATTTTGAAAAATGGCCCCAGTGTTATCACTATAGAGTGACACTGGTCCTTCAATCTTAGGAACGACTCTTAAATCCATATTGAGTTTCTTCATCCAGACAGTTTTTTTTAATGGCTTCACTGGTAGCAACATACTCTGGCTCAGTAGTTGAGTCAGCTACTATCTGCTATTTGAAACTCTTCCAACTCACTGCCCCATCAATTAGGATAAACACATACCCTGATATTGACTTGCTATCATCTACTTTCCAATGATTCTTCCTTAGATCAGCCTGAAATCTACTGGCTATGCCCAAAGCATAAGCTACATCAGGTTTGGTATATAGCATGACATATGTTGGTGCAAAAATCTGCTTGCGCCGGAGAAGCTGGAGTCGGAGAAGTCGCGGTCGCCGCCGGGACCTGCAAAGGAAGTCTAAACCCGAGGTGGGGTTGCTCCGGCAAGACCCTCCGACGCTCAAGTCAGTTCTCTGCCTCAACAAGAATGGAGTGCTCGAACGAAGAATTTAGCAGAGTTTTGAGATAAGAAATGAGCTTATAGAATAACGTATCTAGGTCCCCCTTTTATAGGCGGAGGAGGCAACGGATTGATGGCGACATTTGTATCCGTCTGGTAGTGGGCCGCCCCTGGTCAGGGGAATTTATTGTGAAGGGTAGTGGAGTAGACCCGTCGCTATTGCTATGGCCTGCCACGTAGAGCATGTCGCAGGTAGTGGAGCGGCGTCCGTTGCCGCTAGTTGTCAGGGAGTAGTGGAGTCGCGCAGCATCGGCCGCAGGGAGCGGAGCAGAATCATGGCCGTTGACACAGCCTGTCAGAGAGTAGTGGGTCCGCCGTAGGGCGTGATGGCGCCGCATGGAATCCGCTACAGGAAGTGGAACAGGATTATAGTTGTTATTGTGACCTGCCAGGGGGCGCGGATCTGTCGGTTGAAGCTCGGCAGCGGTCGAAGTCCGGCCTCTGTAGAGGTCTGGGCGGAGTCCCCCTTGCGGTTGGGGTCGTGGGTGGAGTCCGACTCCCGTAGGAGTCTGGACGAAGTCTGCCTGTAGCTGTTGGAGTTGAGGGCGAAGCCCGACTCCCGTAGGAGTCCGGGTGGAATCTCCCTGCAATTAAAGTCAGAGGGGAGGTTCGGCTCCCGTAGGAGTCCGAACAAGGCTTACCAGCGGTCGAGGTTGAGGAAGGAGCCTGGCTCCCGTAGGAGTCCGGGTGGAGTCCACTTGCTGCTAAAGTTATCGGCGGAGTCCGGCTCCCGTCGGAGTCCGAACGCAGTCTGTCTTGCAGTCGTTGGAGTTGAGGATGAAGTTCGGCTCCCGTAGGAGTCCGAGCGAAGTCTTCCTGCAATCAAGGTTAAAGGCGATGTCTGGCTCCCGTAGGAGTCCGTACGAGGCTTACCAGTAGTTAACGTTGAGGAGGGAGCCCGGCTCCCATAGGAGTCCGGGCGGAGTCCACTTGCTGCTGAAGTTATCGGCAGAGTCCGGCTCCCGTAGGAGTCCGGACGCAGTCTGTCTTGCAGTCGTTGGAGTTGAGGATGAAGTTCGGCTCCCGTAGGAGTCCGGACGAAGTCTTCCTGCAATCAAGGTTAAAGGCGAAGTCTGGCTCCCGTAGGAGTCCGGACGAGGCTTACCAGTAGTTGACGTTAAGGATGGAGCCCGGCTCCCGTACGAGTCCGGGCGGAGTCCACTTGCTGCTGAAGTTATCGGTGGAGTCCGGCTCCCGTAGGAGTCCGGACGCAGTCTGTCTTGCAGTCGTTGGAGTTGAGGATGAAGTTCGGCTCCCGTAGGAGTCCGGGCGAAGTCTTCCTGCAATCAAGGTTAAAGGCGAAGTCTGGCTCCCGTAGGAGTCCGGACGAGGCTTACCAGTAGTTGACGTTGAGGACGGAGCCCGAACTCCTACGTCGGAGTCCGGGCGAGGCTTACCAGTAGTTGACGTTGAGGATGGAGCTCGGCTCCCGTAGGAGTCCGGGCGGAGTCCACTTGCTGCTGAAGTTATCGGCGGAGTCCGGCTCCCGTAGGAGTCCGGACGCAGTCTGTCTTGCAGTCGTTGGAGTTGAGGATGAAGTTCGGCTCCCGTAGGAGTCCGGACGAAGCTGTCTTGTAGCTGAAGTTGTTGGTCATCGAGGATGAAGCCCGGCTCCCGTGGGAGTCCGGGTGGAGACCTCTTTTGAGGTTGGCCTTGTTGGCGGAGCCGTTGATTCTGTGGAGGACTTCGGCTGGGGGTATTTTATACCCAACACCAGTCCCCCTACTTCCGAGTTTGAGTTTCGAACGAAGGAAGTTCAGAGAGATGGACACAGCCGAAGCCGTCTCTTCGAATCCTGCGCATCGCCGCCCCCAGATATTTTGGCATTTAATGTGTGCCCGTCAGAGCCCGCTTTCCGGTGAAGGTGACCTGAATAGTCTTTTCGGAACCCCCATCGGAATGCGATCCCAAGCGTCGTGCCACGGGAATTTGTAAACGGTCAACCCTCGATAACGATGAGGGGGACATGCGCGACACGTGGCACGTACCAGTTGGCCCAGGAATACCCGCCGTCATAACTGCGCTAGGACCCATCGGCTATTTAAACCCCCTAATCCCTTCATGGCTTCATCCTGGTGCCTTTCTTTCGCTTGAGAGCCTTGCTCCTCAGCAGCTTCCCTCGCACCAGTCCTTCCCTTCCTCAGTCCCCCAATTCTTCTCTGAGGGTTCTTACGCCACGTCCTCTACTCCGGAGGCCATTCTTGAAGGGATGTCTAGGGCTTGGAGGAAGGTGAGGAGGAGAACGGCGGTCGGTGAGAATCTCCATCGTTTTAAAGGGGGCTCAAGGAAGAATTCCCTCAACCACAGGGGGTTAATAACGGGGGCTGTCGGTGAAGTTATTCTGCCCGTGAATTTTGGAGTAGCAAGGCGGGGTGATACCGGTCAAGAGGACAGAGCTACCGTCATAAGCTGTGGCGGGATCCTTGATGCCGTCGGGGCCGAGGGACCAGAGGCGGTCGGCGTCGACGGTGGGGTAGTGGAACTTGTTGCGGGGATGGTGGAAGTAGCACATGCCGACCTTGCCGGAGCATTTTGGGTGGCGGCTGTTGCGGAGTATTCGGAGATGAAGCATATCTCTGGCATCACCACTGCTTCCAAGGTGACTCTAGCTCTTCTTGAAATAGGTCTTCGCCACTGCCGCTGTTGCCCTTACCGCCCCCGGGGATCTATCCCACCCTTTTCTCCCTAGGGTTGGGACTTCGGAGATAGAGCGAAGCGAGGTGGGGCGAGAGCTGTTACACACACTGGAGAACGCAGTTGAGAAGGACAGAGACGGGAAGAGGAGTTTGCAGCTCGGAGCGGCCCTCGGTTCATCCTTCCCGAACCGTGTTCGCGAGGCTTGCGACGATGTGTATCTTCTCTTCTTTTTTTTTTTCTTGACCCACCCGGTCTTGTAACGTATATTCTTGTTAAATGAAAAGAAGATTTTGTTACCTCATCCGCATCTCGCATTAAATAGTTGTCTGTCGAACTTCTTCACTTTCCTTTCCTCTTTCTTCCTTCTCTTCTTCTTTTCTTTTCCATGTTGTCCCGAGGTCATCGGCGACCTCTTCTATCCATGTAGGGTTGTCATTTGTCGAGCTCCTTTTTGGCCTTTACGTCGTTCGAAGATACCCAATTGTCATTCCGTTGATGGCTGCAGGTTCGCTTGGGGCCACTCGGGCCTGAGGTCCCTCCTAGGGCTTGAATTCGGGGATCCGAGCTTCCGTTGCCCTCGGGCATTGTTTGCTTTCCTTTTTTGCTTGGAGTTTTTTTTTTTTTTTTTTTTTCGCTGAAGTCGAAGTTGAGTTCGGCTCCCTTTAGAGTCCGAACGGAGAATCCCTCCTGAAGTTGGAGTTGTGGGCGGAGCCCGGCTCTTGTAGGAGTCAGGGCGAAGTCTTCCTGCAATCAAAGTCATAGGCAGAGTCCGGCTCCCGTAGAAGTCCGGACAAGGCTTATCGGCAGTTGCTGTTATCAGCAGAGCCCGACTCCTGTAGGAGTCCGGGCGGGGTTGTCCTGTAGTTGATGTCGACGATTGGAGCTCGGCTCCCGTAGGAGTCCGGATTGGGCTTACCATCGGTCGGAGTAGCTTAAGTTAGGGCAAGGTTTTCCTCTTGGAGGGCGCATATGGGCGTTGCAGGGCCTTCCCCCACCCGGTCTAAAAGGATCGGGCCTTCGACTTTGCTCAAGTTAGGGCAAGTATTCTCCTCCTGCCCCTAACAGGGCTGTGGGGGCACATACGGGCGTTGTAAGGCCTCTCCCCCCATCCGGTCTAAAAGGAACCGGGCCTTCGACTTTGCTCAAGTTAGGGCGAGGTTCTCCTCCTGTCCCTAACAAGACTGTGGGGGCACATATGGGCGTTGTAAGGCCTCTCCCCCCATCTGGTCTAAAAGGAACCGGGCCTTCGACATTGCTCAAGTTAGGGCGAGGTTCTCCTCCTGTCCCTAACAGGGCTGTGGGGGCACATATGGGCATTGTAAGACCTCTCCCCCCATCTGGTCTAAAAGGAATCGGGCCTTCGACATTGCTCAAGTTAGGGTGAGGTTCTCCTCCTGTCCCTAACAGGGCTGTGGGGGCACATATGGGCGTTGTAAGGCCTCTCCCCCCATCCGATCTAAAAGGAAGCGGGCCTTCGACATTGCTCAAGTTAGGGCGAGGTTCTCCTCCTGTCCCTAACAGGGCTGTGGGGGCACATATGGGCGTTGTAAGGCCTCTCCCCCCATCCAGTCTAAAAAGAATCGGGCCTTCGACATTGCTCAAGTTAGGGCGAGGTTCTCCTCCTGTCCCTAACAGGGCTGTGGGGGCACATATGGGCGTTGTAAGGCCTCTCCCCCCATCCGGTCTAAAAGGAACCGGGCCTTCGACATTGCTCAAGTTAGGACGAGGTTCTCCTCCTGTCCCTAACAGGGCTGTGGGGGCACATATGGGTGTTGTAAGGCCTCTCCCCCCATCCGATCTAAAAGGAACCAGGCCTTCGACTTAATGAGGTTGCCTTTTTGTTTTTGATACAGTTTGCTTAAATTATCCAAAGACACATGGGCATGCGATTTTCGATTAAAACGAAGTCACTGGTAGTACATCTGTAAGTTTTCTGAGCTCCACGGTCGTGGGAGGTCGGCTCCTCCGAACTCCTTAAGGTAATAAGTTCCGGGCCGAACTACTTCTTTGACCTCATAAGGTCCCTCCCAGTTCGGGGCGAGCTTCCTCCGGTCCTGAGGCTGTGAGACAGCAGCTCGTCGAAGCACTAAATCTCCTGCTTTAAAGGCTTTGTTCTTGACCCGGGCGTTGTAATATCGAGCAACTTTCTGTCTGTAGGCTGCCATTCGAACCTGAGCAATCTCCCGTCTTTCTTCCAGCAGGTCGAGGTTGGCTCTGAGACTTTGTGCATTTTGGGGTTCGTCGAATGCCACGACTCGTGCTGACGGAAGTTTAAGCTCGATCGGGATGACGGCTTTCGTACCAAAGGCTAAAGCAAAGGGAGTCTCCCCTGTAGGTAACCTCTGGGTAGTTCGATACGCCCATAGCATGTGATAAAGCTCGTCCGCCCAAGTTCCGTTTGCTTTTTCAAGCCTTGTCTTAATTCCCTGCAAAAGGGTTCTGTTAGTTACCTCAGCTTCGCCATTCGCCTGAGGATGGGCTACAGATGTGAAGTTGTGGGAGATGTTTAGATCTTCACAGAATTCGATGAATCTTGCTCCCGTGAATTGTCGTCCGTTATCAGTGATTAGGGTTCTAGGCAGACCGAACCTGCACACAATTGACTTCCAGACGAAATCTTGTACTTTTGCTTCTGTGATTTTTGCTAGTGGTTCGGCTTCAACCCATTTGGTGAAGTAGTCAATCGCCACAAGGAGAAACTTCCTTTGCCCAGACGCCATGGGAAAGGGGCCAAGGATGTCCATCCCCCATTGCGCAAAAGGCCACGGGGCGCTTAGGGGTGTGAGCTCAGTGGCGGGCTGTCTCTGGACGTTGGCGTATCTCTGGCATCGATCGCACTTTTTGACATATTCAATCGAATCATGATGCATCGTTGGCCAGTAATACCCTTGGCGGAGTAGCTTGTGGGATAAAGATCTGGCACCCAAATGGTTTCCGCAAGCTCCCTCGTGTACTTCCCATAGAGCGTAGTCAGCTTCTGAGGGCCGGAGGCACCTTAAGAGGGGCAAGGAGTACGATCTTTTGTACAATTTGCCCTCATAAAGGATGTACAGGGAGGCTTGATTTCGGAGCTTCCGAGCCTCCTTCGCATCTCGGGGAAGAACTCCATCTCTAAGATAGGTTATCAGCGGGTCGACCCAGCTGGGCTCGTGGTCGATCTCCATTACAGGCCGTGATTCTTCTGTACTCGGATGTTTTAGAACTTCAAAGAGGATGCCTTTGGGCAATTCGGCCGGAGCCGACGTGGCCAGCTTGGAGAGAAGGTCGGCTCTGGCATTCTCCGACCTTGGAATTTGCCTAATGTCGAAGTTGCTAAAGGCGGGGCTAAGCTCCTTCACTTTCTCAAGGTACCTGGCCATACAGTCCTCCCGTGCTTCATAACTTTCGCTGACTTGTCCCACCACAAGTTGGGAATCGCTGTGCACCCAGAGTTGACCTATTCCCAGTTCTTTGGCGATCCTTAATCCTGCAATCAAAGCCTCATATTCCACTCCATTGTTTGTTGCGGGAAACTCGAAATGCAGAGCGTATTCCGTGATGACTCCCTCCGGGCTGACCAAGATCAGGCCTGCGCCCGCGCCTGTCATGTTGGAAGAACCGTCCACATAGAGGGTCCAAAAGCAATCGGAGGGACTGGCCTCTTCGTTGGGGGAGTTTGGTTGAGACTTCAGGTCGTCAACTCTGCTTTGCTCATGTTCGGCCTCCTCTGGGATGGTGCACTCTACAATGAAATCTGCCAATATTTGGGCCTTTACTGCTGGTCTAGGTCTGTAGTTGATGTCGAATTCCGTGAGCTCGATCGCCCATTTTGCCATCCTTTCAGAGGTATCAGCTCGGTGCAAGACCACCTTGATCGGTTGATCGGTGAGTAGTGTCACAGTGTGCCCTTGAAAGTAAGGTCGGAGTCTTCGAGCTGCAATCAACAAGGCGTAGGTCAGTTTTTCTAATTTAGTGTACCTGGTCTCGGCGTCCCTCAACGCACGGCTAATGTAGTAGACTGGTCGCTGGACTTTCATTTCTTCTTTGACAAGGACAGCTGCGAGGACCGTGGGGGAGATCGCCAGGTACAAAAATAGTTCCTCCCCAGGTTCAGGCTTCGCCAGCAGCGGGGGTGAGCTAAGGTAGCTTTGTAATTCTTCGAATGTCTGTTGGCATTCAGAGGTCCAACAGAAGTTCTTCGGCTGCTTGAGGGTTTGAAAGAAGGGCAAACATCATTCGGCCGATCTCGCGACAAAGCGGTTAAGAGCCGCTATTCTTCCTGTGAGGCACTGAACCTCCTTGATCGACCTTGGGGCGGTCATCTCTTGGATGGCACGAATTTTCTCTGGATTGGCCTCAATCCCATGCCCCGATACCATGAAGCCCAGGAACTTTCCTGATGTCACCCCAAAAGCGTATTTGGTTGGGTTCAGCTTCATTCTATACTTTCGAAGAGCGTCAAAGGTTTCCTCGAGGTCGACGACATGATTTCTGGAAGATCTGCTTTTTACAAGCATATCGTCCACGTAAACCTCCATGTTTCGGCCGATCTGCTCTTTGAAGATTTTGTTCACCAGTCGTTGGTAGGTTGCGCCCGCATTCTTAAGGCTGAATGGCATGACCCTATAGCAGTAAAGGCCGCGGTTAGTGATGAAAGCTATCTTTTCTTCATCTTCCGATGCCATTCTAATCTGATTATAGCCGGAGAATGCGTCCATAAAAGTGAGGAGCTCATGGCCTGAGGTAGCGTCCACCAGTTGGTCGATCCTGGGAAGGGGGTAGCTGTCCTTTGGACAAGCCTTATTCAGCTTTTTGAAGTCTATACACATCCTCCACTTGCCGTTTGCTTTCTTGACCAAAACAACATTGGAGATCCACTCAGGATAATTGACTTCCTTAATAAATCCAGCCTTGAGAAGCTTATCCACTTCCTCGGCTATCACCTTCTGCCTCTCCGGGGCATGACTCCGGATTTTTTCTTTTATCGGCCGATGTTTCGGGTCGACTGCCAGATGATGTTCCATGACTTCTGTGTCGATCCCCAGCATATCCATCGGGACCCATGCGAAAACGTCCGCATTCCTTCGGAGAAAATCAACAAGACGCATCCGCACCTCCTCCCCCAGGTTGGAGCCAATTAACACCACATGCTCCGTGTTCCCATCATTCAAAGGGATTGGTATTAGATCTTCGATTGGACCGCCCCTCTCTTCAGCGAGGTCGTCGCGAGCGTCCAATCCATCGACCGGACAGAGGTCCGCTTGATCGCTTCTTTGTAAGGCGATGTTGTAGCAGTGTCTGGCCAGGGCTTGGTCTCCCCGGACCTCTCCGATCCCCTGGATGGTGGGGAACTTCAATTTCAGATGGTAGGTTGAAACGACAGCTCTGAGGGCATTGAGGCCGGGTCGGCCAAGGATTGCATTGTAGGCAGATGGCACCTTTACCACCAGAAAATTCACCAGAGCTCTGGACTGCTTTGGATACTGACCCGTGGTCACAGTTAGAGCTATCATTCCTTTCGTCGGAACGGTGTCACCAGTAAACCCTATCAAGGGGGAGCAAATCGGTCTCAGATGACCGCCAAGAGTGGTCATTCTTGAAAAGGCGTTGTAGAACAAGATGTCGGCCGAACTCCCATTGTCGACGAGAACGTGACGGACGTCGTAATTCGCTATGTTCAAAGAAACCACCACCGCGTCGTTATGAGGGAATTGGACTCCCTGGGTGTCTTCTTCGGTGAAGGTTATGGGTTCTTCAACTTTTTGCCACTTGAGGGATGCAGCTGGTATGTTGGTTGCCTCCCGCCGAGATTCCCCCGAGACGGTATTGACGAAACCCGGCAGAGGCCGATCACCCGGCCACTCCTCATCGGTGACCATAGCCGGAGGCAGTTGTGCAAAGACCTCGTGAGAAGGCATCAGATGAGGGAAGGAGGAGTGGGTGCCGGAAAAGATGGCCGAAAGCAGATCCGTTGAGCACTCCTTTAAGAACAAGGGTACTGCGGAGGTTCACACCCTTCCTCTAGCGCCAATCCTGTTGGTGCAAAAATCTACTTGCACCGGAGAAGCTGGAGTCGGGAAAGTCGCGGTCGCCACCGGGACCTGCAAAGGAAGTCTAAACCGGAGGTGGGGTTGCTCCGGCAAGACCCTCCGATGCTCAAGTCAGTTCTCTGCCTCAACAAGAATGGAGTGCTCGAATGGAGAATTTAGCAGAGTTTTGAGATAAGAAATGAGCTTATAGAATAACGTATCTGGGTCCCCCTTTTATAGGCGGAGGAGGCAACGGATTGATGGCGACATTTGTAACCGTCTGGTAGTAGGCCGCCCATGGTCAGGGAAATTTATTGCGAAGGGTAGTGGAGTAGACCCGTGGCTATTGCTATGGCCTGCCACATAGAGCCTGTCGCAGGTAGTGGAGCGGCGTCCGTTGCCGCTAGTTGTCATGGAGTAGTGGAGTCGCGCAGCACCGGTCGCAGGGAGCGGAGCAGAATCGTGGCCGTTGACACAGCCTGTCAGAGAGTAGTGGGTCCGCCGCAGGGCGTGATGGCGTCGCACAAAATCCACTACAGGAAGTGGAACAGGATTATGGTTGTTATTGTGACCTGCCAAGGGATGCGGATCTGTCGGTTGAAGCTCGGCAGCGGTTGGAGTCCGACCTTTGTAGAGGTCTGGGCAGAGTCCCCCTTGCGGTTGGGGTCGTGGGTGGAGTCCGGCTCCCGTAGGAGTCTGGACGAAGTCTGCCTGTAGCTGTTGGAGTTGAGGGCGAAGCCCGGCTCCCGTAGGAGTCCGGGTGGAGTCTCCCTGCAATTAAAGTCAGAGGGGAGGTTCGGCTCCCGTAGGAGTCCGGACAAGGCTTACCAGCGGTCGAGGTTGAGGAAGGAGTCCGGCTCCCATAGGAGTCCGGGCGGAGTCCACTTGCTGCTGAAGTTATCGGCGGAGTCTGGCTCCCGTAGGAGTCCGGACGCAGTCTGTCTTGCAGTCGTTGGAGTTGAGGACGAAGTTCGACTCCCGTAGGAGTCCGGGCGAAGTCTTTTTGCAATCAAGGTTAAAGGCGAAGTCTGGCTCCCGTAGGAGTCCGGACGAGGCTTACCAGTAGTTGACGTTGAGGAAGGAGCCCTGCTCCCGTAGGAGTCCGGGCGGAGTCCACTTGCTACTGAAGTTATCGGCGGAGTTCGGCTCCCATAGGAGTCTGGACGCAGTCTGTCTTGTAGTCGTTGGAGTTGAGGATGAAGTTCGGCTCCCGTAGGAGTCCGGGCGAAGTCTTCCTGCAATCAAGGTTAAAGGTGAAGTCTGGCTCCCGTAGGAGTCCGGACGAGGCTTACCAGTAGTTGACGTTGAGGACGGAGCCCGGCTCCCGTAGGAGTCCGGGCGGAGTCCACTTGCTGCTGAAGTTATCGATGGAGTCCGGCTCCCGTTGGAGTCCGGCTCCCGTAGGAGTCCGGACGCAGTTTGTCTTGCAGTCATTGGAGTTGAGGATGAAGTTCGGCTCCCGTAGGAGTCCGGGCGAAGTCTTCCTGCAATCAAGGTTAAAGGCGAAGTCTGGCTCCCGTAGGAGTCCGGACGAGGCTTACCAGTGGTCGAGGTTGAGGATGGAGCCCGGCTCCCGTAGGAGTCCGGGCGGAGTCCACTTGCTGCTGAAGTTATCGGCAGAGTCCGACTGCCGTAGGAGTCCGGACGCAGTCTGTCTTGCAGTCGTTGGAGTTGAGGATGAAGTTCGGCTCCCGTAGGAGTCCGGGCGAAGTCTTCCTGCAATCAAGGTTAAAGGCGAAGTCTGGCTCCCGTAGGAGTCCGGACGAGGCTTACCAGTAGTTGACGTTGAGGAAGGAGCCCGGCTCCCGTAGGAGTCCGGGCAGAGTCCACTTGCTGCTGAAGTTATCGACGGAGTCTGGCTCCCGTAGGAGTCCGGACGCAGTCTGTCTTGCAGTCGTTGGAGTTGAGGACGAAGTTCGGCTTCCGTAGGAGTCCGGGCGAAGTCTTCCTGCAATCAAGGTTAAAGGCGAAGTCTGGCTCCCGTAGGAGTCCGGACGAGGCTTACCAGTAGTTGACGTTGAGGACGGAGCTCGGCTCCCGTAGGAGTCCGGACGGAGTCTGCAGGTGAAGTCGTGGGCGAGGTCCCGCTCCCGTAGGAGTCCGGATGGAGTTTACCTGCAATTAGAATCAGGGATGAAGTCTGGCTCCCGTGGGAGTCCGGACGAAGTTTACCTGCAGCAGGAGTCGTCGGCGGAGTCCGGCTACCGTAAGAGCCCGGGCGGAGCCTGCAGTTGAAGTCGTGGGCGAGGTTCGACTCCCGTAGGAGTCCGGACGGAGTCTGCAGGTGAAGTCGGGGGCGAGGTCCGGCTCCCGTAGGAGTCCGGACGGAGTCTGCAGGTGAAGTCGTGGGCGAGGTCCGGCTCCCGTAGGAGTCCGGACGAAGTTTACCTGTAATTAGAATCAGGGATGAAGTCCAGCTCCCGTAGGAGTCCGGATGAAGTTTACCTGCAGCAGGAGTCATCGACGGAGTCCGGCTCCCGTAGGAGCCCGAGCGGAGCCTGTAGATGAAGTCGTGGGCGAGGTCCAGCTCCCGTAGGAGTTCGGACGAAGTCTGCAGGTGAAGTTGTGGGCGAGGTCCGGCTCCCGTAGGAGTCCAGACGAAGTTCACCTGCAATTAGAATCAGGGAGGAAGTCTGGCTCCCGTAGGAGTCCGGACGAAGTTTACCTACAGTAGGAGTCGTCGGTGGAGTCCGGCTCCTGTAGGAGTCCGGGCGAAGCCTGCAGGTGAAGTCGTGGGCGAGGTCCGGCTCCCGTAGGAGTCCGGACGAAGTCTGCATGTGAAGTCGTGGGCGAGGTCCGGCTCCCGTAGAAGTCCGGACGTCGTGAAGAATCCGATCGACGCTGGCGGGGTCCTATCCGTCGGCAAAACTTGAGAGTATGGCGGAGGCTCGGCCGCCCGGGAGGTTTGAAGAGATGTTGCCGGAGATCGAAAGTCAGTTGGATCCCCGGAGGGTCACTCCCATCATGAAGTTCGGCTGGGGGGTATTTTATACCCAACAATAATCAAAGCATAATAAATATAAATTAGGATAAGAAGAATACCTGTATTGCTAATCTTAATTTCTACAAGGTATCCAAGTGTCCGCCCTCCAATGATGATCCACATGAAAATTGAACCAAAGACAGTGCTCCTTCTTCACCTTACTTCAAGAGTTCTAGCCCCTAGAACTCGACTAGTCTCGTACCGGTCAAGTTTCTTCAAGAACCTGACCTCACCCTCTTAGAACCTTCTCTGAACTTTTGATTCTCCTTCTTTAGGACCTTTACAACCCTTGTTAGGGCCAGATAAGGCTTTGTCTTAAATCCCAAAGCCTTGTCCTAAAACTAAGATAGGTTGTAAGAAAGAAAAGAGAACAATAGGAGAGAAATTGGAAACCCCTCTTCGATTCCTCGGATACCCAGCACCCCGGCCTATTTAAAGCCACTAGAGGGATGCCAAAAGAGAAGGACATGCTTTATCTAAAAGGTATGTCTGATCTGATTATCAGAGATAAGAGTTCCTTCACGCAGAAGGACTCTTATTCATGATACGTCGATTAGCACCCTGGTCTGCGCACATGCAACCAAAGAAGGGCTGTTTTTATGTCCCTTCTCAATTCAAAAAAATACTAAAAAATTTATGTGGATTGGGGATTCAATCTAGATTCTAGAAATTAAAAATAGTTAAAAAATTCTCACAAAATGATGCTATCCTTGCACCTCTTCACACGAGTGCTGATCACCACATGTGCAGGCATCAGGACTGACTTATTGCATCTGTTTAGCATCTAGATATATCTGGAAAAATTCCAAAAAAATTATCAAACATAGCTTGAGGTGAGGCCAGAGCTTGAGATCTAGCCACAGAGGCCGTGGATCATCGTGTGGATGCCTTACGGGGAGGCATCGGGCAAAGACCAAGTGGAGGAAGGAGGAGAGAATGCCAGAAAAGATGCTCGGGGACAATCCCGTTGAGTGCTCCTTTAAGAACAAGGGTACTGCGAAGGCACAGCCCTTCCTCTAGCGCCAATCCTGTTGGTGCAAAAATTCGTCTGCACTGGAGAAGCTGGAGTTGTGGGGGTTGCGGTCGCCGCCAGGACCTACAAAAGAAGTCTAAACCGGAGGTGGGGTTGCTCCGGCAAGACCCTCCGACACTCAAGTCAGCTCTCTGCCTCAACAAGAATGGAGTGCTTGAACAGATATTTTAGCAGAGTTTCAGGATAGAAAATAGAGCTTAGAGAATAACGTATCTGGGGTCCCCCTTTTATAGGCGGAGGGGGCAACAAACTGATAGCGATGCCTGTAACCGTCTGGCAGTGGGCCGCCCAGAGTCAGGGGAAGTTTGTTGCGGAGAGTAGTGGAGTGGACCCGTGGCTATCACCGGGGCGTGCCACGTGGAGTCCGCCATGGGGAGCGGAGCAGCGTCTGTTATCGCGACTTGCCAGAGAATGGAAGAATCGTGCGGTATCCATCGCAGAAAGTGGAGCAGGATCATGGCCATTATTACGGCCTGCCAGGGAGTGATGGGTCCGCGTGTAATTCATCGCAGGAGGTGGAGCAGAGTCGTGGCTGTTGCTGCGGCCTGCCAGGGGGTCCAGGCTTATCGGCCGGAGTTCGATTGGGGTGTCTGATGGAGAGAGGTGGCTAGCTACCCGTCTGAGAGGAGCTTGGAGTCTGGGTCTCACAGGAGCCCGGACGGAGTCTTCTTTCAGTTGAAGTCGGGGATGAAGTCCGACTCCCACAGGAGCTCGGGTGGAGTTTTTCCATAGCCGGGGCTGGAGACAAGCGAAGTCTGGCTCCCATAGGACTTCGGGCGAAGTCTACCTGCAATTGGAGTTGGGGACGAAGTCCGGCTCCCGTAGGAGTCCGGACGAAGTTTACCTGCAGCTAGAATCAGGGATGAAGTCTGACTCCCGTAGGAGTCCGGACGAAGTTTACCTGCAGCAGGAGTCGTCGGTGGAGTCCGGCTCCCATAGGAGCCCGGGCGGAGCCTGTAGATGAAGTCATGGGCAAGGTCCGGCTCCTGTAGGAGTCCGGACGGAGTCTGCAGGTGAAGTCGTGGGCGAGGTCCGGCTCTCGTAGGAGTCCGGATGAAGTTTACCTGCAATTAGAATCAGGGACAAAGTCTGACTCCCGCAGGAGTCCGGATGAAGTTTAGCTGCAGCAGGAGTCGTCGGTGGAGTCTGGCTCCCGTAGGAGTCCGAGCGGAGCCTACAGGTGAAGTCGTGGGCGAGGCCCGGCTCCAGTAGGAGCCCAGGCGGAGCCTGCAGATGAAGTCGTGGGTGAGGTCCGGCTCCCGTAGGAGTCCGGACGGAGTCTGCAGGTGAAGTCATGGGCGAGGTCCGGCTCTAGTAGGAGTCCGGATGAAGTTTACCTGCAATTAGAATCAGGGACGAAGTCTAGCTCCCGTAGGAGCCCGGACAAAGTTTATCTGTAGCAGGAGTCGTCGGCGGAGTCTGGTTCCCGTAGGAGCCCGGGCGGAGCCTGCAGATGAAGTCGTGGGTGAGGTCCGGCTCCCGTAGGAGTCTGAATGAAGTTTACCTACAATTAGAATCAGGGATGAAGTCCGGCTCCCGTAGGAGTCCGAACGAAGTTTACCTGCAGCAGGAGTCGTCGGTGGGGTCCAGCTCCCATAGGAGTCTGGGCGAGCCTGCAGGTGAAGTTGTGGGCGAGGCCCGGCTCCCGTAGGAGTCCGGACGAAGTTTAGCTACAATTAGAATCAGGGATGAAGTTCGGCTCCCATAGGAATCCGGACGAAGTCCGGCTCCTGTAGGATTCCGGACGAAGTTTACCTGCAGCAGGAGTCATCGGTGGAGTTCGGCTCCCGTAGGAGCCTGGGCGGAGCCTACAGATGAAGTCGTGGGCGAGGTCGGGCTCCCGTAGGAGTCCGGACGGAGTCTGCAGGTGAAGTCGTGGGCGAGGTTCGGCTCCCGTAGGAGTCCGGACGGAGTCTGCAGGTGAAGTCATGGGCGAGGTCCGGCTCCCGTAGGAGTCCGGACGAAATTTACCTACAATTAGAATCAGGGACGAAGTCTGGCTCCCGTAGGAGTCCGGATGAAGTTTACCTGCAGCAGGAGTCATCGACGGAGTCCGGCTCCCGAAGGAGCCCGGGCGGAGCCTGCAGATGAAGTCGTGGGCGAGGTCCGACTCCCGTAGGAGTCTGGACGGAGTCTGCAGGTGAAGTCGTGGGCGAGGTCCGGCTCCCGTAGGAGTATGGACAGAGTCTGCAGGTGAAGTCATGGGCAAGGTCCGGCTCCCGTAGGAGTCCGGATGAGGTTTACCTGCAATTAGAATCAGGGATGAAGTCCGGCTCCCGTAGGAGTCCGGACGAAGTTTACCTGTAGCAGGAGTCGTCGGTGGAGTCCGGCTCCCGTAGGAGCCCGGGCGGAGCCTGCAGATGAAGTCGTGGGCGAGGTCTGGCTCCCGTTGGAGTCCGGACGAAGTTTACCTGCAACTAGAATCAGGGACGAAGTCCGGCTCCTGTAGGAGTCCGGACGAAGTTTACCTGCAGCAGGAGTCGTCGGCGGAGTCCGACTCCCGTAGGAGTCTGGGCGGAGCCTGGAGGTGAAGTCGTGGGTGAGGCCCAACTCCCGTAGGAGTCCGAATGAATTTTACCTGCAATTAGAATCAGGAACGAAATCCGGCTCCCGTAGGAGTCCGGATGAAGTTTACCTACAGCAGGAGTCGTCGGCGGAGTCCGGCTCCCGTAGGAGTCCGGACGGAGTCTGCAGGTGAAGTCGTGGGCGAGGTCCGGCTCCCGTAGGAGTCCGGACGGAGTCTGCAGGTGAAGTCGTGGGCGAGGTTCGGCTCCCGTAGGAGTCTGGACGGAGTTTGCAGGTGAAGTCATGGGCGAGGTCCGGCTCCCGTAGGAGTCCGAACGAAGTTTACCTGTAATTAGAATCAGGGATGAAGTCTGGCTCCCGTAGGAGTCCGGATGAAGTTTACCTGCAGCAGGAGTCATCGGCGGAGTCCGGCTCCCGTAGGAGCCCGGGCGGAGCCTGTAGATGAAGTCATGGGCGAGGTCCGGCTCCCGTAGGAGTCCAGACGGAGTTTGCAGGTGAAGTCATGGGCGAGGTTCGGCTCCCGTAGGAGTCCGGACGGAGTCTGCAGGTGAAGTCATGGGCGAGGTCCGGCTCCCGTAGGAGTCCGGACGAAGTTCACCTGCAATTAGAATCAGGGATGAAGTCTGGCTCTCGTAGGAGTCCGGATGAAGTTTACCTGCAGCAGGAGTCATCGGAGGAGTCCGGCTTCCGTAGGAGTCCGGGCGGAGCCTACAGGTGAAGTCGTGGGCGAGGTCCAGCTCTCGTAGGAGTCCGGACGAAGTCTGCAGGTGAAGTCATGGGCGAGGTCCGGCTCCCGTAGAAGTCCGGACGTCGCGAAGAATCCGATCGACGCTGGCGGGGTCCTATCCGTCGGCAAAACTTGGGAGTGTGGCGGAGGCTCGGTGGCCCGGGAGGTTTGAAGAGATGTTGCCGGAGATCGAAAGTCAGTTGGATCCCCGGAGGGTCACTCCCATCATGAACTTCGGCTCGGGGGTATTTTATACCCAACAATAATCAAAGCATAATAAATATAAATTAGGATAAGAAGAATACCTGTAGTGCTAATCCTAATTTCTTCAAGGTATCCAAGTGTCCGCCCTCCAATGATGATCCATACGGAAATTGAACCAAAGACAGTGCTCCTTCTTCACCTTACTTCAAGAGTTCTAGCCCCTAGAACTCAACTAGTTTCGTACCGGTCAAGTTTCTTCAAGAACCTGACCTCACCCTCTTAGAACCTTCTCTGAACTTTTGATTCTCCTTCTTTAGGACCCTTACAACCCTTGTTAGGACCAGATAAGGCTTTGTCTTAAATCCCAAAGCCTTGTCCTAAAACTAAGATAGGTTGTAAGAAAGAAAAGAGAGCAACAGGAGAGAAATTCGAAACCCCTCTTCGATTCCTCGGATACCCAGCACCCCAGCCTATTTATAGCCACTAGAGGGATGCCAAAAGAGAAGGACATGCTTTATCCAAAAGGTATATCTGATCTGATTATCAGAGATAAGAGTTCCTTCACGCAGAAGGACTCTTATTCATGATACGTCGATTAGCACCCTAGTCTGCGCACATGCAACCAAAGAAGGGCTATTTTTATATCCCTTCTCAAATCAAAAAAATCATCAAAAATTTATGTGGATTGGGGATTCAATCTAGATTCTATAAATTAAAAATAGTCAAAAAATTCTCACGAAAGGATGCTATCCTTGCACCTCTTCACAAGAGTGCTGATCACCACATGTGCAGGCATCAGGACTGACTTATTGCATCTGTTTAGCATCTAGATATATCTGGAAAAATTCCAAAAAAATTATCAAACATATATTATCAAATGTAAAATGTTATCACCAAAAATAATTCTAATCTGAAAGCATTTGATAGGGATAAAGACTCCCTAAATCATAGAGAGATGTGATGCTTCTGCATACGCATGTGAGATATCCTTCTTTTTCCAATTTTTTCTCTTGTCCAAAAATTTTAGAAAAAATATATCTCATACTTTAAGATATATACCAGAGGATGGAGGGTAATATAGGCTACTACACATATTTTAATCTTATAAAAACTAATATTTTTTCTTCTTCTCACGCCAACACTTATACGCAAGACCTATTTTGCACCAAGAGTCCACCACAACTTGGACTCTTCATAATTGGTGTTAACATGGGATGTGGTGCCCCAATTTAGACTACTTCTAGGTGATATGACCTAACCCAAATGTCTACTAAATTGGGCTTGCTAATTAGCAAGGGATGGGACCAAATTGGTCTCCAAAGGAGCAAGGATTTCCACACGTGCTAGCATGCTTATCGGAACCCTGATTGAATCCAAAATTTCATTCAACCTTTTTCAAAAGGGTCTTTGGCCAATTTCTATATGTGTGTGACTCATTGGATTTCACATCTAACTGGTAGTAGGTCAGGATATAAGTTGATCAAATTTGATTAGATTTCAATCTAATCGATTTTGGTCCAATCGAGCTAACCCAAGTTCAATAATTAGAATCATTTCTAATTGGCAATTGAATTAAACTCTTTAACTCGGTCAAAAATTTATAAGTCAAGATTGATGTCTAGCAACATATCATGACTACATAGAAGATGTGAAATTTGATGAAAATACCAAATCTATCCTTCAGTGGCAAATTACCGTGCAATTCAATCCTTCGATCATCCTTGCACCCCGAATATGTTCATGAGTATGGAATCATATCAAACTCAAACACATATTTATATCAATTCTTAATTAATCAATGATGACTCTAATAAAGAAGCATTAGAAACTCTTTCTAATCTCTTTCCTGCTTTTGACCAAAAGATTTTTTTGAGTCATCTAAGATTGAGAATACACAGGATGCGATCTCCTCTTACTAGGAGTGATCGATTCCATATTGACCCACTCACAATCTTTATACACACTCCACCATGTCCAGAACACCCCATACATGTCTTAATTCCATGCTTGGGTATGAACCAAAATATTGGTTCATGTGCACAAGATTCTATGATGGTTTCAGGTCTAAGGATCACTTGCATAACTCCCACTTAGAGAACCATCTTTGACATGCAAATAAGGCTTCCATTAGATGTTCTCTTTCATCGAGTCAAATCAGTGAACTCATTTCTTAAATGAGCACCCACATCCTTATATTAATGTCTCACACAAGTGGCTAGTGAGATCTGCCACCCTCTTCATTGAGCATACATAGGATGTGCTAATCTATCTGGAACATTGATCTCTGACTCAATGCTCCTACGACCAAAAATATTTAAGATTAAGATTTTAGAATTTTAGGTCTCACTAGCATGACCTATTTATGTCTCCTAAAATTATTATCCTAATCTTTGGGGTTCATCATAATCTTAGACATATTAAGATGCAGCTAATATGATGAATCAATACCTCAAATAATAAATATTGTTTCATGAGTTAGAAAATTTTAAAGAAAGTCCCATCGCAGCACACTTATGATTGGTTTGTAGGGCACTCTTCTTTCAGTAATCTCATCCATCTTGATGGTGCTCTTCTCTACTAAAAGAGTAGTCACCAAGGACTCATACGAAGGAAGAAGCAATGCTAGTAAGACTAACGCCCTGATCTTCTCCTCAATTTTCTTACTAATGCTAAGGAGGTCAGTGAGGATCTTTTGAAAATAGTGAGATGCTCCTACATATTCTATCCCTTAGTCATCTGCAGTTGGTAGAACTACCTCCAGAGAAAGAGAGTATTGGTGAGAGACTTTATCATGTACAACTCTTCGAGCTTCGACCACAGCACCATCAAAGAAATTATTGGAAAATATGTCCCAAAAAGCCAATCATCAAGCTGTTGACGATTGAGCAACCAAGTATTGTAATTGATTTGTTAATAAATAAAATATATTTGGTATTTTCATCATAAGCTTTCATCTTCTAATGAACTCCATTGTTATGATGAAGTCCTTAGGACTATTTAGATTCGATAAAGAGAAGATTTATCGATTAGTCCTTAAAATAGTTCACGACCAAATGATAGGCTGTTAATAAGGACGACAGCTTCTATCGAGCATAGGTCACTGTAGGCCATATGGATTGGTTGTTTTCTTAACCAAAGAGTGTGGAGACACTGGTATGACATACAGGTGAGATGTACTGGTACATCATCATTGAACGTGACCAACTCCAGAGTATTCTGCAGTCGAGAATGTCTCTGATGGGATATAGGTATAAGTGTCCCTTAGACTTGAGATCGCCTCAGTGACTTGCAAGCAACTCACTGTGCTTTGGTACTGGACTAACTAAATTTTTAATTCAGGGATGGAAGACTTCTGGGTACAGTCAAGTACTTACGAAGTCAAAGTGTGATCGAGATAGGATTGACCACTCCAAGAGTTGGAGAAGAATGAGTCGCTGTATTTCAATTTAGCAAAACTTTGGCCAGGGTAATCCATCAGATGGATTTGATATTTTAAAATACAATGTGGACAACCTGATCAAAGTTGACAGTTGAACTCTGGGGTGTCCTATGATCATTTTGGTCAAGGAGATGAATTATATAAAAACTATATCTGCATGAGTTCTAAGGATGTTGTTCTACACATTTGACCTATCCGATCGTCGGGTACCATTGTTAGATGATCACTTCGATTGGTACAAGAATTTATTTCTATACTATTGGCTTAGGTTTGGACCTATGAGGTCACACACATTAGAGTTCATGATCCGATCGGATGGTTGATCAACGATTAAGAATCGTTCTAGGGTTAAATGATCAATACGATTGATATTTAACCCAGTGCAAGTGTTGCAGGAGGATCGATTAGCAATTTGATTGCTAATTGGCTTAATTTGATTAAGCCAATGGGCTGAGATTAAGTCTAATTAAATATAATTTAATTAGATTTAGTTTGGGATTGATTGGATCAAGTCTAATTGGTTTATTGGATAAGCCAAGTGCAAGGAAAAACTAGTCCTAGTTCAACTAGGACTTGGGTCAATCTAATTTCTAATTTGATTAGAAAATTAAATCTAATTTAAATATAATTTAATCTGATTAAATTAGATTCTTAATTGAATTAAGATCTATTTTAATTGAGTTGATCTAATTTTGGTTTGATTTGGTTTGAGAAACCAAATTAAAACAAGTCATAAGATAGAATCCTAGTAAGACTAGGATTCCACCTTGCACCACATAAGCCTTCCCCACACCCTCTCTCTCATTCAACGCCAATCTCCTCTTATTTTGTGTGACAAAAGCCCTCTCCCAGGTCTCTCCCACGTTCACAAAAGGACTCCTCTCTTCTTTCTTACATGGAAGGTGGTTTGGATCAAATCAAAAAGGAATAAGTTTGGATTTCGAATTCTATGAGATAGAGTTTTAGAAATCCAAAACTCTTTCAATTTTGCACCGAATCTATCCAAATTTTTTTTGGAATTTTTGTAGCTTTTAGGGTACATATTATGAATCCTTTGCTAATAATCTATGCATGAAAATAAGGAGGAGGTGCTCAAGAGTTGGGTGCCCCTTAACTTGCCTTGTTTGGATAAGCCTTGACTAGGTATTTGACCTAGGACTCAATCATATCTCTCTACATAAAATGAGTTTCTTTATAAAATTTTTGGAGAGGATACATATTTGAGAGACCTTTAGTCCATCCAAAAATCAAGTAGAAAGACCTTTGGGTCGTGGAGATATAAAAGACACAAGTTAGGATTTCTAGAGAGAGAAACGAGAAGAAGAAGAGGATCTTCTTCTAGGGTTGTTTGTTTTCATATCTTTCCTCCCTCCATCTTGAGTTTCCTGAGAACATCTCAGATCTAAAACTCCTCCTTCTACTTTTCATCTTTAGAAGAGTCCAAATCAAGAAGAAGGAGGCACCTGATCAACCATCAAAGAAGGATCAGCGTAGTACTAGCATACAGTGCTGATTTCCTGAAGCAGGACTTCTGATCGAGATTTGTGGGCTCGTGTGGATGACTCCTAGAGATCAGATGCATGTGCGGCTTGCAACATCATCCTCAAGCCTGGATCAACGAGGTTAGAACGTCTAACTTGCAAGGTAATAGATCTGATCTATTGTTTAATACATACATTAGATGTAGTATAGAAACATGTTGATATGATCAACATGTAGTTCATGCTATATTTATATATTTTAATTTCTGATTTAGTACTATGTAATAATCATGTAATAGGATCTTAGATCTAGAGATTCTCTGATTTTAGAAAATAATTTTAATTTATTTTAGTCTTCCGCTGTATGATCTTGAAAAAGTTTCAAGATCTAACCCTGAAACCCTAGATCTGGTTCCTACAGAAATCTCACCAAGTATATGAATCACCACCTCATCCATTAGGTATAAATGGATAGTACTCACCATCTACATCTATAGCTGCTCCCAATCCTGCACCCCATGGTAATCGGCTTCAACTCGCATAAGAGAGTATTCATTAATCTTTGTTGGATGAGCATATCCTTCACCCTTGCTTGCCACAAGGAGAAATTGCTCTTTCCATCAAATCTGTTAATCTCCATCTTGATTGAGCATATTTTCTCCATCTTCAATCTTGATCACCACTACTACAATCTATGCCCTGATACCGTCTAGCTCTGATACCAATTGTTGCGATATCACTTGCTCGGATATCTCTTGTTGTGCAAGATCTAGTACCATGTGTTGCAGTAGGAAGAAAGAAAAAATAAAATAAAAAAATAATTAAGCACGAAGATCAGTTAAAGGCTCACCTCCACGGGCATGCAAGCTTCACTATGAAAAAAAAAATTACAAGAGAAGATATACCCTCAACCCTCGTACATCCAATCTCTCTCTCAATAAAAAACTCTTCCTCATAAAATCTCTCTTTAGGAAGATCCTCTGAACCCCTGAAATGATCATTGTTCGTTATCGACAGTCTACCTAAAGCCCCTGCTTCTGCTCTCTATCAGCTCCTATCGGTCTACTGCTGCTACTATCGAACTTGCTCTTGGCTACGTCTCAGGATTCTACCAAACACATCACACCACCAGTTCAATTCTCTACTACCACAGGGCTGTTTAAAGCCCTAAAATAAAACTCAGATCGAAAACACAGTTCCACCAAGACTTAATCAGCACCCCAAAGGTCCATCTAACCATCAGATCAAGCCCGACATCTTTCGTAGCTATCAAATCGTGTGCCACACTTTAAGAAATGTGAGAAATATCAGAAATTATGTTCTAAAGCTAATCATCAGTTTGTTGATGATTGTGCTCATATTTGTAAAATATATATAAATTTTTATTAATAAAAATTATTTAATTTTTCATCACATTTTGTCCATCTTATTTGAACTCCTGTGTTGTGATGAAATCCTTGGGACTATAATTAATTGACAAAGGAGGATTTATCATTTAGTCTTTAAAATATATTTGCGACCAAATGATATGTTGTTAATAGGATGATAGTAATATCAAGTGCAGGTCATTGTGAGCCATATAAGTTAGTTATCTTCTTAACTAAGGAGTGTGGAGACACTGATATGGTATGCAGGTAGAATGTAGGAGTATATTCGTAGTGAACATGATCATTTATCGAGCACTCTGCTATTAAGAGTAGCTCATGAAGGGTATGGGTATAAGTGTCTCTTTGACCTGAGATCATCATGATGACTTGTAAGCAACTCACTATACTTTAGTGTCAGACCATCTGAATTTTTAATTCAATGATGGAAGATTACTAGGTGCAGTCAAGTACTTATCAAGTTGATATGTGAGTCAAGATAGAATTGACCCTTCTGAATAAGTAAAAGTTATGAATCAGCATATTTCAATTTAATAAAATCTTGATCAGAGTAACCCATATGATGGATTTGAAAGGTTGAAATACAATATGGTCGACTATATTAGGGTTAACAGTCAAACTCTAGGTCACCTTAAGCATTAAAATCAAAAGGATGAATTATACGATAACCATACGTCAGTAGGTTCTAGAATATTGCTTTGCGATCTTTCAACCTATCCGAACATCGGGTCTCACTGCTAGATGGTTACATCAATTAATATAAAAAATTATTTCTATGCTATCAGCTTAGATTCAAACCTATGGGATCACACATATTAGAAGATACAGTCTGATCTGATGGCTGAAGAGTCCCACTAGGTTGGGACTCTAGTGAAGAGTCCCACTAGACTGGGACTCTGGAGGAGAATCTCACTGGACTGGGATTCTACTATTAATGAAGAAATTATTAGTAATTAGATTATTAATTGACTAAATTTGATTGAGCAAACAGTTTTGGATCAAGTATAATTGAATTAGATTCAGTTGGACTTAGATTGGGTTTGATTTGATCAAGCCTAATTGCAAGAAAAATTTGTTCCTGATTTGATCAAGACTTGGGCTCAGTTAAATCCTAATTGGGTTAAAAATTTATTAAGATGATTAGATTTCTAATTAGATTAGATTACTTCCTTTCATTGGGTTCAAAGCAGATTTGATTTGATTTAGAATCAAATTGGAAATGAAGAGTCCAAGCTAGCAGGGACTCTATCCCTTCCCTTTGTGCCACCTTGGACCCACCCCTTCTTCTTAATGTCAAAAGGGTTTTGGCATGTGGTTTTTTGGGTGTGAAGAGAGGGGGCACAAATAGGGTGGGCAGCATGCATGATGAGTCATGGCCCTTATCTCTTGCATAATTTGAATGCGATCCGAATTAGAGATAAGGAGATAAGAAGGAAAGATATCTGTTATATTTGCAAAGAAGGGTGGTGCCAAGTATTTTTCTCTTAAATTTTTTGAAGAGTTTGTTGGTGTGAGAAAGATCAGATTTCTTTCTCATGCTAACACCCATTTTTGAAAAATTTGGGATGCCAAAATTGGTTTTGGCATGGAGACTTTGGCACCCCTCCTCTTGACCCAAAAACCCTAATCCCTTGTTATTTAAATGGGGTCCTATAGTTAATGCCCCATAAGTTGTTCCTTGTTGATTTTATTTTTCTACCAGAGCTCTCTCCTATCTCCCCTTCCTCTTCTAATTCTTCCTCTCCTTTGGAGCATCCAAAAGATCAAGAGAAGAAGAAGTAGTTCAGCCTACAAAGATCCTTGCGAGCTAGTACTCCTGAGGAGCCTGATCTGCATCGATCTTCTTGTGAATGATCTGAAGAGATCAGACACCTTTGTGCAGCTATAAGCAACCTGAAGGAGTATCTATCCATGTGCTAGATCAGTAGAGATCTGCAGATTATAGTTTGTAATGGTTTCTGAACTTGTTAGATCAATTTTCATTAGATCTAAGGGTTGGATCTAATGTAGAGCATCGATATGATCAATGCTGATTTTTATTTTTAGATCTTTATGTTATATTAAATCATATCATAGATCTTGACATGATAGTCTAGATTAGATTTTATGTATATAAAATAGATTAAAGTGTTTAATCTTAGAAGATCCACTATGAAAATTTTTAAATTGCATGCATAGAACTGCTCTATTTTTTCTTCAATTGGTATCAGAACTAGGTTCCTTATGATATGATTTCATATGCTTTTAGATTTGATTTTATGTTATTTAGATTAGATCTAAATAAGTTTTATTTTTAGATCTGATATTTGATTAGTCCTGTATATGTTAGATTAGATGATCTGAGTAGCAAAGTACTCAACTTGGGTAATCACTAGGCTGTCCGATTATAGGAGCAAGCAGAGTTACATGATCCTCTCTTCTTATTCAATGGGGTACTCTTATGGCATATAGGGGTGCCACTGTGAGGTCCCATGAAGAAGAAAGTGAAAAGAAAAACTTATTTTTCTGTAAAATTTTAGATCTTGAAACCCTAAGATTTGTTATATGTGATGCAAGTTGCAAAGAAAAGTAATTACATCTAATATTAATAATCAAAATTATTTTGATTTAAAATCATAAAAATTTAGATATGATCTAAAAAATTTTATGATTTAATGTAAAAAATTTATATAAAAAATAATTTCAAAACTTAACCTAAATCCATGTTGATGCTGAAACTTAACTAAAAATTAAGTGTAGAATCATTTAGATCTAGAATTGTGATTTAAGATTTAATGACATTGCATAAAATATGAAGGCATGGATTAGCTCAAATCAGATCCTCTTAATTGGATTAGATATAAGGTTAGAATTAAAGAGTTAATGAGTCATGTAGAGAAATTGATTAAATCTAACCAAATATTGAATTAGATTAAATAAGAATTTTTCTAATACAATGGATCTTGATTGGGCTCAGTAGCTAAACCTGAATTATTAGACTGATCAAATCAAAACTAATTAACCAATTGATGTCTAAGATAAGTTTAGCATTTTGATCGATAGTTTTAATTGAGAGCGACTTACCTGACCATTTTGATGGTATCTAAGATGAGCTTAGCATACTCTCCTACCGATCTCACTTATCTAGCCAATGTAATAGATTATATCTTGAGGAGACCGCTATGTGATTCGAATTGACCCAAGCCATTAAGGTTGATCAGTGTGACTGATCTAGATGCTAGTTCAACCTACACGACCTTAATCCAATTCAATGACTTGATGAAGTTAGTGGAAGGATTGTGATTTATTGGTTGATCTCTTCTCTTCACTTCTCTTAATTCATAAATTAATTTTTTTAAATATTAAGTTCTTAAAATAAGATAGTTATAGTGATAACTAAATCATAGCCTCCCAAAGGCCTAGTGCTTATCTATTATTGGAATTTTTATTCATAATATAATGACTTAGTCAAGTCTCTCTAGCAAGTAGTCAGATTTGCCGGTCAAAGTTGGGCCTCATCATTTGGTAATTAGATTTCTAAGTATGATCATATTAATGGTTGGACCTAACCAGGACTTGCAGAGAAGATCAAAATCAACTAACAAGTTATTTGGGGCTAAATTAATTACTAAAAATTATTTGATGAAATAATTGATTAATGAACCTACCCATGAATGCACATGGGTGAGCCCGTCAAAGTTGGATTTATGTGTAGTCTGCATGGATTCTAGTACTTGCTAAAAAATTAAAGTAATTCCTCGAATTGAAGGTAGAGGCTATCAATTCATATAAAATAGTGAGAAAATTTTTAGACTAAAGTCCATATCTTTAGGCTTAATTAATTCATATATTGATTAGATTTTAATTTTTTCTTTTATGCAGATATGGTCTTAAACTTGTCGCTCCGATCACTGTTGGACAATGAGAAGTTGACGGGATCCAATTTCGTTAGCTAGTATCGAAAACTAAAAATCATCCTGGAGTATGAGCAGATCTTGTACGTCATTATAGATCCGACACCTGAGGAGTCTGCTCCTATGCTCGTGGCATGGTTCGAGACACTTGAAGTGTCTCAATGACCGCACCACAGTGTATTGCATAATGCAGGCTGTCATGAATGATGAGTTCAGTCGAAAGTTTGAAGAGGCTCAATCAGAAGACATGCTCAAGGTATTGAGAGAGTCTTTTGATACTCCCGATGATGTTAAGCGACATAAGACTAGTTGTGTCATTTTCAATATTTAGATGAGAGAAGGAGCATCGATCACTGATCATGTATTGTACATGATCGAACAGATTGAGCAATTGAGTAAGCTCAACTTTTTCTTGCACGAACAGCTTGGGAAGGATGCGATCTTGAACTTCTTATCCAAATCCTACCTACCATTTCTCAGTTATTTTTGAATGACGAAGCCTGTAGTCAACTACCATGGTCTGTTGGAGTTGCTACAGACTTTTAAGAATGATCACCAACTCCACAAAGAGATAGTGAGTATAGTGGAAGGATCTTCTTTAGGTGGACGTCATCTCTTTAAGAAAGGGAAGAAAAAGAAGAATAAGAAGGTGCAAAGTGCTAGAAGTCAAACTCAGAAGCCCAAATTCAAAGCTGACCAATGTCAGGCAGAGTGCTTCTATTGTAAGATGCAGGGTCACTGGAAGAGGAACTATCCTCAATATATAGCTTCTCTTGACCTGAACAAGCCAATGAAGAAGAAGCAATTGGTTGTTGGATAAGGTAATTATATGATAATACCTTATAACTTCTCAATTTTTGATACAATAACCTGGGTATTGGATACTGGTAGTCCTATTAATATTTGCAATTCATTGCAGGGACGTTAGGTCAGTAGGAGATTTGGAGACGGCGAGAGATTCCTGAATGTTGGAGATGGAAGATTAATTTCAGTTCTAGCTTTAGAAATTATCAAGCTGGTATTCAATGCTTTTTTTATTATTCTTAATGATTGTCATTATTGTCCCAGTTTTCTATTAAATATCATTCCTATAGGTCTTTTGGCCAAAGCAAATTATGAAATTTTAATAAAGAAAAGCTTTTGTGATATCATTTTGAATGGTGTTACTATAACACATAGACAGTTGAACAATGATATTTATGTTGTATCACGGCTTAATGTAATGTACATGTCTAATAAATGCCCTAGAATAGTTGATGTCATGGATGCCTACCTTTGGCATTATAGTCTAGATCATATTAACAAGAATAGGATGAACAGGTTAGCTCAAAAAGAAATTCTTGATGACAATAATTATGAATCATTGCCTATCTGTGAGTCTTGTTTACTTGGAAAGATGATCAAGTCATCTTTTACTGAAAAAGATGAATGAGCCAGTGATATTTTGGGTCTTGTACATATTGATATATGTGAACCCATGAGCATGTGTCAGAGGAGTATACCATTATTTCATTTCATTCACGGATGATCTATCTAGGTATGGGTATGTCTACTTGATGAAACATAAGTCCAAATCATTTGAAATGTTCAAATGATTTCGTAATGAGGTAGATAAACAAACTGAAAAGAATATTAAAACTCTTCGATCAGATCGAGGAGGTGAATATCTATTTGATGAATTTTTAACATATCTTGAGGTGAATGAGATTCTCTCTCAATGGACACCTCGTGGAATGCCACAATATAATGGTATGTCGGAAAGGAGAAATCGAATCATTTTGGACATGGTTTGATCCATGATGGCCTTTTCTAGTTTGTTGATCTTCTTTTGGGGATATGCATTTGAGTCGGCTTGTTATGTGCTTAATAAGGTTCCAAGTAAATCTGTAAGTAAAACACCACATGAGATGTGAACAGGACATAAGCCAATGCTCACTCACCTTAGGGTTTGGGATTATCCAGCATATGTTAAATGTTTAAAAATAGACAACTCAAGCCAAGTCTGATAAATATATTTTTATAGGATATCCTAAAGAAATTAAGAGGTATTATTTCTATCTTGCTAATGAACAAAAGATGTTTGTCAGTCTTAGGACAGTCCTTTTAGAAAAAAAAATTCTTAGAGAAGGGATTAATACCTCTAAGGTTGAACTTGAGAAAGTTCAACAGATAGAACAGACATAATCTAGTGAATCCATAGAATCAGATTTGATGATGTCAAATCTAGAACCTGTTGTAGAGGCACCGTTAAGGAGATCTGATAGAGTATCACATCAACCAGATGATGCTACGATCTTTTGATCTAAGATGGAGAATCTATTGAACTCGATGAGAACAATAAGGATCCGATCACCTATATGGATGCAATGCAGAGATCTAAATCTAAAAAATAGCTTGAAGCCATGAAATCTAAAATGGAGTCCATGAAGGTCAATGATGTATGGATATTAGTTGACCCACTTGAAGGGATTAAATCCATAGAGTGTAAGTGGGTCTTCAAAAGGAAGAGGGACACAGATGGAAAGGTGGAGACCTATAAGATCCGTTTGGCTGCCAAGGGTTATAATCAGTATTATGGTATTGATTATGATGAGACATTTTCTTCTATGGCAATACTCAAATCCATTCGGATTATGCTTGCGATAGCGGCACACATGAACTATGAAACCTGATAAATGGATGTGAAAATAACTTTTCTAAATAGAAAACTAGAAGAAGAGATATATATGATACAGGCCAAAGATTTCACATCCACAGATGAGTCCAAAGTGTGCAAGCTTCAGAGATCTACCTATGGATTGAAGCAGGCATCTAAGAGTTAGAACATACGTTGAAAGGTTATCAAAACATATGGCTTCGTTAGGAATAGAGAAGAACTCTGTATTTACAAATGGGTAAATAACTGTGTGATTGTATTTCTCGTACTGTATGTGGATGATATTCTCTTAATCAAAAATAACATTCCTACATTACAAGGAATAAAAGTTTGGTTATCGTCTTAATTCTCTATGAAGGAACTGAGAGAAGTATCCTACATCTTTGAGATAAAGATCTATAGAGATAGATCAAAAAGATTGCTTGGATTATCTCAGTTCACGTACATAGACACCATACTGAAGTGGTTCAATATAGAGAACTTTAAGAAAGACTATCGCCCGATAGGCTATAGAATTTTTCTCTTGAAAAAGGATTGTCCGATAACTCCTCAAGAGAGAGAGTGTATGAGTAGAATTTTATATGCTTTGACAGTGGATTCTATAATGTATGACATGACATGTACAAGATCAGACGTGCCATACTCACAAGGAGTAGTGAGTAGATAGCAGTCTGATCTAGGAGAGAACCACCGAAAGATCGTAAAGATCATCCTTAAGTATTTAAGAAATACTAAGGACCAGTGGCTTGTTTATGGTGAGACTGACTTGAAACTAGTAAAGTTTACTGACTCCAGCTTTCAGTCAGACCATAATGATAGCAAGAGTGTGTCGATATATGTTTTTATTTTGAATGATAGAGTAATCTGCTGAAAAAATTTCAAGCAGCATATCGTGGTTGACTCTGCGAGGTAGAGTATATCGCAGCATTCGATGCTGTGAAGGAAGCTATATGGCTATGAAAGTTTATTGACGAGCTCAAAGTGGCACCCTCCGTCGATGGTCTTGTCCTGTTATACTGCGACAGTACTGAAGCCATTACTCAAGCCAAGGAGCCAAAGTTCCATCAGTGCACCAAACATATTCTGTACTACTACCATCTTATCCAGAAGATCATAGATCGAGGCGACATCGACCTTCAGAAGATCGACGGAAAGAAGAATCTAACCAACCTATTTACTAAAGCTCTTGAAATCAAAGAGTTCGATGAACACAAGTCGAAGATGGGTATATGATAATGTATTGATTGGCTTTAGTCTAAGTTAGAGTTGTTAGGAATTATGTCTCAAAGTCAATCGTCAGTCTGTTGATGATTGTGCTCATATTTATAAAATATTAATAAATTTTTATTAATAAAAATTATTTAATTTTTCATCATATTTTGTCCATCTTATTTGAACTCTTGTGTTGTGATGAAGTCCTTAGGACTATAACTAATCGACAAGGAAGATTTATCGTTTAATCCTTAAAATATGTTTGCAACCAAATGATATGCTGTTAATAGGATGAAAGCAATATCAAATATAGATCATTGTATGCCATATGGGTTGATTATCTTCTTAACTGAGGAGTATGAAGATACTGGTATAGCATGCAGGTGGAATGTAGGAGTATATTCACACTGAACATGACCATTTATCGAGCACTCTGCTGTCAAGAGTAGCTCATGAAGGATATGAGTATAAGTGTTCCTCATATCTGAGATCACCATGGTGACTTGTAAGCAACTCACTATACTTTAGTGTCAGACCATCTGAATTTCTAATTCAGTGACAGAAGATTGTTGGGTGCAGTCAAGTACTTATCAAATCGATGTGTGAGTCAAGATGAAATTGACCCCTCTGAATAAGTAGGAGTTATGCATCAGTATATTTTAATTTAGTAAAATCTTGATCAGGATAATCCATGTGATAGATTTGAAAGACTGAAATATAATGTGATCGACTATATTAGGGTTGACAGTCAAACCTTAGGTCACCTTGAGCATTAGGGTCAAGGGATGAATTATACGGTAACCATACGTCAGTAGGTTCTAGAATGTTGCTTTGCAATCTTTCGACCTATCTGGATATCGGGTCTCATTGCTAGATGGTTACATTGATTAATATAAAAAATTATTTCTATACTACTGACTTAGGTTCGAATCTATGGGATCACACATATTAGAAGATATAGTCTGATCTGATGGCTGAAGAGTCTCACTGGATTGAGACTCTAGTGAAGAGTCCCACTAGACTGGGACTCTACTATTAATGGAGGAATTATTAGCAATTAGATTGATAATTGACTAAATTTGATTGAGCAAGGAGCTTTAAATTAAGTTTAATTGAATTAGATTCAGTTTGACTTAGATTGGGTTTGATTTGATCAAGCCTAATTGCAAGAAAAACTTATTCCTAATTTGACCAAAACTTGACTCCATTAATTTCTAATTGGGTTAAAAATTTATTGAGATGATTGAGTTTCTAATTAAATTAGATTTCTTTCTCTCATTGGGTTCAAACTAGATTTGATTTGGTTTAAAATCAAATTGAAAATAAAGAGTCCAAGCCAGCAGGGACTCTATCTCTTGCCCTTGCACCACCTTAGACCCACCCCTTCTTCTCAATGCCAAAAGGGTTTTGGCATGTGGTTTTTTGGGCATAAAGAGAGAGGGCACAGATAGGGTGGGCAGCATACATGATGAGTCATGGTCTTTATCTCCTGCCTAATTTGAATGCGATCCAAATTAGAGATAAAGAGATAAGAAGAAAAGAGATCTATTATGTTTGGAAAGAAGGGTGGTACCAAGATATTTTTTTCTTGAATTTTTTGAAGAGTTTGTTGGTGTGAGAAAGATCAGATTTCTTTCTCACACCAACACCCGTTTTTGAAAAATTTGAGATGCCAAAATTGGTTTTGACGTGGAGACTTTGGCGCCCCTCCTCTTGACCCAAAAATACTAATCCCTTATTATTTAAAGGGGGTCCTATAGTTGACACCCCATAAGTTGTTTCTTGTTGATTTTATTTTTCTACTAGAGCTCTCTCCTCTCTCTTCTTCCTCCCTAATTCTTCCTCTTCTTTGGAGCATCCAAGATATTAAGAGAAGAAGAAGTAATTCAGCCTACAAAGATTTTTACGAGCTAACACTCCTGAGGAGCTTGATCTGTACCAATCTTTGTGTGGACGATCTATAGAGGCTGACACCTTTGTGCAGCTACGAGCAATCTGAAGGAGCACCTGTCCACGTGTTGGACCAATAGAGATCAGCAGATTACAATTCGATAATGGTTTCTGAACTTGTTAGATCGATTTTCATTAGATCTAAAGGTTAGATCTAATGTAGAGCATCGATATGAACGATGCTAATTTTTATTTTCAGATCTTTATGTCATATAAAATCACATCATAGATCTAGGCATGGTAGTCTAGATTAGATCTTATACATGTAAAATAGATTAAAGTATTTAATCTTAGAAGATCCACTGTGAAAATTTTTAAATTGCATGCATAGAACTGCCTTATTTTTTCTTCAAAAAAATCACCTTCGATCCATGGTGGATCGCGAGAAATGTAAGGAAAACCAGATTGCAGTCCACACCTTCTACCATGGATCGATGGTCCATGATGGACCGCATGAAGATACAGGCTGTGCCCCATGCGCGCCCACCTAGGTTCGAGCCTTGCCCATGCATCTGTATGCTGGGCCATGCTGCCGGGCCTGGCTGCACTGCCGCCGGCCTCTGTCGTTTTATAGATCATGCCACCTTCTTTCGTATGTATCTTCTCCATCTGGACTCTGTTTGAATTGATCTTAGGCTCGCTAGACTCCAATTGTCATCCTGGACCTCACTATGGGCTTAGTATGGACTGAATCTCGAAACATCAAATTCTAACATTTGTCTCTCATTATAGGTTTTTCTCAGTTAAATCTTCTAAGAACTGCCAAGCCTCATTTGGCTCTTTGTGCATGAATTGGCCTGGCACATAGATTTTAACTGATGGAAAAGAAAGCCTGTTTCTATCAAAAACACAGTGGATAGCTAGGGTTGCATCTAAAAATTTTTTATAACAACTTAATAAAGATTAGATCTTTATCTGATACATAGTGGAATAGGGATCAAATCCTAAAGATTCTGAATCCAAAGCCTCGTGTAGGTCTGAATCCACAAACCCTATACTTCACGCATACGCCAAGCTTCACAGAAAAGTGGGATGAAGCCTCAGATTGAAGCACCTTCGTAAGACACTAAGGGAGGGGAGAGAGGCTCTTGGTGTGACACCTCACACTAGCAAGAGGGGACGCCCAAGAGAGTCCACACCAAGAAGAAGATGGGATGCCTAGAAGGGAACATGCCAAGGGGACGCCCCACACCTCTTCATGCCTCTTCTCTTTCTCTTTCTCACCTTAACACACAATCTAATTATTATGCCATGATAGTTAGAGGTCTTTTCTATTTATAGATAATTTTTTATGATCCATAAGAGTGAGATTCATAATTCAAACAGGCTTTGAATTAATCCATTACTTATCAAAGGAGTCCTAAAGAAGAAAAGATTGGTGCCTAACTAGGCACTCACATGTACCCATGCCTACACCCAAGTGTGGGGTGGCAACAACCAGCACCCCACCATCTCTTGGTCGGCCATGAGAATAGAGAGTCCCAATAAAAGTGGACTCTAAAAATCTAATCCAAATATGGATCAATTCGAATCTGATTCGAACCAATTTTGAATAGGCTGTTAATCCCAAACTATTTAGGATTTAGGATTAAGTCTAATTTGGATTTATGAATCTAATTAAGTCTAATTAAATTAGATCAAATTTAAAATTAAATAGCACTTAAATCCAATCTCTCATAGACTCCTTGAATCAAAGATCAAATCTCGTTCATCCCTGAAATTGAACCTAGACCTCATGTCTAGTGCTAGCTAGACATAGTCAACTGTTTAATTTCATATGACCCATAATTTAATTCTCAATCAAACTAATCTATTTATTCAATCAAGTCATGTACTTTCAAATTGAACATATAGACTTAGACCAATTCTTTCCTACATTGCTTGACTTTATGCGTGACTCCATATGTTGGAACACTAAGCCGGTAGTACAGAAATTATTTTCTGTACTAATCAAAATTATCATCTAGCAATGATTTTCAACATCTAGATAGATCGAATTATCGAAAGATAATATTCAAGAACCTATGCATATGGTTACTGTTAGAAAATATGTCCTAAAGCCAATCGATTGATGATTGTGCTAATCATAATTGTATATGAATTGATAAATAATAAAAATTATTTAATTTTTTTATCACAAGGTTACATCTTCTAATGAATTTTTATATTGTGATAAAGTCCTTAGGATTACTTTGATCGATAAAAAAAATTTATTGCACAATCTTTAAACTAGTTCGTGATCAAATGATACACTATTACTAGGACAATAGCGATATCAAGTGTAGGTCATTGTGTGTCATATGCGTTGGTTGTCCTTATCACCAAATGGTGTGAAGACACTGGTATGATATGCAGGTAAGAAGTAGAAGACATCATCACTGAATGTGACCAACTGTGGAGCACTCTATTGTCAAAGATAGCTCGCAAAGGGTATGGGTATAAGTGTCCCTCCGATCTAAAATCACAATGGTGACTTGCAAGCAACTCACTGTACTTTGATATCGAACTAACTGAGTTTTTAATTCAATAATGAAAGATTTCTGGATGCAGTCAAATACTTGTCAAGTCGGTGCATGAGTCAAGATGGGATTGATCCCTTCAAATTAGGAGTTAATATATCAATGCATTTCAATTTAGTAAAATCTAGATTCGGATAATTCATGTGATGGATTTAAAAGATTGAAATATAATGTGGATGACTTATCTAGGATTGACAGTTAAATCCTAGATCATCCTCGAGCATTAAGGTCAAAGGGATGAATTATACAGTAACCATACGCTAATAGGTTCTTGAATGTTGCTTCGCCATCATTCAACCTATCCGGACATCGGGTCACCAATGCTAGATAGTTATATCGATTGATTTAAAAATTTATTTCTATACTATCAGCTTAGGTTTGAATCTATAAGATCATACTTAAAAAAAATTTCTGACTGATCATGTGGCTAATCAATGATTGAGAATTATTCAAGGGCTTAATCATCAATTCGATTGATGATTAACCTTATGCAAAAGTTGTAATAAATTTATTCTCCAAGTATTAGTAAATTAATGAAGGACTTATTAGTAATTAGATTATTAATTAACTTAATTTGATTGAACAAAAAAGATTAAATAAAATTTAATTGAATTAGATTCAATTAGGTTTGGCCCGATTAGGTTATGAGATGACCTAATCGCTAAGGGAGAATTATCCTTGATTTGATCAGAACTTTGGTTCAATCAATTTTTAATTTGATTAAAATTTGATTAAAAATTTATAAACCTAATTAGATTGGATTTATCTATTTTATTTGGGCTAAACTAAATATGATTTGGTTTGGATTCAAATAAGAAAACCAAGAGTCCATATTGTATTGGACTATTCATCCCCTTGCGCCATAATTTTTGACACCATCTTTCTCCACGCACAAATAATTTTTGCAAGATATTTTTTTATGCCAAAGAGGTCTTCTCCCTCTCTTTCTCATATCAAAACTTAATTTGATTTTGATAAAATAAAGTTTTTAAAATTTGATTTCAAAATATTTCTTATCAAGAGAATCTATTCTTATCCAAATCACTCCACACGCCAACTTATTTTTTTTCTCCTTATGTGTGTGACATTTTGAGAAGATTTTTCATGAGAAATTAGTTGGAGAACTAATTAACTATATAAAAATATGAGAAGGGTTGTTCTATCTTTTTTTGAGCATGTTTTGATGTAGAATTGGAAAAAAGTGCGACATATCTCGAAGAGTCCAAGATCCTTAGGACTCTTCACCCAACCCTATTACATGTGAATAAAAGGGGTATATTTCTTACTTTTATATGCATAAGAGATCAGAGAAGGATTTTTCCATGTTGAGGGGCTTTGGGGTGTGGTTCTTGGCATGAAAAAGAAGAGGAGAGTCCTCTCTCTTGGGGTGTATGCAAAACCTAGTCTTCTAGGATTTCTACCTCAAGGCTTGAGAAGAGAGAAAAATAAGAGAAAAAATAGTTTCTTCATCATCTTTCTTTTACCTCTTCATTTTCTCTAAAATTTTATCTTCAACCTTTGAAAATATTTTAGAGATTTGAAGAAAAAATTTAGATCAGCCAAGAAGAAAGTCTTCGCATGAGCTTGCACTCCCAAGAAGATCGATCAGATCGGAACTTCGAGTGGACTTCCCATAGAGGCTGGATATGTGTAGCTATAAGAAACCAACAAGGACCCTCTCTACCTTGTTCTCAACAGAAGCAATCATCAACCCTCACTCAGGTATCGAGTTCTGAACTCAGATATGTGTAAATTTGATCTACTGCTTACATCAACGCATGCAGATTTTATCATGTGATTATTTCAGATTTTATATGCAATATATCATGTCATAGATCCTAGAGTAGATTGATTTGATGATTAGATCATATGTATATTAGATTAATTTGATTAATCTAATTATCTTTCACTATAATTTATTTAAAAATTTTAAAATACATGGATGAAATCACCTACGTTCACCAACAGTGGTATCAGAGCTTAGATTCATTATGACATATTATATGTACATATTAAATCTAAAATTTAATTTTATTTAGATCTTATATGTGATATCTTAGATCTAAATTTGATTAATAGTTGAAAAGCTTATCCTAGTTTGTACAAATCTTTGATAAAATCTGATTTTATATGTTGTATGTGATGTTTATGATCTGATTTAGATGTGATCTAAGGTTGTGATCAGATCTGATGTAATTTAGATTAGATCTAAATTTAAATATATATGATATGTGATTAGATTAAATGATCTGATTAACAAGTACTTGGATTGGGTTAATCACCAGGCCGTCCGATCATAGGAGCAAGAAGGGTTTAAAGGCTCTCTCTTCCCATTCGATGAGATGCTTTTATAACATGTAGAGGTGCCATGTAATTAAATCTCATGAAGAAAAATGTAAAAAGAACTTATTTTTCTATAAAATCTTAGATCTTAAAATCTTAGGTTTGTTATATGTGATACAAAGTTGTATGAAAAATAAAATATCTAATCTATATGATTAAAATTATTTTAATCATGAGAAAATAAAATCTCAAATCATAAAAAATTTTAGATGTAATTTAAAAGGTGTTTATGATTGATTTTATTTTAGAATTATGCAAGATTTTTCAGATCTAAAACGTGCTAGCACAATTACTGAGCTGACCCAGTCTCCTTGTGTAGCTGGCTCAATGTTGATTGAGTCAACCCAGTTTCAGAATAAAAAATCTTTACATATAATTTATTATAAATTATTTAAAAAATAAAAAATTAAAATTATTTCAAACCTAAATCTAAACCCATGTTGATGCAAAACTTAATTGAGAAATAAGTGTAGAATCGATTAGATCTAGAATTATGAATTAAAGATCTAATGTCATTCGCATAAAATATGAGGGCATGGGTTAGCTCAAATCAGATCCTTTTAATTAGGTTAGACCTAAGGTTAGAATCAAAAAATTAATAGACTATATAGAGATATTGATTAAATCTTACTAAATATTGAATTAGATTAAATCAAAATTTTTCTATAACCGATACAATAGTTGTAGATGGTCAAGTCTATGTCTTTGATTAGACCAAATAGATTTTGATTGTGGCTCAGTGGTTGAACCCAAATCATTAGGCTAGTCAAATTGAAACTAGTTAATCAATTGATGTCTAAGATAAGTTTGGCATTTCGATCGGTGGTTTTTAATTGGGAGTGGCTTATCTGACCATTTTGATTGTATCTAAGGCAAGCTTAGCATACCCTCTCACCGATCTTACTTACCTGATCAATTTGATGGATTATATCTTGATTAGACCGCTATGTGATTCGAGTTGACCCATGCCATTAAGGTTAATTAGTGTGATTGATGTAGGTGCTAGTTCGATCAACATGATCCTAATCTAATTAAGTGACTTGGTGAAGTTAGTGAGAGGATTATGGTTTACTGATTGATCTCTTCTCATCTCTTCTTTAAACTAATTATCAAATTTTTTAAATTATTAGGTCTCTAAAATAAGCTAGTTATGGAGATAACTAGATCATAGCCTTCCATTATGGTGAATGATAATAGGTTCATTATTTTTGATTGACATTGTAGGTGTCATTCGTCTGGTACTCTCTCTGAATGATGAAATTATCATTCATCATATGATGACTCTGTTGTACTATCTGATGATGGTTGGATTGATCGAGCCATCTTCGAACTTGATCATTTATTAGTTAGAATCACTGAGTATATTCATGTTAATGGTTTGACCTAACTAAAACTTTCAGTGGAGGCCCATCGCCTACTAAAATGAAATCTGAGGCTAAATTAACTACTAAAAATTATTTGGAAAAATAATTGATTGAAAATTTATCCATAAATATATATGGATTGACCGAACCATCTTCAGACCTGTATGCAGTCTGTGTGGATTCTAATACCCACTAAGGGATTAAAGTAATTCCTTCAATTGGAGGTAGAGGCTATCAATTCATATAAAATAATGGGAGAACCTTTAGACTAAAATCTAAGTCTTTAGGCTTAATCAATTTATAAACATTGAGATCTTATATTTTTCTTTCAGTTATGGCTAGATATCCATTGCTTCATTTACTATTTGATAGTGACTAATTTATAGGATCCAACTTTGATAGATGGTATCAGAAGTTGTAAATAGTTCTAAAGCATGAATGGATCCTAAATATGATTATGGATCTAGCATCTAATGTTTTCACATCCAACACACATGATGCGTTCAAAGATACTTATCAAAAGTAGCCAAATGATTATATCACCATGTGGTGTTTTTGAGAGCAGTAAAGAATACAAATTTTGTTGTAAATTTGATGATGCTCAGTGGGAGAAAATTCTTCAAATATTGGAGTTCTTTTGCATCTCTGAAGATATATCTTCGATGGACAATAATCTTTGAAAAAAAAAAGAAAAAAAAAGTGTAAAAGAGTCGTGCTTGGGCTAATGAGTCTGAACTGATAAAAGAGTCTAAGGTTAACCTAGTCTGACAGAGTCCCTTGATCCGAACAAACTAAGAAAAAGAAATCAACAAGGGTTGCTGGATAAGGTACTTATATGATAACACCTTGTGATTTCTCTGTCTATGACACTACTACCTCAGTATTGGATATTGAAAGTATTGGGCTTCGATGGTGCAGTGGAAGGACTAGGTGCTTAAAAATTTTCAATCAAAACACTCGATGCACTGGAAATACTAATGCTCAGAAATCCTTGACTATAATAATCAAAGTATAATAAATATAAATTAAGATAAGAAGAGTACCTATAATGCTAATCTCAATTTTTATGAGGTGTCCACATGTCCACCCTCCAATGATGATCCATACAAAAATTAAACCAAAGACAGCGCTCCTTCTTCTCCTTGCTTCAAGAGTTCTAGCCCCTAGAACTCGACTAGCCTTGTACCGATCAGGTTTCTCCAAGAACTTGACTCCAACCTCTCAAAACCTTCTCTAGACTTCTGATTTCCCTTCTTTAAGACCCTCACAACCCTTATTTGGATCAGATAAGACTTTATCTTAAATCTCAAAGCCTTGTCCTAAAACTAAGATAGGTTGTAAGAAAGAAAGGAGAGCAACAGAGACAAAATTGGAAACTCGATCCGAATGCCTCAGACACCCAGCACCTAGGCCAATTTATAGCCACCAAAGGGATGCCAAAAGAGAGGGACACACCTCATCCAAGAGGATTATCTGGTCAAATTATCAGAGATAAGAGTTCCTTCAAGCAGAAAGACTCTTATCAATGATACATCGATCAGCACCCTCATCTGCACGTGCGACCAGAGAAGGGATACTTTTGCATTCCTTCTCAAATCAAAAAAATCCACAAAAATCCACATGGATAGAGGATTCAATTTTGATCTTAGATCACCTAATAAGGAGATCAAAAAGTCTATAAAAAGAAGTGATCCTCACACCTCTTCATGCGAGTACTGATCACCACATGCACGTGCACATGATGGAAGTTTTGGCATCCGTTTGGCCACTAGATAAGTCTAAAAAAATCATTAAAAAAATATCAAAAATAGCTTATCAAATATGAAACATTATCAAAAAAAATAATTCAAATTCAAAAGCAATTAATTATGAGAAGGACTTTCCAAACCGTAGAGAGATGCAATGCTTCTGCATGCAAGAGAGACCTTCACTTTTCCAATTTTTTCTCCACCCTAAAAAATCTAGAAAAAATTCATTTCATACTTTAAGATGTGCATTAGAGGATGGAGGGTGATGTGGGCTACCACACATATCTTAATCCCATGCCAAAATAATTTTTTCTTCTGCCCATGCCAACACTTGCATGCAAAATCTATTTTGTGCCTAGAGTACTTCACAACTTGGACTCTTTATTTTTGGTGTTAACATGGGATGTGGCACCCAATTTGGATTACTTCTAGGTGGCACTACCTGACCCAAATGCCCACTAAATTAGACCAGCTAATTAGCAAGGGATGAGATCAAATTGATCTCCAAAGGAGCAAGGATATTCACACATACTAGCATGCTTACCGGAACCCTAATTGAATCCAAAAATTTAATCAACCTTTTTCAAAAGGGTCTGTTGGGTATAAAATACCCCCCCCAACCAAAGTTTGTAAAAGACTGACCCTTCCAGGGCTTCTCCGGCTTCCGACCTTGTGTGGCATCTCTCTGAACCCCCCCGACCGTTCGAGCTTCCGGACTTCTCCGACAATGAGCTTCTCCATCCATCTACCATGTCGTTCCAAAGGCTCTCTAGACCTCACTGTCAGCCGACCTTCTACAGTGATCAACTATTCTTCGAACTCCTTCCGGACTCCATCGATATCTGAGCTTCTTCGGCAACGAGATTTCTACAGAGATCGGACTCCATCCGAGTTTCTACGGTGGTCGACCGCCTTCAAGATTCTAACCGAGCTCCTGTGAGAGCCGAACTTCTACTACGAGCAGTCTACTCCGAACTCCTATAGCAGACGGTCTACTCTGAACTCCTACAGCAGGCGGCTACTCTGAACTCCTACAGCGGGCGGTCTACTCCGAACTCCTACAGCAGGTGGTCTACTCTGGATCTCTACTGTAAGCAAATTCTATTCGAGCCCCTACTGTAAACATGCCTCTTCCGAACTTCCATTATAGATAGACTTCAGTCGAGCTTTTTCATAGCCAGATCACAGATGAGCTTCTACAGTGGGACAGGACCCACCGGCCAGATTGCTACTCCAAACTCCCATGACAACCGACCTTCGATCGAGCTTCTACAATAAGCGGTCTCCTTTCAGCCTTCTGCAAGAACCAGACCTCGACCGAACTTCCATAGCGAATGGATATCGAACGAGCTTCTACGATGGATGGACTCTGGCAGCTGGATTCTTACAATGATCGATCACCTCCGACGTCTGTCGAACCTCCCCAGCACCATCCGAAGTCCATCGCCGGTTGACCCTCTGCCAGATCCTTCATGAAACCGAACTTCTCCAATGGATCATCTTCAGACGAGCTTCCACATCATACGAATCCCAGATGAACTTCTCTAGCAATTGGACTCCTGCCAGGCTTCACCAATGGAAAGTCTCCATCTGAGCTTTTACAGTAGATGACTCCCACCTGTAGTATCAATGCCTAAGGTATCCGACAGCAGTAGACTCGTCAGCAGCTTCGAGGCATCCGACCTTCTCCCAGATTGATGGGATAGAGAGCCATTTCGCTCCATTAGATGTCCTAACTGAGCTTCAGCTGACAGATCCAAACTCTCTGGCAAGTCACGACAATGGCCACTACCCTGCTCCACTCTCTGCAATGGATTCCACGTGGCTCCACTACTCTTTGGCAAGTCACGACAACGGACACCACTCTACTCTCCAGGCTCCACTACTCTCTGGCAAGTCACGACAATGGACACCACTCTACTCTCTGTAACAAACTCCACATGGCTCTGAATGCCCCTGATGCCACTACTCTCCGTAACAAACTCTGGGCGACTCTGAACAGCCCACTACTAGGCAGTTACAGACGTCGCTGTCAATTAGTTACGCACTCCGTCTATAAAAAGGAACCCCCAGATACATTCTTCTCTCAGCTCAAAAACTCTATCTCAAAACTCTGCTAAAATTTTTACTCGAGCACTCCATTTCTATTGAAGCAGAGTACTGACTTAAGCATCGGAGGATCTTGCCGGAGCACCTCCAACTCTGGTTTAGACTTTCCTTGTAGGTCCCGATGGCGGTCATGGTCATCTCGACTCTAGCAACTCCAGCTTCGACGGAATTCTACACCAACAGAATTGGCGCTAGAGGAAGGGGCCTGTGTCTTCACAGTACCTTTATTCTTGAAGGAGTGCTCAACGAGACTGCCTCCAGTCATCTCCTCCGATGTCCTCCTCTCCTTCTCCTATTAGATCTCCACCTAATGCCTCCCCGAAAGGCATCCACCAGACGATCCACGGCCTCCATAGCCAGATCTCAGGCTCCGACCTCGCCTCTAGTTTCTCAGGCTCCTCCTCCTCCAACAACAATAGCGGTCGGTATGGAGCAGTTCGACCTACTGGTTCAGTAGGTCAGAGGCCTCACTGAAGTAGTGTAGGCTATGCAGCAGTAGCAGCAACAGCCGCAGGTGTCAGTGCGGTTGGAAAGAGCATCGTCGGAGCTCCAAGATCCGATAGTGGGGCGGGCCACTTGGGCCAGTCGTCCTATCTTCCTCGATAAGGGGAATCCGAGGGTGGAGAGCCTTCGGTCTGATCACGATTCCACTCTCGGAGGATCCCTACCTCCACTCTACCAGAAGACCCTTGAGACTCACAGTCGAGAGGACCTCCTGGATCGAAGGCTCCAGGAGATGAATTGATGGATCGAAGAGCTCCGCCATGCTCCCCCTACTTATGGTGAGGACATCTGCACTGACCCTCCTTTCTCTCAAATGATCATGCAGGAACCGATCCCGCCAAACTTCAAGCTCCCCCAATTCGAAAGCTACGATGGGACCTCGAATCTGGTTGACCACCTGGAGGCCTTTCGGATAATGATGCTGCTCCATGGCGTGCCAGATGCCATCCTGTGTCAGGCTTTTCCATCCACTCTGAAGGGAGCAGCAAGAAACTGGTACTCAATGTTGAAGTCGGGTACCATCTTCTCCTTTGACCAGATGAGCCACCAGTTTGTAGCTCATTTTGTTAGCAACTGGCATCCCCAGAGAGGCTCGGAGTCCCTCATCAACATCAAACAAAGGGAGGGGGAATCCATCCAAGCTTACATCAACCATTTTAACGTCGCCGCATTGGAGGTCTGAAACTTGGACCAATCGATCACGATGGCTGCCCTGAAGGGCGGTCTTCAAAAGAACGATCTTTTATTTTTCTTAGAAAAGAAGTATCCCAGAGACTTTGCTGATTTGCTGGCTCGGGCCGAAAGATATGCCCGGACAGAAGAAGCCTTCAAGATGAAGGATGAGGAGACCGCAAAGAAGCGGCAAGCGGGAGACTTAAGCAAGCCCACAGTTGAAAAAGGATCGAGTGAAGCTCAGCCACGTTCTCAAACTCTTTTCGGACACAGGTATGTTCGGACTCCTCCCCGAGCTTGTAAGCAAAGAAGCCCAGACCGCAGAGTTCGACGGAGCTCTCCCCCCAAAAGATTCCACAGTTACGCCCCTCTCAACACATCGAAAGCTCAAGTGCTAATGGAGGTTAGGGAGCAGTTGTCAAGGCTGGAGAGGATGCGCTCGCACCTCGAAAAATATAACCCGAACAAATTCTGCCTCTATCACTGTGACCATGACCACGAGATGGAAGAATGCATTCAGCTTCGAGATGAAATCGAGGAGCTCATTAGGCGAGGTCAGCTCGACAGATTCATTTGACACCGACCTGAAGGTAGGGAAGACCGGCCTAGGGCCCTGCCGCAGCCGGAGCCGCCAAGGAGGGAGGAGCAACCTGAAGATCGGCCTCTGATTGGGATTATCAACTCCATCTCAGGAGGACCCCGACGGGGAGCAGACCTTCCACGGCTATAGGGTTCGAAAAATCTATGAATGTATTACCAACGACTTTACCCTAAATAAAAATTTCTTTCATATTCGCATATTTTTTCTTCTGGCATAAGCTTATAATGACAGGAAGTAACTCCCCCGTACAAACAAAATTAAACGTGTTAGGAACAGGAGGAGAACCTCATCCTAACATGAGCAAAGACGAAGGTCCGGTCTCTTAAAGATCGGATAGGGGGAGAGGCCCTTGCAATGGCCCTTATGTGCCCCCATAGTCTTGTTAGAAATAGGAGGAGAACCTCATCCTAACATGAGCAAAGATGAAGGCCCGGTCTCTTAAAGATCGGACGGAGGGAGAGGCCCTTGCAATGGCCCTTATGTGCCCCCACAGCCTTGTTAGGAACAGGAGGAGAACCTCATCCTAACATGAGCAAAGACGAAGGCCTGATCTCTTAAAGATCGGACGGAGAGAGAGGCCCTTGCAATGACCCTTATGTGCCCCCACAGCTTTGTTAGGAACAGCAGGAGAACCTCATCCTAACATGAGAAAAGATGAAGGCCCGATCTCTTAAAGTCCGGATGGGAGGAGAGGCCCTTGCAACGGCCCTTATGTGCCCCCACAACCTTGTTAGGAACAGGAGGAGAACCTCATCCTAACATGAGCAAAGTCGAAGGCCCGATCTCTCAAAGACTGGATGGGGGGAGAGGCCCTTGCAACGGCTCTTATGTGCCCCCATAGCCTTGTTAGGAACAGGAGGAGAACCTCATCCTAACATGAGCAAAGTCGAAGGCCCGATCTCTTAAAGATCAGACAGAGAGAGAGTACCTTGCAACGGCCCTTATGTGCCCCCACAACCTTGTTAGGAACAGATGGAGAACCTCATCTTAACATGAGCAAAGTCGAAGGCCTGATTACTTAAAGACTGGATGGGGGGAGAGGCCCTGGCAGTGGCCCTTGCGTGCCCCCATGACCCTGTTAGGAATAGAAGGAGAACCTCATCCTAACATGAGTTGAAACTAACCGTTGGGAACAAGAGGAGAACCTCGTCCTGACATAAACAAAGGTTCGATCGATCAAGATCGGACAAGGAGGAAAGCCTCCTCAATGGCCCCTCTACACTCTCACGACCCCATCAAGAGTAGAGGGAAGACCCTCACTCGAACACAGAAGAAAAGAGGAGATGAAAAGAGAAAATGATGAACTACGCCAGCGATAAGTGAAAAACGAACTACATCAAAGGCACATGGGACCTCGTCTCAATGAGGAAGAAAATTCTTGTTGAAACTCTCCAATCCCTAAGGGTGAATCAATACAGCGACGACCAAGAATCTTCAAACAACGTCGACATCCAACAAGACGAAAGACAAAAGAAGCTCAGTAAACAACGACTCAAAGCAAGAATAGATGAGGTAATGAGAAAAATTCCATTTCATTTCATTAGTAAAGCGTGCGTTATGAAGCCTTTGAAGGTCGAGACTTAGGGGACCTCACCTCAATGAGGAAGAAGACCCTTGTCGAAAATCTCCAGTCCCAAAGGGTGAATCAGCACAGTGACGACCAAGAATCTTCAAACAACGTAGATGGCGAACAGGACGAAAGATAAAAGGAATTCGGTAAATGACAACTCAACACCAAAATGGATAAGGTAATAGACAACTTCATTTTCATTTCATTGGTGAAGTACACATTACAAAGCTCTGAAGGCCAAAAACAAAAAGGGAAATGACCAGAGAAAAAAATAAAGGAGAATACATAAAAAAGAGAAGAAAGGAACTCTAAGGAAGCCCGGCTTCTTCCGACTTCGAGCTCTCGGTCTCAGTCCTTATTAGGGATTGCCATAAGTTTTCAACTTCTTCCTCTAGTTCCATCTTTCTCAGCAGTATATCCCGGTACATCTGGTGGAACTACCGGCTCTCGCCCTCTGACTCTCGAAGCCTCTTCCTCAGGACCTCAGACTCCACTTCAGCATCTTTGACCGCCTGTTGCTCGTGGACCAGCTGAATCTTCAATCGCTGCAGTTCAGCCTCCCCCCGTCCAAGGGCCACAGACAATTCTGCCATGGTCTCCCTCAAGGAGCAGAGCTCATCAAAGCCTTGTGTAGAGGTGAGCTGAACTCTCTCAGATAGATGCCTCCGAAGGTGGATAATTTCGTCGGTCCCATCTGGAGCTTCCATCGGTAGTCCTCTACTTGCCCGCTCCAGCCGACTCGATAGGCGTCGTAGTTCACCTCAGCATCCTGCAGCCACTTTTGAAGATTGGAGAGCTTCTACGACCAGTCTCGATCGTGGTCAGCTTGGATTGTGCGCCAGGATGAGCTCCCTTCCAATTGGTTGATCTTCTCCCATGCGGCCGCCAGTTCGACTTCAAGGGAGCTGATCTTGGAAGCCTGAGCCCAAGATCAGTCGCTGGTACATTTTTGGAGTTCCTCGAGCTCTGTAACGAAGTCGGCCTTCTTTCGAATGAATTCCATGAGCCCCTTTTTGTGGAGGTCCTGAAGACGAACAGCCTCCATAGTGACTTTCGAATGGCTCTTCCTCAGCCAGTGAAGTTCATCTTCCAGCTTCTTGAATTTCTTCATCAACTGATGAACTTTTCTTCTGAGGTCTCGGATCGTCGACTTCAGAGGAATCCCCTATGACAGGGGGAGAGCTTCGATAGGGCACTGTCATTAGGAGACAAGAGCGCCATGACTCAGATTAGTACAAGAAGATAAAAGAGAAGAAAAAGAATACAAAAAAAAAGAGGGGGGCCCTCTATAAAGAAGAATCCAATTTTATTGATTAAATAATTTTCAAGTACAAGAGAACGAAGAAATATCACCACAAAAGAAAAATACAAAGCTAGAGGTTTTGGACCTCTGGGGCAGAAGTAGAGGGGCTCAACGTCTCTGAAAGATCATCAGTGGCAGCCGCGGCGGTCGACGAGGTCCCGACTGGGGGAGGACTGGCAGCAACTTCGGATGGTCTGGCTTCATCATCGGATGCCTCATTCAGGAAGCCGAGATCCAATTCGGGAAACCTCCCAGCCACCTTCTCTTGGCAGAGTTCGAAACTCTTGATGAAGGCATCCTGGTCGAACTGGACCTTTTGATCCTCCATCTCGGAGGAGGCTTTGAACTCCTCCACTGCTCGGGCCCTTGCCTCCGAGACCAGGGATGGGATCTGTGCTTTCAGCTAAAAAATCTGTGCCTTCAACTCGAAAACCTGTACCTTCAATGCGGAGACCTCGGCCTTGGCCTTCCCTCTCTCCTCCTCCAAGATGGCCCTCAGATCGGATGAGGTTTGTCCCTCCTTTTCTAGTACCTCTCGAAGACTTAGGACCTCGACGATCTTCTCCTCGAGGCGGGTGGCCCCAACCAGGCGACCTTCCTCTGCATGAGCTGCCTCCCTCTTGGCAATCTTCACTGCCTCGACATTGACGACAAGCTGGTGCCCAATCTATAAGAAAGGTCGGAGAGTCGATATAAAGGCTGAAGAATAAATTAAGAAGTAGGAAGGAGGAAAAAGATGAGTTAACCTACTTCGAGGAAAGATCCCAGAGAGTCCCAGACCCGCAGCTCGGGATCGGCAAGGACGATCCTCTCGACGACCTCGGGCAGAATGCACCCTTCGACCAGCCTCTTTATTAAGTCCCTATTGTTGAAGGGATTTTCCCCCAGGTCTTTCTCGGAGCCGCCGGCCCCCTCGACGGCAACCTTGTAACTGCGGCTCCTTCAGGCCAGGGTCTTCTTTCTCCTTCTCCCTTCGACCCCAGGTGCCCCCTCGGGATGAGCCTCTGGAGCGGGATCCTCGGTCGGGGGGCTCCTTGAAAGGGCTCGGGGGACTTCGGGTTTGGCGTCAGAAGGGACTTCGACGGCGACGACCACCGAAGCAAGCACGATCGAGCTTGTCCCTTCTGTCCTGGCTTTCTTCACCGACCCCAAAGTCAAGGCATCTTTCCTCTTGTGGGTCTTGAGACCCTGGGCTAACCTCCAAGCCACGCTTCCATCCATGTCTGCAATAAAAGAAAATCAACACGGCTTAGAGATGGAATAAGAGAAAGGGAAAGAAAATAAAAAAATAAATATATATATAATAATGGTACCGGCAGGGTTAAGAGGACTCAGGCGACGTTGAACAAAAGTTGTTCCTTCAGAAGTTTGGGGAGGAGGGGGGCTCGATAGGCCTCGAGCTTTTTGAAGGCTTCGAGGTCGTCCCTTTTCAGGCTAGAAGCCTGACGGACGGAATCCCTCAGAGAGCCCCAAGGGGTAATCCTAATTCCAAGGTCGGGCATCGGACATAGAAGTACCTCTCCTTCCAGTTGTGGATAGAAGAAGGGGCGTCTTTCAGCAACCCCTTTCTACCAAACTGAGGGGAGAAGTACCACCAGTCCTTTGTCGAGGGATGATGCTTGAAGGTGTAGAAATTTCTAAACAAAAGAAGCATTGACCGAACTTTAGCTAAACTACAAAGAGAAAGAAACCCTATCAAAAACCTAAAGGAGTTCGGCATGACGGAAGCTAGAGAAATGTTCAGAAAATGGAAGAGAGCAACGATAAAGGATGGCAATGGAAGCCGAAGTCCGGCACGAAAGGTCTTTTGGTACAGACAGAAGCAGCCGGGAGGAGGGGCGCTAGCCCGATCAGTTGGCCCGGGAAGCTCCAGCTCGTACTCCGGAGGAACTCCATACTGAATCCTTATCAGTGAGAGTTTATCCAGAGTCAAGGAGCCGGGGATGGTGTCCGGCGCAAAGGTCGGACAAGGCTCGGTCCTAGTTACGGGTTCATCTACGGTACCAGAACTTTGGGAAACTAGGACTGACAAACTCCTAGAACTGCTAGAAGAGGAGATATCAAAAGATATTTTGGATCAAATGGAAGCCACAAAATCTCAGAAAAATCAGAAAAAATAGCAAACAGGCCCTCAAGGAAGCTAAACGAACAGAATACAAAGAAGAAAGGATAGGAAAATGATAAGGAGTTTCAGAACTAACCTAGATCGGCCCCAGGAGTGCAGGAAGATGGCAAGGATGATGGAAGTCGACCCGGAGGATGCCTAAGGAAGAGAAGGATGCTAGAGGAAGCCAGAGCTCTCGGGGAAGAGGAGGGAAATCGAGAGATTCTCTCAGGCAAAGTGAGAACCCTAAAGGAGGAGAATGTCTTTAAATAGACCCCAGGATCTGGCGCAATAATGATTGTGGATCTCCTCTGGCCGGCCTGCACTCGCCGCGTGTCCCACTCACCTTGACAGACTGTTGAAAATGGCTGGCAGCTGACAAAGTCATTATTGCACCGTACCTAGAGTCATGCTCCGACGAAAATTCCAAAAAAAAGAAATCTTTTTCGAAAAGCCTCTAGTACCAGCATGCCGAACGTCAAAATATCTGACAACCATCAAGCATGAAAATCAAGGGAAGCAACTTCGATCATAAGAATTTTTCTATACTTCCTTCATTCGGAACCCGAACTCGGAAGTAGGGGGACTGGTGTTGGGTATAAAATACCCCCCCCCTGACTGAAGTTTGTAAAAGACCGACCCTTCCAGGGCTTCTCCGGCTTTCGACCTTGTGTGGCGTCTCTTTGAACCCCCCCGACCGTCCGAGCTTCTGAACTTCTCCGACAATGAGCTTCTCCATCCATCTATCGTGCCATTCCAAAGGCTCTCTAGGCCTCACTGTCAGCCGACCTTCTATAGTGATCAACTATTCTCCGAACTCCTTCCAGACTCCATCGATATCCGAGCTTCTTCGGCAACAAGATTTCTACAAAGATCGGACTCCATCCGAGTTTCTACGACGGTCGACTGCCTTCAAGATTCTAACCGGGCTCCTGTGAGAGCCAAACTTCTACTACGAGCGGTCTACTCCAAACTCCTACAGTGGGCGGTCTACTCTGGATCTCTACTGTAAGCAAATTCCATTCGAGCCCCTACTGTAAACACACCTCTTCCGAACTTTCCTTACAGGTAGACTTCAGTCGAGCTTCTTCGTAGCCGGACCCAGACGAGCTTCTACAGCGGGATAGAACCCACCGGTCAGATCGCTACTCCTAGCTCCCATGACAACTGACCTTCGATCGAGCTTCTACAATAAGTGATCTCCTTTCAGCCTTCTGCAAGAACCAGACCTTGACTAAACTTCCATAGCGAATGGATATCGGATGAGCTTCTACGACGGACGAGCTTCTATGACAGACGAACTCCGACAGCTAGATTCTTACAACGATCGATCACCTCCGACGTCTGCCAAACCTCCGACGCTCTACCAGATCCTTCATGAAACCGAACTTCTCCAATGGATTGTCTTCAGACGAGCTTCCACATCAGGCGAATCCCAGATGGACTTCTCTAGCAATCGGACTCCTGTCGGGCTTCACCAACGAAAAATCTCCATCCGAGCTTCTATAGCAGATGACTCCCACCTGTAGTATCAGTGCCTAAGGTATCCGACAGTAGTAGACTCGTCAGCAGCTTCGAGGCATCCGAGCTTCTCCCAGATCGACAGGATAGAAAGCCATTTCGCTCCATCAGATGTCCCAACCGAGCTTCAGCCGATAGATCCGAACTCTCTGGCAAGTCACGATAATGGCCACTACCCTGCTCCACTCTCTACAGTGGATTCTACGTGGCTCCACTACTCTCTGGCAAGTCACGATAATGGACACCACTCTACTCTCTGGGCTCCACTACTCTCTGACAAGTCACGACAACGGACACCACTCTACTCTCCGTAACAAACTCCATGTGGCTCTGAACGACCCCTGACTCCACTACTCTTCATAACAAATTTTGGGTGACTCTAAATAGCCCACTACCAGGTGATTACAGATGTCGCTGTCAATTAGTTACGCACTCTGTCTATAAAAAGGAACCCCCAGATATGTTCTTCTCTAAGCTCAAAAACTCTATCTCAAAACTTTGCTAAAATTTCCACTCGAGCACTCCATTTCTATTGAAGCAGGGTATTGACTTGAGTGTCGGAGGGTCTTGCCGGAGCACCCCCAACTCCCGTTTAGACTTTTCTTGCAGGTCCTGACGGCGGCCGCAGTCATCTCGACTCCAGCAACTCTGGCTTCGACGAAATTCTGCACCAACAGGGTCTTTGGCCAATTTCTATATGTGTGTGACCCATTGGATTCCACATCTAGTTAGCTATAAGTTTGGGTGCAAGTTGATCAAATTTGATTAGATTTTAATCTAATCGATTAAGGTCCAATCGAGCTAATCCGAGCTTAACAATTAGAATCATTTCTAATTAGTGATCGAATTAAACTCTTTAATTTGATCAAAAATTTATAAGTCAAGATTGATATCTAGTAATATATCATGACTATCCAAAAGATAAAAAATTTAATAAAAATATCAAATATATCCTTCAGTGACAAGTTACCATGCAATTCAATCCTTCGATCATCCCTACAGCCTGAATATATTCGTGAGTATGGAATCATGTCAAACTCAAACACATATTCAAATCGATTCTCAATTAACTAATGATGACTCTGATAAAAAAGTATTAGAAATTCTTTCTAATCTCTTTTCTGCTTTTAGCCAAAAAAAATTTTCTGAGTCATCTAGGATTAACAATACACAGGATGCGATCTTCTCTTACTAAGAGTGATCGATTCCATGTTGACCTACTCACAATCTTCATACACACTCCATCATATCTAGAACACCCCGTATATATCTTAATACCATGCCTGGGTATGAACAAAAATATAGGTTCATATGCATAAGATTTCATGATGGTCTCAGATCTAAGGATCACTTATACAACGCTCACTTAGAGAACCATCTTTGATATCCAAGCAAAGCTTTCATAAGATGTTCTCTTTCATCGAGTCAATTCAATGGACTCATTTTCTAAATGAGCACCCACATTCTTGTATTAGTGTCCAATATACAAGTGGCTAATGAGATCCGCCACCCTTTCCATCGAGCATACATAGGATGTGCCAGTCTATCCGAAATATTGATCTCCGACTCAATGTTCCTACGATCAGAAATATTTAAGATTAAGATTTTAGGATTTTAGGTCTTACCAATATGACCAATTCATGTCTCCTAAAACTATTACCCTAATTTTTGGGATTTATCATTATTTTAGACATAATAAGATGTAGCTAAAATGATGAATCAATGCCTCAAATAATAAATATTATTACATGAGTTGAAAAATTACAAAGAAAAGTCCCATCGCAACATACTTGCGATTGGCTTATAGGGCACTTTTCTTTCAATCTCCCACTTGCACTAAAACCAATCATCTTTGTATCTCATACAATCAAGATGGCGATCATATAGCTACTATGGTATGGCCTTAGTGAATGGGTCTGCTATATTATTCTTTGTATCTACTCACTCAAGGACAGCATCTTGTCTCTAACGAGATAGAAGCGTTTGAGGATGTGCTTGGATCTATAATGAGAACTAGATTTCTTAGCTTGAATAACGGTTTCAGTATTATCACAATAGAGTGACACCTATCCTTCAGTCTTAGGAACGACTCCTAAATCTATGATGAATTTCTTCATCCAGACAGCTTCTTTAATGGCTTCACTAGCAGCGATGTACTCTACCTCAGTAATTGAGTCAGCTATTCTCTGCTGCTTGAAACTCTTCCAACTCACTGCCTTACCATTTAGGATAAACACATACCCTGATATTGATTTACTATAATCCAGATCAGATTGAAAATTAGAATCTGTATATCCCTCTAGATTCAACGCTGATCCTCCATCAAATATGAGAAAAATATTTTTAGTCCTTCTTAGGTACTTCAGAATATTTTTCACAGCTTTCCAATGATCCTTTCCTGGATTAGCCTGAAATCTACTAGCAACGCCCAAAGCATAAGCTATATCAGGCCTGGTACATAGCATGGCATACATAATTGATCCCACAACTGAAGCATAAGAGATTTCATTCACGCTCTTTTTCTCTTTTGGTGTCTTAGGATACATTTTCTTAGAGAGATGTATACCATGACTTGCAGGCAGATAATCTCTCTTACTTGCCTCCATATTAAATCTCTTTAATATGAGATCTATGTATTATGACTGGGATAAGTCTAATATCCTTTTAGATCTATCTTTATAGAACTTTATACTTAGTATATAGGATACTTCACCTAAGTCTTTCATGAAAAACTTATTTACTAGCCAAATCTTGATCGATTGCATCATTGGGATATCATTTCCAACGAGCAATATATCATCGATATACAGAATTAAGAAGATAATAGCACTCTCACTTGTCTTTTTATACACACATGGTTCATCCTTATTTTTTATAAAGCCAAACTCTTTGACTATCATATCAAATTGGATGTTTTAGCTCCTCGAAGCCTACTTCAATCTATAGATGGATCTTTATAGCTTGCATATTTGATTTGCCCTTTCACTTGAGATAAATCCCTCTGATTGAGTCATATAGACCTCTTTCTCTAGATTATCATTGAGAAAAATGATCTTGACATCCATCGGCTAGATCTCATAATCGTAGTATGTCGCTATAGCAAGCAAAATTTTGATGGACTTGAGCATAGCCACTAATGAGAAGGTTTTCATCATAATCAATTCCTTACCTTTGTCTGAAATCCTTTGCTACCAACCTAACTTTGTAGGTTTCTACTTGGCTATCTACTTCGATCTTTTTCTTGAAGACCCACTTGCACTTAATTGGGGTCACACCCTTAGGTGCATCAATTAAGGTCCACACTTGGATGGTATACATTGAGTCCATCTCAGATTTCATGACTTCCAGCCATCTGTCTGAGTCTCTACTCATGACAGCTTCCAAATATGTCAATGGATCATCATCTTAAATGATGTTGATCGAGTTGTCATTCTTAATGATAAAATCATATCTCAGAGATGCTTGACGCACTCATCTGACCTTCGAAGAGGAGATGTGTATTTTGAATGTACCTTATCCTTGGGTACTTCTGATTGAGGATCTTCTTATGGTCCAACCACAGGTATTTCTAGATCGATTTGTAAATCATAAACTTTCATAAGTTCAATATCCCTCCCACTACCTCCTTCTTGAATGAATTCATTTTTCAAGAAAATGATGGGCCTACTAACAAATACCTTTTGTTCAGTAGAGTGGTAGAGGTAGTATCCATTAGTTTTCTTAGGATACCTTACAAATCTATACCTATCTAATCTAGCACTAAGCTTTATCTAAAAATATTTTTGACATAAGCAAGATAGCCCCAAATCTTAAGATATTTAAGATTAGGCTTCCTTCTCTTCTATATCTCATATGGTGTGCTTGCAACAGACTTTGAAGGCATCCTGTTTAAAATATATGTGGCAGTCTATAGGGCATATCCTTAGAAAGATATTGGAAGATCAATGAAGCACATCATGGACCACACCATATCCATCAAAGTGCAATTCCTCTCTGCTACACCATTTAACTGGGGTGTATAAGAAGGGATCCATTCAGAGAGAATACCTTTACATTTAAGATGATCAAAAAATTTATTGAATAAGTATTCTTCTCCTTAATCAGATCGAAGAACCTTGATATTTTTTTCAGTTTATTTCTCGATCATACTTTGATACTCTTTGAACTTATCAAAGCTTCAAAATTATGTTTCATAAGATACATATATCTGAACCTTGATAATTCATCTGTAAAGGTGATAAAATAGGAGTATCCTTCTCTAACCTGAATTATCATCGATCCACATACATCTATATGTACTAAGACTAACAACTTATTTGCCCTCTCTCCATATCCAGAGAATAGAGTCTTGGTCATCTTATCTATGAGACAAGATTCATAAGTTCTCAATAATTTATAATCATATGGGTCAAAAAATTTTTCTTTGTATAACTTGTTAATCCTTGACTCATTAATATGATCAAGACAACAATGTCAGAGATATGTGATATTCACATCTTCTCTCTTTCTTTTCATATTTCTTTCAATATGAAAAATATTTTTATTGAGTATAAGTATTAAAAGATTATTATCAATATAACAACTGTCATAAAATTCATTAGAAAAGAGAATGGGGCATCTATTTCTCATTAGCCTTATTTCATAACCTTATTTTAGTGACAAAGGTATAGAAATAATATTTTTAATAACCTTTGGTATGTAATAATAGTCTTTTAATTCTAAGATTTATTCGAAAGTAAATCAAGCATATAGGTTCCCATAGCTTCTACATTAATAGACTCTTCACTTGCGCCGTAAAGCTCGAGGTCACCTCTTTTCAGACCTTTGATATTCTGTAATCGCTATATCAAATTACAAATATGCAATCCACATTTGGTATCTAATATCTAAATATCAAAGTCTGAGCCACTCAATTAAAAAAAAGTCTGTATCATATACATTTCTTTTGGTGCTGTACTTGCACCCTGCTTTAAAATTTACAAAATTATTCTCGCAATTATACTTCCAATGTCCAAATTTATCATAAAATGAATAGATAATATGCTTATAGATATCTATTATCTTCTCATTATTACTTACCATTCTAAGGCCAGAAATATCCAGAACATCAGAGTTCTTCTCTGATATGAATCTAACTTACAAGTTTCTTAACCCATCCATATAGCTGGAATCAATCAACATAGTTTCATGCAGTGAAAATAAAAAAGCCATAATATAGACTTAAATCTCCATAAAAAAAGAATAATAGTATAAGCAGATCACTCATATTTGACATGCATAACTAGATGAGATCTTTTAAAACTAGTTATGTCTCCCACTATTTTATCGGATACTATAGCCCTCTCCTATGGTAAATGAGAAATCTTAATCCAATTTCTTAATGAGATTGAGACCCTAATCCCTCAATGAAGCCTTGTGGATATCACAACAAATTTCAATGAGTTCAAAGGTAGGAAAGCCTATCTAATTGCATCTCATGCAACTCTCGACATAATCTTTGCCTCTAAAAATACTCATAGTCTTATGGATATCATAACAAACTATAGTATTTTTAGTTAAGTCAGATCCTTCATTTTCATACAGTCATATCTAAAAAAAACTATCCTTGTGGATATCACAACAAAATAATATATCTAAAATATACTGTAAAGCATCTAATATGCACCAAGACAAACCCACATCAATCTTCATAGCAAGCCTTGTGGATATCATAACAAACCTACTATAGTTTTTGATAGAGTATTGACTAGGCATGAAGGAAGGCATATGTAGTGTTCAAAATACTGAGCTACCTTTATTCAAGATTTGAACTAATTCAATTGATCAGAAAAGTGTTAAGATTGATGGGGTCCCCCCATTGCTTTCCTTAGACACCAATAAAATTGACCAGGCCAGCAACAGAACCAATTAAATAACCACCGTACTTGAAACACTCCTTAGACACTAATTGATTAATCGATTCAAAAAAATAGATCAGCTACTGGTTCACAATACTATGACTTAATATGATTTTTATGAGGACTTTAATGGTCTCAAGCACATCCTAATTCAATCAATCACAATAATATATTATTATAGTTGTATCTTAACAATCATAATAACTAATCATAACATCCAATCATAACTCTAAGATATGAAAATACAATCATACAACTTAATTATAACTAAGTATCTCAAGCATATCACATATGCATGAAATTCTAATAACATGCATGAATACAAAATACTCTTTTCATAATTCTTCTTATTGGGACATCACAGTGGCACCCTTACACGCCATAAGAGTACCCTATAGAATAGAAAGAGAGGGTCTATGAACCCTACTTGCTCTTATGACCAGATGGCTTGATGATGAATCCCAATTCAAGTACTAAGCTACTAATAGAGATTCTATACATACATCATATATTTAACTAAAACATATCTCTAAGACATGTTAGGGTTCGGATGTTCAATTGGGTTCAACCCTTGACCCAACTTGAACCAAACTAAAAACCCATGCTTGATCACAATCAAGATAATAATTTAACCTTTAATTATATAGATCAAGATAGGCTCTGGAACCACTGATGGATTCTGGTGGTGCAGTGGAAGGATTAGGTGCTTAAAAATTTTCAATCAAAACACCCGATGCATCGAAAATCCTAATACCCAGAAATCCTTGACTATAATAATCAAAGTATAATAAATGTAAACTAGGATAAGAAATATACCTATAGTGCTAATCTTAATTTTTATGAGGTATCCATATGTCTGCCCTCCAATGATGATCTACATAGAAATTGAACCAAAGACAGTGCTCATTCTTCTCCTTGCTTCAAGAGTTCTAGCCCTTAGAACTCAACTAGCCTTGTACCGATCAAATTTTTTCCAAGAACCTAACTCCACCCTCTCAGAACCTCTTCTAAACTTTTGATTCTCCTTCTTTAAGACCCTCACAACCCTTATTTGAACCAGATAAGGCTTTGTCTTAAATTTCAAAGCCTTGTCCTAAAACTAAGATAAGTTGTAAGAAAGAAAAGAGAGCAATGGAGACAAAATTGAAAACTCAATCTGAATGCCTCGAACACCCAGTGCCCAGACCAATTTACAGCCACTAGAGGGATGCCAAAAGAGAGGGACATACCTCATCCAAGAGGCTTATCTGATCAGATTATCAGAGATAAGAGTTTCTTCAAGCAGAAGGACTCTAATCAATGATACATCGATCAACACCCTCATCTGCATGCATGACCAGAGAAGGGATGTTTTTGCATCCCTTATCAAATCAAAAAAATCCATAAAAATTCATGTGGATAGGAGATTCAATCCTATTCTTAGATCATCTAATAAGGAGATCAAAAAATCCACAAAAAGAAGTGATCCTTGCACCTCTTCATGTGAGTGCTGATCACCATGCAGGCATGCATGCGAGGAAAGTTTTGGCATCTGTTTGGGCATCAGATAAGTATGAAAAAATTTCCAAAAAAAATAATCAAAAATATATTATGAAATGTAAAACATTATCAAAAAAAATAATTCTAATTTAAAAGTATTTGATTAGGATAAGGACTCTCCAAACTATAGAGAGATGCGATGCTTCTGCATGCGTGCAAGAGACCTTCACTTTTCTATTTTTTTCTCTACCCCAAAAAAATTAGAAAAAATTCATCTCATTCTTTGATATGTGCACCAGAAGATAGAGGGTGATGTGGGCTACTACATGTATCTTAATCTCATGCCAAAAGAATTTTTTCTTCTACCCACGCCAACACTTGCACGCAAAACCTATTTTGCACCAAGAGTACTTTACAACTTGGACTCTTCATTTTTGGCATTAACATGGGATGTGGCACCCTAATTTAGGATACTTTTAGATGGTACAACCTAATCCAAATGTTTACTAAATTGGGATAGCTATTTAGCAAGGGATGAGACCAAATTGATCTCCAAAGGAGCAAGGGTTTCCACATGTGCTAGCATATTTATCGAAACTCTGATTGAATCTAAAATTTCAATCAACCTTTATCAAAAAGATTCTTGGCCAATTTTTATATGTGTGTGATTCTTTGGATTCCACATCTAGCTAGCAGTAGGTTCATGTATAAGTTGACCAAATTTGATTAGATTTCAATCTAATCGATTAAGATCCAATCGAGCTAACCCAAGCTCAATAATTAGAATCCTTTCTAATTGGCGATCTAATTAAACTCTTTAATTCAATCAAAAATCTACAAGTCAAGATTGATATATAGTAATATATCATGATTACTCAAAAGATATAAAATTTGATAAAAATATCAAATATATCATTCAGTGATAAGTTACCGTGCAATTCAATCCTTCGATCATCCCTGCACCCTGAATATGTTCATGGGTATGAAATCATGTTAAACTCAAACATATATTCATATTGATTCTCAATTAATTAATGATGACTCTGATAAAAAAGTATTAGAAACTCTTTCTAATCTCCTTTCTACTTTTAACCAAAAGATTTTTTTCGAGTCATCTAGGATTGAGAATACATAGGATGCAATCTCCTCTTACTAGGAGTGATCGATTCCATGTTGACCTACTCACAACCTTCATACATAGTCCATCATATCCAAAACACCCCATACATATCTTAATACCATATTTGGATATGAACCAAAATATAGGTTCATGTGCATAAGATTCCATGGTGGTCTCATGTCTAAGGATCACTTGCACAACTCTCACTTAGAGAACCATCTTTGACATACAAGTAAGACTTCCATAAGATGTTCTCTTTCATCGAGTCAATTCAGTGGACTCATTTTCTAAATAAGCACCCGCATTCTCATATTAATATCCAATACACAAGTGGCTAATGAGATCTGCCACTCTTTTCATCGAGCATACATAGAATATCCCAGTCTATCCGGAACATTAATCTCCGACTCAATGTTCCTATGATCAGAAATATTTAAGATTAAAATTTTAGGTCTTACCAGCATGATCCATTCATGTCTCCTAAAATTATTGTCTTAATCTTTGAGGTCCATCATTATCTTAGACATAATAAGATGCAGCTAAAATGATGAATCAATACTTTAAATAATAAATATCATTACATGAGTTAGAAAATTATAAAGAAAAGTTTCATCACAGCACACTTACGATTGACTTATAGGGTACTCCTCTTTTAGAAAGTCCATGCAAATTATTGTAATGACTTCAGATTAATAGAAAGTTTGAAAATAACAAAAGGTTCATGAACATTAGAGATCAAAGTTATATTCCAATCTTTGTTTTAGGAATCGTCGAGTCTATTTTCAATTCTAATAATGTCATTTTAGTGATTGTCACTATTATCTAATAATTTATGTGATATCATTATGAATGATGTCAAAATCATGTGGGTAACTGAAAAATAATATTTACATAGTCTGTTAGTGTACTGTACACAACAAACAAACTCTTTAGAGTAGATAATGTCATGTAAGCCTATCTTTGGTAATTTAAGCTCGATCATATAAATAAGAATAGGATCAACAGGATAATCCTTGAAGTCAATGATTGTGAATCATTGTGAATCTGTCAATCCTATCTCTTTAGTAAGATAATCGAATGACCTTTTGCTAGAAAAGGAGAATAAGCCAATGATGTTCTAAATCTGATACATACTGATGTATTGGATCTATAAATATATTTATCATAAATTTAAATTATTTAAAATATTCAAATAATTTTTTAATAACATAGAAAAATAAACTGGGAAGAGCATTAAATTCTTTGGTTAGTCCAAAGAGAAGAATACTCTTTCGATGAGTTTTTGACATATCTAAAAGAGAATAAAATTCTCTCTTATTGAAATCGACTTTGTTAGACATAGTTTGATCCATGATGGGATTTATAAGTCTATCAATTTTCTTTTAGGATAATGCTCTTAAGACTCTTGTTATGTTCTGAGCTGGATTCTAAATTAATCAGTCGTAATGACTCCATATGAAATATGGACTAGGCATAAGCTGATACTTTTTTACCTTAGGATTTGGGGGTGTTCAGTTTATGTCAAGTATTTACAGATCGATTAGTTTGAATTTTGATCCTATATATATTATTTTGTAGGATAACTCTAAAGAATTTAGGGGATATAACTTCTACCATGCTAAAGAACAAGAGTTGTTCGATATTTTTTTCAAAAAAAGAGTACCTTGGTGAAGGAATTGATGCCTTTAATGTGAAACTTATGAAGTTCAATAGATAGAAGAACCGACACAATCTAGTGAACCCATAGAATCAAATTTGATTATATCAAACCTTAAACCCATTGTAAAAGCACCATTAAGGAGATCCGATAGAGTATCACGTTCGTCGGATAGATACTTCAGTATCTTGATACGGGATGTGATCCTATTGAACTCGATCAGAATAACAAAGATCTGATCACCTACATGGATGCCATGCAAAGGTCCGACTCCAATTAGTGGCTTGGAGCCATAGAGTCTGAAATGGAGTCCATAAAGGTCAATAGTGTATGGACACTCATTGATCCACTCAAAAAGATAAAACTGATAGAGTGTAAGTGGATCTTCAATAGGATCAGAGAGTACAGACGAGAAGGTAGAGACCTACAAAGCTCATCTGCTTGCCTAAGGATATCATCAATATTATGGTATTGACCATAATGAGACATTTCTCCTGTGGCAATGCTGAAATATTTCGAAGTTGAAACGTATATTTTGATAAGTGATCAAAATGCATAGCTTTATTGAGAATGAAGAAGAATCCTACAAATATAAATAGGTTAATAGTTCTGTGAATGTATTTCTTATTTTGTATGTGAATAAATTTTTTTTAATCATGAATGATATTCTTTATATTACAGAGAATAAAGATCTTGCTATTATCATTGTTCTCCACAAAGGACTTGGAAAAAGTATTCCTCTTCTTAGGGATGAAAATCTATAGAGATAGATCTAAGAGGCTGTTTGGATTATTCCAGTCCAATGTACATAAAGTATTTATGAGTAAAATTTATTCTATCACGTACACCATGTACGAGATAGGATATGGTATACTCACTAGGAGTAGTGTGTGGATACTTGCAAGATCCGAGTGAGAATCACTAGAAGGTCATCCTTAAGTATTTGAGAAATACTAAGGACTGGTGATTCAGTTATAGAGAATCTGACTTAAAACTTATAGAGTATGACTCCAATCTTTAGTTAGATATAATAATAGCAAGAACATATTGGAATACATCCTTATCCTAAATAATGGAGTAATCTACTGAAAAAATTTCAAGCAAAAAATTATAGCCAAATTCAATTGCGAGGCTGAATGCATTGCAGCATCCAATATTTGCAAAGAAGCTATATGATTGTACAGGTTCACTGGCAAGCTAGGAGTGACACTCTTTGATAATGGTCCTGCTATATTATACAGCATCTGAGTCATAGCTCATACCAAGAAGCCGAAGTCTCATTAGCTTACCAAGTATTTTGCATCACTACCATCTTATTCAAAAAATCTGTTAAGGTGACGTCAATTTTTAGAGGATCGACGAAAAGGAGAACTTGACCAACCCATTTACTAAAGTCTCGATATCTAAGAGTTCTAAGATGATAAATTAAAGATGGATATATGATACTATACTGATTGACTTTAATCCAAGTGGGAGATGTTGAAAAATGTGTCCTAAAGCCAATCATTTGACGATTGTGCTAATTATAATTATATATGAATTGATAAATAATAAAAGTTATTTGATATTTTTTATCATAAGGTTACATCTTCTAATGAACTCTTATGTTGTAATGAAATGTTTAAGATTACTTTGATCGATAAAGGAAGATTTATCGTGAAATCCTCAAATTGGTTTGCGACCAAATGATACACTATTTCTAGGATGATAGCGATATTAAGTGTAGATCATTGTATGTCATATATGCTGGTTAGTCTCATAACCAAATAGTGTGGAGATACTGATATGACATACAGTGAGATGTAGGAGTACATCATCACTGAATGTGACCAACTGTAGAGCACTCTGCTATCAAAGATAGCTCACGAAGGGTATGGGTATAAGTGTCCCTCCGACTTGAGATCACCACGGTGACTTACAAGCAACTCATTATACTTTAGTATCGAGCTAACTGAGTTTCTAATTCAATAACAAAAGGTTTTTGAGTGCAGTCAAGTACTTGTCAAGTCAGAGCATGAGTTAAGATAGGATTGACCCCTCTGAATTAGTAAGAGTTAATGTATCAATGTATTTCAATTTAGCAAAATCTAAGTCCGAATAATCCATGTGATGGATTTAAAAAATTAAAATACCATGTGGATGACTTATCTAGGATTGACAGTTAAATCTTAGATCGTCCTCGAGTATTAAGGTCAAAGGGATAAATTATACGATAACCATACACCAATAGGTTCTTGAATGTTGCTTCACCATCATTCGACCTATCCGAACGTTGGGTCACTATTGCTAGATGGTTACATCGATTGATTCAAAAATTTATTTTTATACTATCGACTTAGGTTCAAACCTGTGGAGTCACACTCAAAAGAAGTTTCTGACTGATCTGTGACTGATCAACGATTGAGAATCATTCAAGAGCTTAATCATCAATTCGATTGATGATTAATCTTATGCAAAAGTTGCAATAAATTTATTCATCAAGTATTAGTGAATTAATGAAAGATTAATTAGTAATTAGATTACTGATTAACTTAATTTGATTAAGCAAAGAGGATTAAATAAAATCTAATTAAATTAGATTCAATTAGGTTTGACCCGATTAGGTTATGAGATGACTTAATCACTAAGGAAGAATTATCCCTGATTTGATCAAAACTTTGATTCAATCAATTTTAAATTTGATTAAAAATTTATGAACCTAATTAGATTAGATTTTATTTATTTTATTTAGTCTAAATCAGATGTGATTTGGTTTGGATTCAAATAACGAAACCAAGAGTCCATATTGTATTGGACTCTTCCTCCCCTTGCACCATAATTTTTTATGTCATCTTTCTCCGTGCACAAATAGTTTTTGCATGAGATTTTTTTCATGCTAAAGAGGTCTTCTCCCTTCTTTTATCACATCTAAATCTAATTTAGTTTTGATAAAAGAAAGATTTTGAAATTTAATTTCAAAACATTCCTTATCAAGAGAATATATTCTTATCCAAATCACTCCACATACCAACTTATTTTTTTTCTACTTATGTGTGTAACATTTTGAGAAGATTTTTTATGAAAAATTAGTTGAAGAACTGATTTACTATAAAAAAAATATGAGAAAGAGTGTCCCATATTTTTTTGGACATGTTTTGGTATGGAATTAGGAGAAGATGCGATATATCTTGAAGAGTCCAAGATCCTTAGGACTCTTCACCCAACCCTATTACACACCAATAAAAAGGGGTCTATTTCTCACTTTTGTGTGTGTAAGAGATCAGAGAAGGAGTACTCCATGTTAAGGGACTTTAGAGCATGATTCTTGGCATGAAAAAGAGGAGGAGAGTCCTCTCTTTTGGGGTGTGCGTAAAACCTAATCTTCTAGAGTTTCTACCTCAGGGTTTGGGAAGAGAAAAAATAGTTTCTTCTCCATCTTTCTTCCACCTTTTCATCTCCCCCAGAAGTCCATCTTCAGTCTTTAAAAAAGTTTCAGAGATTTGAAGAAGGAATCTAGATCAGTCAAGAAGAAGATCTTCATGTGAGCTAGCACTCCCGAAAAGACTGATCAGATCAGAGCTTTGAGTAGACTTCTCGTAGAGGTCGGATGCATATGCAGCTGTGAGCAACCAACGAGGACCCTCTCTATCTTATTCTCAGTAGTGATGATTATCGATCCATGCTCAGGTATCGAGTTTTGAACTCAAATAGATATAGATTTGATCTACTGCTTACATCCATGCATGCAGATTTTATCATATGATTATTTCGGATTTTATAAGCAACATATCATGTTATAGATCCTAGAGTAGGTTGATTTGATAATTAGATTATATATGTGTTAGATTAATTTGATTAATCTAATGACCTTCCACTGTAATTTATTTAAAAATTTTGAAATACATGCATGAAATCATCCACATTCACCAACAGTTACTGCATAATTCATCTCTTTGATCCTGAATGATCTAAGATAGTCTAGGGTTAAACTGTCAACCCTGAAGGATCATCCATATTATATTCCAACCTCTCAAATCCATCATATGGATTATCCTAACCAATATTTTGTTAAATTAAAATATAGTGATACATCAGCTCTTATAATCTGGAGAGGTCAATTTCATCTTGATCTACACACAGACTTTGCAAGTACTTAACTGTATCTAGTAGCCTTTCATCACTACATTAGAAATATAGATAGTTCGGTACCAAAGCACAGTGAGTTGCTTGCAAGTCACTATGGTGATATCAGGTCTGAAGAATATTTATGCCTATAAACTTTGTGAGCTACTCTTGACAGCAGAGTGCTCAGCAGGTGAGTCGCTTGATCAGTGATGATATACTCCTACATCTTATCTGTATGCCATCTAGTATCTTCACACTTCTTGGTTAAGAGGACAATCAACCCATGTAGCACACGGCAATCTTTACTCGATAAACATCATCATCCTTTAATGACTAATAAGTCATATATTTTTATATTTATTTTAATTTTTTTTGATAATTTATGGTGCTAACATCTTCTAAAAAATCTAATTTCATAAATAAATTATATTTTTTTATAAAAATAAATAATTTAAAAAAATATAAAATTAGAGTATATTTATGAAAAATAGATGTCAAGTTAATTAAGTAATTTAAGTACTAAAATAATAAAAAATTAATGAGCAATTTAATTCATATTTATTTTTATTTTTTAGGCATAAAATCAGAGCAAAAATCAAGCAAAATATCTCAAAAAATCATTTAAATTAGCCTTCGGTGCATGGTGGACCAGCCGCATAGTTCACAAAATCAATGGTGCGCTCTACAGCAACAGTTCATGGTGCACGATGCAGTCTACAGATGGTGGCTCATTTTGCATGATCGGATAATGGAGATTATTCCAAACATGCGATTGGACTGTCCAAAATGCATTATCCCATATCCAGTGGTGGTGGCCTATTAGAAAATATATCCCAAAAATCAATCTTGAGTCTGTTGATGGTTAAGCAATCTTGTATGGTAATTGATTTGTTAATAAATAAATATATTTGGTATTTTCATCATAAGCATTCATCTTTTAATGAACTCTGTTGTTATGATGAAGTCCTTAGGACTATTTAGATTCGATAAAGAGAGGATTTATCAATTAGTCCTTAAAACTGTTCACGACCAAATGATAGGCTGTTAATAAGAACGATAGCTTCTATCGAGCATAGGTCGCTGTAGGCCATATGGGTTGATTGTCCTCTTAACCAAGGAGTGTGGAGATACTGGTATGGCATACAGATGAGATGTAAAGATACATCATCATTAAACATGACCAACTCCAGAGCATTCTGCTGTCGAGAATGTCTCTGATGGGATATAGGTATAAGTATCCCTTAGACATGTGATCACCTCAGTGACTTGCAAGTAACTCACTGTGCTTTGGTACTGGACTAACTGAATTTCTAATTCAGTGATAGAAGGCTTTTGGGCATAGTAAAGTACTTGCAAAGTCAGAGTATGATCGAGATGGGATTGACCAGTCCAAGAGTTGGAGAAGAATGAGTCACTGTATTTCAATTTAGCAAAATCTTGCCTAGGGTAATCCATCAGATAGATTTGATATTTTGAAATACAATATGGACAACCTGATTAGAGTTGACAGTTGAACTCTGAGGTGTCCAATGATCATTTTGGTCAAAGGGATGAATTATATGAAAACTATATCCACATGAGTTCTAAGGATGTTGTTCTACACATTCGACCTATCCGATCGTCGGGTACCATTGCTAGATGGTCACTTCAATTGGTACAAAAATTTATTCCTATGCTATCAATTTAGATTCGAACCTATGAAATTACATACATTAGAGTTCATGATCCGATCAGATGGTTGATCAACGATTAAGAATCATTCTAGGGTAAAATGATCAATACGATTGATATTTAACCTAGTGCAAGTGTTGCAGGAGGATCGATTAGCAATTCGATAGCTAATTGGCTTAATTTGATTAAGTCAATAGGCTAAGATTAAGTATAATTGAATATTGATTTAATTAGATTTGGTTTGGGCTTGATTGGATCAAGTTCAATTAGTTTATTGGATAAGCCAAGTGCAAGAAAAAAACTAGTCCTAGTTTAATTAGGACTTGGGTCAACCTAATTTTTAATTTGATTAGAAAATTAAATCAGGTTTAAATCTAATTTAATCTGATTAAATTAATTTCTTAATTGGGTTAAAACCTATTTTAATTAAGTTGATCTAATTTTGGTTTGATTTGGTTTGAGAAACCAAATTAAAATAAGTCATAAGATAGAATCCTAGTAAGACTAGGATTCCATCTTGCACCACATAAGGCCCCCCCATGCCCTCTCTCTTATTCCACACCAATCCCCTCTTATTTTGTGCAACAAAATCCCTCTCCCAGGTCTTTCCCATGTCCAAAAGGTTTCCTCTCTTCTTTCATATATGGAAAGTGGTTGTGGATCAAATCAAAGTAGGAATAAGTTTGGATTTCAAATTCTATGAGATAGAGTTTTAGAAATCCAAACTCTTTCCTTTTTGCATCGAATTTATCCAAATTTATTTTGAAATTTTTGTGGCTTTTAGGGCACACATTGTGCACCCTTTTCTGGTGGTCCATGCATAAAAATAAGGAGGAGGCATCCAAGAGTTGGGCACCCCTTATCTTGCCATGTTTGGATAAACCTTGACTAGGTATTTGACCTAGACAAGGACTCCATCATATCTCTCTCTATAAAATAAGTTTTTTTATGAAATTTTTAAAACCATAGAGATTTGAGAGACCTTTGGGGCATCCAAAAATCAAAGAGAAAGACCTTTGGGTCGTAGAGATATAATAGACACAAGACAGGATGTCTAGGAGAGAGTAAAGAGAAGAAAAAGAGGGTCTTCTTCTAAGGTTGTTAGTTTCATCTCTTTCCTTCCTTCATCTTGAGTTTTCTAAGAGTGTCTCAGATTTAAAACTCCTCCTTCTACTTCTCATCTTTGGAAGAGCCCAAATCAAGAAGAAGGAGGCATCTGATCAACCATCGAAAAAGGATCAGCGCAGTACTAGCATACTGTGCTGATTTCCTGAAGCAGAACTTTTGGTCGAGATTCATGGGCTCGTGTGGATGACTCCTAGAGATCGAACATGTGTGCGGTTTGCAACATCATCCTCAAGCCCAGATCAGTAAGGTTAGAACATCTAACTTGCAAGATAATAGATCTGATCTAGTATTTAATACATACATTAGACGTAGTATAGAAACATGTTGATATGATCAACATGTAGTTCATGCTCTATATATTTTAATTTTTGATTTAATATTATGTAATAATCATGTAATAGGATCTTAGATCTAGAGATTCTCTAATTTTAAAAAATAAATTTTAATTTATTTTAGTCTTTCGCTGTCTGATCTTGAAAAAATTTCAAGATCTAACCCTGAAACTCTAGATTTGGTTCCTTCAATTGGTATCAGAGCCAGGTTGTTTATTACATGATTATTCATACATGCTTAGATTATCTCTTAGATTAGATCTAATTTATAATCTGATTATTAAATCTAAAATTAAAATTTTAGATCAATCACGAACTGCAAGGTTATCTTGCTGTAAGGTTTATCCCTTACACTGCAAAGGTTGTCCTAGTTCGTGTAGATCTATCTTTAATCATAAATTTGTTAGATATGATCTAGATTAAATTTATGATTTATTAGATTTAAAAAAATTTTAAATCTAAAATAAAATCTTTTTGTTAATAATTTTTGTGCAAAAAAATTATTTAAAGTTGAAATTATTTCAATTACATGAACCTATTTAGATTAGATCTAAAGTAGTTTCATGTTTATTTCATTTGCATCTTGATTATGAATCAAACATGCAATACGATTGGTAGAACCATATTGTAAAATTATTTTACAAACATGAAAATTATTTTTGAAAAATCGAACCCAACCCTCAGCCCAAAACTTAATTAAGAATTAAGAAGTTGTTTGATTAGGTTCTAGGATTGTGAATTGAAGAACTTAAGATACAAACCATGACACATTAGGTTCATGGGATAGTCGAAATTAGGTTCATTAATTGTGTTAGACCTATGGTTAGATTAAAGATAGATTTAATTAGAGAATTGACTAAATCTAATCAATTGTTGTCTTAGATTAGGTCAAGGATTCTCTAGATCAATTACAATAGTTGTAGTTGGTCAAGTCCATATCTTTAACGAGAACCAAATGGACTTGATTCTTGGCTAAGCAGTCTAGTATGAACTGTTAGGTTGATCTAATCGAAACTAATTAAACTAGTTGGTGTCTAAGGTAAATCAGACCGATGGTTTTTAATTGGGAGCCCGCTTACCTATCATTTTTTATGGTGTCTAAGGCAAGCTTTGGCCGATCCTCCCACTGATCGAACTTACCTGACCTCTTGGTGAAATTATATTTTGATCGAATCACTTGACTATTCAAGCTGACCCATGTCAGTTAGGTAAATCAGTGTGACTGATTTAGGTGCTCTTAGACCAGCCCTTTTAATGGTCTCCCTTAAGCTGACTTGGTGAAGCCAGTGGAAGGATCATGATAAGCTAGTTCATCTGACCTCATCCTCTAAATCATTTAAATCCTCTAAAATTATTAGGTCCTTAAAATGATAAAGTTATGGAGATAACTGAGTCATAGCCTCCCATTAAGGTGTTTGATAATGAGTCCATTAACTCAATAATCATTGCAGACCCAAAGGCCTGGTGCTTGTTGACTAATGAAATTATCACTCATCATATGATGACTTGGAAGTGTCTCTCTAATGGTGGTTAGATGAGCCAACCAAAGTTGGGCTTAATCATTCGTTGGTTAAATGCACCAAGTATGGTCATGTTAATGGTTGGATCTAACCGGATCCTTACAGTGGAGGCCAAAGCCTACTGATTAGGTTTCTGGGGCAAAATTAAAATTACTAAAAATTATTTAGAGAAACAATTGGTTATGAACCTACCCTTAGATGTACATGGGTTGGCCAACCAAAGTTGGGCTTGTGTGCAGTCTAAGTGGATTCCAGTATCCACTAAGAAATTAGGATAATTCTTCGAATTAGAGGTAGAGGCTACCAATTCGAATAAAATAGTGGGAGAAATCTTTTGATTAAAGTTCAAATCTTTAGGTTTAATGAATCAATTACTAATTAGGTTATGATTTTTCTTTGAGCAGATATGGCTACTTTTCTATCGCTCCGATCATTGTTGGATAATGATAAGTTGGTGGGATCCAACTTCGGTAGCTGGTATCGAAAGTTGAAGATAGTCCTGAAGCATGAACGGATCCTATATGTGATAATGGATCCTGCACCTGAGGAGCTAGCTACCAATGCACGTGGAACAGTCAGAGACACTTACCAGAATGGCTCAGTGATCGAACCACGATACGCTGTATCATGCTGGCTACCAGGAGCGATGAGTTCAGTCACAGATTTAAGACAGCTCAGCCAAAGGGCATGCTTCAAGTGTTGGAGGATGCCTTTAGCACACCCGATGACATGGAGAGGCACAAGACTAGTTGTGCCATCTTTAATGCCAAAATATGGGATGGTGCCTCTGTCACTGATCATGTATTGTACATGATCGAGCTGATGGAACAATTGAGCAAGCTCAGCTTTCCCTTGCATAAGTAGCTTGGGAAAGATGCAATACTAAACTCACTGCCCAAGTCTTATCTCCTATTCTTCACTCATTATAGAAAGACAAAGCCTGAAGTGAACTACCACGGGTTACTGGGGTTGCTTCAAAACTTTAAGAAGGATCACCAACTCCACAAGGAGTCGGTGAACTTAGTGGGAGGTTCGACTTCTGGTTCTCGACCCTTTAAAAAGGGAAAGAAGAACAAGAAGAAGAAAGTGAAAAAGGTGCAAGTTCAGACTGGGACATCAGTGTAGGGCCAGACTAAAAAGATCAAACTTGATAAGAGTCAAGCTAAATGCTTCTTTTGCAAGAAGCAGGGGCACTGAAAGAGAAACTGTCCCCAATACATTACCTCCCTGGACCCGAACAGATAGAGAAAGCAGCAAGTTGTTGCTGGGCAAGATATTTATATGATAACTCCTTGTAATTTTTCTATTTGTGATATAACTGACTGGGTATTGGATACCGATAGCCCTTACCATATTTGCAATTCGTTGCAGGGGTTGCAGGTCGGTAAGAGATTCGAGCAAGGTGAGAGGTTCCTGAACGTTGGAGATGGAAGATCGGTTTCAGTTCTAGCATTAGAAATCTTGAAACTTATATTTGAATTTTATATCATTGTTCTTAATGATTGTCATTTCTGTCTTAATTTCTTTTTAAATATCATTTCTGTAGGCCTTCTGGCCAAAAATGATTATGAAATTTCAATAAAGAAATAAGTTTGTAATATCATTATGAATGGTGTTACTATTTTTTGTGGATATTTGAACATTGGTGTGTATATATTATCATAACTTGTTAATGTAGTCTATTCAACTGGCAAGCATCCTAGATTAGATAGTGTGTCAGATATCTACTTATGGCACTGTAGGCTAGGTCATATAAACAAGAACAGAATAAACAGGTGGACTCAAGAGAGAATCCTCGAAGTCAGTGATTGTGAATCACTTCCAACCTGTGAGTCCTGTCTTCTTGATAAAATGACCAAGTCACCTTTTACTGAAAAAAGTGAGAGAGCTACTGAGCTTTTGGGTCTAGTACATACTGATGTATGTGGGCCCATGAGCACAAGTGCTAGAGGTGGATATTTTTACTTCATAACTTTCACGGATGATCTATCCAAATATGGATATGTCTATCTGATGAAACATAAGTCAGATTCATTTGAAATGTTCAAACGATTTCGAAGTGATGTAGAAAAATAAACTGGAAAGAGTATTAAAACTCTTCGATCTGACCGAGGAGGAGAATATCTTTCTAGTGAGTTTCTCACATATCTAGGAGAGAATGAAATTCTCTCCCAATGAACTCCTCCAGGAACACCACAGCATAATGATGTGTCTAAAAGGAGAAATCGGACTCTGTTAGATATGGTCTGATCCATGATGGGTTTTGCCAGCTTACTGATATCATTCTGGGGATATGCACTCGAATCGACCTGTTATCTGTTAAATAAGATTCCAAGTAAGTCTGTAATTAAGACTTCTTATGAGATATGGACAGGGCGTAAGCTAGCACTTTCATATCTTAAGGTCTGGGGGTGCCCGGCCTATATCAAACAATTAGTCACAGACAAACTTGGACCTAGGTCTGACAAATGCACATTCATCGGGTACCCCAAAGAGACCAAAGAATATTTTTTCTACCATGTTGATGAACAAAAGGTGTTCGTCAGCCTTAAGATAATCTTTTTAGAAAAGGAGTTCCTTGGTGAAGGAACCGTTTCCTCTAAGGTTGAACTTGATGAAGTTCAACAGGCAGAAGGACCGACACCAATAGTTGAACCTGAGTCGGATTTGATTAGATCAGATTCTGAGCTCAATATACCTGCACTATTAAGGTGATTCGATAGAGTACCGCATCAGTCCGACAGATACTATGGTTTTTTTTGATTTGGGATGGAGATCCCATCGAACTCGATGAGAACGATGAGGATCCGATCACCTATATGGATGCAATGCAGAGACCTGATTTCAAGAAATGGCTTGAAGCCATGAAATCCAAAATGGATTTCATGAAGGTCAACGATATATGGACATTGGTTGACCCACCTGAAGGGGTTAAACCTAATGGGTGTTCAAAAGGAAAATGGGTGCAGACAAAAAGGTGGAGACCTATAAAGCCCGTCTGGTTGTCAAGGGGTATCGTCAACATTATGGTATTGACTATGATGAGATGTTTTCCCTTGTGGCAATGCTCAAATCCATTCGGATAATGCTTGCAATAGCTGCCCATCTGGATTATGAGATCTGACAAATGGATGTAAAGATAGCTTTCCTGAATGGAGAGCTGACCGAAGAGGTGTATATGATACAACCTAAGGGGTTTACATCCACAGATGAGTCCAAGATATGCAAGCTTCAGAGATCCATTTATGGATTGAAGCAAGTTTCTCAGAGTTGGAACATGCATTTTGATAAGGTGATCAAAATATATGGCTTCATTAAGAATGGAGAAGAGTCTGGCATCTATAAATGGACAAATGGTCCAGTTGTGGTATTTTTTATCTTGTACGTGGATGATATTCTCTTAATCGAGAATGACATCCCCGCACTATAGGAAAAAAAGTTTGGTTGTCATCGCAGTTCTCTATAAAGGACTTAGGTGAAGCATCCTACATCCTAGGGATGAAGATGTATAGGGATAGATCTAAAAAGATGCTTAGGTTATCCCAATCCACGTACATAGACACTGTGCTGAAGAGGTTCAGCATGGAGAATTTCAAGAAGGGCTATCTACCGATAGGTCATGAAATTTCTCTCTCTAAGAAGGATTGTCTGACAACTCCTAAAGAGAGAGAGCGTATGAGTAGAGTCCCATATGCTTCGATCATGGGATCTATCATGTACTCCATGATATGTACAAGTCAGAGTGTGATTGAGATGGGATTGACCACTCCAAGAGCTGAAGAAGAATGAGTCGCTACATTTCAATTTAGCAAAACCTTGGCCAGGGTAATCCATCAGATGGATTTGATATTTTGAAATACAATATGGACAACCTGATCAGAGTTGACAGTTGAACTCTGAGGTGTCCTATGATCATTTTAGTCAAGGGGATGAATTATATGGAAACTATATCCGCATGGGTTCTAAAGATGTTGTTCTACACATTCGACCTATCCGATCGTCGGGTACCATTGCTAGATGGTCACTTCGATTGGTATAAAAATTTATTCCTATGTTACCGACATAGGTTCGGACCTATGAGATCATATGCATTAGAGTTCATGATCTGATCGGATGGTTGATCAACGATTAAGAATCGTTCTAGGGTTAAATGATTAATACGATTGACATTTAACCTAGTGCAAGTGTTGCAGGAGGATCGATTAGCAATTTGATTGCTAATTGGCTTAATTTGATTAAGCCAATGGACTGAGATTAAGTCTAATTGAATATGATTTAATTAGATTTAGTTTAGGCTTGATTGGATCAAATCCAATTGGTTTATTGGATAAGCCAAGTGCAAGAAGAAAACTAGTCCTAGTTCAATTAGGACTTAGGTCAACCTAATTTCTAATTTGATTAAAAAATTAAATCTAATTTAAATCTAATTTAATCTGATTAAATTAGATTTTTAATTGGGTTAAGATCTATTTTAATTGAGTTGATCTAATTTTGATTTGATTTGATTAGAGAAATCAAATTAAAACAAGTCATAAGATAGAATCCTAGTAAGACTAGGATTCCACCTTGCGCCACATAAGCCCCCCCATACCCTCTCTCTTATTCCATGCCAATCCCCTCTTATTTTATGCGACAAAATCCCTCTCCCAAGTCATTCCCACATCCAAAAGGTTTCCTCTCTTCTTTCATACATAAAAAGTGGTTGTGGATCAAATCACAGTAGGAATAAGTTTGGATTTCAAATTCTATGAGATAGAGTTTTAGAAATCCAAAACTCTTTCTTTTTTGCACCAAATTTATCCAGATATTTTCTAGGATTTTTGTGGATTTTAGGGCACACATTGTGCACTCTTTTCTGGTAGTCCTTGCATGAAAATAAGGAGGAGGCACCCAAGAGTTGGGTGCCCCTTATCTTTCCATGTTTGGATAAGCCTTGACTAGATATTTGACTTAGACAAGGACTCTATCATATCTCTCTCTACAAAATGAGTTTCTTTATAAAAGTTTTGGAGAACATAGAGATTTGAGAGTCCTTTAGGGTATCCAAGAATCAGAGAGAAAGACCTTTGGGTCATGGAGATATAATAGACACAAGACAGGGTGTCTAGGAGAGAGTAAAGAGAAGAAGAAGAAGGTCTTTTTCTAGGGTTGTTAGTTTCATCTCTTTCCTTCCTCCATCTTGAGTTTTCTGAGAGTGTCTCAGATCTAAAACTTCTCCTCCTACTTCTCATCTTTGGAAGAGCCCAAATCAAGAAGAAGGAGGCACCTGATCAACCATCGAAGAAGGATCAGCGCAGTACTAGCATACTGTGCTGATTTTCTGAAGCAGGACTTCTGGTCGAGATTCGTGGGCTCGTGTGGATGACTCCTAGAGACCGGATGTATGTGCAGTTTGTAACATCATCTTCAAGCCTGAATCAGCAAGGTTAGAATGTCTAACTTGCAAGGTAATAGATCTAATCTATTGTTTAATACATACTAGATGTAGTATAGAAAAATATTGATATGATCAACATGTAGTTCATGCTCTATATATTTTAATTTTTGATTTAATGCTATGTAATAATCATGTAATAGGATTCTAGATCTAGAAATTTTTTGATTTTAAAAAATAAATTTTGATTTATTTTAGTCTTCTGCTGCCTGATCTTGAAAAAATTTCGAGATCTAACCCTGAAACCCTAGATCTGGTTCTTTCATGGCCTACTTTAAATGTGCGATCCGATAGTCCAAATTGATTCTGAGTGAGATCCAATAGCTGTAGTTTGTTGTCAGCTAAAAACTAAACCAGAAAGATTTTTGTGCGTGATCCAACAATCAAAATTTGATCCATCGCCCGATCTAACAGTCAGAAGCGTTCCCGACTGTGAATAGGAGAAACATAGCACTGATCAATGGCTAAAATTAATTCAATTGCACTGAGCAATGGCTGATATCATTCTTGATCAAGAGAAGATGATAAACTATGGTTTTTGATGTGATCTGGGCAGTCCAAACATGATCCAACAGCCAGAATTAAATGACATGGGTTTAACATGATTTTGAGGGGTTTTGAGACTCCTTTTGCTACCAAACAAAGGTGAAAAATTTATCTATAAATAAAAAATTCAAAAATATAAGAAAAAATAAAAAGTATCAGTGAAAAAAATAAGAAAGAAAATAAAAAAAAATAAAAAAAGTTTAAAGATCCAAGGAGAAGAAGAAGAGAAGCCAGTTCACTCCACAGAATACGAAGGAAGAAGAAGAGGTTATCAACCATCTTTCCGAAGAGGCTGTGTCAATCAACTTCTGATCTTTGTTATAATTTTATTTTATTTTATTTTATTATTTTTTAAATTTTTTATAATTAAATTTCAATTTTAATTAATATAAAATTTATTTTTTTATACTTTAAATTTTTATCTTTTATTTTTATTGCAAGTAGATACTAGGATCTAGTTAATAGATTTTAGTATCAATTTATTTTTATACTCTTTAAATTTTTTTATTTATTTTTATTGTAAGTAGACGCTAGGATCTAAATAGTAAATCTTAGTACTTGATTTATTTTTATACTTTTAATTTCTATTTTCTGACTTAAATTATTTTTCTTAAAATTTTATTTTTTTTTAAATCAAAGATTTTGAATCAAAGTACTGTCTTCTCTATGGATTCAATCCGACTCACTATTTTTTACATATTTATAATATTTTTAAAAATTAAAATTAATTTGATAATCATGGTGTCCTAACGACAACATCGCTGTCCTATCAAATTTTTGACGTCGTTGTTGAGAAAGGCATCAATTTTAATGTTTGATTTCTTTGATTTTCTTATGAATATAATTTACTAACTTTTTAAATTTTTTTATCCTTTTGTAGAAAAAAAAAGAGAAGAAAAGAAGAGTGACACGTTTCAATTTGGTGAGATCAATCCTAACCCTAACCCTAACTATTTTTTTAGTATTAATTGCTATTTTTTTTCAAAATTAACCTAAAATCCACCTACATAAACCTAATAAAAATTACATGACAAGAGTAGAAACTTAATTATTTAGAAGCATTCATCAACATCTTAGATTTACTTTTGATGATCATTGGAGATAAAGTAAGCTTTCAAGTTTGATTAATTTCATGCATCTACTTTAGTTGCATAGAACTCCTTGTTTGAAATTAATTATGCATATTCTTCTCAAATCAACTTAAGGATAACACCCATGAACAAGATAAGGTAAGGATTTTATCACCCTTTTTTAGCCCAAAAATAACCAACCAGCATCCTGCATTAACCTAAGCCTAATTAAAATTCAGTAGACATTGACCCCTAGGATCAATTGAGTTCAGTTTTAGTATTGTGATGAAGTCAAATACAAAGTAAATTTGGACTCACCCCTAAAACTGGTGTCTAAGGTAAGAGTTTACAAAGGCTAAGCCTAAGTGGACTCATGATTATTTAATTGATTTTGTTAGCTTATCTGGCCAATCCAATTGGTGTCTAAGGCAAGCAACGGAGAGATCCCCATGACCCCACCTCTTACCTGGCTAGTTGAAAGAAGTGAAAACAGACCCAACTTGCATCTAGATCGAGCCACTCTACATCAAACTATTAGGTCTAAGAAATCTATAAGTATCTAAGTTTAATTATTTGCTAACTTGATTGCAATTAACACTTAACCACAATTAATTCTTCTCATCTATCATCTTTAGGTCTTGGACTTTCTTAAGGTTCTCACCTTTAGAACCTCTCTCTTTCTTCCCTATCTCTTTCCTTTCTCCCTCTTCTTAAAATAATAATAATAATAATCTAAACCATGCACTTTAGGATTTGCACTAGTACATGCATAGTAGGAGATCTTTTTACCCTGACCTAGTTAAACCTAATCTTAAAATTGAATGGCTGATTTATATTAAATTTGAAAATCAAATGGCTGGAAACTTAGAGAACCACCTAGACAGATGAAGAAATATTTTATTCCTTCTACCTATAATCCATCGACTTGTATCCACTTATCTGATATCCCTGTAAGCCATTATGAGATCAAGTCGACCACAATCCAAATGCTCCCATCTTTCTATGGGAACGTCAATGAAGATTCTTATAAGCATCTAGATGAGTTTTTAGAAATCTATTCTACAGTAAAGATTTAAAATTTTACTGATAATGCACATAGACTGACCCTATTCTCCTTCTCACTTAAGAACAAAGCCAAGTACTGGCTTAGCACAATAGGAAGACTAATCTGAACTTGGGCTGAAATGCAATATGAATTTCTTAAGAAATTCTATCCCATAGATCGAACCAACATCATGAGATGAGCCATCACTGGATTTGCTCAGCTTTCAGAGGAACAAATTCATGAGTCATAGGAGAGACTTAAGGAACTTCTTAGAAAATGCCCACACCATTATCTATTTAAGTGCCAAATTGTTCAAGCTTTCTATGAGGGTTTAGGTGATCCGTATAGATAAATGATAGATGCATCTTGTGAAGGTGCATTCATGGGTAAGAGTGAGGATGAAGCCTATATTTTGTTTGAAATCTTGAGCAAAAACTCGATCAACCATGCTTCATTATCTTTCTATGAAAGATCGATCCCTCACCAAAAGTGGATAAAAATTTTTGAGATCAAATAAACAGACTCTAGTTCTAAGGCTAACTTGAACCTAATAGCTTAACAATTAGATAAAGTTGATCTTCTTAACTAGAAATTAGATCAGTTCCTAATCTTAGGTCAACAATCTCCTACACAATACACACCACCTCTCAATTATCAGAAAATTTATGTTGGATGTATGCCCTAGAAGTGAATCTTGACTGACACATTTCATATCTCTAAGATATGATTTTATACTTATTGGGCAGTTATATTACCATTCATGTCTATGTGTCCATGAATCATCCAAGAGATTAACAAGATGATGATATATATTCTCAAAGAGTTGAGAATTTGAGGCATATATCATTGATGGTTGATTCTTAAATTGCTCCTGATCATAGGATCATTATGGGGATGGTGATTGATCTAGAAAGACTAGTGCATGGATCACTTCCTTCGAACAGATGGATCTTGAGTCTACAGTATAGAGACACTGGAGTGAGAGTGTAGGTGGTTGTTAGAGAATAACTAATACTGAGCGTGACCAACATGAGAAGTCACATAGATGTCGCTCACTCGTTAGTGACTTTCTCGATGCTGCAGTTGTTGGAAAATGTGTCCCAAAAAGCCAATCGTCAAGCTGTTGACAGTTGAGCAACCAAGTATTGTAATTGATTTATTAATAAATAAAATATATTTGGCATTTTCATCATAAGCTTTCATCTTCTAATGAACTCCGTTGTTATGATGAAGTCCTTAGGACTATTTAGATTCGATAAAGAGAGAATTTATCGATTAGTCCTTAAAACTGTTCATGACCAAATGATAGGCTGTTAATAAGGACAACAGCTTCTATCGAGCATAGGTCGCTGTAGGCCATATGGGTTGGTTGTCCTCTTAACCAAGGAGTGTGGAGACTCTGGTATGGCATACAGATGAGATATAAGGGTACATCATCATTGAACGTGACCAACTCCAGAGTATTCTGCTGTCGAGAATGTCTCTGATGGGATATAGGTATAAGTATCCCTTAGACCTGAGATCGCCTCAGTGACTTGCAAGTAACTCACTGTGCTTTGGTACTGGACTAACTGAATTTCTAATTCAGGGACGGAAGGCTTCTGGGCACAGTTAAGTACTTGCGAAGTCAGAGTGTGATCGAGATGGGATTGACCACTCCAAGAGTTGGAGAAGAATGAGTCGCTGTATTTCAATTTAGCAAAACCTTGGCCAGGGTAATCCATCAGATAGATTTGATATTTTAAAATACAATGTGGACAACCTAATCAGAGTTGACAGTTGAGCTCTGGGATGTCCTATGATCATTTTGGTCAAGGGGATGAATTATATGAAAACTATATCCGCATGGGTTCTAAGGATGTTGTTCTACACATTCGACCTATCCAATCATCGGGTACCATTGCTAGATGGTCACTTCGATTGGTATAGAAATTTGTTCCTGTGCTACCGGCTTAGGTTCGGACCTATGAGGTCACACACATTAAAGTTCATGATCCGATCAGATGGTTGATCAACGATTAAGAATCGTTTTAGGGTTAAATGATCAATATGATTGACATTTAACCCAGTGCAAGTATTGCAGGAGGATCGATTAGCAATTCGATTGCTAATTAGCTTAATTTGATTAAGCCAATGGGCTGAGATTAAGTCTAATTAAATATGATTTAATTAGATTTATTTTGGGCTTGATTGGATCAAGTTCAATTGGTTTATTGGATAAGCCAAGTGCAAGGAAAAACTAGTCCTAGTTCAACTAGGACTTGGATCAATCTAATTTTTAATTTGATTAAAAAATTAAATCAGATTTAAATCTAATTTAATCTGATTAAATTAGGTTCTTAATTAGGTTAAGACCTATTTTAATTGGGTTGATCTAATTTTGATTTGATTTAGTTTGGAAAACCAAATTAAAACAAGTCATAAGACAGAATCCTAGTAAGACTAGGATTCCACCTTGCGCCACATAAGCCTTCTCCACGCCCTCTCTCTTATTCAACGCCAATCTCCACTTATTTTGTGTGACAAAAATTCTCTCCCAGATCTCTCCCACGTTCACAAAAGGTCTCCTCTCTTCTTTCTTACATGGAAGGTGGTTTGGATCAAATCTAAAAAGAATAAGTTTGGATTTCGAATTCTATGAGATAGAGTTTTAGAAATCCAAAACTCTTTCAATTTTGCACCGAATTTATCCAAATTTTTTTTGAAATTTTTATGGATTTTAGGGTTTACATTGTGCACCCTTTTTTGGTGATCTATGCACAAAAATATGAAGGAGGTGCTCAAGAGTTGTACGTCCCTTAACTTACCATGTTTGGATAAGCTTTGACTAGGTGTTTGACCTAGATAAAAAATCTATCATATCTCTCTATATAAGATGAGTTTCTTTATGAAATTTTAAGAGAATATAGAAATTTGAGAGACCTTTGAGCCATCCAAAAATAAAAGAGAAATACCTTTGGGTCGTGGAGATATAAAAGATGCAAGTTTGGGTGTCTAGAGAGAAAAACGTGAAGAAGAAGAGGGTCTTCTTCTAGGGTTTTTGTTTTCATATCTTTCCTCCCTCTATCTTGAGTTTCCTGAGAGCATCTCAGATCTGAAACTCCTTCTATTTTCCATCTTTGAAAGAGTCCAAATCAAGAAGAAGGAGGCACCTGATCAACCATCAAAGAAGGATCAGCGCAGTACTAGCATACTGTGCTGATTTCCTGAAGCAGGACTTCTGATCGAGATTCGTGGGCTCGTGTGGATGACTCCTAGAGGCCGGATGCATGTGCGGCTTGCAACATCATCCTCAAGCCCGGATCAGCGAGGTTAGAACGTCTAACCTGCAAGGTAATAGATCTGATCTATTGTTTAATACATACATTAGATGTGGTATAGAAATATGTTGATATGATCAACATGTAGTTCATGCTATATTTATATATTTTAATTTTTGATTTAATACTATGTAATAATCATGTAATAGGATCTTAGATCTAGAGATTCTCTGGTTTTAGAAAATAAATTTTGATTTATTTTAGACTTCCGCTGTATGATCTTGAAAAAGTTTCAAGATCTAACCCTGAAACCCTAGATCTGGTTCCTACAGCAGTTATATGACTGATCTTTTGACCTGAAATGATACTACTACTCATAGTGAGGCTATTTGAGTTTGACTGACACGTCAACATAGGTCTCAAAGAACCCTTATAGTGGATGTTGGTGACAGTTGGTCTACCATAAGAGTGGGGTGTGCATCAAGATGGGATCTATCGATCCTAGCAGAAAGGAGTAGTCCTATGAGATTTAAGAGGTTGAGTCCTTAAGTCTATGGCAATAGCAATGTGATTGATGGAAAAGAGTTTTCATAGAATCACATATGAATTTAAGCTGATTGAATCTATCATATGACCGATGTTAAGGTTTGATGATTTATCCATGACCTGCTATCTAGTTGGGACTCATGATAGAGGGACTGAATCACACATTAACTACACCTAGAGATTTATTTCAGTTCTACTGGATTGCCACTACATACTGCTAGGTGTCACTAGTAGATTGTGAGAGCTCATTAGGGTTGTTCTAGATTGACAATCCTTGTAGAGTTAGAATAAAATTATTCTAATCCATTGAAAATAGTTTCAATAATATGATGATAGAGATCATTGTATATCTCACTACCAAATAGAATTGAACCTATGAGGTTATACAATAAAGAAATTAGGCTTGAAATAAATAATTGAGCTTATGAAGTATCAATTGGGTTTAGAGAAACCCATTAGGTTCATGGTAACATTGCTAGCAGATGGTTGGACCCAATTTTTTTTCGTTGAGATTACTTATTTGATAAGTTAATTCTAACTTAATTATTTGCTAATAATCTATATGAATAAGATTCATGAGACTCCAATTATTGGGTGTCTAAGATTATGGATCACATAAATTAAAGGTGCAAGTCCCTTATGAATCTCCTTGAAAGTTATTATGGGGTGCCACTTTGATTTGATCAATTTGGGTGTATCCATTAATTAGAAGGTCTTTGATTTTCATATGGGGTGTCTCTTGGGTGCAAAAGAGGGTATCTAATTATGGGTGCAAGGGCTCCAATAGTTGGCGCCTAATGGGCTTCCTAATGTAAGTTGGATAATTTAAGTTAATAAGAATCCTAATGCAAGTAAGACTTGTATTATGAGATTGAATAGGATTCAATCCTTATGCCTATTTAAAGGGACCTCTCTTAAGATCTCTAGAGCATAAAAATCAGCAGCCTCTCACACCCAAAGGCTCTCGCCATGCCCTCTCTTCATCTCCCTTTCTCTCCCCTTGGGTGTTCTATACACCCCTTCCTTGGGACGCACGTCCCAAAGAGTTCCATGCCCAAAAAAATTTGGGTGCCTCTTCTTTGCTAGTTTCTAATATTTAGTAGTATTACATAGCAAGAAGAAACTCTAGAGAAAAAGAGAAGAAGAAGATCAAGGAGAAAGATCAAGTGTTGATCGCGATCCAGGCTTTGTTCAAATTTAGCAGGCTGAATTTTGGAGAACCAAAATTTAGATTAAAGAGGACTATTCCAGGCTGATCTTGAGTAGATACTCATAGAGGTCGGATACTTGTGTGGCTAAGAGAGAGCCTCTTCTCTTTCAGATCTAATTTTGAAAAAAGAGATCATGAAATAGGTATGTGATTTGATCACAATCTGAATTTCAGTATATATCAATTTCAGTATATGAAATAGATCATATAATTTTATATTTTTATACATATAAAATTAAGATTAAAATTATTTTAATCTTATTCTCAACTATGATATTTAAAAAATAAAGTTTTTGAAATACATATGCATGCATCAAATCATAAATTTCAATAGTGGTATCAGAGCCACGGATTTTCATATACTGAATTTTAATATACATATTTTTGAAAAAAATTTAAAATTAATTTTTTATTGATACATGAGATATATGGATAGATCTTTATATCTAAATTTTAATTTTAAATTTAATTCTAAAATATATAGTTGATATGTTGATGCATGCATAAATCTAAAAATTGATATAGAAAGAGTTCTAGTTCATGTGAAATAGATACATGCATGAAACTTAAATTTTTTTATGATCTGAATTTTGATTCATATGTATAATATATGATTATATATTTAGATTATAAATTTGACTTTAATCTAATCCATGATTAGTATATGAGATATATGATATCATGTTTAGATCTGAAATTTTATTTATCTGATTTTACATGCATATATGTGATATATGTTTGTATATTAGAATTTAAAAATTATTTTCATATTTTAATACTTACTTTCATGTATAGTATTTAGATCTAACATATGATTTTAGAATCTAAAATTTATATTTGTATATGAGGGTTTTGGTCATAGAAAAATCAAAAATTAGGTCATGTAATAGGATTACATCTAAGATTTTTTATTTGGGACATATGAGTCTAATTCGATTAAGTAATTAGTTAAACTGAGTCAAATATTGAATTAAGTTAGATCAATTAAGTTAATGATCATACAATTATTGTTGATTAAATCGATTGAGTCTCATATGTAGAATCAATTAACCTAAGGACCTAATTTGGCTTGTTGATTTAAGCCCGATTCACTTGAGCTAACCAATTCTGATCAATTATTCAATTGATATCTAAGATAAATAATTGAAAGGTAGTTATTTAATTAGTTCTGTTCACTTACCTGACTAATTTATTAATGTCTAAAGAAAGCAACGGAGGGACTCCCACTAATCTCCACTTATCTGGCCAATTTGAAAGATTGAGTCACAAATATAGTTATTTGATGGTTTGATTTAGCCCATACCAATTATATCAGTCATGTGATGACTGATTAGATGAGACCTAAATCCAAATCTCTCTATAAAATATTAAGTCCAAGATCTTTCACTGTTGTAGATGTGCAGACATGCTACCGACATTGATTGTTCTCGACTGGTCATAGTGGTTCAGTTGCATCGGAAACACGCAACCACTCTATTAGCAAAGAGTTGCTGTGAGGTAAAGATGGGGTTGGGCCCAAAAACTATTAGGTAAGGGACCCAATGACGGCTTTACACATACTTGTAAATGGTGGATCTGACTTAACTAAGAAGTGTGGGCAATAACTGTTAGGTGAGCCCATATGACTTAGAGACCAAGTGGCTGTAATATACTTAGAGAAGCATCTGGGCAAAGAGTTGTCCATACATCGATGTTTATTCGTATTACCATTAACTATTAGATGAGGTGCACGGCATCGGTGGGACCGTAGCACCCACTAAAAATTTAATTGTCACATTAGGATTTTTGTTTCTCCATCCGGAGAGTATGGGGGTTCTGATAAAATAGTGAGAGTCTCTTTTTGCATCTAAAAGTCTCTAGAGTAAAATTATAAAATAAATACAAACATCTAATTAAAATCTTTGCTCTCTGCTGTTCATTGTGTCAGCTTCCAACCCTCTAGCTTGAATCCTAGATATCAATCGATTAACCAAAATCGAGTACATAAACTGACTTACAAACTTAAAAATTATTCTTAATTTTAAAAAATTAAATAATATTCTCTACTAGATTATTCTAATATTAACAACATGTCCAACCCATAGTCAACAAGCTATACTTGACGAGTGGATGGACAATGACAATAAAGATAGGTGCTATGTATGAGTACATGTACACTATCAACAACATGTTGATTCATCCACAAGTATTGTGAGGTGATCAGAGTCACACAATACATGTGATGCATAATGGACAGTCAGTCTATAATCGTTATTTGATAATGATCGAGGATATTAAAGAGCTTAAAAGGCTCAACATGACCATGCATAAAGAATTGCTTATGGATTTAATCCTGCGATCCCTGATTAGTTTATATGGATAGTTTATGGTAAACTACTATATAAAAGACCATCATGGTATTTTATCTAAATTGATCAAAGTATTGATAACAAAAAAATTTTAAAAGAGTTCAGAGATAAATACCTAGAGAGTCTAAAGAAACAAAGACACACCTAGAGTAGGTATGTCAAAATTGCTCAATACTATCCTTACGATTTCTTCTTCTCCTAGTTGAGCTACAGACTCTAGTGTAGAGTCGATGGAAAGATAGAAGGCTGAGGAAGTAACCCTTGAATTGGCTATAGGGCAATAGTTGTTGCTGCAGCCATGGGTATCTATCCTTTACGATCATCATTTAGATTTGTTCTTAGAGACAGTCTCTATCATTTATATGTTGATGCATATGTGAACTTAATTGAGCAATCAGTGAATGCCATTGGATCTGAGAGATACAAAATTGAGATAAAATTTAAAGTATATGTGGAACCTATAGCTAAGTCATATTGAAAAAGAAATGATTAACAAACTGAAAAAATATGAGCTTAGGCTCATTGACTATTGAGTCAAATCTAGTTTGTGCATCATCTCTTTGAGAAAATATGATCAAGCTACTCTTATGAGATAAGAGGAAAAGGACCATTGAGATACTTATCCTTGTACACATTTGATGTGTGTAGCCCATGTGATATGCTAACCAAGAAGTTATCTCTACTTTGTATATAAGATACAAATCTAAAATTTTTGAAAGGTTCAAAAAATTTGGATGTAAGTAGAGAAACAAATCGAAAAATTTTTGAAGATACTTCAATCGGATCGGAGATACAATACCATTGAAAGAAATTTCTCGATTATCTCATAAAATGGCATTGTTTCATATTAGACCCCTCTTAGTAAATCTTAGCTCAATGAGATAAGAAGAGTCATGGGACTATATGAGATATAATCTGGTCTATAATAAAATTTGCTGATTTATTTATATTTCTTTAAGGACATGCTTTATTTTTATAAAATTGAGTTCTCTCTAAACCTGTTCCTACCACACCATATAAGATATGATATGGTGAGAACTGAATCTTAATTATTTTGAGATTTAAAGATATCCAGCTTATATCTAGGACAACAGGTGGATATGTTAGAGGATAGGTCTATAAAACTCTTCTTAAAAGAGTTTAGGATATTACTTTTCGATAGGATTACAATATGATTGTGACTCAATGCTATCTTCTTGAAAAACTGTTTAACCAAGATAAAGCAGTGGGAGAAAAGTTAAGCTCTAAGAGAGTGTCTCTGAAGAGCAGGGAGCCTTTGGACCTTAAGAACATATTAATCATGAGCCAATAGATGTGTATTCCTCCCCACCTCATACACATAGTAGGATCTCCAATCCTCTCAAAAGGTACTTGAGTATGTTTAACAAAGGATGTAAAGAAAATTATTTCTCATGGGAGATAGAAAATAAAAAGATGATCTCAAAACCTACAACGAGGTGATGTGAGACATCGACTCCAAGAAAGGATGTGAAATAGCTTTCCCGAGCATAGATCTTTTGAAGATTTCTATATAGAATAGCCTATGAATTTTACTTCTTATGATCGGTGATCACAAAGACTACAATATCCTTAGAGTTGGAATATTCATTTTAATGATATGATCAAATTATTTGATCAGACATGAGGAATTAAAGGTTCCAAAAGGATCAATGGGAGTGTCCAATACTGGCATCGATTAAAATATGATTGAATATAGATTTCTTCATGAAAGACATAAAGTGAGCATCTTAAAGATCTATAGAGATAGCTACAATTGGATGCTTGTGTTTTCACAGATAAAGTATAGAGACCGGATGCTGAAAGCATTTCGCATAAAAATCTCAGAGAGGAGTCTGCTATCCTCTGGAATATAATCGTATGCCATAAAGTATTTGAACTGATTATACCATGATTGTCATAAGTAGATATCAGTTGTATCCAGGTTGTGAGTGCTGGATTGCTGTGAAAATATCTTTAAGCTCTTAAGAAGAACTGAGGACATATTCGAAGAAGGATCAAAACTAAGAGTGGGAGGATACACCAATTCAGACTTTATGTCTGATGTTGATGGTAGAATGTCTACATCATGGATGTGTTCCTATGTCGATATCTTGGAAGAATTTTAGATAATCGATCAATGAAAGCTGAGTACATTGTAGATGTATAGAATATATTCTGGTTGTAATGTTAGTTGTAGAATTAGTTGTCATACCATCAGATGTCATGACACTATACTACAAAAATAATGACACCATAGCCCTTGCTAAGGAGCCTAGGTCTCACCAAATATCTAAGCACATAGAATAGATGAACACGCGACTACCTTAAGTATAAATATATAGAAGTGCAGAGAGCCAACTCCATATGTAATGTGGATGATCCACTGATAAGTTACTTGGCTAGCCTAAGACTATAGCCTGTCTTATGAAGATAAGGCTTGGTACATGACAGATTGGCTTTAGTACAAGTGAGAGATTGTTGGATGTATGCCCTAGAAGCTAATCTTGGCCGACACATTTCATATCTCTAGGACATAATTTTATACTTATTGGGTAGTTATATTACCAATTATGTCTATGTGTCCATAAATCATCCAAGGGATTAACAAGATGATGATACATATTCTCAAAGAGTTGAGAATTTGAGGCATATGTCATTGATGGTTGATTCCTAAATTGCTCCTGATCATAAGATCCTCATAGGGATGGTGATTGATTCAGATAGACCAGTGCATGGATCACTTCCTTCGAACAGATGGATCTTGAGTCTACTGTGTAGAGACACTGGAGCGAGAATATAGATGGTTGTTAGAGAATAACTAACACTGAGCGTGACCAACACGAGAAGTCACATGGATGTCTATTCACTCATTAGTGACTTTTTCGATGCTGCAGTTGTATGACTGATTCTTTGATCTGAGATATCACTACTACTCGTAGTGAGGCTGCTTGAGTTTGACTGACACATCAACATGGGTCTCAAAGAGTCCTTGTAGTAAATGTTGGCGATAGTTGGTCCACTATAGGAGTGGGGTGTGCATCAAGATGGAATCTATTGACCCTAGTAGAAGAGAGTAGTCCTATGAGATTTAAGAGGCTGAGTCCTTAAGTTTATGGCCATAGAAATGTGATTGATGAAAAAGAGTTTTCATAGAATCACGTATAGACTTAAGCTGATTGAATCTATCATATGACCGATGTTGAGGTTTGACGATTTATCCATGACCTACCATCTAGTCGGGACTCATGATAGAGGGACTGAATCACATATTAACTACACCTAGAGATTTATTTCAGTTCTACTAGGTTGCCACTACATACTACTAGGTGTCACTAGTAGATTGTGAGAGCTCACTTGGATTGTTCTGAATCGATAATCTTTGTTGAGTTAGAGTAGAATTATTCTGATCTATTGAAAAGAGTTTCAATGATATAATGATAAAGATCATTGTATGTCTCACTACCAGATAGAATTGAACCTATAAGATCATACAATAAAAAAATTAGGTCTAAAATAAGTAATTGAGTTTATGAAGTATCAATTAGATTTAGAGAAATCCATTGCGTTCATGGTAACCTTACTAGCACATGATTGGACTCAATTCCTCTTTTCATTGGGATTACTTATTTGATAAATTAATTCTAACTTAATTATCTACTAATAATCTATACGAATAAAATTCATGAGACTCCAATTGTTGGGTGTCTAAAGTTATCGATCACATAAATTAAGGGTGCAAGTCCATTATGAATCTCTTTGATAGTTATTATGGGGTGCCACTTTGATTTGATCAATTTGGGCATGTCCATTAATTAGAGGGTCTTTGGTTTTTATATGGGGTATCTCTTGGGTACAAAAGAGGATGTCTAATTATGAATGTAAGGGCTCCAATAGTTGGCTCCTAATAGGCTTCCTAATGTAAGTTGGACAACTTAAGTTAATAAGAATCCTAATGCAAGTAGGACTTGTATTATGAGATTGAATAGGATTCAATCTTTATGCCTATTTAAAGAGACCTCCCCTAAGATCCCTAGAGCATAAAAACCAACAGCCCCTCACACCCAAAGGCTCTCCCCACGCCCTCTCTTCCTCTCCCTTTCTCTCCTCTTGGGTGTTCTATACACCCTTTCCTTGGGATGCGCATCCCAAGGAGTTCCATGCTCAAAGGAGTTTGGAAACCTCTTTTTTGCTGGTTTCTAATATCTAGAGAAGAAGAGAAACTCTAGAGAAGAGGAGAAGAAGAAGATCAAGAAGAAAGATCAAGTATTGATTGCGATCCAAGCTTTGTTCAGATTCAGCAGGCTGAATTTTAGAGAACCAAAATTTAGATTAAAGAGAACTGTACCAGACTGATCCTGAGTGGATGCTCATAGAGACTAAATACTTGTGTGGCTAAGAGAGAGCCTCTTCTCTTTCAGATCTAGTTTTGAAGAAAGAGATTACGAAACAGATATGTGATTTGATCATAATCTGAATTTCAGCATATATCAATTTCAGTATATGAAATAGATCATATGATTTTATATTTTTATGTATAAAAAATTAAGATTAAAATTATTTTAATCTTATTCTCTACTGCAGTATTTAGAAAATAAAGTTTTTAAAACACATGCATGTATCAAACCATGAATTTCAATAATTTATTCTATTGAGCTAGCCCAGCCCATCATGTGAGTGAATATCCCACTGCTGCATAGTTTCTACCTTTCATCCAAGAATAAATTCAAGCTGCCCAAGGTTACTCCAAGCCTATCAATGACCCATTCTCAAACATATATAATCTAGGTTGGAGGAACCACCCCTATTTTTCTTGGAGATCCTAATAGACTCAGGCTCCAATCCAAATTTCTCCTATACAAAACTTTTAAAATAGGCCCCAATATCAAAATTATATTCATAATAGAGGTCAGCCTAGTCAGCCTATCCAGCTATAATATTGCAATCAGCTATCATACCCACTTCCTCAACAGACCAATCTAGCCAATGATAGATTTAATCAACTCCAACAATTGATTATGACCTAACAGCAATCTATCGCTAGGTTAGAAGCACAAATAAGATAGTTAACTGAGTCCATCATGAGGAGAGAATCAGGTCAATTATCAAGCCAATCGATACCAAATCTTAGGAACAACCCATCCATCCACCAACCACCTAGACCTAGTCATCAATCCAATACCCCCCCTAAGATCCTCAATTTGAGAATGCCAACGTAATTACTAAACTTAAAAGTGGTAGGATTTTTAAGGACCCATATCAAGACCAAGTGAGAGAGGCTAGTACCGATGCTAGCCAAAATGAGATATTGGAAGAAGAGGTTAGTACTGAGACTAACCCAATAGAAAAACCTAAGCCTAAAATTTGTATTGATGCTGATTCTAATCTGAGTGAAAAAGATAAAGAAAAGAAGAGAGTAGATGAGTTACCTGAGATATATAAACCAAGAGTCCTGCTTCCTTCCGCCCTAGAAGCTAGTTCTTCTCGCAAAAAGCAAGGAGCATGCAATGAGGAACTAATGGAGTTGTTTAAGCAAGTTCACATTAATCTATCCCTTTTCGATGTGATTCAACATGTCCCAACTTACACTAATTTTTTTAAGAAATTTTGCACCCAAAAGTTTAAATCGAGAACAATTGAGAAAATTATGCTGTTTAAGGATGTTAGTATAGTTTTGTTGAATCCATTACCTCAGAAAATGAAAAATCCTGATGCTCCTTTGATTTCATGTGTTATAGGAGGTATCACCTTTGATCGAGCCTTGTTAGACTTACAAACTAGTGTCAACCTACTTCCAACCTCGATATATGAAAAATTTGGGATTGGAGAACTAAAACCTATGTTGGTTATTCTGTAATTAGCCAATAAATCTATAAAGATGCCATATGGTTTGATTAAGGATGTCTTAGTTAGAGTGAATAAATATTATTTTTTACTAGACTTTCTTATACTTGATATGGAATCATCTCAGGAGCTGAATCAAAATCACATAATTTTAGGTCGTCCATTCCTAGCCACTGCCAATGCTAATGCCAATATCAATTTTAAAATAGAAGCCATAGATATTTTTTTTGAGAATCAAAAAGTGAGAATGAATATTTTTAATGCCTCAAAGTATACTCAGAAGGAAGAAAACTGTTAGGTAGTTGAATGAATAAATGAAATAGTTGAATTTGATTCCTTCTTAAAATTAATAAAAGATAATTTTCTAGATGAGCCTATTAAAAAAATTTAAATCCAGGAGGTGAATACCCTATTTGATTCATTCCACCCACCTTACCTATTAGCATTTATCAATCCAATATTCGACACGAAATAGGTCAAAGAATCAGCATGGTCTGGTTGAAGACGATAAACTTAGAGCTTTTTGAGAGACAATCCAGCTTCTATTTTTTGATATCTTTTGTATTTTATTAAGGTTACTCGAGTCTTACTTAGTATTTTTTGTAGAAATTTGAAGACAACATTGGCTAAGTTGGAGGGAGAATCAATTTTGAAAAGACTTCTAGATCAGAGGACATCTCTTCTTTTCTTTCTCTTTATATGCATCCTTTATTTTTCTTACTCTATTAAGGACAACATTGATTAAGTTGGGAGAGAGAATAATAAAAAATTTAAAATTTTTAAAGTCTTCAAGTAAGTTAGTATTTAGTATTTAAGTACCTGATTATACTTAAGAATCGAGTTAAACTAAATATTTTAAAAAAAAAATTGATATACAGACTCGAGAGTTTATGAGATATTGAAGGATCAAGTATTAAGAAAACTTAATAAAGAGTTAAGTTTAGGACTTAAACAATTTTTCTTGAGCATTTCTAAATATTTCTACTAGCATCAAAGAAGAGAATACTTCCTATGGGCTTGTATAGGATAACTATATATTTTTTTATATTAAAAAAAAATTTCAAGTACTTCATACTGAGTAACTAGACCTCTTTGCCTAAGTATAGAGTTTCACGTCAAAAAGTATGAAGGACAGAAATTTTATTGTAAAGCTAGTTTTAACTTGTAGCCTATTTGATTTGAGCAAATAAGTCTGAGGGGTATTCTATATCTAGTGCCGTAAAGCCATCTAGTTCAGAAATCATGAATTGAAAACTTACTACATGGGTCAAACAGAAAGCTTAAGGGGTTAGACACTCAATAGCGGTACAATGTTAAAAAAAAATTCAATAAATAAAAGATGGAAGTAACAATATACTGATCCATATGAAGATTAATGATTTAAAAAAAAGATAGAGATAATTTAAAAAAAAATTTAAAAAAAATTTAGTATTCTTAGCTTAACTCCCATATTGATTAGTATTGATACCCCAGTGACATACCTCACTCACACTATACTAAATATTAGTGGCCCTTTTTGAAAATTGCTGGATGAAATTCAAAACTCTAAGTTAAATGGTACTTAACTCTAAATTTTTTCTTTACTCAAGGATAAGCAAAGTTCAAGTTGGAGGGTGTGATAAGTCATATATTTTTATATTTATTTTAAATATTTTTGATAATTTATGATGCTAATATTTTTAAAAAAAATAATTTTATAAATAAATTAAATTTTCTTACAAAAATAAATAATTTTGAAAACTATAAAATTAGAGTATATTTATGAAAAATAGATATTAAGCTAATTGAGTAATTTAAGTATCAAAATAATAAAAAATTAATGAGTAATTTAATTCATATTTTCTTTTATTTTTTAGACACAAAATCAAAGTAAAAATCAAGCAAAATATCCTAAAAAATCATTTAAAATAATCTTCGATGCACGGTGGACCAGCCGCTCGATCTATAAAATCAATGGTGCGGTCCACAGCAATAGTTCGCTGTGCACAACATGGTCTACAGGCGACGGCTCATTTTTGTATGATTGAACAATGGAGATCATTCCAAACATGCGATTGAACGGTCCAAAACGCATTATCCCATATCCAGCGGTGGTGGCGCACTTTTAGTGCATGATCCGATGACCCAAATTGATTCTGAGTGAGATCCAATAGTTGTTGTTCATGGCCAATGGAAAACTAAATCAGAAAGATTTCTATGCATGATTCGATAACCGAAATTCAATCCATCATCCGATCCGACGGTCAGAAGTATTCCCAACTGTGAATAGGAAAAACATAGCGCTGATCAACAGTTGAAATCAAATCAATCATGCTAATCAATGGCTGATATCATTCCTGATAGAGAGAAGGAGATAAACTATGGTTTTTGATGCGATCTGGGCAGTCCAAACGTAATCCAACGGTCAGAATTAAATGACACAGGTTTAATATGATTTTGAGGGGTTTTGGGACTCCTTTTGCTACCAGAAAAAGATGAAAAATTCATCAATAAATAAGAGATCCAGGAATAAGAGTAAAAAAAGAGAAAATTAGTAAAAAAATAAAAAAATAAAAAAAAAATAAAAAAAATTGAGGGATCCAAGGAGAAGAAGAAGAGAAGTCGATTAGCTCTTCGGAGTATGAAGAAAGGAGGAGAGGTCATCAATCATATTTTTGATGAGGCTGCACCAATCGACTTTAGATCTTTATTATAGTTTTATTTTATTTTATTTTATTATTTTTTTAATTTTTTTATAATTAAATTTTAATTTTAATTAATATAAAATTTAGTTTTTTTATACTTTAAATTTTTATCTTTTATTTTTATTATAAGTAGATGCTAGGATCTAGTTAGTAGATCTTAGTATCAATTTATTTTTATATTTTTAAAATTTTTATTATTTATTTTTATATAGTAGAAGCTAGGATCTAAATAGTAGATTTTAGTATCCGATTTATTTTTCATACTTTTAATTTTTATTTTTTGACTTAAATTACTTTCTTCAAAATTTTATTTTTTTCTAAAATCAAAGATTTCAAATCAAAATACTACCTTCTCTGTGGATTCGACCCGACTTACTACTTTCTACATATTTTTAATATTTTAAAAGTCAGAATTAATTTGATAATCATGGTGTCCTAATGACAACATTGCAGTCCTATCAATGACATATCATTTGATTGTGAATATGTTTAAGAACTATATGATAAATTCTCTTTTATCAATTACTTCATAGTTCTAAGGACTTCATCACAATATAAGAGTTCTAGCAAGGAAGATATAACTTTGTGATGAAAGATGCTAGAATATTTTTTATTCAATGATTAATAACTCATATGCATATTACAAAATGAGCACAATCGTTCATATGATTGGCTTTAGAACATATTTTTTAATAACTTCTACTTGAACTAAAGCCAATTGGGGTAGTATCTTATACCCATCTTTCACTTATGATCATTGAACTCTTTGATCCTGAGAGCTTTAGTAAAGGGATCGGCTATGTTCTCCTTTCTGTCGATCTTCTGAAGCTCGACATCACCTCAATCCACGATCTCTCATATAAGATGATAGTGATGCAGAATATGCTTGGTACACTGGTATGATTTTGATTCTTTCGCTTGAGCTATGGCTCCAGTGCTGTCACAATACAGTAGAATAGGGCCATCAACAGAAAGTATAACTCCAAACTCGACAATAAACTTCTTGAAAGAATAATACCCTACAAACCAATCGCCTATGAGATGCGATAAGGTATTTTTTTATTATTTATCTTTCAAACTCATGTATTTGACATTGTTAATTAATAAAATAGACCTTTTGATTCATTATATGCAGCATCTTATTATTATTTTTAAGATTATAAGGAACCCCATAGGTCTGAGCAATGATTTTAGAACCATGATGAGATCACGTCAGTGAGACCTAAATCTTTGATAGCTCTAACCTAAAATATTTTCAATCATTGGTTCATTGAGTCAAGGATCAATAATACCGATAAGACTGGCACATCCTGTATATGCTCAGTGGTGAGGGTGGTTGATCTCACAACCACTTATGTGATAACACTAATATAAGGATGTGGATGCTCATTAGAGAATGAGTTCACAGAATAGACCTATGAGAGAATATCTGATAGAGTCTTATTTACATGTTAACTGATTGTTCTTTAGTGAGAGTGGTGTAAGTGATCTTTTGACCTAAGATCACCATAGTACCTTGTGTATGTGAATCTATACTTTGGTTCACTTTCTAACTTGATTCTCTGATCCTTATATGAGATGTTCTGGATGTAGTAAAGTATGCATAAAGATTGTGAGTAGGCAATAAGGGATCAGTCACTCCTAATAAGAAGAGCAAACATCCTATGTGATCTCATAGATTGATGATTTTGAAAGTCTTTGGCCAAAGCAGGATGATAATTAGAAAGAAGTTTCTAATATATCATCAATTGAATTATCACCTTCTGATCGAGATATATTTAGATAAATAATTAGACTTGACATGATTTCATGTCCATAGCTCATCTAGGATATTGTTTGACTGAAGAATTGAATTATACGGTAACTTACCACTGAAGGGTATTTTGATAATTTTATTAAATTTTATCTCTTTCGGATAGTCATGATATATTACTAGATATCAATCTTGACTTGTAGATTTATTAAAATTAAAAAAAAAATAATTTAAAAATTAATTAAGAAGAGTCCTAGTTAATTGGGACACTTGAACTGACCTAGTCTAATCGGATTAGAGTTAGGTCAAGAGTCTGTGTCCACTGCTGGCTAGATTTGAAACCCGATGGGTCACACACTTTAAGATTTGAACTTGGTCTGATTTAATTAAAATTTAATATAAATCTTAGGGGTTAATTTGATTTGCTAGCACATTGTTAACCCAAGTTCCTAATTAGGTTAAGTTCAAAGTGTTTGAGCTAAACTGAACCTGTTGCCTTTGACCTAATTGGATTAGGTCTATTTTAATTGGACTTCTACCCAACTTGAAAGAGTTTTAAGTGTACAAGAACTCCTCCATGCCACTCTAGTTTCACATCAAAAAGTAAATACCGCCATCCTCTTTTTGCATTAAGAAGAGAAAGAGTCCTTCTTTCTTAAGACTCTTAACCACCTCTTAGTTTTCCACTAATACCTTAATTATCACAAGCCAAAATTTATTAAGAGAATTATGAGGTGCAGAAGAAGAAGAGTCCTTCTATGTGAAGCCTCTTTTGTGCCATTTAATTCATTGGAGAATTAATTTCTCCATTTGAGGAAGTGGAGTGCCAAGAGTTGGCACCCCTTGGGTCTCTTTGCCGTCCCTCTTCACCTATTTAAATGGGGTGCCTCTTATGGAATAAGGGCTAGAATTTGGTGAAAAATTAGAGATCTTGGCATGTGATAAGAGAGAAAAAAAAAATCTAAAAGAAATCATAGGAAAAGACAAGAAAAAATTGAGTGGAAAAATAGAAAGAAGAGAGGTGAGAAAAATAGCAAGTGAGGTGTGCTTGTCTTAGGGTTTGATTTTTTCATATATTAGAGTACAAAATCAAATTCTAGGTTGTGAGACTTCTAGAAAAAATTCTCTTGGCATGATCTTACTATAGAAATCGAAGATAATAGTGCATTGGTGTGATCGTTCTTTGAGAAAGAAGTCTACAGTGTTCTTGTGAAGAAATGGCTGCAGCGGTGCACTGATTGGGAAGGACCTTGACCATCTTCCGTGTGGATCACTATTGGAGGACTTCTACTTTGAAGTCTCATGGAGATTATCTTCTTACCATACTACTTATTTGAGAAAGTATAAATTTCTAACTCTTTGCATGCTTGGATTTTATTTGTTTCAACATCTACAAGGTGATTCTAGGGTTTGAGTTCCAGTTCGATAGTTTTAATTGTTAAAGCTTTCGATTTGCATGTCAAAAATTTTTAAAATTTATATTCTACTAAGTGATTGAAACCCAACAGTGGTATCAAAGCCACCCTCATTAGATTCGATCAAATAAGTATAAAAATTATAATATAGATTTGATTTAATTCATATTTTACCAAAATATTGCATCAATTTCTAGCATCGATCTAAAAAAATCAAAAATTATTTTTGACTTTTTTGAACCATGAATTAAAATTTTAGTTATTAAATTTTGAATTTGTGATAATATGAAATTTATTGATTCATGGTTGTTTGGTGCTTAAATCATTTTGATTAAGGGTGTATTGTATTGCATGCCTAATTCGATTAGGGTTTGTTTTATATTGACTAAACTTGATATATGTTAAGTCATTTGTACACCCTTTTGTGATTATTGTAATCATTTTTGGCATGATTATATGATTGATATTATAACTTGAAAAAGCATGTTGAATAGTATGATTTGAATATTACATATTATGTAGTAGTTAGGATGTGCTAAGACCCATTCAAGACTCTCTGTAAAAATCAAATTAAGTAATAGTGTTGGGATTCACTTACAAATCAAATGTCAAATTCATTTGATCAATTAATGTCTAGATAAGTGTTAAAGATGATTTTCTAATTAGGTCCCTATGCTAGCCTGACCAACTTTGTTGGTGTCTTAGAAAAGCTATGGGGAGCCTCGTACCTACTTACCTGACCAATTTAGTTTTATTGAGTTTCGAACATGGATTGATTAGTAATGTAGACACTATAAAGGCCTTCCTTCATGCTTAGTCAATAAAGTGTGTTAAGATCTTAGTGAGCTTATTGTGCTATCTACAAGGCTTACTATAAAAATTGATATGATGTTGACTAAGTGCATACTGATGCTTATGGTATATTTGAATAGCATTGCCTTGTTGTGCTATTTATAAGGACAGCATTCTTTAAGTATGACCATCTAAGAATGAAGAATTAATTTAACTAGAATACTATAGTTTATTATGCTATCCACAAGACTGAGTAATTTGAAGGTAAGAGAAAAATATTGAGAATTGTATGAAGTACAATTGATAAAAAGTTACCTACTTTTGAACTCATGAATACTTGTTGTGCTATCCACAAGGTATTTGTGAGGAATAGAGATCTCAACCCCACTTAAAAATATAATGATATTTTTTATTTTTCATACTTGAGGACTATAAAATTTATTAAAATAGTGAAAGACACAATTAGACAAAAGTCCTATTCTAGTTGTGTATGTCATCATGAGTTATCTGCTTATATTGTGTTCTTATTATTGTAGATTAACTGCATAAATGGCATCCTCACTATCACTTTAAGGCATACTAGATGCAAATAAATTGATCAGACAAAATTATGTAGATTGATTAAGAAATCTAAGAATAGTTCTCATATAGGAGAAAGTCTCCTATATACTAGATTCACCTACACCCGATATGATCGAAAAAAATGCATCCGAGGAGGAAAGAGCCACATATAAAATATAGAAGGATAATGTGTGACTATCACGTGTATCATGCTTGCTTTAATGAACAATGAGCTTCAAAGGCAGCATGAGGATATTGATGTTCCTTCTATACTCCTTAATCTAAAAGAGTTATATAGAGAACAAAACCAAACTACTAGATATGAGATATCTAAGCAGTTGTTCTATATCTGGATGATTGAAGGCACATCTGTGTAAACTCATGTCCTTAAGATGATTGATTTGATTAGTCATCTGGGACAATTGGATTTTACTATGGATGGTGAGCTTAGTCAGAATTTGATCCTACAGTCACTCTTTAATTTTTCCTCATAGTTTGTCATTAACATACTGCATGAACAAACTGAATATTAGCTTGCTTGAACTACTGAATATACTTAAAATAGTAGAGAACTATTTCAAAGGTGAAAAGGCTCTAGTTCTTCTGTAGATAAGATCAACAAGAAAAAAGACAAGAAGGATTCTAAGAAAAAGTTAAACCCTAAGGCTAGCATCTCCAAGAAGAAGGTGAAGAAGATCTCCGCCAAAGGTATTTTCTATCACTGCAGCAAGGACGAGCATTGGAAGAGGAATTGCCTGGAATACCTTGCAACTGTGAAATATAAGGAAGCAAATATTGCTAAAGATTTGCATATGATACAAACAAACTTATCTTTAAATACTTCAATTTTAGATTCTTGGGTATTGGATACTGTCTGTGGCTCACCCTTTGCAAATCGTTGCAGGATTTGTAGAAAATATGGAGTCTGAGTAAAGGTAATGTTGTACTGTTCGACACTAGTGGAGAGTCCATCCAGACCAAAGCTGTAGGAACCAAGATTGTGAAATTACCTTCAGACAAAATTTTAAAATTGAAGATCTGTTATTATATTCTAAAAATTATTAAAAATATTATTTATGTACCCTTATTATTAGAATAAAATTTTGAAATAAAAGTTAAGAATAATAGTTGTTCTATTTATTTTTTAATAATTTTTTTGGAAATATCTTTATTGATAATGGTCTTTTATTTCTATCACTTAGTGATAATATACTTCATATTGATAATATGAAGAAAAGAAAGAGAAAGGATGTGAATGTCACATACTTATGGTATTGCCGACTTGATCATATAAATGAGTCAAGAATTAATAAGTTATATAAAGATAAATTCTTTGATCCTTATTAGTTTAAATCATATGAAACTTATGAATCTTGTCTCATGGGTAAAATGACCAAAACTTTATTTATTGGACATAGAGAAAGGGTGAGTGATATTTTGGATCTTATACATACTAATATTTGTGATCAATATCGACTCAAGACAGAGGTGGATACTCCACTTCATCATATTTACTGATGATAAGTTTAGATTTGGATATGTGTATTTAATGAAATACAAATCTGAAATCTTTGACAAGTTTAAAGAGTATCAAAAAATAGTTAAGAAACAAACTGATAAAAGTATTAAGGCTCTTTGATCTAATCGAAGAGGAGAATATTTAACTAGTGAGTTCCTTGATCATTTACAATAAAATAATATTTTCTCTCAATGCACATCTCCTTACACTCCACATTAAATGATATTGTGAAAAGGAGGAATCGCACCTTATTAGATATGATATGGTCCATGATGTGTTTTATGGATCTTTCAATCTCCTTTTGAGGATTTGCTCTCGAAGCTGCTATATATATTTTGAATAAAATATCATCAAAATCTGTCTCTAGCACTCCATATGAGATATGAAAAGGAAAGAGGTCCAGTCTTAAACATCTTAAGATTTGGGGTTGTGTTGCTTATGTGAAAAATATTGATGGACATAAGCTTAGTGCTAGATCAGAAAAATATAGATTTATAGGTTATCCCAAAGAGAGTATAGGATACTACTTCTACCACCCTATTCGACAAAAAATATTTGTTGGTAGGCATGTCATTTTCTTGGAGAAAGAGTTCATCCAAGAAGGAGGCAGTGGGAGGTCAGTTGAACTTGAGAAAGTTCAAGATCTACAATCTATCTAGAATCAACAAACTGACTCTCAACCAGATATGCCTATTGTTGAGGCATAGCCACTTCACACACATCCTCTTCGAAGGTCAAGTAGAGTGCATAATATACCACTCAGGTATGGATTTGTCATTGAGAATGACAACACATCCCACATCATTGAAAATGATGATCCTACGACCTATTTGGAAGCTGTCATGAGTGGTGACTCTAACAAATGGCTTAATGTCATGAAATCTGAAATGGACTACATGTATACCAATCAAGTTTAGACTTTGATTGATGCACTTTAGAGTGTGACCCCAATAGGCAGCAAATGGGTCTTCAAGAAGAAAATTAGAGCAGATGGCCAGGTAGAGACCTATAAGGCCAAGCTGGTGGCAAAAGATTTTAAACAAAAACCACGTATTGATTATAAAGAAATCTTTTTATTTGTAGTCACGCTCAAGTCTATTCGAATTATGCTTGCTATTGCTGCATACCATAACTACGAGATCTGGCAGATGGATGTCAAGACTGTCTTCCTTGATGAAAATCTTGAGGAAATCTATATGACTCAACTAGAGAGATTTATCTCTAGTGGGAGAGCAAATCAAGTATGCAAACTAAATAAATCTATTTATGGATTAAAGCAAATAATAAGAGCTGGAACATCCATTTTGATGAGACAGTCAAATTATTTAGCTTTATCAAAAATGTGGATGAACTTTGTGTGTACAAAAAGACTAGTGAGAGTGTTGTTATCTTCTTAATCCTGTATATGGATGACATATTGCTCATTGGGAATGATATCCCTATGTTGCAATTGATCAAGACATGGCTATCACAAAAGTTTTTCATGAAAGACTTGGGTGAAGCATTCTATATTCTTAGTATAAAGATCTATAAGGATAGATCGAAGAGGATGCTTGGCTTGTCCCAATCTAGATACATAGATCTTGTGTTGAATTCATAAATGTTATTTGGTTTTCTCATCACTATGTATATCTCATTTTGAACTCTTGTTATGTGATAAAGTCCCTAAGACTATTTGATTTGATATAGGAGGATATATCGTTTAGTCCTTAAACCTATTATTAGGAAGATAGCTATATCAAGTATAGGTCGTGTTGAGAATTATGTCCTAAAATCAATCGTGTGATGATTGAGTTCATCTTTATATATAAATTATTGATTATTGAATAATAGTTATTCTGATATTTTTCATCACAAAGTGACATCTTCCTTGAACTCTTGTACTGTGATGAAGTCCCTAGAACTATGCTAGTGTACGATAAAGAGAGGATTTATCGTATAGTTCTTAAACAAGTTCGCGATCAAATGATACGTCATTATGGAATGATGACGTTTATCGAGTGAAGGTCATTGCATGCCATATGGATTGGTTGTCCTCTTAACCAAAGAGTGTGGTGACACTGGTATGGCATACAAGTGAGATATAAGGGTACATCATCACTGAACAAGTGACTCACCTGCTGAGCATTCTATTGTTAAGAGCTGCTCACGAAATATATGGGTATAAATATCCTTTAGACTTGAGATTACCATAGTGACTTACAAGCAACTCACTGTATTTTGATGCCGAACTATCTGAATTTTTCATATAGTGATGGAAGGCTACTGGGTACAATCAAGTACTTGCAAAGTCTGTGTGTGGATCAAGATGGAATTGACCCCTCTGAATTATTAGAGTTGATGTATCACTGTATTTTAATTTAGTAAAGTCTTGGCCAGGGTAATCTATGAGATGGATTTGAAAGGTTAAAATACAATGTGGATGAAGCAATCTCGGTTGACAGTTAACTTGAGACTATCCTAGAGCATCCAGGATCAAAAAGATGAATTATGCAGTAACCATGAGTATAGGTTCTGAAATATTTTTTTATGATAATTCGACCTATCTGGATGTTGAAAACCATTGCTAGATGATATCTCGATTAGTGTAGGAATTGGTTCCTGTGCTATCGGCTTAGTGTTTGAACCTATGGAGTAACGCACACAAGTCAGACAAAGTAGGAAAGAATTGACCTATGTTTATATGTCCAATCTGAAAGTATTTGACTTGATTGAACATATAAGCTAACTTGATTGAGAATTGAGTTATGGGTCAAACAGGATTGAAGAGTTGACTATGACTAGCTAGCACTATATATGAGGTTCAGGTTTAATCTTGGGGATGAACAATTTCTATCTATGATCCATGAAATATATGAAAGATTGAATTTAAGTACTAATTAATTTTAGATTAGATCTAAATTAATTAGACTTAAATAGATCTAAAATCTAAGTTAGACTTGGTACAAAAGTCCTAAAAAGTTTAGGATTGACAGTCTTTTGAAATTATTTCGAACCGGCTTCGAATCAGACTCAAATGGGATCTATTTTGGATGAGATATGAGTATTCCTACTTGCACTGAGAATACCCACTCATGAAGCATGACCAAAAATTGGTTTGGTTCTTATTTGGGGCATCCCAAGTGGGTGTGGGAATGGGTGAAAATTGGATGTCATAAGTGATGGCAATTATATCTCATGTAGGAGTCCTTCTTTCATGAGTATTGGATTAATTCAAATCAGATTTGAATAAAGAGTTCTCCTCTCATGGGGTTATAAGGATCATCTATAAATAGAGAGGATCTTTACTTATGGATGAAAGAAGAGAATAGAATAGCAAACAAATCAAATTGAGAGAAGAGAGAAAGAGAGAGACAGACATGTGAAGAGAGAGGTCCTTCATCTTTTACATCTCTCTCTTTATTACTGCCTCCTCTCCTTGGGTGTGGATTATTCTTGGACATCCTACCTGCTAGTATGAGGTGTCACATCATCACATCTCATCTCTCGATTGATTGTGTATGCGAAGCTAATTGGATTGGAGTTCATCCTGCTTTCCTGCAGCATTTGACGTGCATGCGAAGTAGAGGGTCTGCATATCCAGACCTCCATAAAGATTTATATCAGATAATTTGAGATTTGATCTCTGGTTCTACTATGATTCAGGTAAGGATTTGATCCTTAAATAAGTAGAACATTAGAAAAAATTTTTAGATACAACCTGGGCATTCTGGAAGAAAACTGTTTCCTTCCCTTCAATTGGTATCAGAGCAGGTTTGAAATATATGCATATAAAATAAATTTTTTTATGATTATTTATATTAGATATAATTAAGATTTTTTTGTATAACATTAAAACTCATTTAAATCTATTTATATAAAATTTTTGATCTTATTTTGATTGGATTAAAGATGCCTAATCAATGGTTGATTGAGGTTGTTATAAATCTGTTATAACGAAATTCTGCTGTTGCTGAATTTTTAACAAAAACTAATATGAATTAAAAATTTATTTTAATAAAATTTTAATTTTATTATTTTTCTTATGAAGTGAGAATTATTTCAAATTTAAATTGGATCTATTTCAATGGATATTTAGATCTGAATTCTATCATAATTCATCACTGCACGAAAATAGATTTTATCAAAAATTAATTTCTTATGCATTCATATTTGCATCTAATTATTTTTTTATTTAACATCAAATCTAAAATTGATATTTTATAATCAGTATAAGATAAGTTTTAAATTTGATATGATGTATATGATATATCAAATCTAATTAGATTAAATGAAGAATATAATTGATGAGATCAAAGATATATTCATGACATAAAATAATTTTGTCAATAATTATATGTTGATGTATTATATATGAAATTAAATTTTAGATCTTAGTAATCTAGTACTCGGATTGAAGAGATTAATCTCTCTTTTGCCTATTCGATGGGTTCTCTTATGATGTGTAGGAGTGTCGTTGTGATCTAGTTTTATAAAGAAAAAAAGTGAATAGATTTTTATGTATTATTTTGATTATACATAATTTAGATTAGATCTAAAGTGATTTATAATTCATTATAATAGGATAAAATTTAGATATAAAATTATTTTAGATCTGAATTACATATTACATACGAAATAATTGGTATTGATTTAAAAGTTATCATGATATATGAGATGTATGAATGAAGTTTAGATCATACCTATGTATGTTTAATTGTTAAACATATTATAAAAATTTATTTTTATGTGTTGAAACATATGGTATGCTTCACTTGAAATCCTTATAGAATAGTTCTACAGACTGAAACATACGTTTCACATACTTAATTTTGAATTAAGTTTGAATGATCTAGAATTAAGAATTAAAGATCATTAAGATATCACATAATATAATGAGCAAAGGGTTAGCATGAATCAGGTCCTTTTAATGGGTTAGATCTAGGGTTAGGAACACATATGAATCAAGTAGAGAAATTAATTAAATCTAATCAATTGTTGAATTAGATTAGATCAGTATTTCTCTAAATCAATCTCAATAGTTGAAGTTTGATCAAGTCCATGTATTTGACCCTAATAAATGAACCATGATCATGGCTCCGTGACTGAGCTCGAATCTTCTGATGTGTCAAATCGAAACTAATTAACCAATTGATGTCTAAGAAAAGTTTAGAAGATTCGATCAACTAGTTTTTAATTGGGAGCTATTCATCTAGATGCGTCTACGGTGAGTTAAGGGTAAATCCCTCCCGCTGATCTCACTTACCTGACCAACATGGTAGATTATGTTTTGATCAGGTCACTAGTCGATTGGTGCAGACCCATGCCATTAAGGTGAATCTGTGTAACTGATTTAGGTGTCTTTGGACCAGCTTGTGTTTAATCCTTTACATGACTTGGTGAAGTCAGTGGAAGGATTTGCAACTTGTAGATCGACTTCTTCTCTTATTCTCAAGTCAATGAAATCAAATTTTTTAAATTATTAGGTCCATAAAGTGATAAAGTTATGAGATAACTTGGTCATTGCTGATGCGATCAAGATGCTGTCATTAGGACACCGTGATTATCAATCAAATTTTGATTTTAATAAAAATTAAAAATATATAGAAAGTAGTGAGTCGGATCGAATTCATAGAGAAAACAGAATTTTGATTTGAAATCTTTGATTTTACAAAAAAAAATAAAAGTTTGGAGAAAGCAATTTAAGTCAGAAAATAAAAATTAAAAGTGTGAAAAATAAATCGGATACTAAGATCTACTAACTAGATCCTAGCATCTACTTGTAATAAAAATAAATAACAAAAATTTAAAAAGCATAAAAATAAATTGGTACTAAGATCTACTAATTAGATCCTAGCATCTACGTGCAAAAAAATAAAAGACAGAAATTTAAAGTGCAGAAAAATAAATTTTGTATTAATTGAAATTGAAATTCAAGTACAAGAAATTTAAAAGAAATAATAAAATAAAATAAAAATAAAACTATAATAAGGATCTAAAGTTGATCAGCCAAGCCTCATCGGGAAGATGATTGATGACCTCTCCATCTTCCGTCGTACTCCGTAAAGCGAACCGGCTTTTCTCCTTCTTTTCTTTGTGTCCCTAAAGCTATTTTTTTTTTATTTTTTTTATACTTTTTACTCAATTTTTTTTACTTTCAAAGCTTATTTTCGGACCTCCTATTTATAGATAAATTTTTCATAATTTTTTGGTAGGAAAAGGAGTCCTAAAACCCTTAGAAATCGTATTAATCTTCTTAGGAATATTCCTGGCCGTCCGATCAGCTTTGGACCATCCAGATCTGCTCAAAAATCAGAGTTATAATCGTTATTAGGGTCGGATCAAATGTTAGCCATCCGATCTAGGTTCTGATGAAGTTCTGACCGTCGGATCGTGCAAAAAAGTCCTATTCAAAGTCGCCAACGAGTCTGAACCGTCGGATCTGGGTCTGATTGAATCTCAATCGTTGGATCGCACCCATATCTTTCTCTCGCTGTGAGTCACACCTGTGGACCACATAACTATTTCTGTGGACCGTGCCCTGGCTCTGTGGACCGACCGACCGGTCAACCATGCATCGAAGGTAATATTTTTTATTTTTTAAGGTATTTTAGCTCTGTTTTTGCTCCGATTTTCACCTAAAAAATTGGAAAAAATATGCATTAAATTCCTCAAAAATTTCTCTTTATTTTGGTGCTTAAATTGCTCAATTAAATTAATATCTATTTTTTTTATAAATATATCTAATTTCATATTTTTTTTCAAAATCACTTATTTTTTAAGAAAATTCAATAAATTCATGAAATTAGGATTTTTAAGAAGATGTTAGCACCATAAATTACCAAAAATATCTTCAATAAATATAAAAATATATCACTTATCACACTCTCCAACTGAAACTTTGCTCATCCTCGAGTAAAGAAAGAATTTAGAATCAAGTACCTTTAAACTTAAAATCTCAAATTTCACCAAATAATTTTTCAAAAAGGCCACTAATGTTCAGTAAAGTGTAAATGAGGTATGTCATTGGGGTATTAATACTAGTCGATATGAGAGTTAAACTAAGAACACTAAATCTTTTCTGAACTTTTCCAAATTATCCCTACCTTTATCTCCAAATCATTAACCTTCATATGGACAAGTATATTGTTACTTCTGTCCTTCATTTATTGATTAATTTTTTTTTTTAACATTGTACCGCTATTGAGTGTCTTAACCCCTTAAGCTTTCTGTTTGACCCATGTAGCGAGTTTTCAGTCAATGACTCCCAAACTAGATGGCTTTAGGGCACTAGGTATAAAATATCCCTCAAACCTACTTGCTCGAATCAAACAGGCTACGAGTTAAAACTAGCTTTACAACAAAGCTTCTTTGCCCTTCATACCTTTTGATGCGAAACTCAATGCTTGCTTAGGCAAAGAGACCCGGTTACTCAGCATGAAGTACTTGAAAACTTTTTTTTTTAAATATATGAAGAAACATATAGTTACTCTACATAAATCCATAGAAAGTAAACTTTTCTTTGATGCTGGTAGAAAAATTTAGAAATGCTCAAAGAAAACTATTTAAGTTCTAAACTTAATTTTTTATTAAGTTTTCTTAATATTTGATCCCTCAATATCTCACAAACTCTCTGATCTGTACATCAATTTTCTTTATTTAAAAATGCTTGGTTTAACTCGATTCTTAAGTGTAATCAGATGCTTAAATACTAAATACTAACATACTTGAGAACTTAAAAAATTTTATTCTCCCCCCCAACTTAATCAACATTGTCCTCAATGGAGTAGAAAATATAAACAGTGCATGTAAAGAGAAAGAAAAGGAGAGATATCATCTGATCCAGAAGTCTTTTCAAAATTGATTCTCCCCCCAACTTAGCCAAGATTATTTTCAGATCCCTACAAAAGACACTAAGTAAGACTTGATTGATCTAAACAAAATATAAAAGATAGCAAAAAGCATAAAATTAAAAATTAAAAACTTGAAAACTAGGTTGCCTCCCAGGAAGTGCTAAGTTTACCATCTTCAGCCAGACCATGTTGATTTTCTCACCTATCCCATATCAAATATTGAATTGAAAAATTCCAATGGTTTTGAATTGCCAATCTCAGAAAGATGGTCTATAATAAATTTCAGTAGTTTGTTGCCAATCTTCAGAAAGTATTTCACATCTCTATTTTTAATTTTAGAAAGATAATTCACAAACCCATTCATAGACCCTTGTTTGTTGAGAATTTCTCCTATTTATTCTTCTAAAATGCTCATAAATTGAATTTTTAGGTTAGAAGTTGAGTTGGATGCACGGGATGCTGGAAGGGTGTCACTTAATTTTAAACATACATATTCAAATGTGATCAAGGACAATTTCAATTCTAGAGGAGGTGATTTTAAAGTGGAACCGACTTCTAATGCTGAAAAAAATAGAACTTTTGATGGATATATCTTGGGTAACTCATCCACTCTTTTCTCAGTATCACTTAGATCAATATCAGTACTGGGCTCAGGTTCTTCTATTGGGCTAGTCTCAGTACTAATCTCCTCTTCTAAATTCTCTTTTTGGCTAGCATCAGTACTAGCCTCACTCACCTGGTCTTGGTATGGGTCCTTAAAAATCCTATCACTTTTAAGCTCAAAAATTACATTGTCACTTTCAAATTGGGGATTCTTAGGTGGGACATTGGGTTGATGACTTGGTCCAGGTAGTTGGTGGATGGGTGGGTCATTTTCAAAATTCGGTATTGGTTCATTTGGTAATTGACCTAGTTCTCTTCTCATAGTAGATTCAGTTAATTGATCTATTTGTGCCTCAAGCCTAGCGAGAGATTGCTGTTGGATCATGATCAATTGTTGTAGTTGGTTTAATCTATCATCAGCTAGATTAGTCTGTTGAGGAGGTGGGTATAATGGTTGATTGTAATAGGATGGCTGGATAGGCTGACTAGACTGACCACTATTATAAGCATAGTTTTGATATTAGGGCCTACTCTGAAAGTTTTGCAAAGGAAGAATTTGGGTCTGAGCCTGAGTCTATTGGGGTCTCCAAGAAAAATTAGGATGGTTCTTCCAATCTTGGTTATATGCATTTAAGAATGGGTCATTGATAGAATTAGAGTAACCTTGAGCAGTTTGAACTTGTTCCTGGATGAAAGGTGAAAACTGTGCAGCCGTAGGATATTCACTAATATGATGGGCCGGGCTAGCATAGATAGAACAAATCTCTTGATAATTAGGTGGTGGTATGTATTATGCAGGAGATTGCTGACCTAATGCTAGAAACTGATCAAATTTCTAGACAAGAAGGTTGACTTTATCTAATCTTTGGGCTATTAGGTTTAGATCAGCCTTAGGACTAGAGTCTGAATATTTGATCCCATAGAATGATGAAAACATCGATGGATTATAGGTGGAAGGAATAAAATATTCTTTCATCTGCCTAGGTGGTTCTTAGAATTTTTAGCCATTTGATTATCATGTTTAGCATGGATCAGTCGTTCAATTTCAGAATTAGGTGCAACTAGGTCAGAAAAAATTATACCGTGCATGTATTAGTGCAAACCCTATTATGTGTGTTGTTGAGATTTTTTTTTTTTTTAAGAAGGAGGAGAAAAAGAAGAGAAAAGAAAGAAAGAGAAAAGTTTTAAGGGTGAGATCCTTAAGAAAAATCTTAGACCTAAAGACGTAAGATGAGAAAAATTAGTTGTGGTTAAGTGTTAATTGCAATCAAGTTAGCAAACAATTAAACCGAGACACCTATGGGTTTTTTAGACCTAACAGTTCGATGTAGAGTGGCTTAGTCTAGATACAAATTGGATTTATTCTCACTTCCTTCAACTAGCCAAGTAAGAGGTGGGATCGTGGGGGTCCTCCCGTTGCTTGCCTTAGACACCAATTGAATTGGCCAGGTAAGCTAACGGAACCAATTAAATAACCACGTGTCTACTTAGGCAGAGCCTTTGTAACCTCTAGCCTTAGACACCAGTTTTAGGAGTGAGTCTGAACTTACTTTGCACTTGACTTGACCACAATACTCAAACTGAACTCAATTGATCCTAGGGGCCAATGTCTACTTGATTTTAGTTAGGCTAGGGTTAATGTGGGATGCTGGTTGGTTATTTTTGGGCCAAAAGAGGGTGATAAAATCTCTATCTTATCTTGTTATGGGTGTTGTCTTTAAATTGATTTGAGATGAATATGCACAACCAATTTCAAACAAGGGGTTCTATGCAACTAAATTAGATGCATGAAACTAATAAAACTTGAAAGCTTATCTTGTCTCCAGCGATCACCAAAAAATAAATCTACAATGATGAATGCTCCTAAAATTAAGTTTCTACTCTTGTCATACAATTTTTATTAGGTTTATGTGGATGAATTTTAAGTTAATTAAAAAAATAGTAATTAATACTAAAAAAATTAGTTAAAGCTAGGGTTAGGATTGACTCACCAAGCAAAATTGAAAGCTTTCTATCTCTTTTTTGAATTTTTTGAATTTTTTCTACACAAAGATAAAAAAATAAAAAAATTAGTAAGTTAAATTTATAAGAAAATCAAAGAAATCAAACATTAAAATTGTTGCCTTCTCTAGTAACGGCATCAAAAATTGATGCGATCAAGATGCTGTCGTTAGGACACCGTGATTATCAATCAAATTCTGACTTCAATAAAAATTAAAAATATATAAAAAGTAGTGAGTCGGATCGAATCCATAGAGAAAGCAGGATTTTGATTTGAAATCTTTGATTTTATAAAAAAATAAAAGTTTGGAGAAAGCAATTTAAGTCAGAAAATAAAAATTAAAAGTGCGAAAAATAAATTGAGTACTAAGATCTACTAAATAGATCCTAGCATCTACTTACAATAAAAATAAATAATAAAAATTTAAAAAGTATAAAAATAAATTGGTACTAAGATCTAGTAATTAGATCCTAGCATCTACGTGCAAAAAAATAAAAGACAGGAATTTAAAGTGCAGAAAAATAAATTTTGCATTAATTGAAATTAAAATTCAAGTATAAAGAATTTAAAAGAAATAATAAAATAAAATAAAAATAAAACTATAACAAGGATCTGAAGTTGATCAGCCAAGCCTCGTCGGGAAGATGGTTGATGACCTCTCCGTCTTCCGTCGTACTCCGTAGAGCGAACCAATTTTTCTCCTTCTTTTTCTTGGATCCCTAAAGTTATTTTATTTTTTTTATTTTTTTTTATACTTTTTACTCAATTTTTTTGCTTCCAAAGCTTATTCCCGGACCCCTTATTTATAGATAAATTTTTCATAATTTTTTGGTAGGAAAAGGAGTCCTAAAACTCTTAGAAATCGTATTAATCTCCTTAGGAATATTCCTGGCCATCGGATCAGCTTCGGACCATCCAGATCTGCTCAAAAATCAGAGTTATAATCCTTATCAGGGTCGAATCAAATGTCAGCCATCCGATCTGGATTTTGATGAAGTTCTGGCCGTTGGATCGTGCAAAAGAGTCCTATTCAAAGTCGGCAACGAGTCTGAACCGTCAGATCTGGGTCTGATTGAATCTCAGCCATTGGATCGCACCAATATCTTTCTCTCGCTGTGAGCCGCGCCTATGGACCATGTAACTATTCCTGTGGACCGCACCCTGGCTCTGTGGACCGATCGACCGGTCCACCGTGCATCGGAGGTAATATTTTTTTATTTTTTAAGGTATTTTAGCTCTATTTTCGCTCTGATTTTCACCTGAAAAATTGGAAAAAATATGCATTAAATTTCTCAAAAATTTTTCTTCATTTTGGTGCTTAAATTGCTCAATTAAATTAACATCTATTTTTTTATAAATATATCTAATTTCATATTTTTTTTTCAAAATCACTTATTTTTACCTCCCATTAAGGTGTGTGATAATGAGTCCAATATTCCAAATAGGCATTGGAGGTGCCACACACCTAGTGTCTATTACGTATTGGAATTATCATTCATCATATGACCATCATGATATGCCTTCAAATCAATGCTTAGATTGACTAAGCCACACTCAGGCCTGGACATCCGTTTGTTGGATGCACTTGATGTGTCATGTTAATGGTTGGACCTAACTAGGATTTTCAGTGGAGGTGTCACATGCCTGCTAAAAGGATGTCTGGGGCAAAACCCAATGCTAGAAGTCATTTGGAGAAATAATTAGTTATGAACCTGCCCATGGATGCACTAGAGTTGGTCGAGCCACACTCGGGTCTGAATGTAATCTATATAGATTCTAGTACCCGCTAAGAAATTAATGTAATTCTTCAAGTTGGAGGTAGAGGCTACCAATTTACAAAAAATAGTGGGAGGACTTTTAGATTAAAGTACATATCTTCAGGATTAAAAAAAAATAATTCATATACCAATAGGCTAATATTTTCTTCTTTCAGTTATGGCCAACATACTATCCCTCCGTTCACTGTTGGACAGTGATAAGCTCACCGGATCCAACTTTGATAGCTGGTATCGAAAGTTGAAGATTGTGTTGGAGCATGAGAGGTTTTGTATGTCCTTATGGATCAGGCACCTGAAGAACCTGCGGCCAATGCTCCTCGTGCTGCGAGAGATACTTACATGAGTGGCTCAATAATTGCACGACTCTGCGTTGCATGATGAGGGCAACTATAAATGATGAACTTAGTCGTAAGTTTGAGGATGCATAGCCTGAGGAGATGATTCAAATATTGAATGAGTCCTTCAGTACCCCTAAGAATGTGGAGAGACATAAAACCTCCTGTGCAGTATTCAATGCCCATATACGAGAGGGAGCTTCAATCACCAATCATGTATTATATATGATTGAGCAAATTGAATGCCTTAGCAAACTTGGCTTTCCGTTGCATGAACAGTTAGGCAAGGATGCTATCCTCAATTCACTACCAAAATCCTACCTATCATTTCTCAGTCATTATAGAATGACGAAGCCTGCAGTAAACTATCATAGTTTGCTAGGGTTATTACAGACTTTTGAAAAGGATCACCAGCTCCAAAAGGAGCCAGTGAATTTACTAGAAGGTTCATCTGTAGGACGTCGATCCTCTAGGAGAGGAAAGAAGAAAAAGGTGCAAAAAATCTCATGCCGTCGATCTCAAGCAGAGTAAACCGTCAAAAGTTGACAAAAATCAGACAGAGTGCTTCTTCTGTAAGAAGCTAGGTTATTGAAAAAGAAATTATCCTGCTTATATAGCCACCCTTGACCCAAACAAGCCTAAGAACAAAAGAAAGAGGCAAGTGGTTGCTTCACAAGGTATTTATATAATAACACCTTGTAATTTCTCTGTTTGTGATACTACTACCTGGGTATTGGATATCGAAAGTCCTATTAATATATGCAATTCATTGCAGGGACTGCAGGTAAGTAGAAAATTTTAAGAGGATGAGCGGTTCCTTAACATTGGAGATGGAAGCCTTGTTCCAGTTCTGGCCTTAAAAACTTTGCAGCTTATCTTCGAGTCCAGTAGTGCCATATTAGATGATTGTCATTATTGTCCCTCCTTTATGATAAATATCATCTCTGTAGGCCTTTTGGCCAAACTTGATTACAAGTTTATAATAAAAGATAAATTTTGTGATATCATTGTGAATGATACTATAATTATGCGTGGACCATTAAAACATGGCATATACATAATATCACGGCCTATTAGTATAATATACACACCTAGTAAATGTCCCAAAATAGATAATGTTAGCAAATCCTACTTTTGGCATTGTAGGCTTGGACATATGAACAAGAATAGAATTGACAAGTTGATTAAGGAATATATTCTTGAGATAGATAATTGTGAATCATTGCCTACCTGTGAATCTTGTCTACTTGGTAAAATGACTAAGTCACCTTTTAAAGAAAAAGGTGAAAGAGCCAGTGATGTCTTAGGTCTAGTACATACTGATGTATGTGGGCCTATGAATATAAGTGTCAGAAGAGGATACTACTACTTCATTACGTTTACAGACGATCTATCGAGGTATGGGTATGTCTATCTTATGAAGCATAAGTCAGAATCATTTGAAATATTCAAATGATTCTGTGCTGAAGTAGAGAAACAAACTGAAAAGAGTATTAAGATCTTTCGATCAGACCGAGGAGGTGAATACCTCACCAGTGAGTTTCTAACATATCTGAAAAAAATAAGAATCTCTCACAATGGACTCCTCTTGGAACATCACAATATAATGGTGTGTCCGAGAGGAGGAATCGAACCTTGTTAGACATGGTCCGATCCATGATGGACTTTTTTCAGTCTGCCAATATCCTTTTGGTGATATGCTCTAGAGACTGCCTGCTATATTTTGAATAAGGTTCCCAGCAAGTCTGTCGATAAAACTCTATATGAGATATGGACTGGACGTAAGCCGGTGCTATCACATCTTAAGATCTGGGGGTGTCTAGCTTATGTCAAGTGTTTAAAGATAGATAAGCTTGGACCGAAGTCTGATAGATGCTTATTCATAGGGTATCCAAAGAAAACTAAAGGGTACTACTTCTACCTCACTACAGAATAAAAGGTATTTATCAGCAGTCGGACAGTCCTTTTGGAAAAGAAGTTTTTTGGTGAAGGAGCTAGTGCCTGTAAAATTGAACTTGATGAAGTTCATGAGGTGGAAGGACCAACACATATAGAATTAGGTTCGATTGGTGAATCGAATCCAGAGCCAATAGAGGCACCATTAAGGAGATCTGATAGTGTACCACATCAGCCAGATAAATACTATGATTTTCTAATCCAGAATGGTGATCCTGTTGAACTTGATGAAAACGATGAGGATCCGATCACCTATATGGAGACCATGCAAAGGCCCGACTTCCAAAAATGGCTTAAGGCCATGAAGTTCAAGATGGATTCCATGGAGATCAATAGTGTCTGGACACTAGTTGATCCATCCGAAGGGATAAAACTCATAGCGTGTAAATAGATTTTTTAGAGAAAAAGAGGAGCGGACGGAAAAGTAGAGACCTATAAAGCCCATCTCATTGCTAAGGGTTACTGTCAGTGTTATGATATTAACTATGATGAGATGTTCTCTCTTGTGGCAATGCTCAAGTCCATCTGGATTATGCTTGCTGTCGCTGCACACTTAGATTATGAGATCTGACAGATGGATGTCAAAATTACTTTTCTTAATGGAGAGCTGGATGAAGAGGTGTATATGATACAACCTGAAGGATTCTCATCTATAGACAAATCGAAAGTGTGCAAGCTGAAAAGGTCAATTTATGAACTTAAATAGACATCGAGGAGTTGGAACATATGTTTTGATAAAGTAATCAAAACGTATGGTTTCGTTAGGAACGAAGAAGAGCCTTGCATCTACAAATGGGCTTCTGATTCTGTGGTCATTTTTTTTGTGCTGTATGTGAATGACATACTGTTACTAGAAAATGACATCCCAATTTTATAGAGTGTGAAGCTATGGTTATCATCACAATTCTTCATGAAGGACTTGGGGGAAGCATCCTACATCCTAGGGATGAAGATCTATAGGGATAGATCTAGAAGGTTGCTTGGATTGTCCCAATCTACGTACATTAACACCTTGTTGAAGCAGTTCAACATAGATAATTCTAAGAAAGGCTATCTTCTGAGAGGCCATGAAATTACTCTTTTCAAGAAGGATTGTCCGATAACTCCTGAGGAGAGAGAGCACGTGAGTAGAATACCATATGCTTCGATAGTGGGATCTATCTTGTACGCTATGACATGTACGAGGTCGGATGTGGTCTATTCACTAGGGGTAGTGAGTAAGTATCAGTCTGATCTAGATGAGAAGCATTAGAAGATTGCAAAAATAATTTTTAAGTATTTGAGAAATACTAAAGACTAATGATTTATCTATGGAGACTCTGATCTGAAACTTGTGGGATATACTGATTTCAATTTTTAATTAGATTGTGATGACAGTAGAAGCATGTCGGCTACGTATTTATCTTGAATGGAGGAGCAATTTGCTGAAAAAGTTTCAAGCAACATACTATGGCCGATTTTATATGCGAAGCAGAATACATTGCTGCATCAAATGCTGTAAAAGAAGCGGTGTAGTTATGAAAGTTTATTATCGAGCTTGGAGTTATACCTTCCATTGATGGTCCGATCCTACTGTATTGTGATAGCTCCAATGCCATAGCTCAAGCGAAAGAACCTAAGTCGCACCATCACACTAAACATGTTCTGCGCCGCTATCACCTAGTGTGAGAGATCGTGAATCGAGGTGACATCGAGCTTCAAAAAATCGACGAAAAGGAGAACCTGACCGACCTCCTCACTAAAGCTCTCAGGATCAAAGAGTTCGATGACTTCAGATGGAAGATGGGTATAAGATACTGCCCCGCTTGGCTTTAGTTCAAGTGGAAGTTGTTGAAAATTGTATCCTAAAACTAATCGTTTGACGATTGAGTTCATCCTTGTATATGAATTATTGATTATTGAATAATAGTTATTCTGATATTTTTCATCATAAAGTGACATCTTTTCTGAACTCTTGTACTGTGATGAAGTCTCTAGAACTATGTTCACGATCAAATGATACGTCATTATGGGATAATGATGTTTATTGAGTGAAAGTCGTTGTGTGCTATATGGGTTGGTTGTCCTCTTAACCAAGGAGTGTGGTGACATTGGTATGGCATACAGGTAAGATTTAAGGGTACATCATCACTGAATAAGTGACTCACCTGCTGAGTGTTCTACTGTCAAGAGCTGCTCGTGAAATACATAGGTATAAATGTCCTTCAGATTTAAGATCATCATAGTGACTTGCAAACAACTGTGCTTTGGTGTTGAACTACCTGAGTCTTTAATGCAGTGACGGAAGGCTACTGGGTACAGTCAAGTACTTGCGAAGTATGTATGTAGATCAAGATGAGATTGACCCCTCCAGATTATTGGAGTTGATGTATCACTGTATTTCAATTGAGTAAAGCCTTGGCCAAGATAATCCATGAGATGGATTTGAAAGGTTGAAATATAATGTGGATGAAGCAATCTCGGTTGACAGTTAACCTGAGACCATTCTAGAACATCCAGGATCAAAAGGATGAATTATATGGTAACTATGAGTATAGGTTCTAAAATATTACTTTATGATAATTCGACCTATCTGGATGTCAGGAGCTATTGCTAGATTGTATCTCGATTAGTGCAGAAATTGGTTTCTATGCTACCGGCTTAGTTTTTGAACTTATGGAGTCACGCACACAAGTCAGACAAAGTAGGAAGAAATTGATCTATGTTTATATGTCCAATCTGAAAGTACTTGACTTGATTGAACATATAAACTAACTTGATTGAGAATTGAGTTATGGGTCAAACAGGATTGAAGAGTTAACTATGTCTAGCTAACACTACATATGAGGTTCAAGTTCAATCTCGGGGATGAACAATTTCTATCTATGATCCATGGAACATATAAAAGATTGAATTTAAGTACTAATTAATTATAGATTAGATCTAAATTAATTAAATTTAAATAAGTTTAAAATTTAAGTTAGATTTAGTACAAAAGTCCTAAAGAGTTTAGAATTGACAATCTTTTAAAATTATTTCGAATCGGCTTCAAATCGAACTCGAATCGGATCTATTTTGGATGAGATATGAGTATTCCTACTTACACTGGGAATATCCACTCATGAAGTATGACAAAAAATTAGTTTGGTGCTTATTTGGAGCATCCCAAGTGGGTATGGGAGTGGGTGCAAAGTGGATGTCATAAGTGATGGCAATTATATCTCATGTAGGAGTCCTTTCATCAGTATTGGACCAATTCAAATCAGATTTAAATAAAGAGTCCTCCTCTCATTGGGTTATGAGAATCATCTATAAATAGAGAGGGTCTCTACCTATGGATGAAAAAAGAGAATAGAACAGCAAACAAATCAAATTGAGAGAAGAGAGAAAGAGAGAGACAGGCATGTGAAGAGAGAGGTCCTTCATCATCTATATCTCTCCCTTTGTTGCCGCCTCCTCTCCTTGGATGTGGATCCTTCTTGGGTATCCTATCTACTGGTGTGAGGTGTCACATCATCATATCTCATTTCTCGATTGATTGTGTATGCGAAACCAATTGGATTGGAGTTCATCCTGCTTTCCTGCAGCGTCTGACGTGCATGCGAAGTAGAGGGTCTGTATATCCAGGCCTTCGTGAAGATTTATATTAGATAATTTGAGATTTGATCTCTGGTTCTACTATGATTCAGATAAGGATTTGATCCTTAAATAAGTAGAACATTAGAAAAAATTTTTAGATGCAACCTGAACATTCTGGAGGGAAACTGTTTCCTTCCCTTCAGGTCATTGTGTGCCATGTACGTTGGTTGTCCTCTTAACTAAAAAGTGTGAAGACACTAGCAAGGCATGCAAGTGAGACATAAGAGTACATCTCATTGAATGTGATCAATTACTGAGCACTCTGCTGTCAAGAGTAGCTCGCGAAGGATATGGGTATAAGTGTCCCTCTGACCTGAGATCACCATGGTGACTTGCAAGCAACTCACTATGCTTTGGTGCCAGACTACCTAAATTTTTAATTTAGTGATGAAAGATTTTTGAGCATAGTCAAGTACTTAAGAAGTCGGTGTGTGAGTCAAGATGGAATTGACCCCTCTGAATAAGTAGGAGTTAATATATCAGTGTGTTTCAATTCAGTAAAACCTTGATCGAGGTAATCCATGTGATGAATTTTGAAAATTAAAATATAATATGGATAACTATATCAGGGTTGGCAGTTAAACCATAGATCATCTTGAGCATTTGGGTCAAAGGGATGAATTATACGATAATCATATGCCAATAGGTTCTTGAATGATGCTTTGCAATTTTTTGACCTATCCGGACGTCGGGTATCATTGCTAGATGGTCACTTTGATTAGATAAAAAGATTATTCTCATACTATCAGCTTAGATTCAAACCTATGGGGTTACACTCAAAAAAAAATTTTAACTGATCATATGGCTGATCAATGATTAAGAATCATTCTAGGGTAAAACAGTCAATTCGATTGATGATTAACCCTATGCAAAAGTTATAATAAATTAATTCATTAATTATTGATGAATTATTGGAGAATTAATTAGTAAATAGATTTTTAACTAACTCAATTTGATTGTGCATTAAAATTTGGATCAAACCTAATTGAATTGGATTCAACTTGGTTTGACCCGATTAGGTTATGAGATGACCAATCGCTAAAGATGTTCAGTCCTGATATGATCAAGACTTGAGCTTGATTAATTTTTGATTTGATTAAAATTTAATTAAAACTATTTACTATATAATTATATTAATTTTAATAATTTAATTGTATTTAACCTAATTTGGTTGGATTAAGAATCTAATTGGATGAGAAAAATAATTCGAATTTGAATCCCTTGCACCTCCTTTATCTGCGCCCTCTTATTCTTCACATGAAAAATATTTTATGTAATTTTTTCTCATGCTCAAAAGTCTTTTCCATATTTTCAACTAAGTTTTTTTGAATTAAAAATTGGTTGGTTTAAATTTGAGTTCAAATTAATTTGAATTTGAATGAAAATCTAGAGTCCAAATTGAGTTAGACTCTCCTCTTCATGCCACGACATTTCTCCATGCATAAAATATTTTTGCATGAGATTTTTTACACCATTCTGATATTGGTCAATCTCTCTTTAAGTTTATAAGATAAAAATAAAGTTTGGTTCAAAATTTAATTCAAATTTGATTTGAATTGGTGATAAGAATCAACCAACACTTAAATTTGAATCGAAACTATCTTATTCTTATCCTTATCTTCCATAGAATGCCAACCTTAAAAGGAGATCAGTTTTGTGTGAGATTAGAAGTGATTTTTGGTATGAGAAATCTAAGAGAAGGGATGTAAAAAGTTGAGAGTGGGTTGGGCTTCTGTGCGTGAGAAACAGAGGAAGTGTACTTCCTCTCGGGCATGAGCTGTGGGTTCTAGGGTTTCATCTCTAAATTTTGTGAGAAAAAAAATACAAGAGTGAGTCTTGTCTAATCTCTACACCACCACCTCCTCGTAAAGCTTCAACTTCTGATCTAGAAGAGTTCAGGAGATCCAAAGAAAGGAGCTTGGATCAGCCATCTAGAGCCTTCGACGCGAGCAAGCACTCTTGCAAAGGAAGATTCGATCAGAGCTTCGAGTGGATGATTTGTAGAGGCCGAACGATCTGTGTGGCTGCTTGACATCAATGAGAGCTTTGTACCATACTTACTAGTAGTAGAGATCATCAACCCATGAAAAGATGATGAGTTCTGAACTCTACCGACATAGTCTAAAAGTTAGATCAGATTCAGGGCATCGATGTGATTGATGCAATTTTTCTATTTTATATCAAATTTTATATGTAAATTTTTTGTCATAGATCCTTCATAGTAGTTTAAATCTAATCTAAAGTATGTTTAATTAAAATATTTAATTTTTTATTACTTTGCTGTAAAATTTTAAAAATACATGCTTTGAACTATCCATTTTCCCTTCGATGGTATCAAAGCAAGATTTCTTATGACATGAATTTTTTGCATATAATCTGATTTTAATTATTTAGATTAGATCTAAATAGTTAATTTTAAGTCGAGTAATATAGTAATCTGATTAGATAGATTCTCATAGCCATCCAGTCATAGGAGAAATCAGAATTTTACTATCCTATTTATCCATTCGATGGGATCTCCTATGGTATGTAGGGGTGCTACACGGTCTCTTCCATAATGATGAACAATGAAAAAAATTTTAAAATTTTATTTTAGATCTAAAATAATATATATTACATCTAAAATTAGAGTCTTGATCATTAGATGATTGATTGTCAAAATATTTTAAAAATTAAAAACTATTTTCAAACATCGAACCCGAACCCATATCAGCCCAAAACTTAACTGAAAATTAAATGATCTAGATTTGAGAATCAAAGATCTAAGGCATTAATTTCATAACTCATGGGTTAATGGGTTAGCTCGAGTCAAGTCCATTTAACTGGGTTAGACCTAGGGTTAGAAATCATTGATAATGGATCATGTTAGTAATTGATTAAATCTGATTAAAAATTAATTCTGATTGGGTCAATTTTTTCTCTTGATCAATTTCCATAGATGTAGTTGGTCAAGTCCATATCTTTGATTAGACCAATATGGACTTTTATCATAGCTCCGTGGTTGAATCCAAGTCTATAAGTTGATCAAATTAAAAATGACTAACCAGTTGGTGTCTAAGGTAAGTATGGCAGCTTTGATCAGTGATCATTAATTGGGAGCTACTTGCATAGATTGAGTCTATGTTGAGTTAATGACATATCTCTCCCATCAATCTTACTTATCTGATCGACATAGTGAATCATATTTTGATTAGCTCACTTAATGATTGCAATTCACCCATACTAACTAAAAAATCAGTGTGACTAATTTAGGTGTCCCTAGTTCGACTTGTCTTGAGTCTTCTTCATAACTTGATGAGGTCAGTGAGAGGATTTATGACTGGTTGGCTGGATCAGATTTTACCTAATCTTCTTTAATCTAACTTGGTGAAGTCAGTGGAAGTATTAAGATTAACTGATCAAGTCTTTTCTTATCTCTCAATTCAACTAATTAAATCCTCTAAAATTGTTGGGTTCCTAAAAATAAAATAGTTATGACGATAACTAGATCATAGCCCCCTATTAAGTTGGGTGATAATGAGTCCAACGGTTTAGATGATCATTGGAGGTGCCACACATCTGGTGCTCATCTGGCTGTCAGAATTATCATTCATAATATATTATTTTAGTTGTGTCTTTCTGATGATGGTCAGATTGGTTGAGCTACACTCGAGTCTGGTCACTCATTTGTTAGAAATACTAAATTTTGGTATATTAATGATTAGACCTAACCAGAACTTTCAGTGGAGGTGCCACACGCCTGCTGAACAGATGTCTGGGGCAAAATTGAATACTAAAAATTATTTGATGAAACAATTAGTTAAGAACCTATCTATGGATACACAAAGGTTGGTCGAGCCACACTCGGGCCCATGTGCAGTCTACGTGGATTCTAGTATCCATTAAAAAATTAGTGTAATTTCTCAAATTGAAGGTAGAGGCTATCAATGTGAATAAAATAGTGAAAGAACTTTTAGACTAAAATCCATATCTTTAGGCTTAATCAATTCATATACTAATTAGGTTCTGATTTTTATTTTGCAGTTATGGCCACCATCTTGTCGTTTCGATCACTATTAGATAGTGATAAATTGATGGGACCAAATTTCAATAGCTGGTATCGAAAGCTCAAAATTATCTCGGAGCACGAATGGATCTTGTATGTGTTAACTGATCCAGCACTCGAGGAGCCAGTTCCAAACGCACGTAGCTCGATCAGAAACACTTATCAGAAGTGGCTCAATGATTGGACTATGGTTCATTATATTATGCTAGCGATGATGAATGATGAGTTTAGCCATCGTTTCGAGAATACTCAGTCACAGGATATGTTGCAAATATTGAATGAGTCTTTTAGCACACCCGATGACGTTGAGAGGCACAAGACTAGTTGTGCCATTTTCAACGCTCGAATGAAGGAAGAAGCATCAGTCACTGATCATGTATTGTACATGATCGAGATGATTGAGCGCCTAAGCAAGCTCAACTTTCTCCTGCATGAGCAGTTGGAGAAAGATGCTATTCTAAACTCTCTGCCCAAGTCCTACCTCCCTTTCCTTACTCATTTTCGAATGACAAAGTCTACAATTAAGTACCATGGTTTGCTGAGGTTGCTGCAAAACTTTGAGAAGGATGACCAGCTCCAAAAGGAGTTGGTGAACGTTATGGAATGGTCTTCTTCTAGACATCTACCCTTTAAGAAAGGAAAGAAGAATAAGAAGAACAAGAAAAGGGTGCAAAGTGTTGGGGCACCCAAGCCCAGTCAGACCAAGAAACCCAAGTTCGATCAGAGTCAGACAGAATGCTTCTACTGTAAAAAGTACGGGCACTGAAAAAGGAATTGTCCTCAATACATTACCTTCCTAGATCCAAACAAGTCAAGAAAGAAGAAAGTTGTTGCTGGACAAGGTAATTATATGATAACACCTTATAATTTCTCAATTTGTGATTCTACTATCTGGGTATTGGATACTGGAAGCCCTTTTAATATTTACAATTTATTGTAGGGTCTGCAGATCAGTAAGAGAATTGAAGAAGGTGAAAGGTTCCTTAACGTTGGAGATGGAAAACTAGTTTTAGTTCTAGCATTAGGGACTATTAAGCTTGTATTCAAGTCTAATGTAATTGTTCTAAGTGAATACCATTTTTGTCCTTCTTTTTTTATTTAATATTATTTCTGTAGGCCTTTTGGCCATGTACAGTTATGAAATTTCAATAAAAAAATAAATTTTAATATCATTATGAATGGTGTTAATGTGATGAATGGACAGCTGAACAATGGTATTTACATATTGTCACAATCTATTAGTGTAATGTACATATCCAACAAATGCCCTAGAATTAGTGATGTCTTTGATATCTACCTTTGGCATTGTAGGTTAGGTCATATTAACAAGAATAGAATAAACAGATTGATACAAGAGAGAATCTTTGAAGTCAATGATTGTAAATCACTCCCAACCTGTGGGTCCTGTCTTCTTAGAAAAATGATCAAATCATCTTTTACTGAAAAGGTGAGTGAGCCAGTGAAGTTCTAGGTCTGATACATACTGATGTATGTGAATCAATGAATACTAGTGTCAGAAGTAGATATTATTATTTTATTTTATTTATAGATGATCTATTGAGGTATAGGCACGTCTACTTAATGACACATAAGTCAGAATCATTTGAAATATTCAAACGATTTCATAATGAAGTAGAGAAACAAACTGGAAAGAGTATTAAAATTCTTCGGTCTAACCGAGGAGGAGAATACCTCTCCAGTGAGTTTCTGACATACTTAAAAGAGAATGAGATTCTCTCATAATGGACCAGTCCTGGAACACCACAGCAGAATGGTGTATCAGAAAGGAGAAATCGAACCAAGTTAGATATGGTTCGGTCCATGATGGGCTTTACAAGTCTGTCGATTTTTTTTTAGAGATACGTACTGGAGTCAGCTTGTTATATTTTAAATAAAGTTCTAAGTAAGTCTGTAAGTAAAACACCACATGAGATGTGGATAGAACGTAAGCTAGCACTCTCTCACCACATGAGATCTGACTTATGTCAAAAGTTTGAAAACTAACAAGCTTGGATCTAGGTTTGACAAATATCTATTTATAGGATACCCAAAAGAGACCAAGGGATATTACTTCTACCTTGCTGATAAATAGAGGGTGTTCGTCAGCAATTGGGCAGTCTTTTTAGAAAAATTCTTTGTTGAAGGAACTAATACTTCAAAGATTGAACTTGATAAAGTTTAATCGGTAGAAGAACCAACACAATCTAATAAATCTATAGAGTCAGACTTGATTAGATCAAATCCGAAACCTATTATAGAAATATCTTTAAGAAGATCCAGTAGAGTACCACATCAATCGGATAGATACTACAGTTTCTTAGTCTGAGATGGGGATCTAGTTGAACTCGATGAGAATAATGAGGATCCGATCATCTATATGGATGCGATGCAGAGGTTTGACTCCGATAAATGGTTGGAAGCCATGAAATTTGAAATGGAGTTCATGAAAATCAATAATGTATGGACATTGGTTGACCCACCTGAAGAGGTAAAATTCATAGGGTGTAAGTGGATCTTCAAAAAGAAGAGGGGCATAGATGGAAAGGTAGAAATCTATAAAGACCATTTGGTTATCAAAAATTATCATCAGTATTATGGTATTGACTATGATGAGATATTTTCTCTTATGGCAATGCTCGAATCTATTTGGATTATGCTTGCGATAGCAGCACATCTAGACTATGAAATCTTACAAATGGATGTGAAAATAGCCTTTCTAAATGGAGAGCTAGAAGAAGAGGTGTATATGATACAACCTGAAGATTTTATATCCATAGATGAGTCTATGGTGTGCAGGCTTCAAAGATCCATCTATGGACTTAAGCAAGTATCTCAAAGTTGGAACATATATTTTGATAAAGTGATTAGAATGTATGGCTTCATTAAGAATGGAGAGAAATCCTACATATACAAATAGATTAATAACTCTATAGTAGTATTTCTTGTTTTGTATATCGATGATATTTTTTTAATCAAAAATGACATCCCTACATTGCAGAGAATAAAAGTTTGATTGTCATCACAATTCTTCATGAAAGACTTGGGAGAATAATCCTTCATCCTTGAGATGAAGATCTATAGAGATAGATCTAAAAGGTTGCTTGGATTATCCTAGTCGATGTATATTGATACTGTGCTGAAAAAGTTCAGTATGGAGAATTTTAAGAAAGACTAACTTCTGATAGGCCAAGAAATTTCTCTTTCAAAGAGTGATTGTCCGACAACTCCTCAAGACAGAGAGCGTATGAATTTTATATGCTTCGATAGTGGGAGCTATTATTTACATCATGATATATACACGATCGGATGTGGCATACTCATTAAGAGTAGTGAGCAGATACTAGTTCAATCCAGATGAGAATCACTGGAAGGTCGTAAAGATCATCCTTAAGTATTTGAGAAATACTAAGGATTAGTGACTTATCTATAGAGAATCTGACTTTAAACTTGTGGAGTTTACAGACTCCAATTTTCAATCGGATCATGATGACAGCAAGAATATGTCGGGATATATTTATATCCTAAACAGTAGAGCAATCTGCTGGAAAAGTTTCAAGCAGCACACTGTGGCCGACTCTACTTGTGAGGTAAAATATATCGCAGTATCCTGTTGTGATCCAAGTGGTGTGCCCAAGGCCCAGGGGACCAAGGCTAAGGCCAAGGTCCATCATTCATGAGGGCTTCATGGAGGCTCTAGGGCTAGTTGGGCCCTAGGTTGAAAGGCTGTGGGCCTTTCGGGTTCTTGAGGTCTAGGTTATGTGGGTCTCAAGGGACCAACTCTTTATGGGCCAGGTCTGAGCCCAGGATAGGTGAGATTAGATCGAGTCATGGGTGTACATGGGCTTGGGTTAACCTAATCTCCCATAGAGTTGGTCAAGGGAGTTTTGGGTTTGGGTCACTTGACCCTGTATTTATATATACATGTACTTGTATAGGTTTGATCAAGCCAAAAAATACAGATACTCTTTCTTCCAAATCTCTCTCTCTCTTCTCCCTCTCTCTCCAGCCATTCTCCATGCCCCAGGAGCAAGAAACCCTAGGGTTTCTTGCCGCCAGGTCCTAAAAAGGAAAGAAAAGCAAGGAGGTGCTAGCCCCTTCCCCCTTGCAGCCGCCAACCAGATTGCTCCCCTCCTCTCTTGTAGCCATCCAAATATTAGGTTCAGGATCTGAAATCTCTTAAGAAGAGGTTGGTACAAGTCTCTCTCAGATCTGGAGTTGATCTGAGGTCGTTTGAGGCATGGGTGAGATCTCCATCAATAGATCTACAGGAAAGGCTGCAGCAGGACAGATCTGCAAGGTCTGTCTCCATCTACCTTCTTTCCTATCTAGAATATCCTGCTTCAAGATCTACAAATTGAAAGACATTGGACCAGTCCAGATCTAGTTGGGCACCAGATCTTGGATTTTTTAGAGGTGATTTCAGAGGCATTCTTCATCTAGAACGAAAGGCTGACAAAGAAGACAGCAACCAGGCTGATTTCATCAAGGGCCTTAGATCGAGTCTAGAAGTCTCTAGATCTGTTCGTTGCTGGTTCTACTACACCCAAGGTCCGTGGGAGGAGCCGGGATCGTGCTCCAATAGTTAGTATCAGAGCCACGGTGGTGAGGAAGCGGTTCCAAGCGTGAGAAGTTGAAGATCCCAAGTGCTGAAAATTTTCAGCAAGGTACCATCAAGGTATATTCTACACTTCTTGATTTTATATTGCTTGTTTGGCTTGGATCCAATCATGGGCAGCAATATGAAGGTCGATGTCGAGAAGTTTGATGGCAAAAAAAATTTTTTTGTGTGGAAAATCCGGATGGAGGATCTTCTGGTGCAAGCAGATCTGGATCAGGCTTTAGATGAGAAGCCTAAGGGAATGACAGATAGACAGTGGGCATCGTTGGAGAAGAAAGTATGCTCGGTGATTAGAGGATGTTTGGCGGATGCGGCGTTGTATTCGGTGCTGGAAGAAAAGACCCCGAAGGGCCTTTGGTCAAAGTTGCACACCATGTATATGGGGAAGAATATGTGCAACAAGCTAATGCTGAAGAAGAGGTTGTGCAGTCTTCGGATGCAGGAGGGATCTGATGTGATTGGTCACATTCAGAGGTTCGACCAGTTGTGCACGGAGTTGATGAATATCGGGGTGAAGCTGGATGAGGAGGATAAGTCCCTGTTGCTTTTGTGTTCGCTGCCAGGATCATATGATTCTTTGGTGACTACACTGCTCTACGGCGAGGAGACTCTGGAATATGAGGACATGGTCTCGATGCTGAGGTCTAATGAGTAAAGAGAAAAGTTGACCAGAGATTAGTCTCCCTAGGAGGGTTTGGCAGTAGGGGAGAGGACAGGTAGAGGCAGAGGCAGAGGCAGAAGCAAGTCCAGGGGGCAGTCCAAGTCTAGGAAGGAAAAGAAAGAGATGAAATGCTTCAAGTGCAACGAGTTTGGGCACTTCAAGCGAGAATGTCCACTATGGAAGAGCAAGAAGGGAGAAAGAAGTGGCTCAGAATCAGTGAGTGCAGTTGCTGGGCAGCAGGTGGAGGATGATCTACTTGTGGTATCAGATGGTCACAGGCATTACACAGAGGAGTGGACACTAGACTCTGCGTGCTCACATCACTACACACCACACAGGTCTTGGTTTGCGACATACACCAAGACAGATGAGGGATCAGTGACTCTAGGTGACAATCATCCTTGCAAGGTGGCTGGGATAGGGACAGTCAGGGTGAGGATGTTTGATGGAATTGTGAGGACATTGACAAATGTAAAGCACATCCCGGAGCTGGAAAAGAATCTGATGTCACTTGGCTACTTGGAGCACAGTGGATACAGCTTCAGCAGTAGGGCTAGAAGCGGAGTACTGAACATCTCTAATGGAGCTATAGTAGTGATGAGAGGCAGGAGGTTAGACAATAACCTCTATCGCATGGAGGGATCTATGGTGATCGGAGAGCCTGATGTAGCAGCTGCAGCACAGGACCAGCAGGGGGCTTACAGGATGTGGCACTACCGCCTAGGCCACATGGGTGACAAGGGGCTGAGGGAGTTGAGCAGGAGAGGACTCATCTCTGATCTGGAGGATGGTGCTACAGGAGAGATTTGTGAGCCTTGCCAGATGGGAAAGTAGAGGAGAATTCAGTTCAACATCAGTACAGCCCGCAGTGCAGCCCCTCTAGAGTTAATACACACGGATGTGTGGGGACCAGCCCCAGTTTTAGCTAGGAATGGGGCCAAATACTTCATGACCCTGATTGATGATTTCTCAAGAAAACTCTAGATTTACTTCATGAGAGAGAAGTCAGAGGTCTTCACCAAGTTCAAGATCTGGAGAGCTGAGGTGGAGAAGGAGCAGGGGAGGAGCGTGAAGTGTCTGAGGTCAGACAATGGTGGGGAGTACATCAGCAGAGAGTTTCAGGACTACTGTGAGGAGTGTGGGATCAGGAGACACTTCTCAGTTAAGTGGACTCCACAGCAGAATGGGGTGGCCGAGAGGATGAACAGAATACTTCTGGAAAAGGCACGATGCATGAGGCTACAGGTAGGGCTTCCAAAGGAGTTCTGGGTTTACACAATTGACGCAATGGGTTACTTGGTCAATCGATCACCTCATACCAGGTTGGATGGTAGGCTTCCAGAGGAGGTGTGGTCTGGGAGGATAGTTGGGCTGGACCATCTATGGGTATTTGGGTGCACGGCCTATATGCACATTGGAGCTGGTGAGCGGAGCAAGCTAGACGCCAGATCACATAAGGCGGTGTTTCTAGGCTATCCGTGAGGAGTCAAGGGATACAGGCTATGGGATCCCTTGGAAAAGAAGGTCATCATTAGTTGGGATGTGACTTTTGATGAGGAGTCAGTCCTACGGAGGCAAGCAGGCATGGAGGAGCAGTAGGAGCAGGAGGAGGTCCAGTAGGGCACTGCTGGACAGCTTACCTCTTTGATTTTGCCTCTTGTAGGTACTACGGGAGGACATGACATTCAGGTAGAGAACTTACCTAAGGTGTCTCCATAGGTGGAGAGGACTCGAACGGATGATCGAGGCAGAGAGGTCCAGCAGGAGCGAGCTGGACCGAGGACTGATATCGGTGTTACCCTACACAAGCCCAAGAGGACCATCAGGCAACCGGACCGATATGGCTTCGAGGAGATGCTGTCATATGCCCTGATGACAGTGAATGGAGACCCATATACGTATCAGGAGGCTATTGAGAGCCAGGACAAAGAGCGGTGGGTCCAGGCGATGTCTGAGGAGATGCAGTCTCTCCACAAGAATCAGACGTGACGATTGGTGCAATTGCCACAGGGAAAGAGGCCCATTGGCTGCAAATGGATCTACAATCGTAAGGAAGGGCCTTCAGAGCAGGGAGGTATCAGGTTCAAGGTGAGGTTTGTGGCCAAGGGATACTCCCAGAAGGAAGGCATCGACTTCAGTGAGGTCTTCTCTCCCGTAGTCAGACATACTTCCATCAGAGTGTTGCTGAGAATTATAGCAGCTTAGGATTTAGAGCTGGAGCAGATGGATGTCAAGACGGCATTCCTCCATGGGCATTTGGAGGAGAGGATTTACATGGAGCAGCCACCCAATTTCAGGGATCCAGGATCAGAGGGAAAAGTTTGTTTGTTGTAGAAGTCGCTGTACGGGCTGAAGTAGTCACTGAGGCAATGGTACAAGCGGTTCGACTCCTATGTGCGCAGCATTAGACTTTTCAGGTGTGAGTTTGATCTCTGTGTTTATGTTCAGTCTCTTGAGGATGGTTCTAGGATGTTCCTCCTCTTGTATGTGGATGACATGCTTATAGCATGCAAGAGTAGGAAGGTTGTGCAGGATCTAAAGGCATCCTTATCTCGGGAGTTTGAGATGAAGGATTTGGACCCTGCAAGGAAGATCCTAGGCATGGAGATTTTCAGAGATCGAGCCCGGAGGGTGCTGCATCTATCTCAGGGGGGCTACATACAGAAGATCTTAGAGAGGTTCGGGATGAAGGGAGCAAAGTCGGCGGAGCTGCCACTTGCCGGTCACTTCAGACTCTCAAAGACCATGGCACCACAGACTGAGGTGGAGGCTCAGGAGATGGAGAAGGTCCCTTATGCTTCAGGAGTTGGGAGCTTGATGTATGCGATGGTCTGTTGTAGGCCTAACATCGCTCATGCAGTGAGTCAGGTTAGCAGGTTCATGGTGCAGCCTGGCAAGGAGCACTGGAGAGCTCTAAAGTGGATATTCAGATACCTGGCGGGTTCAGTTGGAGTTGGCATCTGCTACGGACAGCGAGGAGGTGCAGTGGGATACTCTGACATATCCAGGGAGGCTCAAGGACTGATTGGCGGTTATGTAGATGCAGACTTCGATGGAGATGTGGATACCTGGAGGTCTACGATAGGCTTCATCTTTAGCCTGTATGGAGGTCCTATTTCTTGGAGATCGAGTCTGCAGCCTATCACGGCCCTATCCACTACAGAGGTGGAGTACATCAGGCTGACAGAAGTAGCTAAGGAGGCAATTTGGCTGAAGGGTTTGTTGACGGAGATGGGCCTTACTCAGGAGGCCATTAGAGTGCACTGTGACAGCCAGAGTGCACTTCTACTAGCACAGAACTTAGTCTATCATGCAAGAACAAAGCACATCGACATTCGGTATCATCGGATCAGGAAGCTTGTGGAGGATGACGAGGTGGAGCTCGTAAAGGTACACACCAAGAAGAACCCAGCTGATGCACTTACGAAGGTACTTCCACAAGACAGCTTTTAGAGATGTGTTGAGCTGATTCGGTTGATCGATAGAGTGGAGCTGGTTGAGGTCTTGGGACACCAAGGTGGAGATTGTTGTGATCCAGGTGGTGTGCCCAAGACCCAGGGGACTAAGGCTAAGGCCAAGGTCCATCATTCATGAGGGCTTCATGGAGGCTCTAGGGCTAGTTGAGCCCTAGGTTGAAAGGCTGTGGGCCTTTCGGGTTCTTGAGGTCTAGGTTATGTGGGCCTCAAGGGACCAACTCTTTATGGGCCAGGTCTGGGTCCAGGATAGGTGAGATTAGGTTGAGTCATGGGTGTACATGGGCTTGGGTTAACCTAATCTTCCATAGAGTTGGTCAAGGGAGTTTTGGGTTTGGGTCACTTGACCCTGTGTTTATATATACATGTACTTGTATAGGTTTGATCAAGCCAAGAAATACAGATACTCTTTCTCCCAAGTCTCTCTCTCTCTTCTCCTTTTCTCTCCAGCCATTCTCCATGCCCCAGGAGCAAGAAATCCTTGGGTTTCTTGCCGCCAGGTCCTAAAAAAGAATGAAAAGCAAGGAGGCGGTAGCCCCTTCCCCCTTGCAGCCGCCAAACAGATTGCTCCCCTCCTCTCTTGCAGCCACCCAAACATCAGGTCCAAGACCTAAAATCTCTTGAGAAGAGGTTGGTACAAGTCCCTCTCAGATCTGGAGTTGATCTGAGGTCGTTTGAGGTGCGGGTGAGATCTCCATCAACAGATCTACAGGAAAGGCTGCAGCAGGATAGATCTGCAAGGTCTGTCTCCATCTATCTTTTTCTCTATCTAGAATTCCCTGATTTAAGATCTATGAATTGGAAGACTTTGGTCCAGGCCTAATCTAGTTGGGCACCAGATCTTGGATTTTTTAGAGGTGATTTCAGAGGCATTCTTTATCTGGAATGAAAGGCTGACGAAGAAGACAGCAACCAGGCTGATTTCGTCAAGGGCCTTAGATCGAGTCCAGAGGTCTCCAGATCTATTCGTTGCTGGTTCTGCTGCACCCAAGGTCCGTGGGAGGAGCCGGGATCATGCTCCAACACATCCGGTACTATGAAGGAAGCTGTTTGGCTATGCAAGTTCATCAACGAGCTTAGAGTGGCACCTTCCCTTGATGGCCCCATCTTGTTGTACTGCCATAGTACTGGTGCCATTGCTCAAGCAAAGGAACCGAAGTTACATCAGTAGATCAAGCACATTCTGCACCATTTCCACCTGATCTGAAAAATTATAGATCGAGGTAACGTCGAGCTTCAGAAGATCGACGGAAAGGAGAACCTGACTGACCTATTTACTAAAACCCTCAGTGTCAAGAAGTTCGAAGACTACAAATCAAAGATGGGTATACGATACTGTATCGATTGATTTTAGTCTAATTGAGAGTTGTTGGAAATTATATCTCAAAGTCAATCATTAGTCTGTTAATGGTTATACTTATCATTGTAATTGTATATGAATTATTAAATTAATAAATATTATTTGGTTTTCTTATCACTGTGTACATCTCATTTTGAACTTCTATTATGTGATGAAGTCCTTAGGACTATTTGATTCGATATAGGAGGATATATTATTTAGTCCTTAAACCTTAAGTTCATGACCAAATGATATACTATTATTAGGATGATAGCTATATCAAGTATAGGTTGTTGTGTGCCATGTACATTGATTGTTCTCTTAACCAAAGAGTATGGAGACACTAGTATGGCATGCAAGTGAGACGTAGGAGTACATCTCACTGAACATGATCAATTGCTGAGCACTCTTGTGTCAAGAGTAGCTCGTGAAGGATATGGGTATAAGTGTCCCTCCGACCTGAGATCACCACTGTGACTTACAAGCAACTCACTATGCTTTGATGCTGGACTATCTGAATTTTTAATTCAGTAATGAAAGATTTTTAGACATAGTCAAGTACTTGTGAAGTCGGTGTGTGAGTCAAGATGGAATTGACCCCTCCAAATAAGTAGGAGTTAATGTATCAGTGTGTTTCAATTCAGTAAAATCTTGGTTGTGGTAATCCATGTGATGGATTTTAAAAATTGAAATACAATGTGGATGACCATATCAGGGTTGGCACTTAAACTCTAGGTCACCTTGAGCATTTGAGTTAAAGAAATGAATTATACGGTAACCATATGCCAATAGGTTCTTGAATGATGCTTGGCAATTTTTTGACCTATTCGGACGTCGGGTGTCACTGCTAGATGGTCACTTTGATTGGTATAGAAAGATTATTTTCATACTACTAGCTTAGATTTGAACCTATGGGGTCACACTCAAAAGAAGTTTCTGACTAATCATATGGCTGATCAACGATTAAGAATCATTCTAAGATAAAACAGTCAATTCGATTGATGATTAACCCTGTGCAAAAGTTGTAATAAATTAATTCACTAATTATTGATGAATTATAAGAGGATTGATTAGTAATTATATTGTTAATTAATTTAATTTAATTGAATATTAAGGTTTGGATCGAATCTAATTGAATTGGATTCAATTTGGTTTGACCCGATTAGGTCATGAGATGACCTAATCGCTAAGGGTGTTTGGTTCCTGATATGATTAGGACTTAAGATTGATTAATTTTTAATTTGATTAAGATTTAATCAAAGCTATTTTCTACCTAATTAAATTAAATTTAATGGTCTAATTGGGTTTAACCTAATTTGGTTAGATTAACAATCCAATTGGATAAGAAAAATAATTCAAATTTGAATCCCTTGCACCTCATTTATCTGCACCCCCTTATTCTTCATGTAAGAAATATTTTATATGATTTTTTCTCATGCTCAGAAGTCTTTCCCATATCCTCATCTAAGTTTTTTTGAATTAAAAATTGGTTGATTTAAATTTGAGTTCAAATTAGTTTGAATTTGAATGAAAACTTAGAGTCCAAATTGAGTTGGACTCTCCTCATCTGATTTTTTGCACCATTCTGATGTTGTTCAACCCCTCTTTGAGTTTATAAGATAAGGATAAAGTTTGATTAAAATTTTAATTTTAATTTGATTTGAATTTGTGATAAGGATCAACCAACATTTGAATTTGAACCGAAACTACCTTATTCTTATCATTATCTTCCATGGGATGCCAACCTTAAAAGGGGATCAGTTTTATGCAAGATTAGAAGTGATTTTTGATGTAAAAAATTTGAGAGAAGAGACATAAAAAGTTGAGAGTGGGTTGGGCTTTCATGCGTGAGAAACAAAAGAAGTGTTCTTCCTCTCGGGCGTGAGTTGTGGGTTTTAGGGTTTCATCTCTAGGTTTTGTGAGAAAAAAAATACAAGAGTGAGTCTTGTCCAATCTTTCAAACTACCACCTCCTCATAAAGCTTCATCTTCTAATCTAGAAGAGTCTGAGAGATCCAAAGAAAGGAGTTTGGATCAGCCATCCAGAGCTTTCGACACGAGCTAGCACTCCCACAAAGGAAGATCTGATCAGAGTTTCGAGTGGATGATCTGTAGAGGCCGGATGATCTGTGTGACTGCTCAACATTAGTGAGAGCTCCATACCATACTTACCAGCAATGAAGATCATCGATCCATAAAAAGATGATCAGTTCTGAACTCTACCAACATAATCTAAAAGTTAGATCAGATTCAGGACATCGATGTGATCGATGCAGTTTTTTTATTTTATATCAAATTTTATATGTAAATTTTTTATATCATAGATCCTTAATGATAGTTTATATCTGAGCTAAGATATATTTAAAAAATTAAAATATTTAATTTTTTATTATTTCACTGTAAAATTTTAAAAATACATGCTTTGAACTACCTATTTTTCCTTCGGTAATCGATCAAGATATGGCTATCATAAAAGTTTTTCATAAAAGACTTGAGTGAAATGTCCTATATACTTGGTATAAAGATCGATAAAGATAGATCAAAGAGGATGCTTGGCTTGTCCCAATCTAGGTACATAGACTTTGTGTTGAAGATGTTCAACATGGAGGGAACTAAAAGAGGTTACTTACCCATAGGTTATGGCATACAACTCTCTAAGAAGATGTCTCCTAAGATACCTGAAGAGAGAAATAGAATGAGTTCTATTCCTTATGCTTCAGCTGTAGGATCAATAATGTATGCTATGCTGTGTATCAGACTTGATGTAGCTTATGCCTTATAAAAGAATAATATCCTATAAACCAATTGCATATGGGATACGATAGGATGTTTATTATAATTTATCTTCTAGACTCATGTAATTGATATTTATATTAATAAAATAGATATTTTTGATTCATTATATGCGGTATGTTATTATTTTTTAGGATTATAATGAACCCCATAAGTCTGGGCAATGATTTTAGGACCGTGATGAGATCATCCCAATGAGACCTAATTCTCTGATAGTCCTGATCTAAAATATTTTTAGTCATTGGTATATTGAGTCAGAGATCAATGATACAATAAGACTGGCATGTCCTATGTATGCTCAAAACTGAGGGTGGTTGATTTCACAACCACTTGTATAGTGACACTAATACAAAGATAAGATGCTCATTAGAGAATGAGTTCACTGAATTAACCTACGAGAAAATATCAGATGAAGTCTTATTTATATGTCAACTGATGATTCTCTGTCGAAGTTGTGTAACTGATCCTTAGACATGAGATCATCATGGCACCTTATGTACATGAATTCATGTTTTGGTTCACTACCTAACTTGATTCTTTGATTCTTGTGTGAGGTGTTCTAGATATGATGAAGTGTGCATGGAGGTTGTGAGTGATCAATAAGGGATCAGTCACTCCTAATAAGGAGAGCGAATATCCTATGTGATCTTATAGGATGGTGATTCTGAAAGTCTTTGACCAAAGCAGGATGATAATTAAAAAAGAATTTTTAATGTATCATCAACTAAATCATCACTTTCAGATCAAGATACATATAGATAAGTGATTGGGTTTGATATATTTTCATATCCACAGCTTATTTGGGATGTTGTTTGATTGAAGGATTGAATTACACGAGAACTTACCACTGAAGGATATTTTGATAATTTTTATCAAAATTTTAAATCTTTCAGATAGTCATGACACATTGCTAGATATCAATTTTTACTTGTCGACTCATTAGAATTGAAAAAATTTGATTCTAAAATCAATTTGGAAGAGTCTAAGTTGATTGGGACTCTTCGAGTGACCTAATCTTATCAGATTAGGATAACGTCAAAAGTCTGGATCCACTGCTAGTTAGATTTGGAATCCAATGGGTCACATACTTTGAAATTTAACTTTGATATAACTTAATAAGAGTTTAATGCAACTTTTATAGGTTAATTTGATATGCTAGCATATTTTATTAACCCAAGTTTCCAAATTGGTTTAGTTCAAAGTGTTTGAGCTAACCTAGACCAATTGCCTTTGACCTAATGGGATTGGGTCAATTTGGATTGGATCCTTATCCAACTTGAACTAGTTTTAAGTAGAGAATAACTCCTCCATACTCACTAGAATTCATGGCAAAATATAAATGCCGCCCCCTTATTTTTGGCATGTGAAACGAAGAGTCCTTCTTAAAGGCTCTTAATTTTTATGCATTGCCATATTTTCCCAATCAGATCTCCTATATTTTGTTACCAAAATTTATTAGATTTTTTATGACATGTAGAAGAAGGAGAGTTATTCTATTATAAGTTTCTAAAATACCAAAAATTCACTCGATGAATTTATTCACTATATGGGAAGTTAAAGTGCCAAAGGTTGGCGCCCCTTCATCCAATGTGACGTCCCTTGGTTCCCTATTTATAGGGGATGCCCCAAATGGCTGATAGCTGTGATTTTTGATTGAAATCAGAGAGAGAGGATGTGGTAAATATAAAAAAAAAATTGAAAAATTTTTAAGGAAAAAGAAAGAAAAATTTAAGTGGCAAAAGCTGCAAGAAGGGAGGTGAGATTTTTAGCAAGTGTTGCTAGTGTACCCTAAGATTTGATTTTTTTATATATTGAAGATAAAAATTAAATCCTAGGTTATATGACATATGAAGAGTATCTTCTTGGTATCATTCTAGTGGCAAGATCGAAAGCAACTGAACTTTAGCATGATCATGACGTAAGTTCGAAGCCGGCAATGTTCTTGAGAAGACAAGGCTACAGTAGTGCACCAGTTGGAAAGGACCTTGGCCAACTTTTGTGTGGATCACTATTAGAGGACTTCTACCTTGGAGTCTCATGGAAAACACCAATATATTACTTTTTTATTTTGGTAAAAGTATAAAATTTTATTCCTTTTTGCATGCTTGTTTTTGTTTTATCGATATCAGTAAGGTGATTCTAGGATTTAGATTCTGGCTCGATAGTTTTATTTGATAGAGCTATTGATTTGTATGATTTTAAAATTTTTAAAACTTATTTTTCATTGCATGATCGAAATTCAACACCTTGGACATTATAAATAGATTTCAGACTGATCTCGGAGAGGATCATTGAAAAGTTGTAAAAAATATACTCAAGTACTTGAGAAGAACTAGAGATATTTTTCTTATATATGGAGGATATGATTTAAAACTGAAAGGTTATACTGACTCTAGTTTTCAATCTGATCTGGATGATAGCAAATCCATATCGAATAAGCGTTCACCTTGTATGGGGGAGTAGTAAGTTGAAAAAATTTCAAATAACAAATTATTGTTGACTCAGTCACTGAGACTGAGTACATTGCTGCTAGTGAGGCTGCTAAGGAGACCGTCTGGATAAAGAAGTTCATCTCAGAATTGGATATGATTTCGAAAATTGAACAATCAGTGCTCCTTTATTGTGATAATACTAGGATAGTTGCTCAAGCCAAAGAACCGAGATCTCATCATAAATCTAGCACATCCTAAGGTGATTCCATCTCGTTCGGAAGATAGTCAAAAGATATGATATGATTGTGGAGTGAGTTGACACCTAGAACAATATAGCAGACCTATTTCCTAAGGCCTTATCATTGTGGTAGTTTGACCACCATCTAGATTGTATGGGCATCAAGTATAGGGGTGATTAGCTTTAGTGCAAGTAGGAGATTGATAAAATAATATCTTACAAGCCAATCACATATAAGATGCAATGAGATATTTTTTTATTATTTATCTTTCAAACTCATGTATTTGATATTGTTAATTAATAAAATAGATATTTTGATTCATTATATGCTGCATCTTATTATTATTTTTAAGATTATAATGAACTCCATAGGTCTGAACAATCATTTTAGGGTCGTGATGAGATCACGTCAGTAAGATCTAAATCTTTGATAGCTCTGACCTAAAATATTCACAGTCATTGATTCATTGAGTTGGAGATCAATGATAACGGTAAGACTAGCATATCCTATGTATGCTCAATTGTGAGGGTGGTTGATCTCACAACCACTTATATGACAATACTAATACAAGGATATAGGTACTTATTAGAGAATGAATTCACTGAATAAACTTATGAGAAAATATCTGATGGAGTCTTATTTATATGTCAGCTGATTGTTCTCTAGTGGGAGTTGTGCAAGTGATCCTTTGACCTGAGATCACCATAGTATCTTGTGTACGTGAATCCATATTTTGATTTACTTCCTATCTTGGTTCTCTAATTCTTGTGCGGGGTGTTCTAGATGTGGTGAAGTATGTATGAAGATTGTAAGTAGTCAATAAGGGATCAATCACTCTTAATAAGGAGAGAAAATATCTTATGTGATCTCATAGGTTAATGATTCTGAAAGTCTTTGGCCAAAGCGGGACGATAATTAAAAAAAAAAATTTAATATATCATCAACTGAATCATCATCTTCTGATCGAGATATATTTAGATAAGCAATTGAGTTTGACATGATTCCATACCCACAGCTCATCTGGGATGTTGTTTGACTAAAAGATTGAATTACACGATAACTTGCCACTGAAGGGTAGTTTGATAATTTTTATCAAATTTTTATCTCTTCTGAATAGTCATGATATATTACTAGATATCAATCTTGACTTATAAATTTATTAAAATTAAAAAAAATTAATTAAAAATTAATTAAAAAGAGTCTTAGTTAATTGGGATACTTGAGCTGATCTAATCTGATCGGATTAGGATTAGGTCAAGAGTCTGTGTCCACTGCTGGCTAGATTTGAATTCTGATGAGTTATACACTTTGAGATTTGATCTTGATCTAATTTAATTAGGATTTAATATAAATTTTAGAGGTTAATTTAATTTGTTAGCATATTATGTTAACCCAAGTTCCTAATTAGGTTAAGTTCAAAGTGTTTGAGCTAAACTGAACCTATTGCCTTTGACCTAATTGGATTAGGTCTATTTTAATTGGACTTCTACCCAATTTGAAAGAGTTTCAAGCGTGGAAGGACTCCTCCACACCACTCTAGTTGCACACCAAAAAATAAATGCCACCACCCTCTTTTTGCATTAAGAAGAGGAAGAGTCCTTCCTTAAGACTCTTAACCACCTCTTAGTTTTTCTTCGATTTCTTAATTATCACATGCCAAAATTTATTAAGAAAATTATGGGGCATAGAAAAGGAAGAGTCTTTCTGTGTGAAGCCTCTTCTATGCCACTTAATTCATCAAAGAATTAATTTCTCCATGTGAGGAAGTGAAGCATCAAGAGTTGGCGCCCCTTGGGTCTCCTTGCCATCCCTTCTTCACCTATTTAAATGGGACACCTCTTATGGAATAAGGGCTAGATTTTGATGAAAAATTAGAGACCTTGGTATGTGATAAGAGTCCAAAAAATCTAAAAAAAATTAGAGAAAAAGATAAGAAAAAATAGAGTCGAAAAATAAAAAGAAGAAAGCTGAGAAAAATAGGAAGTGAGGTGTGTTTGTCCTAGGGTTTAATTTTTTTATATGTTGAAATACAAAATTGTTGCTCCTTGAATTGATTTTGATGATTACAAAGTATTTGAGGGGGTTACTAATGATTTTCGCTTGGAAAAAGACTTATTGTATTTCAGGGGCAAAATCATAATTTTATCAAATTCTGATTTGAAAACATCAAGAGGAAGAATAGAAAATTTGTGATCCATTGGAGAAAATTTTATAATTTTTGGATGTATATTTTGAAAGATATTCATATTTGTAAAATTGAGTCGACCCCATGAGTCGACTCATGGCACAAAGGGCTGATTGGCAAGCAGAATTTTTTGGCTGGCACAGTCTGTGAGTCAATCCCATGGGTCGACCCCCAGGCATGAGTCAACCTCTGCTGTTTTTAGATCAAAATTATAGAACCATTATTTTCTGCTATTTTCCATAGAGGTCGACCCCATGAGTCGACCCATGAGCATGAGTCGACCCCATGAGTCGACCCCTGTGACAGAAAAGTTCCGCAATGGCTAGTTTTTAACCCATTTTAAGTGCATTTAATGCTCATTTAATGTGGTCTAACGACTCAATTTCAGCCCAGATTACTCTCCACCATTCCTAAAAGTTATGAAAGGAATAAAAAGATGGGAATCAATAAGGAGAAAGATTTTTGAAAAGAGGATTTCAAGCATACTTTTGAGCCCTAAGCAAGAGCCCACTCAAAGCATTCAAGAAGCTTTTAATTCAAGTTCACCAACTCCTCAAGTACTCATTCAAGTCTCCAACCACCTTGAGGAAATCGGAAAGAGCCTTCTTTTATTTGAGTAAAATGTATTTAAAGTCTCATTCGCTCATTAAAGGAGCTTCTTTTGTATTTTCTATGCTATAAATTGTAATACTCTTTGAGTTATTGTTTTTATTTTGGAAGGGTTCCAAAATGTGGGAAGGTTGATCCGAACCTTGAATCGGATTGTATTGGGTTGGCTTGTACCCAGAAAATAAGTGGACTAGCTTGAGATAGCTAGAGTCGGAGGTTCCGACGAGTGTATTCAAGTTGAATACAAGTTAGTGGATTGAAATTCCCAAGTAGGAGCTTGGGGAGTGGATGTAGGTGCAAGGTTGGCACCGAACCACTATAAATCCTCTTGTTTGTGTCGTGCTTAATTGCTCTCCTTTTAGAACTTCTTTATTCTCTTGCATTCTTGCATTTAACCATTAGCCTTGAATCAACTATACTCTCCTTATTTATCTAGCTATTGTTAAACAATCTTCATAAAGTATAAGATAAGTTTAAAATTTTTAGAAACCCAATTCACCCCCCCTCTTGGGTTGCATAGCTGGGCAACAAGTGATATCAGAGCCCGGTGCTCTAGCCCTACTTTGATTTAACCAATCAAAGAGCTAAAGATCTATGGCAACTCAAGTTGGCACTTCTCTAGCCGAGGGGCAGTCCACTAACCGACCTTCACTTTTCAATGGGTCCAACTATACCTATTGGAAAGCTCGGATGAAAATCTTCATTCAAGAACTCGACTATGATATGTGGAGTATCATAGTAAATGGCCCTCACACATCCACTAAAATTATTGATAGTGTGGAATCAGCCAAATTCGAAAAAGATTGGGATGAGGTTGATAAGAAAATGGCCCAACTAAATGCTAAAGCTATGAATTTTTGTATTGTACTCTTGATGCTAATGAATTTAATTGCATTTCAACTTGCTTGTCTACTAAAGAAATATGGGATAGATTAGAAGTAACCCATGAAGGAACTAATCAAGTAAAGGAGTTCAAAATTAACATGCTCGTGCATAAATATGAACTTTTTAAAATGGAGCATGATGAAACTATAACTGAAATGTTTACTCATTTTACTGATATTATAAATAGTTTAAAGAGTCTTGGTAAGTCCTATTCTAACAGTGAGCTCGTAAGAAAGATTCTCAAGTCCTTATCAAGAACTTGGAAAGCCAAAGTGACCGCTATCCAAGAAGCCAAAGATCTGAACATCCTACCTTTGGAAGAGCTTCTTGGATCACTGATGACACATGAGCTGAGAATGAAACAACATCAAGAGGAAGAAGTCAAAAAGAAGAGAACAATCACCCTCAAATCCACAGCTCAACTTGATGAAGAAACTGATGACACTAAAAATGAAGAGCGGGATGAAGAGATGGCTCTCATTACTAGAAGGTTCAAGAAGTTTTTAAGGAAAAGAAAATAAGGAATGAGGAAGAGGCCACTCACAAAAGGGGAATATAGCAAAGAAAAGGATAAAGACCAACCCCTTATCTGCTATGAATGCAAGAAATCAGGACACTTCAAGTCTGAATGCCCACAACTGAAGAAGGGTCCCAAGAAGTACAAGAAGAAGGCCATGATGGCCACTTGGAGTGGAAGTGATGACTCAAGCTCCGAAGAGGAAGACTCAACTAAACAAGCCAACTTGTGCCTTATGGCACATGAAAATGAGGTGTGTCTAGCATCCCAAGGAGCAAACAGAAAATGGTATCTTGATAGCGGATGCTCGAGACACATGACTGGTGATGAATCCCAATTCATCACACTTGATGCTAAAAATGGAGGGATGATCACCTTTGGAGATAATGGTAAAGGAAAGATCATCGGTATAGGTAACATTGGTATCACTCCCTCCAAGTACATTGAAAATATTTTGTTAGTAGATGGTTTAAAGCATAATTTACTAAGTATTAGTCAATTTTATGATAAAAGATATAAAATTATTTTTAAATCTTCTGTTTGCATTGTAACTAGTCCTATTAATGAAGGCATTAAATTTGTTGGACATAGACATGGTAATATTTATATGATAGATTTGAATGATCTATCCAAGATAAACATGAAATGCCTAGTATCCTTGAATGCCAAGATTAATGAGACTAGTTGGCTTTGGCATCGTAGGCTTGCACATATTAGCATGCATTCACTTTCAAAACTCATTAAGAAGAAATTGGTTCTTGGTTTGCCAAAATTAAACTTTGAAAAGGATAGAATCTGTGATGCATGCCAACTAGGTAAACAAACAAGAGTTTCATTCAAATTTAAAAATATTGTTTCAACTTATAGACCATTAGAGCTATTGCACATGGATTTATTTGGACCTACTAGAACTACTAGTCTAGGAGGAAAACGATATGGTTTTATAATTATTGATGATTTCTCTCATTTTACATGGATTTTCTTTTTGGCACACAAGGATGAAACTTTTCAAGTTTTCTCTAAATTTTATCGAAAAGTCATAAATGAGAAAGAATTTTTAATTCAAAATATTCGAAGTGATCATGGAACCGAATTTGAAAATCAAGACTTTAAAAAATTTTGTGATGAAAAAAGAATAGGCCATAATTTTTCTGCACCTAGGACACCCCAACAAAATGGAGTAGTAGAAAGAAAAAATAGAACCCTTGAAGAAATGGCTCGTACCATACTATGTGAAAGCAACCTTCCAAGATACTTTTGGGCGGAAGCTATTAACACAGCATGTTACATTTTAAATCATGCTTTAATTAGATAAATTTTAAAGAAAACCCCCCTATGAGCTTTGGAAAGGAAGAAAACCTAATATTGCATATTTTCATATTTTTGGTTGTCGATGTTTTGTGTTAAACAATGGTAAAGAAAGACTTGAAAATTTTGATGCAAAATCCGATGAAGTAATCTTTCTTGGTTACTCCTCCTCTAGTAAAGCTTTTAGAGTTTTTAACAAAAGAACCTTAGTAGTAGAGGAGTCAATACATGTTGTCTTTGATGAAACTAACGATCTTCCTTCAAGAAAGAATGAAGGTGTTGATGATGTAGACCCTCTTATAGAAGGGATGAAGGAGATCACTCTGAAAGATTCAACAATTCAAGATGATGAGGAACATGAAGACAAACAGGATGAGGGAGGTGAAGAACAACAAGAACAACATCAAGATATAAATGATCTACCCAAAGAATGAAGGTATGTTCACAATCACCCCAAGGAACTAATTATTGGTGATCCTTCACAGGGTGTAAGAACTCGTTCTTCACTTAAAAATGTATTCAATCATTTTGCCTTTGTCTCTCATCTTGAACCTAAAACCATTGAAGAAGCTGAAAAAGATTATAACTGGATTAATGTAATGCAAGAAGAACTTAATCAATTTGAAAAAAATAATGTATGGACTTTAGTATCAAGATCTAAAAATTATTCAATAATTGGCACAAAATAGGTTTTTAGGAATAAATTAGATGAATATGGAAATGTAATAAGAAATAAAGCAAGATTGGTTGCTAAAGGTTATAATCAAGAAGAAGGAATTGATTTTGATGAGACCTTTGCACCTGTTGCTAGATTAGAGGCAATTAGACTTCTACTTGCATATACTTGCTTTATGAAATTTAAATTATTCTAAATGGATGTCAAAAGTATTTTTTTAAATAGATATATTGGTGAAGAAGTCTATGTAGAACAACCCCCAGGTTATGAAAATCATGCTTTTCCTAATCATGTTTTTAAATTAAATAAAGCTCTATATGGTTTGAAACAAGCACCCAGGGCTTGGTATGAAAGGCTAAGCAAATTTTTACTTAATAATAATTTTTCAAGAGGTAATGTAGACACAACCCTTTTTCTTAAAAAAAATCAAGATGATATATTAGTTATACAAATATATGTTGATGACATTATTTTTGGATCTACTAATGAAACTCTTTGTCAAGATTTTGCAAAGCTCATGTAGGGGGAGTTCGAGATGAGCATGATGGAAGAACTTACATTCTTCCTCGGACTCCAAATCAAACAAACAAAGGAAGGAATCTCCATCATCCAAAGCAAGTACACAAGAAAATTACTCAAAAGATTTGGAATGAAGAACTCCAAAGTAATTGGCACACCCATGAGCCCTTCATGTAAGCTTGACAAGGATGAAGAAGGTAAAAGTGTAGACTTAAAATTTTATAGAGATATGATTGGCTCTTTACTATATTTAACTGCTAGTAGATCTGATATTATGTTTAGTGTTTGTCTTTGTGTTCGATTTCAATCAAATCCAAAAGAATCACACTTGAATGCAGTTAAAAGAATCTTTAGATATTTAAATGGTACACAAACTCTAAGATTATGGTACTCTAAGGACTCATTAATTGACTTAATAGGATATTCAGATGCTGATTTTGCTGGATGTAGATTAGATAGAAAAAGTACTAGTGAAACTTGCCAATTTTTTGGAGTTAACCTAATCTCCTAGTTTAGTAAGAAACAAAATTCGGTAGCACTGTCTACGGCTGAGACCGAATACATTGCAGCCGGAAGTTGTTGTGCTCAAATCTTGTGGATTAAGCAACAACTCGAAGATTTTGGTATCAAACTTAATGAAACTCCCATAAGATGTGATAACACTAATGCTATAAATCTTACTAAAAATCCAATTCAGCATTCTAGGTCTAAACATATTGAAATCAGACATCATTTCATAAGAGAACATGTTCAAAATAAAGACATAATTCTTGACTATGTTTGTACTGAAAAATAATTAGCCGACATCTTTACAAAGGCCCTAAGTGAAGATAGATTTTGTGAAATTAGGAGAGAACTAGGAATCCTTGATCCATCTGCTTAAATGTCTCTCTGATCCCAAGGGATCAATATCAAAAACTCTTTGAACTCAATTCTCATCATTTCTCTTGGGCTTAAAAGCTCAAAATTATTATTCTCATAATTGATCATTGAGTAAATATCCTTCTCCTAAAGTTTCAAATTTTTTGAAAATTGTTTCATCATTTTTCTGAATTTCTATGAGCCATGAGTCGACCCCTAGGGTCGACCCAAGGGCAAACTTGTAATTTTTGGCCAAATCCCACGGGTTCTCTCTCTTTTTGTTGAAAATCCCTCCTTGAGCCGACCCGACTCATTGTCTTCTTCCTTCCTCCAAGCCATAGGTCCCCTTCTCTTCTTCTCCAAACCCAAGTTTTCCCTCAAGACTCTTCTCCCACCGCCTCTTACACCTCAAATCGACCCTTAGGAACCAAGTTCCTCCCCTTCTCCCTCTTCATCTGGAGCGGTTTGAGCGTGCCCTAGATTCTACCCGTCTCTTCCAAATCGGGGTATCACTCCTCCAAAAATCTCTATCCTTCCACTAGAAACTCTTCATCTCACCCTCACATTTGCTCTCCCAAACTCTATGCTAGTCTTGTCAGTGCAAATGGCTCCAAAAATGAAGCTCCCACAAAGAAGAAAATCGATCCACGGGATGGAAGAGGGCTTGCGTCGGAAGAGACAGGCAACCGAGACCTCTTCAGCTTCAATCCCTGCTCCAGCATCTGCTCCAGCTACCTCTCGATCTCCAATAAGCCCCAGTAAGATTCCCTTATCTGATAGGAAGGTAGAACCTGAGAAAAACATAGATTTCAGATTTTTTGAAAAGGAGGGGTTCTCTATCGGATCAAAAATCAAGGATCAAGGTTAAGAATTCTACTACTCACTTAAAGAAATTACCTATGTGGATCTGGTTAGAAAATTTTATCTGAACTTGAGCTATGGTAATGAAATAGTAAGATCCACTGTTAAGGGTATAGAAATCAGTCTAGATCCTATGCTTCTGGGAGAAATTCTTCATTTACCCTGTGAGGGATACACAAATATGGAACTCCCAGTTAAGGAGGAGGAAATTAATGTGATTCTAGGAAGAACCTTCTCGGGAAGCCTAAACAAATTAGAGGCCAAGATGCTCTCCATTGAGATGAGGATACTACATCAAATGGTAACTAAATTATTCTTCCCTAGAAGTGGTAGACATGATCTCCTCTCAAGCTGAGACATCTGCATTATGTATCATGTTGTTACTCAAACCCCCCTAAACCTCCCAGCATTAATGATAGAAGCTATGAGAGAAACCCTGAATAGATCCAAGGCACATCTGCCTTTCGGTATGGCCCTCACTTTAGTATTCAGGAGTTTTAGAATCAGCTTTAAGGGGGAGGTAGTAGCTAGGCTTTCTCACTCTGACACCATCAACCGCCATACTTTGCACCGTATGGGCTTTACTAAGACAGATGGTGGTTGGACTAAAGGTGTGGAAGAGAGAGCTGAGGACAGAGCTGAGGAAAAAGGACCACCCTCATCCCTCCGTGATCTCAGGGCAGCATCTCCAGACATTTAGTTCATTTCGGATCACGAGGCAGGCCCATCAGAGTCTGTGAGGAGGCACACTCCAGTCAAGCAGCCGACAGCAGAGCACTTTCCTCAGAGATCAAATTGGCTGACGATCAGATAGAGATGATCTCTCAGCGTGTAGCTTCCTTACTATCTCGATAGTTGGGTACTTCAGCTTTTACACAGGGATCCATATCTCACGATGTATCTGATCAGACACTGATCCCTCACATCTCCACTGTCTTCCAGATGATTACAGATCAGTCAGTTCGCATTCAGCAGCTTGAAGATTGTGTGGTGAGACTGACTGCCAGAGTATTCGACTTGCAGAGGCAAGTACTGGATCTAGCCCATCCACAGCCACATGAGGACATCACTGAGGTCTCAGACCTATCTGCGAAGGCAGCCAGACTTAGAAGAGTCTTGGAGAGCGGATTTAACTTTTTGAGGAGAGAGATCAGAGGCTCTAGTGAGCATGCTTCCACCCAGTTCACTGCACTGCTACAGTCTATTTCGAGAGCCTTAAACCTTCTGGACACTATCAGACTCTCTCTTGTAGCTCAGTCTTTTGCTTCTCAGCCTTCAGGATCTTCTCACCCATCCACTCGTGCTGGCACCTCCACCCGTGGCAGAGGTAGACGCGGTCGAGGTCAAGCTCGAGGACATGATCCTTCATCTCCTCACCCCATCTCTGATTCATCTGACTCTGATCCATCCAGTCATGATCTCTACTAGATCCTGTGTAGTTAGTCTTCTCTTTAGTTTTAGTCTAGGATCTATCTTTTGGGCTATGTAATGATGTTGACTGATTGACTTTTGTATTTTGAATTACCTCATATGTATTGGAACAACTATGTAATCAGTCACTTTTTGATTATAAATACATATACTCTTTGACTTTCAATGAATGACTTTTGAATTAAGTTGCTTTTAATTATGAGTATGCAAAATAACTCATATCCATGATGTAAAATACTATGAATTGCAATATGGTATCCAATTGGTATATCTTTTATGTTTGCTATATTAAGGGGGAGCAAAATAATAAGCAATAGAGAAATAAGCAATCAAGAGCTAAAGAAGTAAAATTGATCCCATCAAAAAGAAGGAATCGAGAAAAAGGGGGAGTAAAGAATCTTTGTTGATGCTGTCAAAAAGGGAGAGTAAAGAATCAAAAGCAAAAACAAATTGTTAAGCAAATTTTCAAATTGTTAAGCAAATGAGCAAATTTTCAAATTGTTAAGCAAATGAGCAAATTTTCAAATTGTTAGGCAAATGAGAAAATTTTTAAATTGTTAGGCAAAGTAACAAATTTTCAAATTGTTAGGCAAATGAGCAATATAAGCAAATGGGCACATGTGTCATATGCCAAAGAATCCAAATCAGCTCTTCTTTCCAAGCAAATGCATTTATAAGCAATTTTCAAATTGGTAGCAAATTTCACATTTATCTTCAAACTACTTATGATGCATTTCATTCCAATACTTGGCTATAATATTTAAATAATGCATCTTCATAAATTTAAAATTTATGTTCAATGCTTTATATATGCTTTTGCTCAAGTGTTTTGTCATCATAAAAAAGGGAAAGATTGTTGCTCCTTGAATTGATTTTGATGATTACAAAGTATTTGAAGGGGTTACTAATGATTTTCACTTGAAAAAAGACTTATTGTATTTCAGAGGCAAAATCATAATTTTATCAAATTCTAATTTGAAAACATCAAGAGGAAGAACAGAAGATTTGTGATCCATTAGAGAAAATTTTATAATTTTTGGATGTGTATTTTGAAGGATATTCATGTTTGTAAAATTGAGTCGACCCCATGAGTCGACTCATGGCACAAAGGGCTGATTGACACGCAGAATTTTTTGGCTGGCACAGTCTGTGAGTCGACCCCATGGGTCGACCCCTAGGCATGAGTCGACCCCATGAGTCGACCTCTACTGTTTTTAGGCCAAAATTATAGAACAATTATTTTCTGTTGTTTTCCACAGAGGTCGACCCCATGAGTCAACCCATGAGCATGAGTCGACCCCATGAGTCGACCCCTGTGATGGGAAAGTTCCACAACGGCTAATTTTTAACCTATTTTAAGTATATTTAATGCTCATTTAATGTGGTCTAACGGCTCTATTTCAGCCCAGATTACTCTCCACCATTCCTAAAAGTTATAAAAGGAACAAAAAGGTGGGAATCAACAAGAAGAAAGATTTTTGAAAAGAAGATTTCAAGCATACTTTTCAGCCCTAAGCAAGAGTCCACTCAAAGCATTCAAGAAGTTTTTAATTCAAGTTCACCAACTCCTCAAGTGCTCATTCAAGTCTCCAACCACCTTGAGGAAATTGGAAAGAGCCTTCTTCTATTTGAGTACAGTGTATTTAAAGCCTCATTCGCTTATTAAAGGAGCTTCTTTTGTATTTTCTGTGCTATAAATTGTAATACTCTTTTGAGTTATTGTTTTTATTTTGGAAGGGTTCCAAAATATGGGAAGGTTGATCCAAACCTTGAATCAGATTGTATTGGGTTGGCTTGTACCCGAAAAATAAGTAGACTAGCTTGAGATAGCTAGAGTCAGAGGTTCCGACGAGTGTATTCAAGTTGAATACAAGTTAGTGGATTGAAATTCCCAAGTAGGAGCTTGGGGAGTGGATGTAGGTGCAAGGTTGGCACCGAACCACTATAAATTCTCTTATTTGTGTCGTGCTTAATTGCTCTCCTTTTAGAACTTCTTTATTCTCTTATATTCTTGTATTTAACCATTAGCCTTGAATCAACTATACTCTCCTTATTTATCTAGCTATTGTTAAACAATCTTCATAAGGTATAAGATAAGTTTAAAATTTTTAGAAATCCAATTCACCCTCCCTCTTGGGTTGCATAGCTGGGCAACAAAAATCAAATCTTAGGTTGTGAGATTTCTAGAGAGAATTCTCTTGGTGTAATCCTAGTAGAGAAATCGAAGGCAATAGTGCATTGGTGTAATCGTTCGTGGAGAAAGTAGCTTGTAGTGTTCTTGTGAAGAAAAGGCTGCAGTGGTGCATCGGTTGGAAAGAATCTTAACCATCTTCCATATGGATCACCATTGGAGGACTTCTGCTTTGGAGTCTTGTGGAGATCATCTTCTTACCATACTGTTCATTTGAGAAAGTATAAATTTCTAACTCTTTGCATGTTTGAATTTTATTTTGTTCGACATCTATAAGGTGATTCTAGAGTTTGAGTTTTGGTTAGACAGTTTTAATTGTTAAAGCTTTCGATTTACCTGTCAAAAATTTTTAAAATTCATATTCTACTGCATGATCGAAATCCAATACTTCTGCAATCATACCACCTCCTTTGCAGCATCGGATGCAGCAATGTATTCTACTTCGCATACAAAATCGACCATAATATATTGCTTGGAACTCTTCCAGCATATTGCTCCTCCATTTAAGATAAATACGTAATCCGATATGCTTTTACTGTCATCATGGTCTGACTGAAAACTAAAATCAGTATATCCCATAAGTTTCAAATCAGTGTCCTCATAGATAAATCATTGGTCCGTAGTATTTTTTAAATACTTAAGGATTATCTTCACAACCTTCCAATAGTTTTCACCCAGATCAGACTGATATCTACTCACTATCCCTAGTGAATAGGCCACATCCGATCTCATACATGTTATGGGGTACTTGATAGACCCCACTGTCAAAGCATATGGAATTCTATTCATACAATCTCTCTCCTGAGGGGTTGTCGGATAATCCTTCTTAGAGAGTAATTTTATGATCTATCGACAGATAGCCTTTCTTAGAATTCTCTATGTTGAATCATTTCAACATGGTATCGATATATGTGGATTGAAACAATTCAAGCAACTTTCTAGATCTATCTCTATAGATCTTCATCCCTAGGATGTAGGATGCTTCTCCCAAATCTTTCATGGAGAACTGTGATGAGAGCCATAGCTTCACACTCTGCAAAGCTGGGATGATATTTTCTATTAATAGTATGTTATCTATATACAGTACAAGAAAGATGACTACAAAATCGTTAACCCATTTATAAATGCAAGGCTCTTCTCCATTACTAACGAAGCTATATATTTTGATCACCTTATCAAAACACATGTTCTACTCCTAGATGCTTGTTTTAGTCCATAGATGGACCTATTTAGTTTGCACACCTTAGATTCACCTGTGGATGTGAATCCTTTAAGTTGTATCATATACACCTCTTTTTCTAGCTTTCCAATTAAGAAAGTGATTTTGACATCTATTTATCAGATCTCATAATCTAAGTGTGCTGTTATCGTAAGCATAATTTGAATGGACTTGAGTATTGTCACTTGTGAGAATGTCTCATCATAGTCAATACCATAATGCTGACAATAATCCTTGACAATTAGATGAACTTTATAGGTCTCTACTTTCTCATATGTTCCTCTTTTTTTTAAAAAAATCTACTTGCATCCTATGGATTTTATCTCTTCGGACGGATTAACTAGTGTCCATACATCATTGATCTCTATGAACTCTATTTTGGATTTTATGACCTCAAGCCACTTTTGAGAGTCGGACCTTTGGATGGCTTTCATATAGGTAATCAGATCCTCATCATTCTCATCTAATTTGATAAGATCACTATTTTGGATCAAAAAATCATAGTATCTATCCGATTGATATGGTACTCTATTGAATCTCCTTAATAGTGCCTCTACGGCTTCAAATTTGATTCTCCAATCAAATTTAATTCTTGTGTGCCGGTTCTTCTACCTCATGAACTTCACCAAGTTTAATTTTGCTGGCATTAATTTTTTTTCTAAGGAACTCTTTTTTCAAAAAGAGTATCCTGCTGCTGACGAATATCTTCAGTTCTTTAGCGAGGTAGAAGTAGTATCCTTTAGTTTTCTTTGGATACTTTACAAACAAGTATTTATCAGACTTTGATCCAAGCTTACCTGTCTTTAGACGTTTGACATAAGCTGGACACCTCCAAACCCAAAAGTGTGAGAGCACTGACTAGCCTATGCCCTGTCCACATCTTATATGGAGTTTTATCGACAGACTTGCTTGAAACCTTGTTAAGAATATAACAGGCAGTTTCAGAAGCATATCCTCGAAAGAAGATTGGCAGATTAGCAAATCCTATCATGGATCGAACTATGTCTAATCAGGTTCAATTCCTCCTTTCAGACACCCCATTATGTTGTGGTGTTCTCAAAGAGGTCCACTGAGAGAATCCCATTCTCCTCTAAATATATCAGAAAATCACTGGTAAGGTATTCACCTCCTTGGTATGATCAAAGAGTTTTAATACTCTTTTCAGTCTATTTTTTTACTTTACTATGGAATCATTTGAACATTTCAAATGATTGAGATTTATGTTTCATAAGATAGACATACCCATATCTCGATAGATCATCTGTATATATAATTAAGTAATAGTATCTTCCTCTGATAGCTATGTTCATGAATCCACATACATCACTATGTATTAGACCTAAAATATTATTGGCTCGTTCATTTTTTCTCTTAAAAGATAACTTGATCATCTTACTAAGTAGACAGGATTCACAGATCGGTAATGATTCACAATCATTAATTTTAAGGATATCCTCCTTGATTAATCTATTTATCTTGTTCTTATTCATATGACCTAGCCTACAATACCAAAGGTAAGAATCACTGATATTATCTATCCTAGGATATTTGTTTGATGTGTACATTACACCAACAGACTATGATAATATATATATACTATATTTTAATTATCCATACATAATTGTACTATCATTCATAATAATATCACAAAAATCATCCTTTATTAAAAATTTAAAATCATGTTTAGCCAAAAGACCTACAAAAATGATATTCGTCAAAAAGAAACGACAATAATGACACTTATCTAATATGACACTATTGGACTCGAAAACAAGCTGCATAGTTCCTAATGCTAGAACTAGAACAAGGCTTCCATCTTTAACGTTCAGGAACCACTCACCTTCTCTAAATTTTTTACTGACCTGCAGTCCCTATAATGAATTACAAATATTAATCAAACTTTTAGTATCCAATACCCAAGTAGTAGTATCACAAACAAAAAAATTACAAGGAGTTATCATATAAATACCTTGCGAAGCAACGATTGCTTGTTTCTTTTGTTCTTTAGCCTGTTTGGATCAAGGGAAGCTATATAAGTCAGACAATTTTTTTTTCAATGATCCAGCTTCTTACAAAAGAAGCATTCTGTCTAGCTCTTATCGACTTTCAACTTTTTGTTCTACTCATATTTAGGATCATCGGCATGTTTCTTCTGCACCTTCTTCTTCTTTCCTCTCTTAGAGGATCGATGACCTACAGATGAACCTTCTACTACATGCACCAGCTCCTTCTGGAGCTGATGGTCCTTCTCGAACGTCTGCAGCAATCCTAGCAAACCATGATGGTTACTGTAGGCTTGATCATTCTATAATAACTCAAAAAGGATAGATAGAATTTTGGTAGCAAATTGAAGATAGCATCCTTGTCTAACTATTCATGCAATGAAAAGTCAAGTTTGCTCAAGCATTCAATCTGCTCGATCATGTATAATACATAATTAGTGACTGACGCCTCCTCTCGCATACGGGCATTGAACACTATGCAAAAAATTTTGTATCTCTTCGCATCCTTAGGGATATCGAAGGACTCATTCAATATTTGAATCATATCTTCTGATTGCGTATCCTTGAACTTATAGCTAAATTCATTGTTCATGGCTACTCTCATAATACAATGCATCATCGTGCGGTCACTGAGCCACTTCAAATAAGTATCTCTCATATCACGGGGTGCATTGGCAGTAGATTCTTCAGTTGATGGATCCGTAATCACATATAGGATCCTCTCGTACTTCAAAATGATCTTCAACTTTCGATACTAGCTATCGAAGTTAGATCCAGTAAGCTTATCACTGTCCAACAGCGAACGAAGTGATAGTGTGTTCGCCATAGCTAAAAAGAAGAAATATAAACTATTAGTATATTAATTATTTTAATCCTAAAGATATGGACTTTTTAATCTTAAAGATATGGACTTGAGTCTAAAAGTTCTCTTACTATTTTATACAAATTGGTAGCCTCTACCTCTAATTTGAGAAATTACATTAATTTTTTAGTGGGTACTAGAATCCGCACAGAGTGCATTCAGGCCCGAGTGTAGTTCGAAAAATCTTAGTGCAACTATAGGTGGTTCATAACCAATTATTTCTCTAAATAACTTCTAGCAATTAGATTTTGCCCTAGATATCTCTTCAATAGGCATGTGGCACCTCCACTAAAAATCTTGGTTAGGTCCAACCATTAACATGACTACACCAAGCACATCCAACAAATGAATGTCTAGATCTGAGTGTAGCTCGGCCAATCTGAGCATTGATCTGAAGGGCACAACAAGATGGTCATATGATGAATGATAATTTCAATACCCAATAGATACCGGTGTGTGGTGCCTCCAATACCTATTTGGAATATTGGACTCATTAACACACACTTTAATGGGAGGCTATGAACAAGTTATCTCCATAACTGTATCATCTTAAAGATCTAATAATTTAAAAAATTTGATTTTATTAATTTGAGAATAAGAGAAGAAATTGATCTGTAAGTCATAAATCCTCCTACTGACTTCACTAAGTCATGTAGAAGATTAGAAACAAGCTGGTTTAAAGACACCTGAATCAGTCATCCTGATTTACCTCAATAGCATGGGTCAACTCAAATCGACTAGTGATCTAATCAAAACATAATCTATCACGTTGTCAGGTAAATGAGATCGGTGGGAGGGATATGCCATTAACCTACCGTAGATGCCATCTAGGTGAGTAGCTCCCAATTAATAACCACTTGATCAAAACTGCCAAACTTACCTTAGACACCAACTGATTAATTAGTTTCAATTTGGTTCATCAGAAGATTCGGGCTCAATCACTGAGCCATAATCATGGTCCATTTAGTAAGGTCAAAAATATGGACTTGATCAAACTTCAACTATTGAGATTGATCTAGAGAAATTTTGACCTAATCTAATTCAACTCTTGATTAGATTTAATCAATTTTTTAATTTAGTCCATATTTATTTCTAACCCTACATCTAATCCAATGGAAGGACTTGATTCATACTAACCCATTATCCATTGATTTATATGGTGTCTTAATAATCTTCAATTCTTAAATCTAGTTCATTTAAATTTAATTTCAAATTAAGTATGTGAAATGTGTGTTTCAATTTGTAGAACTATTACACTAGGATTTCAAGTGAAGCATACCATATGTTTCATATCATGAAAATAAATTTTCATATCAATGTTTAACAATTAAACATGTATAAGTGTGACCTAAACTTCATACATACATCACATGTATCATGAATACTTTTAGATTACTATCAATTATATCTAATGTAACATGCTTTTTAGATTTTAAAATAATTTTATATATAAATTTATTTAATTGTAATGAGTCATAAATTACTTTAGATCTAATCTAAATTTATTTATGATCAAAATAATTTAAAAAAAATCTATTCGCTCTTTTTTCATAAAATTAGACCACAATGACACCCCAATACATCATAATAGAATCCATCGAATGGACAAGAGAGGAAGATTAATTCTTCTATCTCTTATAACCGAATGATCTGATGATCTCATCAATTTGAGTACTGAGCTACTAAGATCTAAAATCTTATTTCAAACAAGATTACATCAACATGTAATTTGATAATATTTTATGTCATGAACATGACTTTAATCTTGTTGGTACAGAATTCCACCGAAGCCGGAGTTGCTGGAGTCGAGATGACCACGGCCGCCACCGAGACCTACAAGGAAAGTCTAAACTGGAGTTGGGGGTGCTCCGGCAAGACCCTCCGATGCTCAAGTCAGTACTCTGCTTCAACAGAAATGGAGTGCTCGAGTGAGAATTTTAGCAGAGTTTGGAGATAAAATTTTGAGCTTAGAGAAGAACATATCTGGGGATTCCTTTTTATAGACGGAGAGCATAACTGATTGACAGCGACGTCTGTAACCGTCTGGTAGTGGGTCGTTTAGAGCCGCGCGAAGTTTGTTACGGAGAGTAGTGGCGTCAAGGGTCGTTCAGGGCCACGTAGAGTTTGTTACGGAGAGTGAAGTGGTGTCCATTGTCACGACTTGCCAGGGAGTGGTGGAGCCATGTGAAATCCGTTACAGAGAGTGGAGTAGGGTAGTGGCCATTATCGTGACTTGCCAGAGAGTTCGGATCTGTCGGTTGGAGCTCGGCTGGGATATCTGATGGAGCGGAATGACTCTCTACCTGTCGATCTAAAAGAAGCTCGAATATTTTTTAGGCTACTGACGAATCTACTGTTGTCGGATGCCTTAGGCACTGATGCTACAAACGAGAGTCATCTGCTGTAGAAGCTCGGATGGAGCCTTTCTGTTGGTGAAGTCCGGTAGGAGTCTGGTTGCTAGGGAAGTTCGTCTGGGATTTGCCTGATGTGGAAGATCGTCTGAAGATTATTCATCGAAGAAGTCCGATTTCATGAGGAATCTGGCGGAGGGTCGGCCGGTGGTGGACCTCGGATGGCGTTGGGGAGGTTTGACAGACACCGAAGGTGATTGATCGTTGCAGAAATCTAATTGCTGGAGCCCATCTATTGTAGAAGCTTGGTCGAAGATCGGTTGTCATGGGGGCTCGAAGTAGCGACCCGATCGGTGGATCCTATCCCATCGTAGAAGCTCATCCGAGATTCGACTACGAAGAAGCTCAGCTGAAGTCTACCTGTAATAGAAGTTCGAAAGAAATTTGTTTACAGTAGAGGCTCAAATAGAATTTGCTTACAGTAGATATCCAGGATAGACCGCCCGCTGTAGGAGTTCGGAGTAGACTGCTCGTAGTAGAAGTTCAGAGTAGACCGTTCGTAGTAGAAGTTCGGAGTAGACCGCTCGTAGTAGAAGTTCGGCTCTCGCAGGAGCTCGATTGAAATTCTGAAGGTGATCGACCGCCGTAGAAACTTGGATGGAGTCTGATTACTGTAGAAATCTTATTGTCAGGGAAGCTCGGATATTGATGAAGTCCGGAAGAAGTTCAGAGAATAGTTGATCACTGTAGAAGGTCGGCTGATAGTGAGGCCCAGAGAGCTTTTGGAGTGGCCCGGTAGATGGATGGAGAAGCTAATTGTCAGAGAAGTTCGGATGGTATTATGGAAGCTCGGACGGTCGAGAGGGTTCAGAGAGACGCTACACAAAATCGAAAGCCGAAAAGGTCCTGGAAGGGTCGGTCTTTTACAAACTTCGATCGGGGGGTATTTTATACCCAACACCAGTCTCCCTACTTTCAAGTTCGGGTTCTGAATGAAGGAAGTACAGAGAAATTCTCACGACTGAAGTTGCCCCCCTCGATTTTCGCACTCGATGGTTGTCAGATATTTTGACGTTCGGCATGCTGGTACTGGAGCCTCTTCGGAAAAGATTTTTCTTTTTGGAATTTTCACTGGAGCACTGCCTTAGGTACGATGCAATAATGGTTTTACCAATTGTCGGCTACCTCCAGCCGCTTGTCACAGTGAGTGGGCCACGCGGTGGTTATAGACTGGCCAGAGGAGTCCTGCAGTCATTATTGCACCAGACCCCGTCACCTATTTAAACCCGCCTCCCCCTTTCGGGGATCTCACTTTGCATGGGAGTTCCTTCGGCCCCTCCATTGCCGATATGGATGCAGATGCGGCTTGGATGTCAGCCAAGAGTCTCAAAGCCCACAAGAGGGAAGGCACTGCAGCTTTCAGGTTGGCGAAGAAGGCGAGGGTAGAAGAGACAGATCCGGCTGCATTTTGCCTTGATCGCCCAGAGCCCGCGCTTGTGGCACATCCTCGAGCGCGAGTACTTTCCGATCCTGCAGAGGGGGGAAGCCAAAGGGGGACTGAAAGAAGAAGTCAGAAAGAAGGAGAAACCCGATCTCAGGAAGAAAGTCATGCCTGCCATCATTGTGAGGCAGCGGAAGCCATGGTGCAAAAAGGACGGCATCTACATGTACTTCGAAGATAATGCTGGACTAATTGTTAATCCAAAGGGGGGTTGGAAGAAGAAGTCGGGTACTTAAAGCAAACCTCGATGATGGCTGAAATCGAGAGTTCGAAGTCTGATGGTATTGAGCTTCCTTGGAGCTCTTTCGCCTTGTATTCCTTTCCTTCCTTGTTGTTTCTCTCTTTGGCCTTCAAGGCTTTGTAATGTACACTTCACTAATGAAATGAAAAAGAAATTTTCCATTAGCTTGTCCATTCTTGTATTAAATTATTGTTTGCCGAACTTCTTTTGTCTTCCATCTTGTTTGGCGTTGGCGTTGTTTGTGATTCCTCGTCTATTCTTGCTTTGAGTCGTTGTTTACCGAACTTCTTTTATCTTTTGTCTTGTTCGATGCCGACATTATTTGAAGGTTCTCGATCGTCGCCGCATTGATTTGCCTTTTTTGTTCATGACCGTAGGTCTTTTCGAGGCTATTTGAGTTTGTCACTTCCTCCCGGTGCTCGAGCTTGGGGACCCAAACTTCTCGTTACTTTGAGGAAGTCAATTTCTCCTCGGCCTGTGCCAAGTTCCCTTTCAGTGGCTGAGGGTTTTTTGATAGGAGTATCCTTCCTTGTTGAGACGAGATCCCTCGGGTCTTCGATGTAGTTTGTTTTTCACTTATCGCTGGTGTAGTTCGTCGCTTTTTCTTTTCATCTCTCTCTTTTTTTTTGTGTTTGAGTGAGGGTTTTCTCTTTGCTCTTAACGGGGTCGTGAGAGCATAGAGGAGCCATTGAGGAGGTTTTCCTCCTCATCCGATCTTGATCGACTGGGTCTTTGTTTGCATCAGGATGAGGTTCTCCTCTCATTTTCGACAGTCAATTTTAGCTCATGTTAGGATGAGGTTCTCTTCCTGTTCCTAACAAGGCTGTGGGGGCATGTAAGGGCCGCTGCAAGGGCCTCTCCCCCCATCCGATCTTTAAATAACCGGGCCTTCGACTTTGATCATGTTAGGATGAGGTTCTCCTCCTATTCCTAACAAGGCTGTGGGGGCACATAAGGGCCGTTGCGAGGGCCTCTCCCTCATCCGGTCTTTAAGTAACCGGGCCTTTGACTTTACTCATGTTAGGATGAGGTTCTCCTCCTATTCCTAACAAGGCTGTGGGGGCACATAAGGACCGTTGCGAGGGCCTCTCCTCCGATCCGGTCTTTAAGTAATCGGGCCTTTGACTTTGCTCATGTTAGGATGAGGTTCTCTTCCTGTTTCTAACAAGGCTGTGGGGGCACATAAGGGCCGTTGTGAGGGCCTCTCCCCCCATTCGATTTTTAAGTAATCGGGCCTTCGACTTTGCTCGTGTTAGGACGAGGTTCTCCTCCTGTTCCTAACACACTTAATTTCCACTGAATGAGGGAGTTACTTCCCGTCATTATAAGCTCATGCTAAAAGGATTAATATGCAAATATAAAACTTTTATTGAAGGCAAAGTTATTGGTAATACATCCGTAGATTTTTTGAATTCCATGGTTGTGGAAGCTCCACTCCCCCAAGCTCTTTTAGATAGTATGTTCCGGGCCGAACTACCTCCTTAACTTCATACGGGCCTTTCCAGTTCGGGGCAAGTTTTCCTTGATTCTGAGGTTGTGAGACAGCGGCTCGTCGAAGTATCAGGTCTCCCGCTCTAAAAGCTTTGCTTTTGACCCGAGAATTATAGTAGCGAGCTACTTTTTGCTTGTAAGCCGCCATCCGAACTTGAGTTGTCTCTCGCTTTTCTTCTAACAAGTCGAGGTTGGCCTTGAGATCTTGTGGGTTGCGCTGCTCGTCGAATACCATGACTCGCGCTGACGGGAGCTTGAGTTCAATCGGGATCATGGCCTCTGTCCCGAAGGTCAAGGCAAAGGGGGTCTCCCCCGTGGGCAATCTTTGGATAGTTCGGTATGCCCATAGCACATGATAAAGCTCATCTGCCCAAGTTCCCTTTGCTTTTTCAAGTCTTACCTTGATTCCTTGCAACAGAGTCCTGTTAGTCACCTCGGCCTCACCGTTTGCCTGCGGATGGGCTACCGAAGTGAAGTTATGGAAGATATTTAGGTCCTCACAAAATTTAGCAAACCCTGCTCCAGTAAATTGCCGCCCATTATCAGTAATGAGGGTTCTGGGTAAGCCGAACCTACAGACAATTGACTTCCAGATGAAGTCCTGCACTTTAGCTTCTGTGATTTTTGCCAAAGGCTCAGCTTCGACCCACTTGGTGAAATAGTCTATTGCCACTAGGAGGAACTTCTGCTGCTCGGATGCCATGGGAAAAGGTTCGAGGATATCCATCCTCCATTGTGCAAACGGCCATGGGGCACTCAATGGTGTAAGCTCAGAGGTAGGTTGCCTCTAGATATTTGCATATCTCTGACACCGATCATACCTTCTGACATATTCGACGAAGTCGTAGTACATGGTAGGCCAGTAATAGCCTTGTCGGAGCAGTTTGTGGGATAAAGATCTGGCCCCCAGGTGACTTCCACAGACTCCCTCATGTACCTCCCCCAAGGTGAAGTTGGCTTCAGAAGGTCGAAGGCATTTCAGGAGGGGCAAAGAGTATGACCTCTTGTATAGCTTGCCTTTGTAAAGGATATATCGGGAGGCCTGGTTTCTAAGCTTCCGAGCTTCTTTTGCATCAGGAGGAAGAACCCCATCCTTGAGGTATGCAACCAGTGGGTCGATCCAACTAGGTTCATGGTTGATCTCCATCACAAGCTATGATTCTTCCGTACTTGGGTACTTCAAAACTTCGAAGAAGACTTCCCTAGGCAGTTCGGGTGGGGCCAGTGTAGCCAACTTGGAGAGAAGGTCGGCCTTGGTATTTTCTGCTCTTGGGATCTGCCTGATATTAAAGCTATCGAAGGTAGGGATGATCTCCCTTACCTTTTCTAGATACTTGGCCATGCTGTCCTTCTGAGCTTCATAATTTTTGCTGACCTGTCCCACTACTAATTGGGAGTCACTGTAGGCTTGAAGCCGATCTACTTCTAACTCTTTGGCGATTCTTAGTCCTGCAATCAGAGCTTCATATTCTGCTCTGTTATTTATCGCAGGGAATTTGAAGCACAGTGCATACTCCGTGATAATTTCATCTGGATTAATCAAGATCAGGCCCGCGCCTGTGCCTAACATGTTGGAAGAACCGTCCACGTAGAGGGCCCAAAAACCATCAGGGAGATCTGTTCTCTCTTCAGGGGAGTTCGGCTGGAGCTCTGGGTTGTCGGCTTTATCTCGTCCAAGTTCGACCTCTTCCGGGATAGTGCATTCCACCACGAAGTTTGCTAATATCTGGGCTTTTATTGTCGGTCGAGGTCGATAGTCGATGTCGAACTCTGTGAGCTCGACTGTCCACTTCGCTATCCTTCTAGAGGTATTCGCTCAATGCAAAACCATCTTGATCGGTTGGTCAATGAGCAGTATTATGGTGTGTCCCTGAAAGTAAGATCGAAGCCTCCGAGCTGCAACCAACAAGGCGTAAGTTAGTTTCTCTAACTTAGTATACCTGATTTCGGCGTCTCTTAATACTCAGCTTATGTAGTAGATCGATCGTTGAATTTTTGCTTCTTTCTTAATCAGAACTGCTGCAAGGGCCACAGGGGAGACCGCTAGGTACAGGAACAACTCCTCTCTAGGCTCGAGCTTTGCCAATAGTGGAGATGAGCCGAGGTAGTTCTTCAGCTCTTCGAATGCTTGCTGACATCCAGAGGTCCAACAGAAGTCCTTCGACTGCTTGAGAGTCTGAAAGAAAGGCAGGCACCGCTCGACCGATCTTGAGACGAAGCGATTTAGGGCCGCTACTCTCCCAGTAAGGCGCTGAACTTCCTTTATTGACTTCAGGGTGGTCATTTTCTGGATGGCATGAATCTTTTTCATATTTGCTTCGATCCCGCACCCCGATACCATAAAGCTCAGGAATTTTTCTGAGGTTACTCCAAAAGCGCACTTGGCTGGGTTCAGCTTCATCTTATATTTTCGGAGGGCGCTGAAGGTCTCCTCAAGGTCGATGACATGGTTCATCGAGGATTTGCTTTTTTTGAGCATATCATCCACGTAGACCTCCATGTTGTGGCCGATCTGCTCTCTGAAGATCTTGTTTACCAACCATTGATAGGTCGCCCCTGAATTTTTGAGGCCAAAAGGCATGACCCTGTAACAATAAAGGCCACGGTTAGTAATAAAAGTAATTTTTTCTTCATCCTCTGGCGCCATCCGAATTTGATTGTAGTCGGAGAATGCATCCATAAAAGTGAGAAGCTCATGGCCTGAGGTTGCATCCACCAATTGATCGATTCTGGACAGAGGGTAACTGTCCTTCGAGCAAGCTTTATTCAGCTTTTTGAAGTCTATGCGCATCCTCCATTTACCGTTCACCTTCTTAACCAGGACCACATTGGAAACCCAACTCGGATAGTTGACCTCTCTGATTAACCCAACTTTCAGGAGTTTAACAACTTCCTCAGTTATTGCCATCTGCCTTTTCAGCGCATGACTTCAAACTTTTTCCTTCATCGGCCAGTGTTCGGGATCAACAGCCAGACAGTGTTCCATAACTTCAACATCAATCCCTGGCATGTCCGTCGGAGCCCAAGCGAAAACATCCGCATTCTTTTGTAAAAAGTTGATAAGCTATGTCCACACCTCTTCCCCCAAGTTGGAGCCGATCTTCACCACGTGCTCTTCATTCCCATCGTTCAAAGGAATTGAGACAAGATCTTCAATTGGCTCACCCCTTTCTTCAGCAAGATCATCGCGAGTGTCCAATCCATCAACCAAGCAGGGATCGGACTGTCGCTTTCTCTGAAGGGCTATGTTGTAACAATGTCTTGCCAGGGTTTGATCTCCTCTGACTTCTCCGACCCCCTGGCTAGTAGAAAATTTCAACTTCAAATGATAGGTTGATACTACAGCTCGGAGGGCGTTGAGGCCAGGTCGGCTGAGGATTGCGTTGTAGGCAGACGGTGCCCTCACTACTAGAAAATCTACCAGTGCTCTAGATTATTTTGGATACCGACCTGCAACTACAGTCAAGGTTATTACTCCTTCCACTGGCACTGCATCGCCAGTAAACCCTACCAATGGGGAGCTAATCGGTCCTAACCGACCATCAGGGATGGACATTTTTGAGAGTGCATCGTAAAATAAAATATCGACCAAGCTTTCACTATCAACAAGAATGCGGCGTACATCATAATTAGCAATATTTAAAGAAATTACAACCGCATCATTATGGGAGAATTGGATCTCCCGGGCATCTTCTTCAGTAAAGGTTATAGATCCTTCAGTTCTTTGCCGCTTGAGCGGTCCGGTCAATCCACCGACCGCTCCCTTTCGGGGCCCTCCAGAGATGGTGTTGATGATTATTTGAGAGAAAAGAGGGTCAGTACAGATGTCTTTACCATAACCAGGGGGAGCGTGGTGGAGCTCTTCGATCCACCGGTTCATCTCCTGGAGCCTTCGATCCAGGAGGTCCTCTCGACTGCGAGTCTCGAGAGTCTTCCGGTAGAGTGGAGGTAGGGATCCTCCGGGAGTAGAATCATGATCAGACTGAGGGCTCTCCACCTTCGGATTCTCCTTTTCAGGGAAGACAGGACGATTGGCCCAGGTGGCCCGCCCTACTGCCGGATCTTGAAACTCTGGCGATGCTCTTTCCAACCGCACTGACACCTGTGGCTGTTGCTGCTGCATGGCCTGCACTGCTTCGATGAGGCCTCTGACCTACTGAACCAGCAGGTTGAACTGCTCCATACCGACTGCCGTTGCCGGAGGTGGAGGAGCTTGAGAAACTGGAGATGAGGCCGGAGCTTGAGATCTGGCTGTGGAGGCCGTGGATCATCTGGTGGATGCCTTTCGGGAAGACATCAGGTGGAGATCTAGTAGGAGAAGGAGAAGAGGACGTCGGAGAAGATGATCGGAGACAGTCTCGTTGAGCACTCCTTTAAGAACAAGGGTACCGCAAAGACACAGACCCTTCCTCTAGCTCCAATTCTGTTGGTGCAGAATTCTGCCGAAGCCGGAGTTGCTGGAGTCGAGATGACAGCAGCCGCCACGGGACCTGCAAGGGAAGTCTAAACCGGAGTTAGGGGTGCTCCAGCAAGACCCTCCGACGCTCAAGTCAGTACTCTGCTTCAATAGAAATGGAGTGCTCGAGTGAAAATTTTAGCAGAGTTTGAAGATAAAGTTTTGAGCTTAAAGAAGAACATATCTGGAGGTCCCTTTTTATAGATAGAGAGCGTAACTGATTGACAGCGACGTCTGTAACCGTCTGGTAGTGGGCCATTCAGAGCCGCACGAAGTTTGTTACGAAAAGTAGTGGCATCAGGGGTCGTTCAGGGCCACGTGGAATTTGTTACGGAGAGTGGAGTGGTGTCCGTTGTCGTGACTTGCCAGAGAGTGGTGGAGCCACGTGGAATCCATTGCAGAGAGTGGAATAGGATAGTGGCCATTATCGTGACTTGCCAGAGAGTTCAGATCTATCGGCTGGAGCTCGGTTGGGATATCTGATGGAGCGGAATGGCTCTTTATCCTATCGATCTAGGAGAAGCTCGGATATTTTTGAGGCTGTTGATGAGTCTACTATTGTTGGATGCCTTAAACATTGATGCTACAGGCGGGAGTCATCTGCTGTAGAAGCTCAGATGGAGCCTTTCTGTTGGTGAAGTCCGATAGGAGTCTGATTGCTAGGGAAGTCCATCTGGGATTTGCCTGATGTGGAAGCTCATCTGAAGATTATTCATTGGAGAAGTCCGGTTTCATAAGGAATCTGGCAGAGGGTCGGCCAGCGGTGGACCTCGGATGGCATTGGGGAGGTTCGGTAGACACCGGAGGTGATCGACTGTTGCAGAAATCCAGTTGCTGGAGTCTGTCTGTTGTAGAAGCTCGATCGAAGATCGGTTGTCATGGGGGATCGGAGTACCGACCCGACCGGTGGATCCTATCCCATCGTAGAAGCTCGTCCGAGATCCAGCTACGAAGAAGCTCGGCTGAAGTCTACCTGTAATAGAAGTTTGGAAGAAATTTATTTACAGTAGAGGCTCGAATGGAATTTACTTACAGTAGATATTCGGGATAGACCGCCCACTGTAGGAGTTTGGAGTAGACCGCTCATAGTAGAAGTTCGGAGTAGACCGCTCGTAGTAGAAGTTCAGAGTAGACCGCTCGTAGTAGAAGTTTGGCTCTCGCAGGAGCTCGATTGGAATCCTGAAGGCGGTCGACCATCATAGAAACTTGGATGGAGTTTGATTACTGTAGAAATCTCATTGTCGGAGAAGCTCGGATATTGACGAAGTCCGAAAGAAGTTTGGAGAATAGTTGATCACTGTAGAAGGTCGGCTGATAGTGAGGCCCAGAGAGCTTTTGGAGCGGCCCGGTAGATGGATGGAGAAGCTCATTGTTGGAGAAGTCTGGATGGTATTATGGAAGCTCGGACAGTCGAGAGGGTTCAGAGAGACGCTACACAAAATCGAAAGCCGAAAAAACCCTAGAAGGGTCGGTCTTTTACAAACTTTGGTCGGGGGGTATTTTATACCCAACAAATCTCATCAACCATGTTCTTCATCTAATTTAATCAGACTTGATGCATCATATACATCATATCAGATTTGAAATATATTTTATACTAATTATAAAATATTAAATTTAGATTTAAAATCTTATAAAAAATTAATTAAATGTATATATGAATATATAAAGATTAATTTTCTTCTTAGATCTATTTAGATGTGGTACAGAATTTTATTAGAAATTAGATCTAAAAATCTATCAAAATAGATTCAATTCAGATCTGAAATAAGTCTAACTTCATAATCAAAAAAATAATCTTAAAATTCTATTAAAATTAATTTAAAATAGATTTTAATTCAGATTATTATTTTTATAAAATTTAACAATAAAAAAAAATTTGTTATAACAAATTTATAATAATCTTAACCAACTATTAATTAGGTTCTTGTAATCTAATCAAAATCAGATCATAAATTTTATTTAAATAGATCTAAATCAGATTTAATATCTAATCTAAAATTTTAATTACATACAATATGTACTTAAATCAAAAAAAGTCAATTATACATCCATGTATCAAAGCTTGGCTCTGATACCAATTGATGGGAAAGAAAGCCTGTTTCTATCAAGAACATAGTGGATAGTCAGAATTGTATCTAAAAATTTTTTATAATAACTTAATAAAAATTAGATCTTTACTTGATACGTAGAGGAATATGGATTAAATTTTAATGACTCTGAATCCAAAGCCTCGTATAGGTTTGAATCCACAAATCCTTTATTTTGTGTGCATGCCAAGCTTCACAGGAAAGTAGGATGAAGCCTCTGATTGAAGCACCTTCATAAGGCACTAAGGGAGAGGAGAGAGGCTCTTGGTGTGATGCCTCACACCAGTAAGAGGGGATGCCCAAGAGACTCCATGCCAAGGAGAAGATGGGACGCCTAAAAGGAAACATGCCCAGGAGACGCCCCACACCTCTTCATGCCTCTTCTCTTTCTCATTTCTCACCTTAACACACAATCTAATTGTTATGTCATGATAGTTAAAGGTCTTCCTTATTTATAGATGATTTTTCATGACCCATAAGAACAAGATTTTTAATTCAAACAGGCTTTAAATTAATCTATTATTTATCAAAGAAGGAGTCCTAAGGAAGAAAGGATTGGTGCCTAACTAGGCGCCCACATGCACCTAGCCTACACCCAAGTGTGGGGCGGCAACAACCAGCACCCCACCATCTCTTGGTCACCCATGAGGAAAGACTCTCTCAGTAAAAATGGACTCTAAGGATCTAATTCAAATATGGATCAATTCGAATCTAATTCGAATCTGATTCGAACTAATTTCGAATAGGCTATTAATCCCAAATTATTTAAAATTTAGGATCAAGTCTAACTTAGATTTATGAATCTAATTAAGTATAATTAAATCAGATTTAATCTAAAATTAATTAGTACTTAAATTTAATCTTTCATAAACTTCTTGGATTAAAGATCAAATCTCGTTCATCTCCGAAATTGAACTTGAATCTCATGTCAGTGCTAGCTCAACATAATCAATTGTTTAAATCCATATGACCCATAACTTAATTTTCAATCAAGCTGATATATTTGTTCAATCAAGTTATGTACTTTTAAATTGAATATATAGACTTAGGTCAATTCTTTTCTACATCACTTGACTTTATGCGTGACTCCATAGGTTCGAATACTAAGTCGATAGTACAGAAATTATTTTTTGTACTAATTAAAGTTACTATCTAGTAATGGTTTTCGATGTCCGGATAGGTCGAGATATCACGAGGCAATATTCAAGAATCTATATGTATGGTTACCTCATAATTCATTCTTTTGATCCTGAATGCTCTAGGATGGTCTAGGGTTAAACTGTCAACCCTAAAAAATTATCTACATTATATTTCAACCTCTTAAATCCATCATATAAATTATTCTGATCAAAGTTTTTCATTAAATTAAAATACGGTGATACATCAGCTCCTATATTCTGAAGGGGTCAATTTCATTTTAATCCACACACAGACTTTGCAAGTACTTGACTGCATCTAGTTGTTGTGATCCAGATGGTGTGCCCAAGGCCCAGGGGACCAAGGCTAAGGCCAAGGTCCATCATTCATGAGGGCTTCATGGAGGCTCTAGGGCTAGTTGGGCCCTGGGTTGAAAGGCTGTGGGCCTTTCAGGTTCTTGAGGTCTAGGTTATGTGGGCCTCAAGGGACCAACTCTTTATGGGCTAGGTCTGAGCCCAGGATAGGTGAGATTAGGTCGAGTCATGGGTGTACATGGGTTTGGGTTAACCTAATCTCCCATAGAGTTAGTCAAGGGAGTTTTGGATTTGGGTCACTTGACCCTGTGTTTATATATATATGCACTATATAGGTTTGATTAAGCCAAGAAATACGAAAACCCTTTCTCTCAAGTCTCTCTCTCTCTCTTCTCCCTCTCTCTTCAGCTATTCTCCATGCCCCAGGAGCAAGAAACCCTAGGGTTTCTTGCCGCCAGGTCCATAGAAGGCAGGAAAAGCAGGGGAGGCGCTAGGGTTTTGAGCCCCTCCCCCTTTGTGCTGCCAACCATATTGCCTCTCCCTCTCTTGCAGCCATCCAAACATCAGGTTTAAGACTTAGAATCTCTTGCTATGAGGTTGGTACAAGTTTCTCTCAGATCTGGAGTTGATCTGAGGTCGTTTGAGGTGTGGGTGAGATCTCCATCAACAGATCTACAGGAAAGGCTGCAACAAAATAAATCTGTAAGGTCTGGTTCTACCTACCTTCTTTCCTATCTAGAATATCCTGATTTGAGATCTACAAATTGAAAGACCTCGGTCCAGGCCTGATCTGGTTGGGTACTAGATCTTGGATTTTTTAGAGGTGATCTTAGAGGCGTTCTTGATCTGGAATGAAAGGCTGACGAAGAAGACAGCAACCTGGCTGATTTCGTCAAGGGCCTTCGATCGAGTCCAGAAGTCTCCAGATTTGTTCGTTGCTGATTTTGCTACACCCAAGGTTTGTGGGAGAAGCCGGGATCATGCTCCAATAGTTGGTATTAGAGTCATGGTGGTGAGAAAACGGTTCCAAGCACGAGAAGTTAAAGATCCCAAGTGCTGAAAATTTTTAGCAAGGTACCATCAAGGTATATTCTACACTTCTTGATTTTATATTGCTTGTTTGGCTTGGATCCAGTCATGGGCAGCAATATGAAGGACAATTTTGAGAAGTTTGATGGCAAAAAAAAATTTTTCATGTGGAAAATTCGGATGGAAGATCTTCTGGTGCAAGCAGATCTGGATCAGGCTTTGGATGAGAAGCCTGAGGGAATGACAGATAGACAGTGAGCATCGTTGGAGAAGAAAATATGGTCTCGATGCTGAGGTCTAATGAGCAAAGGAAAAAGTTGACCAGAGATTGGGCTCCCCAAGAGGGTTTGGCAGTAGGGGAGAGGACAGGTAGAGGCAGAGGCAGAAGCAAGTCCAGGGGGCGGTCCAAGTCCAGGAAGGGAAAGAAAGAGATGAAATACTTCAAGTGCAACGAGTTCGGGCACTTCAAACGAGAATGTCCACTATAGAAGAGCAAGAAGGGAGAAAGAAGTATCTCAGAATCAGTGAGTGCAGTTGCTGGGCAGCAGGTGGAGGATGATCTACTTGTGGTATCAGATGGTCACAGGCATTACACAGAGGAGTGGCCACTAGACTCTACGTGCTCACATCACTACACACCACACAGGTCTTGGTTTGTGACATACACCAAAATAGATGAGGGATCAGTGACTCTAGGCGACAATCATCCTTGCAAGGTGGCTGGGATAGGGATAGTCAGGATGAGGATGTTTGATGGGATTGTGAGGATATTGACAAATGTAAAGTACGTCCCGGAGCTGGAAAAGAATCTGGTGTCACTAGGCTACTTGGAGCGCAGTGGATACAGCTTCAGCAGTAAGGCTAGAAGTGGAGTATTAAACATCTCCAATGGAGCTATGGTGGTGATGAGAGGCAGGAGGTTGGACAATAATCTCTATCGCATGGAGGGATCTGTGGTGACCGGAGAGTTTGATGCAGCAGTTGCAGCACAGGACCAGCAGGGGGCTTACAGGATGTGGCACTATCGCCTAGGCCACATGAGTGACAAGGGGCTGAGGGAGTTGAGCAGGAGAGGACTCATCTCTGATCTGGAGGATGGTGCTACAGGGGAGATCTGTGAGCCTTGTCAGATGGGAAAGCAGAGGAGAGTTCAGTTCAACATCAGTACAACCCATAGTGCAGCCCCTCTGGAGTTAGTACACACGGATGTGTGGGGACCAGCCCCAGTTTCAGCTAAGAATGGGGCCAGATACTTCATGACCCTGATTGATGATTTCTCAAGAGAACTTTAGATTTACTTCATGAGAGAGAAGTCTGAGGTCTTCACCAAGTTCAAAATCTGGAGAGCTGAGGTGGAGAAGGAATAGGGGAGGAGCGTGAAGTGTTTGAGGTCAAACAATGGCAGGGAGTACACCAGCAGAGAGTTCCAGGACTACTGTGAGGAGTGTGGGATCAGGAGACACTTCTCAGTTAAGGGGACTCCACAGCAGAATGGGGTGGCCGAGAGGATGAACAGAACACTTCTGAAAAAGGCACGATGCATAAGGCTGCAGGCAGGGCTTCCAAAGGCATTCTGGGTTGACACAGTTGACGCAGTGGGTTACTTGGTCAATCGGTCACCTCACACCAGGTTGGATGGCAGGCTTCCAGAGGAGGTGTGGTCTGGGAGGACAGTTGGACTGGGCCATCTACGGATATTTGGGTGCACGGCCTATGTGCACATTGGAGCTGGTGAGCGTAGCAAGCTAGACGTCAGATCACGCAAGACGGTGTTTCTAGGCTATCCGCGAGGAGTTAAGGGATACAGGCTATGGGATCCCTTAGAAAATAAGGTCATCATTAGTTGGGATGTGACTTTTGATGAGGAGTCAGTCCTACGGAGGTGAGCAGGCATGGAGGAGCAGCAGGAGCAAAAGGAGGTCCAGCAGGGCACTGCTGGACAGCTTACCTCTTTGATTTTGCCTCTTGTAGGTACTACTGGAGGATATGACATTCAGGTGGAGCACCTACCTAAGGTGTCTCCATAGGTGGAGAGGACTCGGACAAATGATCAAGGCAAAGAGGTCCAGCAGGAGCGAGCTGGACCGAGGACTGATATCGATGTTGCCCTACACAAGCTCAAGAGGACCATCAGGCAACCAGACCGATATGGCTTCAAGGTGACACTGTCATATGCCCTGGTGATAGCAAATGGAGACCCATATATGTATCAGGAGGCTATTGAGAGTCAGGACAGAGAGCGGTGGGTCCAGGCGATGTTCGAGGAGATGCAGTCTCTCCACTAGAACCAGATGTGGCGATTGATGCAGTTGCCATAGGAGAAGAGGCCCATTGGCTGCAAATGGGTCTACAGTCGCAAGGAAGGGCCTTCAGAGCAGGGAGGTATCAGATTCAAGGCGAGGTTAGTGGCCAAGGGATACTCCCAGAAGAAAGGCATCGACTTCAGCGAGGTCTTCTCTCCCGTCGTCAGACATACTTCCATCAGAGTGTTACTGAGCATTGTAGCAGCTCAGGATTTAGAGCTGGAGCAGATGAATGTCAAGATGACATTCCTCCATGGGCATTTGGAGGAGAGGATTTACATGGAGCAGCCACCCGATTTCAGAGATCCGAGATCAGAGGGAAAGGTTTGTTTGTTGCAGAAGTCGCTGTACGGGCTGAAGCAGTCACCAAGACAATGGTACAAGCGGTTCGACTCCTATATGCGCAGCATTGGACTTTTCTGGTGTGAGTTTGATCCCTGTGTTTATGTTCAGTCTCTTGAGGATGGTTCTAGGGTGTTCCTACTCTTGTATGTGGATGACATGCTTATAGCATGCAAGAGTAGGAAGGTTGTGCAGGATCTGAAGGCATCCTTATCTCGAAAGTTTGAGATGAAGGATTTGGACCCTGCAAGCAAGATTCTAGGCATAGAGATTTTCAGAGACCGAGCCTGGAGGGTGCTGCATCTATCTCAGGGGGGCTACATACAGAAGGTCTTAGAGAGGTTCGGGATGAAGGGAGCAAAGTCGGTGGAGCTGCCACTTGCCGGTCACTTTAGACTCTCGAAGACCATGGCGCCACAGACTAAGGTGGAGGCTCAGGAGATGGAGACGGTCCCTTATGCTTCAGGAGTTGGGAGCTTGATGTATGCGATGATCTGTTGTAGGCCAGACATCGCTCATGCAGTGAGTCAGGTTAGCAGGTTTATGGTGCAGCCTGGCAGGGACACTGGAGAGCTCTAAAGTGGATATTCAGATACCTGACGGGTTCAGTTGGAGTTGGTATCTGCTACGAACAGCAAGAAGGTACAGTGGGATACTCTGACATGTCCAGGAAAGCTCAGGGGCTGATTGGCGGTTATGTAGATGCAGACTTCGGTGGAGATGTGGATACCCGGAGGTCTACGACAGGCTTCATCTTTAGCCTGTATGGAGGTCCTATTTCTTGGAGATCGAGTCTGCAGCCTATCATGGCCCTATCCACTATAGAGGCGGAATACATCAGGCTAACAGAAGCAGCTAAGGAGGTAATTTGGCTGAAGGGTTTGTTGACAGAGATGGGCCTTACTCAGGAGGCCATTAGAGTGCATTGTGATAGCCAGAGTGCACTTCTACTAGCACAGAACTTAGTCTATCATGCAAGGACAAAGCACATCGACATTCGGTATCATCAGATCAGGGAGCTTGTGGAGGATGGCGAGGTGGAGCTAGTAAAGGTACATACTAAGGAGAACCCAGCTGATGCACTTACGAAGGTACTTCCACGGGACAGCTTTCAGAGATGTGTTGAGCTGATTCGGCTGATGGACAGAGTGGAGCTGGTTGAGGCCTTGGGACACTAAGATGGAGATTGTTGTGATCCAGGTGGTGTGCCCAAGGCCCAGGGGACCAAGGCTAAGGCCAAGGTCCATCATTCATGAGGGCTTCATGGAGGCTCTAGGGCTAGTTGGGCCCTAGGTTGAAAGGCTGTGGGCCTTTCGGGTTCTTGAGGTCTAGATTATGTGGGCCTCAAGGGACCAACTCTTTATGGGCCAGGTTTGGACCCAGGATAGGTGAGATTAAGTCGAGTCATGGGTGTACATGGGCTTGGGTTAACCTAATCTCCCATAGAGTTGGTCAAGGGAGTTTTGGGTTTGGGTCACTTGACCCTGTGTTTATATATACATGCACTGTGCAGGTTTGATTAAGCCAAAGAATACGAAAACCCTTTCTCCCAAATCTCTCTCTCTCTTCTCTCTCTCTCTTCAGCTATTCTCCATGCCCCAGGAGCAAGAAACCCTAGGGTTTCTTGCCGCCAGGTCCATAGAAGGCAGGAAAAGCAGGAGAGGCGCTAGGGTTTTGAGCCCCTCCCCCTTTGTGCCGCCAACCATATTGCCTCTCCCTCTCTTGCAGCCACCCAAACATTAGGTCTAGGACTTGAAATCTCTTGCTATGAGGTTGGTACAAGTTTCTCTCAGATCTGGAGTTGATCTAAGGTCGTTTGAGGCACGGGTGAGATCTCCATCAACATATCTACAGAAAAGGCTGCAGTAGGACAGATCTGCAAGGTTTGGTTCTATCTACCTTCTTCTCTATCTAGAATATCCTGATTTGTGATCTATGAATTGAAAGACCTCGGTCCAGGCCTGATCTGGTTGGGTACCAGATCTTGAATTTTTTAGAGGTGATCTTAGAGGTGTTCTTTATCTGGAACGAAAGGCTGACGAAGAAGACAGAAATCTGGCTGATTTCGTCAAGGGCCTTCGATCGAGTTCAGAAGTCTCCAGATTTGTTCGTTGCTGGTTCTACTGTATCCAAGGTCTGTGGGAGGAGCCGAGATCATACTCCAACACCAGTAGCCTTCCATCACTACATTAGAAATACAGATAGTCTGGCACTAAAGCACAATGAGTTACTTGTAAGTCACTATAGTGATCTCAAGTCTGAGAGATACTTATGCCCATACGCTTTGTGAGCTGCTCTTGACAGCAGAGCACTTAGCAGATAAGTCACTTATTCAGTGATGATGTACTTCTATATCTCACATGTATGTCATACCAATATCTCCACACTCCTTAGTTAAGAGAATAACTAACTTATAAGGCACACAACGATCTTCACTCGATAAACATCATCATCCTTTAATGACGTATCATTTGATCATGAACATATTTAAAAACTGTAGATAAATCTTTCTTTATCGATTACTTCATAGTTCTAAGGACTTCATCACAACACAAGAGTTCTAATAAGAAAGATATAATTTTATGATGAAAGATACCAGAATAATTTTTATTCAATGATTAATAATTCATATACATATTATAAAATGAATACAATCATCCATATGATTGATTTTAGGATACATTTCCTAACACTAACATGGTTCTAGAATTTGAGTCTAACCCTTAGTAAATAATTTGATACAATCTCCAAGTCTCTATTCCATGGTGTGGGCATTGACTCAAAAAGTTCTTAAAATGATCAAAGTACTTCCAGAAAGACTCACCAAATAATTGGCAAAATTGGTTAATCTCATTTCTAAACTTGACAGTCTTATGGTGTGAAAAAAAAATTTTAGAAATACTTTGACAAAACTATCCCATATCGTGATTGATTGGTTGGGTAAACTGTATAACTACTTTTTAGTACTATCTTTGAGAACAAAATTGATTAGCCTAAGTTTTACAGCATCCTTATTGAGTTGTTGGAGCTTCATCGTAGCGCATACTTCCTCAAATTTTCTCATAAAAATGCATGCATCCTTGATTCTGATAAATTTAGGAAGCATGTTTATGATCTGAGGTTTAATTTCGAAATTGATATTGATTTTGTTAGATGTATATCCTAGAAGCCAACATGACTGACATATTGTAATAAAGCTAGGACATAATTTTATACTTACATTTATTTGATCAATAAAAAGGCAAGTTTATTTTTCATTCAAGTGTGATGTGTCTTTGAATCATCCATGAAATTAACATTTCGATACATATTCTTAAAGTATTGAGAATTAGAGATATGTATTTAATTCCTAAATGTATCTGATCATAGTATCATCATGAGGATGGTGATCGATCCAGATAGATCGATGCATAAATCATTTCTTTCAGAATAGATGAGTCTCTAATCTACAGTGTAGAGACACCGAGCGATGAGTACAAATAGTTGTTAGAGAACAACTAGTACTAAGCGTGACTATACGAGAGTTCACTTGAATTTTTACTCGATCATCAATGATTGTCTCGATGTTGTAGTTATGTGAATGATCCTTTAACTTGTGATGGTATGACTGCTCGTAGTGAGACTGCTGGAGTTTGAATGATACATAAACATGGTCTCAATAAGCCCTTGTAGTAGATGTTGGCGATAATTAGTCCACTGTAGGAGTAGGATGCGTATCAAGATAGAATCTATCGATCTTGATAGAAAGGAGTAGTCCTATAAGATTTGAGAAGCTAAGTCCGAGAGTTTGTAGCCACAGTGGTGTGATTGATGGAAAAAAAATTTTATAAAGATCACAATTAGACTTGAGCTGATCAAATATATCATATGACTAATGATGAGGTTTGACGATTTATCCATGATCTGCCATCTAGTCGGAACTCACGATAGAGGGATTGAATCACACATGAACTATATCTTAAAAAAAATTTTTGATTCTACTGGGTTGCCACTACATACTGCTAGGTATCATTGATAGATTGTAAGAGCTCACTAGGAGTGCTCAGGTCGACAATCTTTGATGAGTTAAAATAAAATTATTCCAATCTATTGAAAAGAGTTTCAATGATATTATGATAGAGATCATTGTATATCTCACTACCATATAGAATTGAACTTATAGGGTCATATAATAAAGGAATTAAATTTTGAATAAGTAATTGAGCTTATAAAGTCTCAATTGGATTTAGAGAAATCCTACTGGGTTCAGGGTAACCTTGCTAGCACATGGTTGAACTCAATTTTCTCTTTACGTTTAAATTTTTTATTTGATAAGTTTAATTTAAATTTAATTATCTACTAATAATCTAAATGAATTAGATTCATTAGGCTCTAATTGTTGGGTACCTAAGGTTTTGAATCAAATGAATTAAGGGTTCAAGTCCTTAATTAATTTTTTTGATAGTTTTCATTGGGTGCCACTTGATTTGATCAAGTTGGGCATGTCCACCTATTAGAGGGTGTGTGAAACTATTATGGGGTGTCCCATGGGTGTCATGTAGGGTGTGTTTTTGTAGGTGCAAAGGCTCTAATAGTTGGTGCCTAAAGGATCTCCTAAAGGGAGTCAAATAACTAAAGAAATAATAATTTCTAATGCAAGTAGGACTTGTATTAAGTGGTTGTTTGATTTTGAATAGGATTCTAACCTTATGCCTATTTAAAAGGACCTTCCCTAAGGTCTCTAGGTAATTCAACCAGTAGTCTCATGCCTCCCTTGAAGAGCCCACACCCCCCTCTTTCTCTTCTCCCTCTCTTCTCCCTTGAAGATTCAACACCCATACCTTGAGCATCCTCCATCTTCAATGCCCAAAGGTGTTTGGGCATCCCCTATTGCTTGCTATTTTTTAGTCCCTAGTTGCTTCATAATCTAGGGAAGAAAAGCAAAAGAAGAAGAAAAGAAGAAGATCAAGGAAAAGATCAAAGAGTTGATCGCGATCTAAATTTCATTCAGATTTACAGGCTAATTTTTCTTAGAGAAGAAAATCAATATCAAAGAGAATTGTTCCAAGCTGATCCTGAGTGGATACCCATAAAAATTGGGCACTTACGCAGTTAAGAGAGAGCCTCTTGTCTTTTAGATCCAGATTTGAAGAAAGAAATTGCGAAACATGTATGTGATTCGATTACATATTCAATTTTAGTATATGTTCAATTTCAGCATATGAAGTAGATCCTAGTGGTTTATATTTTATGCATGCATGATATAGATTAAAAGATATTTTAATCTTCTATTTTGTTGTGATGTTTAGAAAAAAAAATTGAAACATGCATGCATGCCCCGACATAAAATTTTCAAAAGATTTGTGACAGTCGGATACATGAGAGTTGGACTGACCCAATCGGATGACACACATTCTTCAAGACTTATGGTTGATCAATTTTGCTCATAGTATCCTTAAGATCTACTGGACTTGATGCATGTAGGAACCAGATCTAGGGTTTCAGGGTTAGATCTTAAAACTTTTTCAAGATCATACAGCGGAAGACTAAAATAAATCAAAATTTATTTTTTAAAACTAGAGAATCCCTAGATCTAAGATCCTATTACATGATTATTATATAGTATTAAATCATAAATTAAAATATATATATACAACATGAACTACATGTTGATCATATCAATATGTTTCTATACTACATCTAATGTATGTATTAAACAATAGATCAGTTCTATTACCTTGCAAGTTAGATGTTCTAACCTCGCTGATCCGGGTTTGAGGATGATGTTGCAAGCTGCACACGCATTCGGCCTCTAGGAGTCATCCACACGAGCCCACGAATCTCGATCAGAAATCCTGCTTCAGAAAATCAGCATAGTATGCTAGTACTGCGCTGATCCTTTTTTGATGGTTGATCAGGTGCCTCCTTCTTCTTGATTTAGACTCTTCCAAAGATGAAAAGTAGGAGGAGGAGTTTTAGATCTGAGATGCTCTCAGAAAACTCAAGATGGAAGGAGGAAAGATATGAAAACAAACAACCCTAGAAGAAGACCCTCTTCTTCTTCTCGTTTCTCTCTCTAGACACCCTAACTTGTGTCTATTATATCTCTATGACCCAAAGGTCTTTCTCTTTGATTTTTGGATAACCTAAAGGTCTCTCAAATCTCTATCTTATACAAAAATTTCATAAAGAAACTCATTTTATACAGAGAGATATGATAGAGTCCTTGTCTAGGTCAAATACCTAGTCAAGGCTTATCCAAACATGGCAAGATAAGGGGCGCCCAACTCTTGAGCACCTCCTCCTTATTTTTGTGCATAGATCACTAGCAAAGGATGCACAATATGTACCCTAAATGTCACAAAAATTATAAAAAAAAATTGGATAAATTCGATGCAAAATTGAAAGAGTTTTGGATTTTTAAAACTCTATCTCATAGAATTCGAAATCCAAACTTATTCCTCTTTGATTTGATCCAAACCACCTTTCATGTAAGAAAGAAGAGAGGAAATCTTTTGTGAATATGGGAGAGACCTGAGAGAGAGCTTTTGTTGCACAAAATAAGAGGAGATTGGCATTGAATGAGAGAGAGGGAGTGGGGAAGGCTTATGTGGCGCAAGGTGGAATCCTAGTCTTACTAGGATTCTATCTTATGACTTGTTTTAATTTGGTTTCCCAAACCAAATCAAACCAAAATTAGATCAACCTAATTAAAATAGGTCTTAACCCAATTAAGAATCTAATTTAATCATATTAAATTAGATTTAAATTTGATTTAATTTTTTAATCAAATTAGAAATTAGATTGACCCAAGTCCTAGTTGAATTAGGACTAGTTTTTTCTTGCACTTGACTTATCCAATAAACCAATTGGACTTGATCCAATCAAGCCCAAACTAAATCTAATTAAATTATATTTAATTATACTTAATCTCAGCCCATTGGCTTAATCAAATTAAGCCAATTAGCAATCGAATTGCTAATCGATCCTCCTGCAATACTTGCACTGGGTTAAATGTCAATCGTATTGATCATTTAACTCTAGAATGATTCTTAATCGTTGATCAACCATTCGATCGGATCATAAACTCTAATGTGTGTAACCTCATAGATTCAAACCTAAGTCGATAGCACAGGAATAAATTTTTGTACCAATCGAAGTGACTATCTAGCAATGGTACCCGACGACCGGATAGGTCGAATGTGTAGAACAACATCCTTAGAACCCATGCGGATATAGTTTTCATATAATTCATCTCCTTGACCAAAATGATCATAGGACACCCCAGAGTTTAACTGTCAACTCTGATCAGGTTGTCCACATTGTATTTCAAAATATCAAATCCATCTGATGGATTATCCTGGCCAAGGTTTTGCTAAATTGAAATACAGCGACTCATTCTTCTCCAACTCTTGGAGTGGTCAATCCCATCTCGATCATACTCTGACTTCGCAAGTACTTGACTGTGCCCAGAAGTCTTCCATCCTTGAATTAAAAATTCAGTTAGTCCAGTACCAAAGCACAGTGATTTGCTTGCAAGTCACTGAGGCGATCTCAGGTCTAAGGGACACTTATACCTATATCCCATCAGAGACATTCTCGACAGCAGAATACTCTGGAGTTGATCACGTTCAATAATGATGTACCAGTACATCTCACCTGTATGCCATACCAGTGTCTCCATACTCTTTGGTTAAGAGGACAACCAACCCATATGGCCTACAGCGACCTATGCTCGATAGAAGCTGTCATCCTTATTAACAGCCTATCATTTGGTCGTGAACTGTTTTAAGGACTAATCGATAAATCCTCTCTTTATCGAATCTAAATAGTCCTAAGGACTTCATCATAACAACAGAGTTCATTAGAAGATGAAAGCTTATGATGAAAATATCAAATATATTTTATTTATTAACAAATCAATTATAATACTTGGTTGCTCAACCGTCAACAGCTTGACGATTGACTTTTTGGGACACATTTTCCAACAACTTTCACTTCTCCTAAAGCCACTCGGCACAGTATCTAATACCCATCTTCGACTTGTGGTTGTCGAACTCCTTTATCGTCAAGGCTTTAGTGAAGGGGTCGGTCAGGTTCTCCTTTCCGTCGATCTTCTGAAGATCGACGTCACCTCGATCCACAATCTCTCAGACCAGGTGGAAGCGGTGCAAGATGTGCTTCGTCCGCTGATGTACTTTGGGTTCCTTCGCCTGAGCTATGGCACCAGTACTGTCACAGTAGAGCAGGATCGGACCATCGAGGGAGGGTGCTACTCCGAGCTCGTTGATGAATTTCCTCAGCCACACAGCTTCCTTCGCGGCATCCGATGCTGCGATGTACTCTGCTTCACAAACAGAGTCCACCACAGTATGCTGCTTAGAACTCTTCTAGCAGATGGCTCCACCATTCAAAGTAAAGATATAACCTGACACGCTCCTGCTGTCATCTTGGTCAGATTGAAAGCTAGAATCTGTGAACCCCACAAGTTTCAGATCTGACTCGCCATAAACCAACCATTGGTCCTTAGTATTTCTCAAATACTTAAGGATGGCTTTAACCACTTTCTAGTGATTTTCTCCAGGATCAGATTGGTATCTACTCACTACTCCTAGTGAGTATGCCATATCTGATCTTGTACATGTCATGGCGTATATGATAGATCCCACGGCTGAAGCATATGGGACTCTACTCATATGCTCTCTCTCTTCAGGAGTTGTCGGACAATCCTTCTTAGAGAGAGAAATTCTATGGCCTATCGGTAGATAGCCCTTCTTGAAATTCTCCATGCTGAACCTCTTCAGCACATTGTCTATGTACATGGACTGAGATAACCCAAGCATCTTTTTAGATCTATCTCTATAGATCTTCATCCCTAGGATGTAGGATGCTTCACCCAAGTCTTTCATGGAGAACTGTGATGACAACCAAACTTTTATTCCCTATAGTGTGGGAATGTCATTCCTAATTAAGAGAATGTCATCCATGTACAAGATAAGGAATACCACAACTGGACCATTTGCCCATTTATAGATGCAGGACTCTTCTCCATTCTTAATGAAGCCATACATTTTGATCACCTTATCAAAATGTATGTTCCAACTCCGAGAAGCTTGCTTCAATCCATAAATGGATCTCTGAAGCTTGCACACCTTGGACTCATTTGTGGATGTAAACCCATCAGGTTGGATCATATACACCTCTTCGGTCAGCTCTCTATTCAGAAAAGTTGTCTTTACATCTATCTGCCAGATCTTATAATCCAGATAGGCAGCTATTGCAAGCATTATCCGAATGGATTTGAGCATTGCCACAGGAGAAAATATCTCATCATAGTCAATACCATAACATTGACGATACCCCTTGATGACCAGACGGGCTTTATAGGTCTCCACCTTTCCATCTGCGCCCCTTTTCCTTTTGAAGACCCATTTACACCCAATGAATTTAACCCCTTCAGGTGGGTCAACCAATGTCCATACATCGTTGATCTTCATGGACTCCATTTCAGATTTCATGGCTTCAAGCTATTTCTCGCAATCAGGTCTCTACATTGCATCCATATAGGTGATCGGATCCTCACTATTCTCATCAAGTTCGATGGGATCATCATCTCGGACCAAGAAACCATAGTATCTATCCGGCTGACGTAGTACTCTACTGGATTGCCTTAATGATGCAGGTACATTGGGCTCCGGATCTGATCTAATCATATCCGACTCAGGTTCAGCTATTGGTGTCGGTCCTTCTACCTGTTGAACTTCATTAAGTTCAACCTTAGAGGCAACGGTTCCTTCACCAAGGAACTCTTTTTCTAAAAAAATAATTGCCTTAAGGCTGACGAACACCTTTTGTTTATCAGCATGGTAGAAAAAATATCCTTTTGTCTCTTTGGGGTACCCTATGAATGAGCATTTGTCAGACCTAGGTCCAAGTTTGTCTGTGACTAATCGTTTGACATAGGTCGGGCACCCCCAGACCCTAAGGTGTGAAAATGCTGGCTTACGTCCTGTCCATATCTCATATGGAGTCTTAATTATAGACTTACTTGGAATCCTATTTAACAAATAACAGGCCGATCGAGTGCATATCCCCAGAAGGATATCGGCAAGCTAGCAAAACCCATCATAGATCGAACCATGTCTAACAGAGTCCGATTCCTCCTTTCAGACACACCATTATGCTGTGGTGTTCTTGGAGGAGTCCATTGGGAGAGAATCCCATTCTCTCCTAGATATGTGAGAAATTCACTAGAAAGATATTCTCCTCCTCAGTCAGATTGAAGAGTTTTAATACTCTTCCCTGTTTGTTTTTCTACTTCACTTCAGAATTGTTTGAACATTTCAAATGAATCTGACTTATGTTTCATCAGATATACATATCCATATCGGGATAGGTCATCCATGAAAGTTATGAAGTAGAAATATCCACCTCTAGCACTGGTGCTCATGGGCCCGCATACATCAGTATGTAGTAGGCCCAAGAGCTCAGTAGCTCTCTCACCTTTTCCAGTAAAAGGTGACTTGGTCATTTTACCAAGAAGACAGGACTCACAGGTTGGAAGTGATTCACAATCACTGACTTCGAGGATTCCCTCTTGAGTCAACCTGTTTATTCTGTTCTTATTTATATGACCTAGCCTTCAATGCCATAAGTAGATATCTGACACACTATCTAATCTAGGGTGCTTGCCAGTAGAATAGACTCTTATCAGGCTTGATCTTTTTGGTCTGGCTCTGCACTGATGTTCCAGCCTGAACTTGCACCTTCTTCACTTTCTTCTTCTTGTTCTTCTTTCCTTTCTCAAAGGGTCGAGAACCAGAAGACGAACCTCCCACTGAGTTCACCGACTCCTTGAGGAGTTGGTGACCCTTCTCAAAGTTCTGAAACAACCCCAGTAACCCATGGTAGTTTACTTCAGGCTTTGTCATTCTATAATGAGTGAGGAATGGGAGATAAGACCTGGGCAGCGAGTTCAGTATTGCATCTTTCCCAAGCTGCTCATGCAAGAAAAAGCCGAGCTTGCTCAATCGTTCCATCAGCTTGATCATGTACAATACATGATCAGTGATAGAGGCACCATCATGTATTTTGGCGTTGAAGATGGCACAACTAGTCTTGTGCCTCTTCACGTCATCAGGTGTACTAAAGGCATCCTCCAATACTTGAAGCATGTCCTTTGGCTGAGTCGTCTCGAATCTGCGACTGAACTCGTCGCTCATGGCAGCCAGCATGATACAGCGCACCATGGTCCGGTCACTGAGCCACTTTTGGTAAGTGTCTCTGACTGTTCCACATGCATTGACAGCCGGCTCCTCAGGTGCAGGATCCATTATCAGATATAGGATCCGTTCATGCTCCAGGACTATCTTCAACTTTCGGTACCAGCTACCGAAGTTGGGTCCCACCAACTTATCATTGTCCAACAATGATCGGAGCGATAGGGAAGTGGCCATATTTGCACAAAGGAGAACCATAACCTAATTAGTAATTGATTCATTAAACCTAAAGATTTGGACTTTCATCAAAAGGTTTCTCCCACTATTTTATTCGAATTGGTAGCCTCTACCTCCAATTCGAGGGATTACCCTAATTCCTTAGTGGGTACTAGAATCCACTTAGACTGCACACAAGCCCAACTTTGGTTGGCCAACCCATGTACATCTAAGGGTAGGTTCATAACCAATTGTTTCTCTAAATAATTTTTAGTAATTTTAATTTTGCCCCAGAAATCTAATCAGTAGGCTTTGGCCTCCACTGTAAGGATCCGATTAGGTCCAACCATTAACATAATCATACTTGGTGTATCTAACCAACGAATGATTAAGTCCAACTTTGATTGGCTCACCTAACCACCATTAGAGAGACACTTCCAAGTCATCATATGATGAGTGATAATTCCATTAGTCAACAAGCACCAGGCCTTTGGGTCTGCAATGATTATTGAGTTAATGGACTCATTATCAAACACCTTAATGGGAGGCTATGACTCAGTTATCTCCATAACTTTATCATTTTAAGGACCTAATAATTTTAGAAGATTTAAATAATATAGAAGATGAGGTCAGATGAACCAGCTTATCATGATCCTCCCACTGGCTTCACCAAGTCAGCTTAAGGGAGACCATTAAAAGGACTGGTCTAGGAGCATCTAAATCAATCACACTGATTTACCTAGCTGACATGGGTCAGCTCAAATAGTCAAGTGATCCGATCAAAACATAATTTCACCAAGAGGTCAGGTAAGTTCGATCAGTGGGAGGGTCTGCCAAAGCTTACCTTAGACACCATCAGAAATGGTCAGGTAAGCGGGCTCCCAATTAAAAACCACCGGTCTGGTTTACCTTAGACACCAACTGATTTAATTAGTTTTGACTAGATCAACCTAACAGTTCGTGCTAGACCGTTTAGCCAAGAATCAAGTCCATTTGGTTCTCGTTAAAGACATGGACTTGACCAACTACAACTATTGTAATTGATCTAGAGAATCCTTGACCTAATCTAAGACAACAATTGATTAGATTTAGTCAATTCTCTAATTAAGTCCATCTTTAATCTAACCATAGGTCTAACCCAATTAATGGACCTAATTCCCACTAACCCATTAACCCAATGTATTATGGTTTGTGTCTTAGATTCTTCAATTCACAATCCTAGAACCTAATCAAACAACTTCTTAATTCTTAATTAAGTTTTGGGCTGAGGGTTGGGTTCGAATTTTCAAAAAATAATTTTTATATTTATAAAATAATTTTACAATATGATTCTACTAACCATATTGCATGTTTGATTCATAATCAAGATACAAGTGAAATAAACATGAAACTACTTTAGATCTAATCTAAACAGGTTCATGTAATTGAAATAATTTCAACCTTAAACAATTTCTTTGCACAAAAATTATTAACAAAGAGATTTTATTTCAGATTCAAACACCTTTTAAATCTAATAAATCATAAATTTAATCTAGATCATATCTAACAAATTTATGATTAAAGATAGATCTACACAAACTAGGATAATCTTTGCACTGTAAGGGGTAAACCTTACAGCAGGACAACCTTGCAGTTCGTGATTGATCTAAAATTTTAATTTTAAATTTAATAATTAGATTATAAATTAGATCTAATCTAAGAAATAATCTAAGCATGTATAAATAATCATGTAATAAAGAACCTAGGCTCTGATACCAATTGTAGGAACCAGATCTAGGGTTTCAGGGTTAGATCTTGAAACTTTTTTAAGATCATACAGCGGAAGACTAAAATAAATCAAAATTTATTTTTTAAAATCAGAGAATTCCTAGATCTAAGATCTTATTACATGATTATTACATAGCATTAAATCAAAAATTAAAATATATATATACAACATGAACTACATGTTGATCATATCAACATGTTTCTATACTACATCTAATGTATGTATTAAACAATAGATCAGATCTATTTCCTTGCAAGTTAGACGTTCTAACCTCACTGATCCAGGCTTGAGGATGATGTTGCAAGCCACACACATGTTCGGCCTCTAGGAGTCATCCACACGAGCCCACGAATCTCGATCAGAAGTCTTGTTTTAAGAAATCAGCACAGTATGCTAGTACTGTGCTGATCCTTCTTTGATAGTTGATCAGGTGCCTCCTTCTTCTTGATTTATACTCTTCCAAAGATGAAAAGTAGGAGGAGGAGTTTTAGATCTGAGACACTCTCAGGAAACTCAAGATGGAGGGAGGAAAGATATGAAAACAAACAATCCTAGAAGAAGACCCTCTTCTTCTTCTCGTTTCTCTCTCTAGACACCCTAACTTGTGTCTATTATATCTCCACGACCCAAAGGTCTTTCTCTCTAATTTTTGGATGGCCTAAAGTTCTCTCAAATCTCTATCTTTTACAAAAATTTTATAAAAAAACTAATTTTATACAGAGAGATATGATAGAGTCCTTATATAGGTCAAATACCTAGTCAAGGCTTATCCAAACATAGCAAGATAAGGGGCGCCCAACTCTTGAGCACCTCCTCCTTATTTTTGTGCATGGATCACCAGCAAAGGGTGCACAATGTATATCCTAAAATCTATAAAAATTTTAAAAAAAAATTTGAATAAATTCGATGCAAAATTGAAAGAGTTTTGGATTTCTAAAACTCTATCTCATAGAATTCGAAATCCAAACTTATTCCTCTTTGATTTGATCCAAACCACCTTCTATGTAAGAAAAAAGAGAGGAAACCTTTTGTGAACATGGGAGAGACCTGGGAGAGGGCTTTTGTCATACAAAATAAGAGAAGATTGGCATTGAATGAGAGAGAGGGCATGGGGAAGGCTTATGTGGCGCAAAGTGGAATCCTAGTCTTACTAGGATTCTATCTTATGGCTTGTTTTAATTTGGTTTCTCAAACCAAATCAAACCAAAATTAGATCAACCCAATTAAAATAGGTCTTAACCTAATTAAGAACCTAATTTAATCAGATTAAATTAGATTTAAATCTGATTTAATTTTTTAATCAAATTAGAAATTAGATTGACCCAAGTCCTAGTTGAACTAGGACTAGTTTTTCCTTGCACTTGGCTTATCCAATAAATCAATTGAATTTGATCCAATCAAGCTCAAACTAAATCTAATTAAATAATATTTAATTAGACTTAATCTCTGCCCATTGGCTTAATCAAATTAAGTCAATTAGCAATCAAATTGCTAATCAATCCTCCTGCAACACTTACACTGGATTAAATGTCAATCGTATTGATCATTTAACCCTAGAACGATTCTTAATCGTTGATCAACCATCCGATCGGATCATGAACTCTAATGTGTGTGACCTCATAGGTCCGAACCTAAGCCGGTAGCACAGAAATAAATTTTTGTACCAATCGAAGTGACCATCTAGTAATGGTACCCGACGACCAGATAGGTCGAATGTGTAGAACAACATCCTTAGAACTCATGCGGATATAGTTTTCATATAATTTATCTCCTTGACCAAAATGATCATAGGATACCCCAGAGTTCAACTGTCAACTCTGATCAGGTTGTCCACATTATATTTCAAAATATCAAATCCATCTGATGGATTATCCTGGCCAAGATTTTGCTAAATTGAAATACAGCGACTCATTCTTCTCCAACTCTTGGAGTGGTCAATCCCATCTCGATCACACTCTGACTTCGCAAGTACTTGACTGTGACCAGAAGCCTTCCATCCCTGAATTAGAAATTCAGTTAGTCCAGTACCAAAGCACAGTGATTTGCTTGCAAGTCACTGAGGCGATCTCAGGTCTAAGGGATACTTATACCTATATCCCATCAGAGACATTCTCGACAGCAGAATACTCTGGAGTTGGTCACGTTCAATGATGATGTACCAGTACATCTCACCTGTATGCCATACCAGTGTCTCCACATTCTTTGGTTAAGATGACAACCAACCCATATGGCCTACAGTGACCTATGCTCGATAGAAGCTGTCGTCCTTATTAACAGCCTATCATTTGGTCGTGAATTATTTTAAGGACTAATCGATAAATTCTCTCTTTATCGAATCTAAATAGTCCTAAGGACTTCATCATAACAACGGAGTTCATTAGAAGATGAAAGCTTATGATGAAAATATCAAATATATTTTATTTATTAACAAATCAATTACAATACTTGGTTGCTCAACCATCAACAGCTTGACGATTGGCTTTTTGGGATACATTTTCCAACAGGGTTCAACTTGGTTCTAACCAGTCGTCCAGATTCTCTCCTCCACGAAGAGAGTTGAAAAGTTTCAGCTATTTTTTATAATTTTTTAATTTGTTAGTAGAAAAGAAAAGAAGGAGAATTCTAGAAATGATGTTCTAGAGAATCCTAAATCTAAAAGATAGATGAGAATAATATTTTTTTATTTTTTATTTTTATTTTTTTAATTGTAAAGTAAATTCTAACTAGGGTTTAGCCTAGACCTAGACAGTTTCTAAATGTTCCAAGGTCACCTTCAAGAACTGCAAATTCAAAATCAACCAACCAAATTAGCCGGATAAATATAAGATTGATAGAAGGCTCCCTATACTTTCATAACGAACCTAATTAAGTAACCACCGTTCTTCATGACTGAGTCTCTGAACCACTTTTCTAGACATCAATTGATTAGTCAAAGTCAAACCTGATCCAACCTTTCAATTTTCTTGTCCTATTGAGCTCGAGTTTCTTAGGACTAACGTCTAATTGATTTTACTAGGATTAAGATTATGCACAATGAAAAGAACTTGTTTGTGATCAAGGAAGGATGATGAAATCTCTACCTTATCTTGTGTTAGGATTTATACTCTTAAGATTGATTATAAGAATGCATTGCAACAAACAAGATGTCCAAATAAAATATTTTTTTATTTCTAATGTCACTATATGTATTATGAGATTTTTTTTATTTTTTATTATATTGAAACAACTGTACTAATGATCTCCGACAATGGTGCCGAAAGTTGATCGCTTGTCGTGAGCAACTAAAGATAAAAATTAACTTTGATGCAACTATTAAGTAGAGTAGTGAGAGTCAGGTGCCGAGTCCATAGGGATCAAAAAGCTAAGTTGGTTCAACAAAATAAAAATTAAGAATAAAAGATTTAGAATTTTTTAGAAAGTTTTTATGAATCAAGTATCTTGGATATTATGAAAATAATTAATTTAAAAATAAAATCAAAAAAAGTCATACAAAAGGTACCTTCATATTCAGAGTTTCACACAAGCCTCCTCATCCCTATGTAATATTTCATTATTAAAGTTCCATTTGATTTCAGACTTACGACAGGTGCAGTTAAAATCTCATGGAACATCAGAAGAAATAAATATATAATAGTTTTTTCAGTTATGTATAGAAGATGAGAGAGTATGATCAAATTTACATTTAGATCGAGGAGAAAAGTACCATCAGTCTTTTTCATAAAGATGTTTCTTTAGGACGAATAGCATCCTAAAAAAAAGAGATCCTAAGTTCTATAGCAAAAAAATTTATAACAAATGATGAATACTATGATCATCCCGATGGCATTGGGGGTGACTTGGGTCGGATGGAGCCTATAAAAGTCTAAGATATTGCTGAAGAAGGGATGTAAAGAAAATCGAAGTCCAGACCGAAGCGCCTCATCATAAAATGCAATGTAACCTTCTGAAAGTTCAGTGATCTGATCATCCTGATCTGAAGCTATCAGCTGGAATTCTTCAAGAATAAAATATTTTTTCTTAAGTTCTTGAAGATCAAGATTAGAAAGAATAGATTGCTCGGTACTAGGACTGAAGTAATCCAAAAATCTCCTTATGAGAGATTTTAGATCCTTTCGACCTGAACTACTGACTTCAGCCATTGTCCAAGGTAAAGTTTCCACTTCAAATTCAAGTAACGGTTGGGTCAATCAAAGTATACGATCATTCTGACTCATCTCACTATTATCAAAAGATATTTTGTGAAAAAAAAAATGAAAGTGAATGGAAAGAGGAAAGCAAATAAAAACAAAAAAGGAAAGAACTATCCAAAAGAGGAAAATAGAGATTAGAAAGACCTAAAATTCTAGAGTTGCATGAAAAAGAAGTCAAGAATGAAGAAATCTACCTAGTAGACAAAAGAGAAGTCCTGAGAGAGCTTTTGAGGAACTCTTAACTCCAATGATCTCTTCTCCAACTCCGACGAAGCCAAAAAATCTCCCTTCTGACTCCGGTGGTATTGAGAGAACTCTAAAAAAATCTTGACAGAACTTCCGCACAAGAAAAATAGTAAAGTGATTTTCAATCAGAGTACAGGCCTATTTATAGAACTTACCAATGGTTTGGATTAATTGGCTATATCGTCACATCAACACTACTTGTTAATAATCTGTCGACTCTGAAAAAAATCGATTCGACGCACCTCCTCCTGATTAAGCCATGCAGGTTGAATTCATATGATGACTAAAATGACCAATGGCAATGTGACATATGGTGCACACATATCTGGGCATAGCTGTTCAAATAATTATGAGCTTTCGATTCTCTAAGCACTCATAATTACTGAATCCGATGGATTGTTTCGTTTCCAAAAAACAGCATGTCGCTTCAAATTGTTAAAAAATTAATATTCTCAGCCGTTAGTAGTACGGTATATTTATGTTAATAACATAAGTCAGATGAGATCTCCTGAATTGACTTTCCACATCTAATATGAAAATTTTCACTTCAGATTTAGAAGGTGAGGAGCATGCATTGGTACATATAAACTGATCTCACCATCAAGCCACATGGCAATATCAGGATTATTTAAATTATGTATACTTTCAAATCAAGTTAGCTGTATACCGATCTATATTAATCTTCAGCTCGTCGTTTTGCCGATCTCATCTAACTTAAGTTAATTCTTGATGAAACACGATACTCAGCTCAGCTGGTTATCAATCTACAGTAAGTCACACCGATTCAAAACCAATGTGACCCTAAAAATGTAGACGGTTATCTTACAGCTGGCATTCAGTTCAGCAGTAGCTGTCTTTCAATCATACTACAGATAATCTCCACATGGATAAATAACCTATGATCTCCAAACAGTTAGCCATTCTATTGTAACAAACTAAGAGCCTAAAAAACTCTCGTAACGGTTTATGGGAGCCCCCTCTATGTAAAGAGGGATAGGATACCCTCCACAAGATAAGTCCGAACTTATAGTGCTGAGACTCTGCTGAATTTCTTTCGGCTTCTCAACTGAAAAGATCAAAAATCCTCACCCTATTCTCTTAAAATCTTCTCTCATCTTCCAGTCTTTTTATTTCTACTACTAATTCTCAAGATCCTGGTTGATTTAATTATCGAAGGATCCTAATCCAGAGGATATCCCTTCAGATCTAGGACTTCTTTTGTAGAATTTTTTATGAACTTCACCAAACTGCACTCAAAAATACTTCAGCTCGATCGAAGACCGACCTCGCCATCTATCCTCTGGAGCCTTGCGGCATCATCTCTCTTAACAAACATAAAACTTTAGGATCATAATCTTTCGATGCCCAAGTACATTCCTGCACTATATTCTAGATTGATGCAGATGCTAGAACCTACACATCGCATCAATCTAAAGCTGTGAAAATTCTGAGACATACAAGATCAGCACACGACCACTCGAAGAAGAGGGGTTTCTTTTAAGAAAGATGTGGGAGAACTTATGCCCAGAGACATCTATTGATTGCCACAAAAAATCTAAATCTTTTACCCTTCTTTTTCCATTTATAAATAATCTTAATTAATAATGAATTTGAGAGAAATGCATTCCTTCAAAGCTCCGACAAGATGTATCAACCAACACCCTACCTTGCATCCACACTTCCTCTGTACCAGTATACCATATGACAGACATTTTATCTCCTTTCATCAAACACTCATCTTGACAATTGACCCACAAGAGTATCTATAATTGATATGATGCACTATCATATTATATGCATGATGTAGCTTATAATTTCATGAACCAAATCCAATGGACTAATTCAAATCCCCATGTACAATGGAGCATATGCACGGTGTATCCTCATTTGACCTTAAATTATTTAAATATAAGAGAATAATGTGGCGAGTAACCATTGGACCGATCCTCTGAATCGGATCGACCCAATAATTAGACCTCTACCAGGACCAAAACACCGATCCCCAAATAGACCAAGCAAGCCTCAATATGTAGGACCAGGCCAACCGACGGGTGACGGTTAACTGAGCTGGAGCCCGTGGTCCTCTGGCTCCAGTAAAGCGCCAGGCATCGATTATTTCGGCATCTCCCGATTCACTCACACTAGACTAAAAAATTCATCCTTTAGCACTTCCTAACTGATCATGGTTCCAACTTTGGCAGGCGAGTGCAACGAAAGAAGCAACAAGAAGGACCACACCACGGAGCTCCCTTCCGGATTTCAATGGTCTAAGCTTGTTCCCCTGGGGAAAAGGTTACAGGGGTCAAGCGTCCAGCAAGCCATCCATCGGCCCCCCCAAAAAAAAAACCCTAAAAAAAAGAAAAAGCAACTACGCTCACATTGTCTACACTTTCCCAATCGGACAAATCCCAGCTGGAAATCAATAAGAAGCAAGAGAAAAAGAAAAGAATAAGAAAAACATGCAGCTGAGGCAGAGAAAGACAGGAGCGTACCCTTTAAAGCCACTAGCCGTCGAGAGCAGGAATAGGCTTTTTTTCATACGCAAGCCATGATAGGTTCATATCATAGTACATTGAACGCAAAAAAGAGAGACTAAGGGCTACATTCAACGCCCAGGAGCATTCACTCACAGTCCTGACCCCACACCTGGAGCCAGAAAGCTTTATTTTCTTGGCCGAGGCCCATGGTCCAAAAGAGCGAATCAAGGAGCAACAAAAGTCCAACACAAACAAACCATATTCATGCGCGTTGGCAGCGTCATGCATAAAGATATAGATAGTACACGCACGTTTAGGTGCTATAAGTAACCTTGTAAACAAGAGCCAACCAATATTATTTCATCTGCGCCGCTGTTTCTCCCTCTTGTTGGCTGTAGTCAGCTCCTACAATAATAATCGACGGCGGCTGATGGAGGGAAATTACGATGGGCGGCTGATGGCGACGGATGATGGGCAACTGCTACAGTGGCGGTAGTTGAGAATCCTGATGATGCTGCAGAAGAGAGAGGCAATGTAGGGCCATGCATTGACCATGCTCTGTTGGTGACAGCGGACAAACCCAGCTCACACCCCTTTGTGGCTCTTTCCTAATTTCAAATGCCAACAATCAGAACACAATAAAATTTGACACAACTGCCTGGTAACTAAAATAACAAATCACGGAACCAGCAAGCAATGGAAATTCTGCAAGAAGTGATGCATCGATTGGTCACAGAATGGAGTCCATTATCCACTGTCCGGTTGACATAATTCTTAAACCATAGCAGTCTAATAATTATAATCCGGTAGAATTGAAATGGGACTGAATAGTATAAATATATGAGAGAAGCCTGACTCAAAATGAAATTCAAAGTTTCAACTGCAACAAATACAAAAAGATGCCAAGGATTGCCACCACAGCAGGACTGATGGGAACAATCGGGGTCCACAATACATTGATGGAACAGCTATATGCAATATCTTTCAAGGCCCCACATTTGCCCATCAATTCTGCTAATCCTGTAAGTAGCCTTGAAGAGCCAAAATCAAATTCTGATGCTTTGCTCGGACTTTAATTAGCCTAGATAATATTTTCCAGGCAGAAACTCGGAGAGTAGTAAAATGATTCAATCAAGACAAGCCATGATAGAGAAAATAATGAACCAAAAGTGTCCCTTGCTTTGCAGCAGCCTAGTTTATAAAACACCAGAGATTTTTGGATGACATAATGATACTGGAACACAAACTCAGAAAGATTTATACGACAAAAAATTCAAATGCAGACACCTTAATAATGAAATATGGTGTTTGGCAAATCCTGTCTCCCACCATGAAGAAAACATAGCTACTTCTGGATTTTAACATTATGGAAGCTAAAGCAATAGAAGAAGTGTTAGCATTCAATGAATTTAGGTCAAATGGTAGGACAACAGTGGATCTCAACCACTAGCATGAGGAATTTTCAGTGAGAAAGGAGCTCTTGGAATTTACCTCAACATGTGGAAAGAAACCAGGGCATAGAGCAGTCCAGGCATGAGGATGCTCAGGTGCGATTGGCAAATGATGATGATGAGCCAAATGGGATGTCGGATTGTCGGCCTAAAGCAGCAAGAAAAAAAAAACATAGGCTATGAGCATTACTGATTTTACATAATAAGCTTTGCATGCACAAACTAATTGTAAATGAGATAAATCAATCAACAGTGTCACAGTACAAAGAGAGGAAAAGCACAAAAATCATTACAGGACTGGATTCACAAAATGGTGACAACAGGAATTTAATATTGATCATGAATAATTGGACTAGTCATAAATATCAAGTTCTCTGGTGGTGCTTCAATGCGCAGGAAATCATTTTGCTTTTGTGAATTCCCATCAAACACAAATCAAGTGATTTTCAGACAGTTTGGTTCTTGGATGTCTTATAAAAATTCAGAAATCAGGCAAAAGTGAGTGATTGGAAACTAAAACCCAGTGGAGTTTCCCAAGTTTACATTATTCTTTCTTCATTTCACTTTAAATCGCCATTTGATTTCAATATCTTCAGCATCCAAATGCAGACATAAATTTTGTTTATTCAACAGAAATCAAGACTAAACACTTTTTACTGCGAGACCTCTAAGAAAATAAAAGCTGGTTAATATGTTAATGGTAAAGAAAATAGCATGTGCAAGTTAAGTGATGTTACAACACTGAAAAAAAGTAACAGGACCAATAAGATAAATACTACCTCAGGAAAAACATTAATAATAATGGACTCTCCTGATGTGTACTCATAACAATTTCTGAAGGTTAAAATCATAAGCGCACATACAAAGTTCTGAAGGTAAAGATTTGTTACCCTAAAATTCCTGGCATCCGAAGCTTCAAAGGAGCTGCAACTGAGTTGGATATCCATCGAGTTATTATTCTTCTTATGACTATGGACATTAGGTTGAGAAAGTCTCAAATCTAAATCAATATTGTTGCCAGCAGCTTCAACTGACAAAAGATCAGTTTGACACAAACCATTACTTAAAGTTCATGCAAAAGTCATAGAGTACACTTATTCTAATGTAGATATTGGTGGAAATTGCAGTTTGGTGGATAATACCTTCATCATCAGGCTCAGGACGTATCTCCCCATCATAGGTACTTGGTTCAAAATTTGTGACAGCTTCCATTCCATTACATTTAATAGCAGCCTTGTCATAGGCCCTGATATCCCAGCTTAAAATACAAGAAAGAGAAAAGGTACAAAGAAAAAATGTGTTAGTTAAGAACCATGATGAGGTTAAGATTCAATTTAGAAAATCATTGCGAACAAGGAGATAATTTGAGCTTAGTAGGACCTTGCAGCCTCTATTTCACTGTCAAATAGCCCGAGATATATGTACCTGCATGCATACATGGTTTTCTCAGTTCACACTGGTAAAGACTGGTTTCCAAGTAATATTTTAGGGGAAAAATATGGGTAAGAGATGATAAGGTTTCTGCTATCCAGTCAGACACCTGATACTGCACTTCTCACACAAGTATTATATAATTTGCAGCGACTTTTGTAAATAATTTATGATTTTTTCCAAATATTTTGCTGATTATTTTGAAATTCTCCGAATTTTCTCTTTTCATTTAAGACAGCTTCATTGTCATTTGATTGTTTCTCAACTCCTCCACTTTTTAATGTCCTGCGAGTTCCTAAGGTTTTTTTTTTTCTTTTTTTTTTTTTGAAGGTCACGAATTTTTTTCCCTTCGCAAAACAAACCCAAATTTGACAATGTGAACATCGCTTAGAATGACCAAGACACCCTAGATATGTACCGGAAGAGAAGAGCCTAACCTAGTTTAAGACACACTCGAAAAGAACAATACATAATGAGAGAATATCTTACTTCTTGCCGAGGAACTGCCCCATGCGAGCTTCCCAGCGACCACACTTGTGAAGCGTCACTCCTCGATACTTTGAGCTCCCCCGAGCGAATCCAGTGCTTTGACGACGAAGTATGTGCACAAATTCTTCTTTGGTCAGGTTCCTCATCTGAAATGGAAAGCATCCACAATATATGAATTGTATAGTTATCCAACCAAACCAATATCAAACAAACTAGTTTAATTCATGTATATTCTGTATCAGCAATTACCTGTTTCAAATCCTCTTCATAGTAACTGAGATTGAAATTGATGTCAGCATCAATCCCACGAAACTTGATTGCAGCCCGATCATATGCCCTGCAATCCAAAACCCAGATCCAATGTAATTCTCTACACAAAATACAAATAGCCAAAACTTGATACACAAAATCAGCAAATTACGATGAATAACTAATCATACCTTGCAGCAGCATGAGCAGTGTCGAAACCTCCTAAATTTCCCATCCAAAGAGAGACATTGAAAAAAAAAAAATGAAAGAAAGAAAGAATATAGCGTCAACATATTTTCCTGACATCAAATCCAATGACTAGCCAAAATGACCTTACCCAAATAGACCTGTTTGCCGCAATCCCTGCTCAAATAAAAGCACAAGGCCATCAGATTACAAGCAATAAATGGAACCAGAAATCGGTGAAAGAATTTGCTAACCATATGTGAGACTCCCATCTGCCCGTCCTCCGGTAGAAGGTGACTCCCCGGTACTGAGAGCTCCGAGACCTCGGCCCCCTCCTGGTCTTCTTCGCCTGCTGCTTTTGCTGCAAAGCCTTGGCCTCTGTCGAGCCAGCCGTATTACACTGCAGGAAGCTGAGCTCCATCCCTCGAGGCATTGCCGGCGCCGATGAAGAAACCATCACTGAAGGCTGGACGCTTTCCTGAACCGCCACCACCGGAGGGAAGAGCTGCCTCGTGACAAAGCCTGCCTCCACTGATGCCCCATCTTCTTCCTCCAAGTCTTCTTCCAGTTCTTCCTCCCCATCTGCCGCCAGGCAGCTCTTGAGGATGCCAAAGTTGAAGCCGCCGCCTACGTCGTGGGCGGCAAAGGGGGTGGAGCAGAAGTCATCGTCACAAGCGTTGCTGCATGCGTCGACATTGAGGACGGAGGAATTCGAGTTCCCCGACTCCTCCATCGGCCAGCCGCCAGAGCCTTCTTCCATGAGGACCTTCTCCTCCCCGCTAGAAGAGGACTCGCCAGGCGACGCCACATTGAGATCCAACACCATCTTTTCTCTCTCGGATCGCTACCAACCCTTCCTCCACCACCCAACTCTACTCCCCGTCTCTTCAAGACACTCGATTTCAGATCAGGGCTTACACCTCACCCATTCAAGAAACAAGAACCACAGCCAAATAAAAATACAATAAAAAAATCAAACATTTGGACTAAAACGGAGACAATCGGAGATCCAATACATTTAAAAGGCATTTTGTTCGCAATCCTTCTTCCTTCTTTTTGTTCTCTTGGCGCTGCGCTCCCTCTTTCCCTGTTTTACTTTTGGATAGCGACAGAGAGAGAGGAAGAAGGGAGACAAGTCCAAAACAGATCAAAGATCGGGAATTCTTGACCAAGAAAAGAAAATACCGAAATCTATGTGTAGCTCGATCTAGGAGAAAGATGGGGGAGAGCAAATAGGAGGAGAGAAGTCGTCGGAGGGAACCGAAAACGGTTCTCAACGGACGCCGGCTAGCCTCGCTGACGGGTCGGGAGTCGCCGTCGGAGTCCCCACCTCCCGCTGTCGTCCGTCGGCCGGAGAATGGGCAGATGAGGCTTCGGTGGAGAAGATGCCGAGAGGAGAGCAAGAGAGAGCGAGAGCGCGCAGCCAAACAGTGGGATGGGACGTGTGAAAGAACCAAAGCATAAATAAATTTTATTTCTAGGGACTGCTACTTGAAACTTTAAATAGAGAGGAAATATGATCTTCGGGCTGTTCGGTCGTACCATTTGACTGGTACGTGTCGGTCTTCCGATCTCCTCGCCCATAGGCTTGTGTGAACGAATCTAGCCGTACGGAATCTCCTCATAGAAATTATTATGCTGAAACATTTTTTTGGATGTCGCGACAACGTAGAGTCGTAACAGGACGGCGATGCGTTGCTCCGCATAGACGGGTTCGTACGGTTGTTACAAGATCTAGATGTCCGTCTTATAAATTATATATATATTAAAAAAGAGTTATCGTGTGCATCTCCACCTGCCACATGGGCGTACCTCTGATTGAAAGAGGAGGAGGAGGCACCTTTGAGAGAGTTCTTGATCGACTGCAGAGGAGAGAACGAAAGCGACGGTGAAATGGAACGGTAAGCGACAAAAGTGGCGAAGGACGAGGTGGATGCAGAGGCGAATGGGGGGAAGGGAGAGGGGAAGCACGAGGGTGAGGGATTTAGGAGAGGCGGAGGGGGAGAGTGAGGGGAGGGAAAGGAGGAAGAGCGGACAGCAGTCGAGATTGAGATGGGTGGTCATTGCTTCTGTGGCTCATTTTATATCCCGCAGCCCCTCCGTCATCTGTTAGATCATCACCAGTGCTTCTTTTAACGTTAGCTCTAATTGAAAGTACTTTTTCTTCAGAAAAAAAAAGTGTGCCCCAACTCTGCTATGTTTGGATGCGGTCCTCAACCTCCACCGCGACGATCCAGTCGATTTCTTTGATGGGGCCGTTGGGGCAGATTGTCATGGGGATGGTAGTAGGTCCGCTGCGACGATAGGGACGGTGTTGGTGGTTGCGGCGGCGTTCTCCAACTCGACCTTCTATTAGCTACGGATGGAGGACAATGGATCAATTTTCATTTCCATCTCTGATGGAGGAGGGAGTATCAGTGGCATGCATCAGGAGCACTCTGCTTATGGTTCCAAAGGTGTCTCAAAAAAATTTTATCAAAAAAAAAAAAAAAAAAAAAAAAAAAAAAAAAAAAAAAAAAATGCCGGAGAAGAATCATTTCAACATGAATAATGAGAGTTGTCAGTGAATGTATTAATAAAAAAATTTACATGTCATCTATATATATTTTTTAATATTTAATTTATACATGACAGTGATTTTTTTTTAAGAAGATAAGTAATAGTTGTACTTTTTTTATTTATTAAGATTGCATAAAGTGATCCTGCCTGTTACTTGTCAGATCATTTGATAATAAATTTTAGTGATGGCTCTTGATTTCTGAAAAGTATAAACTATATAAATACAGTATTAAAATTTATAGTGTTTCTGTATAGACCGTCAAAGAGTTGTATCATTACTGAATTTAAATCAAAACCTTCCTAATATCTCTCTCCACCAACCCTCACGAATGAGCTGAAAAAAAATATAATAAAATAAATAAATAAAATTAAATATTATTAAAAAAATATCTCATGCATCATATGGGGTTATAACCTAGTGAGAAAAAAATCTAGAAACTCTAGTCAGATTTTCTGCACCGTAGGCGGTGCACAAGGAATTTCGCCTGGTTGTAAAGGCTATATGGGCCAAGTCAACCCAATTTAACAATGCGTCAAATTTACACTAGTCATTCTTTGTACACCGCATGTGGTGCAGCAAGGATGACATGGAGCACACCGAGGTAGCTGATTGGTCCACATGGTACAGAAAAAAGGAGCGCCCACATAGATAGTAACCACTATCTCGTGGTCTAACTCCAGCGCTAAATGCCCATCTTGTCATTGGGCAGCACATCACATGCAGTAAATGCCATATCTTGCCAGTTTTTTGAAATTTTGAAGTGACCAAAATATCCTTTTCCTCCAAAATGCCCAATACCTTTATTTTTCTCATGCCTCACTATTATCTTTGCTTCTATTCTCTCTCGTCTTCCTCGACATGCTCTCCTACTCCAAGGACTCTCCTGCAGCGAGCATTGTACGTCCGAGATTGTTGCTAGCACTAACCTATTGTCTTCGACGAGACAACATTTGAGCCCATCAGGTAGGCTAAACATTTACTTTTTTTTTCAGATTATTGCAATGGAAAGTAAAAATGATGACGTTCTCAGTCGCTAACATGCTATTGTAAAGACATAAACATGGTCAGGAAGTAGCATGGAAGTGTTCTGCTACATTCTACGACTTCTCCATGAATATTTACGGCCTCCTGCTTGCTGTTCTGACGTTTTGTTTTATTTTTATGACCTTGTGAACCTCGTTCAACTTGTTGTTACAGTTGGAAGCAATCATGCAAGCATAGAAAGTCATAGACAGGCAACCGGATGTTATAACCGCATTCGAGAAGTCATATGGCAAAGCAGCAAGCAGCATCGAAGCTTTCCTCTGCATTTTTGTGACTTCATGCTCGACTGTTATGACCTTCCATTGACTGCGACGATGTCCTATCATGTCTACATGACATCTTGAGCCCTCTTTGACTCCTTACCATGATGGGAAGTAATGACGAAGCCGTAGGAAGTCATTCACAAAAAATCAGATGTCATAACCACGCTCCGAAAGTCATATAGCAAAGCAGCAAGTGGCATAGAAGCCAACAGTTGTCATCCTATGACTTCCTGCTCGACTATTATGACCTCTTGTTGGCTGGAACGATATCTTGTTATGTTTGCTTAACATTTTAAGCCTTTCTTCACTCTTCGCTATGACGAAAAGTCATAACGAAGCTGCAAAAAGTCATAGGCGGCTAACTGGATGTCAGAACAGCGCACGGGATATCATAAAACAAAGCCTGTCTCATCCTATTATCTCTTGCTTGACTGTTACGACCTTCCGTTGGTTGTGACGGTATCTTCTGATGTCTATATGACATCCTAAGCTTGCCTTCACTCTTCATCGTGATAGAAAGTTATGAGGAAGCTGCAGAAAGTCATAGATGGTCAATTGGATGTCACAATAGTGCTCGAAAGGTCATACAGCAAAATCTATCTCATCCTATGAGGCTTCCTCTACATCCTATGACCTTCTGCTTGACTGTTATGACTTCTAGTTTTACCATAAAGAAAAATACAACAAAAGTAAAGTTTTCATTCACATGAAATTTAGTACATAGTATTTTTGGATAAGGAGGCAACAAAAGGAAATACAAAAAGGATAGAGAACTAATCTTCATCCGAAGAAAAGGCCTCGACCTTTTCATCTTTGTTCCCTGGTTGAAGGTGCAACAGATCGAACTTCAGGACCATCCATTGTAGGCGTGCCTTACAGTCATTGAAACCATAGGTGGAACCGATCGAGGATGCCTCCATGATTTTTGTATGACTTCCTACCAAGAGGAGGTCATAAATGTCGATCGAGATATCACAAGAAAGTAGAGAAAAGCTTCGATTTTCCTAGTTGCTTTGCTATACGACTTTCAGATAGCCGTTATGACATCCTCTTGCCCATTTATGACTTCCTCTGACTCCGTTATATGGCATCATGTTGCCCATTATGACATTCGGTTCACCGCCTATGACTTCCTGTGGCTTCATCATTACTTTCCGTCATGCCAAGGAGTGAAGGAGGCTCAAGATGTCATGGAGGCATAAGAAGATGTCATTGCAGCCAACAAAAGCTCATAATAGTCGAGCAGAAAGTCATAAGATGAGATAGTTTTTACCATAAGACTTCTCCAACACGATTATGACATTCATTGGCATGTCTGTGACTTTTTGCAGCTTCTTCATTACTTTATTCCAACATAAGAACAAGTGAAGGAAGACTCGAGTGTTGAAAATTATATGCTAAAACCAATCATTTGATGATTGTGCTAATTATAAATGTATATAAATTTATAAATAATAAAAGTTATTTGATATTTTTTATCGCAAGGATATATTTTCTAATGAACTCTTATGTTGTGATAAAGTTTTTAGGACTATTTTGATTGATAAAAGAAGATTTATCATGCAGTCCTTAAATTGATTTGCAACCAAACGATACGCTATTACTAGGACGATAGCAATATCAAGTGTAGGTCATTGTGTGCCATATGTGTTGGTTATCTTCGTAACCAAATAGTATGAAGATACCGGTATGACATGTAGATGAGATATAGGAGTATATCATCATTGAACATGATCAATTGTGGAGTACTCTGTTGTCAATGGTAGCTCGCAAAGAGTATGGGTATAAGTGTCCCTCCGACCTAAGATCACCATGATGACTTACAAGCAACTCACTGTACTTTGATGCAGGACTAACTGAGTTTTTAATTCAATAATGAAAGATTTTTGGATATAGTCAAGTACTTGTCAAGTCAGTGCGTGAGTCAAGATGGGATTGATCCCTCTGAATTAGTAAGAGATATGCATCAGTGTATTTCAATTTAGCAGAACCTGAGCCTGGATAATCTATGTGATGGATTTGAAAAAGATTGAAATATAATGTGGATGACTTATTTAAAATTGATAGTTAAATTTTAGGTCATCCTCGAGCATTAGGATCAAATGGATGAATTATACGGTAACCATACGTCAATAGGCTTTTGAATGTTCTTCGCCATCATTTGATCTATCTGGACGTCGGGTCATCATTGCTAGATGGTTACATTGATTAGTTCAAGAAAGTATTTTTATACTACTGACTTAGGTTCGAACCTATGAGATCACATTCAAAAGAAGTTTCTGACTGATGATGTGGCTGATCAACGATTGAGAATCGTTCAAGGGCTTAATCATCAATTTGATTGATGGCTAATCTTATGTAAAAATTATAATAATTAATTCATCAAGTATTAGTGAATTAATAAAAGATTAATTAATAATTAAATTATTGATTAGCTCAATTTGATTGAGTAAAAAAGATTAAATAAAATCTAATTGAATTTGATTCAATTAGGTTTGACCTGATTAGGTTATAAGAAATCTAATCGCTAAGGGAGAATTATCTCTGATTTGATCAGAATTTTGATTCAATCAATTCTTAATTTGATTAAAATTTGATTAAAATTTATAAATTTAATTAGATTAAATTTTATATATTTTATTTGAACTAAACCAGATGTGATTTGATTTGGATTCAAATAAGAAAAATTAAAGTCCTTATTGGAATAGGACTATTCTCCCTGCGCCAACCCAGTTTGCACGTCATATATCTCCACACATAAAATTGTTTTGTATGAGATTTTCTCACATCAAAAAGTTCTTTTCCTTATCTATCTCAAGTCCAAATCTAGTTTGATTTTGATAAAAAGAAGGTTCTAAAATTAGATTTCAAAATATTCCTTATCAGGAGAATCTATTCTCATCTAGATCAACCTCTTCATGCCAATAAATTTCTTTCTCCTTATATGTATGATATTTTGAGGAGATATTTTATAAGAGATTAGTTAGACAACTAATTTACTATAAAAAAAATATAGGAAAGGGCATCCCATATTTTTTTGGCATAGTTTTGGATGTAGAATTGTGAAGGGAGGCAGAATCCTTTAAGAGTCCAGGATTATTAGGACTCTTCACCCCACCTCCTTACATGCCTATAAAAGAGTATTTTATGGTTTCTTTTATGTGTGTAAGATATGAGAAGAGAGCTCTTCATGTGGTAAAAGTTTGGGCATAGTTCATGGTCTGAAAAATAGAGAGGAGGGTCCTCTCTCTTGGGGTGTGCGCAAAAATCTAAATTTTAGATTTTTGGTTCTAAGGGTTTAAGAGGAGGAAATAAATTAGAAAAAATTATTTTCTTCTCCATCTTTCTTTTATATCTTTATCTCCTCTAGAAGTTCATCTTTAATTTCTAAAAAAAATTTAAAAATTTGAAAAAAAAAATTCTGATCAGCCAAGAAGAAGATCTTCATGCGAGTTAGTACTCTCAAGAAGATTGATTAGATCGGGACTTCGAGTGGATTTTTCATAAAAGTCAGATGCATATGTGATTGTGAGCAACAAGCAAGGATCCTCTCCATCATATCTCTCAGTAGTTGAGATCATCGATCCATGATCATGTATGGAGTTCTAAACTCAGATTAAAAGTAGATATGATCTACTGCTCATATGCATGCATGCTGATTTTATCTTTAGATTATTTCAGATTTTATATGCAATATAATATATCATGGATCTTAGAGTAGGTTAATTTGATGATTAAATTATATACATATTAGATTAATTTGATTAATCTAATTATCTTTCACTATAATTTTTTAAAAAAATTTTGAAATACATGCATGAAATCGCCTACGCATCCCAACAGTGGTATCAGAACCTAGGTTCGTTATGATATGATTTATGTGCATATTAAATCTAAATTTTAATTTTATTTAAATTTGATATGTGATATTTTGATCTAAATTTAATTAATGATTTATCGCACAAACTGACATACAGTTATCCTGCTGTAGGTTTTATCTCTTACAGTGAAAAGGTTATCCTAGTTTGTGCTGATCCTTGATAAAATCTGATTTTATATCATGCATGTGATGTTTATGATCTAATTTAGATATGATCTAAGATTGTAATCAGATATGATGTAATTTAGATTAGATCTAAATTTATACATATATGATATGTGATTAGATTAGATGATCCGATTTGCAAGTACTTGGATTGGGTTGATCACCAGGCCGTCCGGTCATAGGAGCAAGAAATTTTAAAAGTCTTCTCTTTTCATTCGACAAGGTACTCTTATGGCATGTAGGGGTGCCATGTGATTAGATCCTATGAAAAAAAAAAGTAAAAGAAAAAAATTTATTTTCTTGTAAAATCCTAGATCTTGAAACCCTAGGTATTGTTGTATGTGATACAAATTATGAAAAAGTTAGTTACATCTAATCTTGTTTAATCAAAATTATTTTGATTTAAAATTATAAAAAATTTAGATTTGATCTAAAAGATTTTATGATTTACATGTAAAAATTATTTTCAAAATTTTAACCATGTTGATGCGAAACTTAATTGAGAATTAAGTATAAAATCGATTTGATCTAGAATTGTGATTTAAGATCTAATGGCATTCACATAAAATATAAGGGCATGGGTTAACTTAGATCAGGTCCTCTTAATTGGGTTAAATCTAAGGTTAGAATCAAAGAGTTAATGAACTAATTAAAGAAATAGATTAAATCTAACCAAATATTGAATTAGATTAAAATCAAGATTTTTCTAGTACCAATACAATAGTTATAGATGGTCAATTCCATGTCTTTGATTATACCAAATGAACCTTGATTATGGCTTAGTGGTTGAATCTGAATCATTAAGTTGGTTAAATCGAAACTAATTAATCAATTGGTGTCTAAGGTAAGTTCAGTATTTTGACTAGTAATTTTTAATTGAGAGTGGCTTACCTGACTATTTTGATGGTGTCTAAGACAAGCTTAGTAGACCCTCCCATCGATCTCACTTATCTGACCAATTTGGTGAATTATGTCTTGATTAGACCACTAAGTGATTCAAGTTGACCCATGTCATTAAGGTTGATCAGTATGACTGATCTAGATGCCAGTTCAACCAGCATGACCTTAATCCAATTCAATGACTTGGTGAAGTCAGTGGGAGGATTGTGGTTTACTGGTTGATCTCTTCTCATCTCTTTTCTAAATTGATTAAATCTTCTAAATTATTAGGTCCATAAAATAAGCTAGTTATGGAAATAACTAGATCATAGCCTCTCATTAAGATGAATGATAATGGATCCATTATTTTTGATTGACATTGCAGGTACCATTCGTCTGGTGTTCTCTTGAATGATGAAATTATCATTCATCATATGATGACTCTGTTGTACTATCTGATGATGGTTGGATTGATCAAGCCATCCTCAGGCCTGATCATTCATTAGTTAGAAATACTGAGTAGGTTCATGTTAATAGTTTAACCTAATCGAAACTTTTAGTGAATGCCCATCGCCTATTGAAATAAAATCTAAGGCAAAATTAATTACTAAAAATTATTTAAAAAAATAATTGATTGAGAACCTACCCATAGATGCATATGGATTAACCGAGCCATCTTTGAGCTTGTATGTAGTCTGTGTGGATTCTAGTAACCATTAAGAAATTAAAATAATTTTTCGGATTAGAAGTAGAGACTACCAATTCGACTAAAATAGTGGGAGAACCTTTAGACTAAAGTCCAAATCTTTAGGCTTAATCAATTCATAAACATAGAGATCTTGTATTTTTCTTTCAGTTATGACTACATGTATGTTGCTCCATTCACTATTTAACAGTGATAATTTATAGGATCCAACTTTGATAATTGGTATCGGAAGTTGTAAATAGTTTTAGAGCATGAATAGATCCTAAATATGATTATGGATCCAAACCTAAAGTTTTCACATCCAAAATACATGATGCAATCAAAGGCACTTATCAGAAGTGGCCACATGATCGTATCATCGTGTGGTGTTTTTGAAAGCAAAGAACACAAATTTAGTTGTAAATTCATTGATGCTCAGTGGAAAAAAAATTTTCAAATATTGAAGGAGTTCTTTCGCACCTCTGAAGATATATTTTCAGTGAGATAATAATTCTTTGAGAAAGAAAAAAAAAAGGTACAAAGAGTTATGCTTGAGCTAATGAGTCTGAACTGACAAAAGAGTTTGAGATTAACCTAGTCTGACAAAGTCCCTTGACCCAAACAAGCTAAAGAAGAGAAATCAACAAAGGATTACTGGACAAGGTACTTATATGATAATACTTTATGATTTCTCTTTCTGTGACACTACTACCTAGATATTGGATATCGAAAGTCCATGCAAATTATTGTAATGACTTCTGATTAGTAGAAAGATTGAAAATCGTAAGAGATTTCTGAACATTGGAGATGGAAGTTATGTTTCAATCTTGGCTTTAGAAATTCTCGAGCCTATTTTCAATTCTAAAAATATTATTTTAGTGGTTATCATTATTATCTAATATTTTTATGATATCATTATGAATGATGTCAAAATCATATGGATAATTAAAAAATGATATCTATGAATAGTCACAACCTGCTAGTGTAATGTACACAACAAATAAATTCTAGAGTAGATAATGTTATGAAAGCCTACCTTTAGCAATTTAAGCTCGATCATATAAATAAGAATAGGATCAACAAGAGATAATTTTTGAGGTCAATGATTGTGAATCATTGTCGATCTGTCAATCCTATCTCCTTAGTAAGATGATCAAGTCACTTTTTATTGAAAAAGATAAACGAGCCAATGATGTTCTGAATCTGATACATACTGATGTATTGGATCTACGAACATATTTATCATAAATTTAGATTATTTAAAATATTCAAATAAGTTCATAATAAGGTAGAGAAATAAACTTGAAAAAGCATTGAAATTCTTCAGTCAGACCAAAGAGGAGAATGCATTTCAAATAAATTTTGATATATCTAGAAGAGAATAGGATTCTCTTCTATTAGAATCGACTTTGTTAGACATAGTTCGATCCATGATAGGGTTTATAAGTCTGTCAGTCTCCATTTAAAGTTATACTTTTAAGATTACTTATTATGTTCTGAACTGAATTCTAAATTAATTAGTTGTACAGACTCCATATGAGATATGAACTAAGCATAAGCCGATACTTTTTTATATTGGGTTTGAGAGTGTTTGCTTTATGTCGAGCATTTATAGACCGATTAGTTTGGATCCCGATCCTATATATATTATTTTATAGAGTAACCAAAGAATCTAGGGGATATAACTTCTATCATACTAAAGAATAAGAGTTGTTAGGTATTTCTTTCAGAAAAAGAGTACCTTGGTGAAGGTACTAATGCCTTTAATATAGAACTTATGAAGTTTGATAAGTATAAGAACCGACACAATCTAGTGAATCCATAGAATTAAATTTGATTAGATCAAACTCAGATTCTATTGTAGAGGTACCATTAAGGAGATCCGATAGAGTACCACGTCCGTCGGATAGATACTTCGATATCTAATTCTGAGATGTGATCCTGTTGAACTCGATGAGAACAACAAGAATCAAATCACCTACATGGATGCCATAAGAGGTTTGACTCTGATTAATGGCTTGGAGCTATAGGTCCGAAATAAAGTCCATAAAGATCAATGGTGTATGGACATTCGTTGATTCACTTAAAGGATAAAGTCCATAGAATATAAGTGGATTTTCAATAGGATCATAGTAGTACATATAAGAAGGTGGAGACCTACAAAGCTCGTCTGATTGTCTAAGAATATTATCAACATTATGGTATTGACCATAACAAGATATTTTCTCTTATGGCAATGCTAAATATTTTGGAGTTGGAATGCGTATTTTGATAAATGATCAAAATGCATGACTTTGTTAAGAACGAAGAAAAACTCTACATATACAAATGGGTTAATAATTCTATGAGCATATTTCTTGTCCCGTATGTAAATAAAATTTTCTTAATCAAGAATAACATTCCTTATATTACAGAAAATAAAAATTTCGCTATTATTATAATTTTTCATAAAAGACTTAGGAATAGTATGTCTCATCCTAGTGATGAAGATCTGTAGAGATAGATCTAAGTCTGCTTGAATTTTTTCAGTCCAACATATATAGAGTATTTATGAGTAGAATTTGTTCTATCATTACACCATGTATGAGATCGGATATGGTATACTCACTAGGATAGTGAGTAGATACTTGCAAGATCTAGGTGAGAATCACTGGAAGGTCATCCTTAAGTATTTGAGAAATACTAAGGATCGGTGACTTGGTTATGGAGAATCTGACTTAAAACTTATGGAGTATGACTCCAGTTTTCAGTTGGACATAATAGTAGCAAGAATATATCGGAATACATCCTTACCCTAAATAATGGAGCAATCTGCTGGAAAGATTTCAAGCAAAAAAATATAGTCAAATTCAAATTGCAAGGCAAGATGCATTGCAACATTCGATGCTTTGCAAGGAAGCTATGTAATTGCACTGGTTCACTGGCAAGCTAGGAGTGGCACCCTCTGATGATGGTCCGATTGTATTGTATAGCACTAGAGCCATAGCTCATGCCAAGGAGATGAAGGCCCATTAGCTTACCAGACATTCTGCATCGCTACCATCTTATTCAGAAAAATCTGTTAAGGTGACGTCAATCTTTAGAAGATCGACAGAAAAGAGAACGTGACCAATCCATTTTACTAAAGCTTCGGTATCTAGAAGTTCTAAGATGATAAATCGAAGATGGGTATGTGATACTATACTGATTGGCTTTAGTCCAAGTGAGAGTTGTTGGGAATTGTGTCCTAAAGCCAATCGTTTGACGATTATACTAATTATAAATGTATATGAATTGATAAATAATAAAAGTTATTTGATATTTTCATCATAAGGATACATCTTCTAACGAACTTCTATATTGTGATGAAGTACTTAGGACTACTTTGATCGATAAAGGAAGATTTATCGCGTAGTCCTTAAATTGGTTCGCGACCAAACGATATACTATTACTAGGATGATAGTGATATCAAGTGTAGGTCATTGTATACCATATACGTTGGTTGTCCTCGTAATCAAATGATATGAAAATACTGGTATGGCATGCAGGTGAGATGTAGGAGTACATCGTCACTGAACATGATCAACTGTGGAGTACTTTGCTGTCAAAGGTAACTCGCGAAGGGTATGGGTATAAGTGTCCCTCCAATCTGAGATCATCATGGTGACTTGCAAACAACTCACTATCCTTTGATGCTGGACTAACTAAGTTTTTAATTCAATGATTGAAGATTTTTAGGTATAGTTAAGTACTTGTCAAGTCGATGCGTGAGTCAAGATGGGATTGATCCTCCTGAATTAGTAGGAGATATGCATCAGTGTATTTCAATTTAGCAGAACTTGGGCACGGATAATCCATGTGATGGATTTAAAAAAGATTAAAATATAATATCGATGACTTATCTAGGATTAGCAATTAAATCTTAGGTCATCCTCAAGTATTAGGGTCAAAGGGATGAATTATACGATAACCATACGTCAATAGGTTCTTGAATATTGCTTCGCCATTATTCGACCTATCCGGATATCGGATTATCATTGCTAGATAGTTACATCGATTGATTTAAGAAGATATTCTTATGCTACCAGCTTAAGTTCGAATCTATGGGGTCATACTCAAAAGAAGCTTCTGACTAATCATGTGGCTGATCAATGATTGAAAATCGTTCAAGGGCTTAATCGTCAATTTGATTGATGGTTAATCTTATACAAAAGTTATAATAAATTAATTTATCAAATATTAATGAATTAATAGAGATTAATAATTAGATTACTGATTAACTCAATTTGATTGAGTAAAGAGGATTAAATAAAATCTAATTGAATTTAATTCAATTAGGTTTGACCCGATTAGGTTATAAAAAGATCTAATCGCTAAGGGAGAATTATCTCTGATTTGATCAGGACTTTGGTTCAATTAATTTTTAATTTAATTAAAATTTGATTAAAAATTTATGAATCTAATTAGATTGAGTTTCATATATTTTATTGGGCTAAACCTGATGTGATTTGGTTTGGATTCAAATAAGAAAAATTAGAGTCCTTACTGGAATAGGACTCTTCTCCCTGCACCAACCTAATTTGCATGTCATATATCTCCATACAAAAAATTATTTTGTGTGAGATTTTTTCACACCAAAGAGTTTATTCCCTTATCTATCTCACATCTAAATCTAATTTGGTTTTGATAAGAGAAAGATTCTAAAATTAGATTTTAAAATATTTTTTATTAGGAGAATCTGTTCTCATCCAAATCAAACTCTCCATGCTAATAAATTTTTTTCTCCTTATATGTGCAATATTTTGAAGAGATTTTTTGTGAGAGATTATCTAGAGATCTGATTTACCATATAAAAATATGAGAAGAGATGTATCATATTTTTTTGATATATTTTTGGATATAGAATTGTGAAGGGAGGCAGAATCCTATAAGAGTCAAAGATCATTAGGACTCTTCTCCCCACCTCCTTACATGCCTATAAAAGGGGCTTTTATAGTTTCTTTTATATGTGTAAGATAATAGAAGAGAGCTCTTTATGTGGTAGAATTTTGGGCATAGTTCATGATATAAAAAATAGAGAGAAGGGTCTTCTCTCTTGGGGTGTGCGTAAAAATCTAAATTTTAGGTTTTTAGTTCTAAGGGTTTGGGAGGAAAAAATAAATTAGAAAAAAGTTATTTTCTTCTCCATCTTTCCTTCACCTCTTCATCTCCTCTAAGAGTCCATCTTTAAACTCTGGAAAGGTTCTAGAGATTTGAAGAAAGGATTCAGATCAGTCAAGAAGAAGATCTTCGCATGAGCTAGCACTCTCGAGAAGATCGATCAGATCGGGACTTCGAGTGGATTTTTCATAGAAGTCGGATGCGTGTGCGGCTGCGAGCAACTAAAAAGGATCTTTTCCATTACATCTCTCAGTAGCAAAAATCATCGACTCGTGATTAGGTATGGAGTTCTAAACTCAGATTAGAAGTAGATGTGATCTACTACTCATATGCATGCATGCTGATTTTATCTTTGGATTATTTTAGATTTTATATGCAACATAAAATGTTATAGATCCTAGAGTAGATTGATTTGATGATTAAATCATATGCATATTAGATTAATTTGATTAATCTAGTTATCTTTCACTGTAATTTTTCAAAAAAATTTCGAAATACATGCATGAAATCGCCTACACATCCCAACATCGAGATCTCATGGAAAGATAAAAGGATATCTTCACAGCCAATGAAAGGTCATAACAGTCGAGTAGGAGACCATAGGATGCAGAGAAAGCTTTATAAGATGAGACAGGCTTTGCTGTATGACCTCCCGAGTGCTGTTTTGACATTCGATTGGCTGTCTATGACTTCCTGTGGCTTCCTCATTACTTTCCATCATAGTGAGGAGTGAAGGTAGGCTCAGGATGTCATGTAGATATTAGAGGACATCATTATAGTCAATGGGAGGTCATAACAATCAAGCAGGAGGTCATAGTATGAGACAGGCTTTGCTTTATGACATTCTGCATACTATTCTGACATCCAGTTGGCCACCTATGACTTTCTACAGCTTCGTCATGACTTTCTATCACAGTGAGAAGTCTGCTGGAATTTGAAAGCATAGCAAAAATTAATTTAAAATTTTTTTTAACATGCATCAATAATTAAAAATATGTAATCCAAACTCCAACACTAAAATCACCTTAATGCTTTCAACCAAACAAGAACATAAAGCATATAGTGAGGGATTAGAAATGTTACACCAAATATGTAGATCCGAATAGCCCAATAATCAGCATCCTCGAGGCACTCAAGTGCATGCCCTCCAACGGTGATCCACATGGGTCTCGATCTAGGACTCTTTCTAATCAGGATTCGGCAAATTTCTTCCTAAGAAAATCAACAGCCAGTCCTTCCTTTGCATCACCAATACTTGGTGTTTTTCTACTTCTTTGTTCCCTCTTTTGGATCAATAAATCCCTCTCATCTCTTAGCCATTTTTGCTATCCAACAATTGGACCATTTGCTGTCCAACATTTGGATATTAGGAACCATCCTTTAGATCTAATATATGATCTCTTAGATCCAATCCTTTGAATTTATTTTTTGATCACTTTGATCCAACACTTTGGATCAGATTTTTAATCACTTTGATCCAACACTTTGGATCAGATTTTTAGATCAAGTGGATGCACTTAATCCCATAGCCATTCAGCTCCTTTTTAGAGACCCAAATCATGACTCAATAGGAAGCCATGATAGGATCCAATCTCTCCACAACTGCCCAACTCTTAAGCATCAAAAATAGAAACATAAATCCCCTTGTTTGCATGCAAGATAGAGAAGTCCTTCTCTTAGAAGGACTTCTCATGCTTTGGTGCAAAAGATATGAGGCATAAAGACATTTTCACGCCAAAAATGGGGCATCCATTTTCTATTACCATGAACATCTTCACGTGAGGACCGATAGGCATGAGAGATTTTTTTCCTAAAAGGAGGACTCCACAAATTCTGAAACACTTTCAGTTGAAAAGGAAAGAAGAGGTATGGAATCCTATTTTTTCTGAAGAGATAAGAGAATCACCATCTCATGGCATGGAGATTTTTTTTTGTCACTGTGTGAAACACTTTCATTCAAAGAAGGAACCCAACTCTTCGGTGTGGAGACTTTTTTAAATGGCATGTGAAGGGATGCAACTCTTCATGAAACAATTCCACGCTAATCCCAAAAGGCACCTCTTCTTTAGCATGTGAAACTCTTCCATGCATGAAGATGGAATTTAAGGAGTGAAGGACTTCTTCTTTATGGCATTAACCACCTAGAAATGAGGAGAAAAACTAGGAGGCACCATCTCATAAATTCATGAAACATGTTTCACACAAAAGACATCAAGGGCATGGGAATTAAGGCGTGAAGAACTCCTTCACTTAAAATTTCTCCCATTCATCCAACACTTGGATGCCCATGATTAAAAGAGCCATGGACTCCATTAAAATTAGGATTTGAACCATTCAAAACCCAATCATAAGTCCAATAAATCTGATCTTTGACTAATCAAAACCCAATGCTAAAATTGAATCCAAATAGATTAGGGATTAGGGTTTAGACATGTGCTAACATGCATGACCCAAACTCATTTAGGATTTTAACCAAATCCAATTCAATTAGATTCAACAAGACCTAATCCATAGTTCTAGATCAATTTTTTTTTTGTGTGATCTATTGAGTTCCACATATAGCCAGTAGTAGGTCCAGGTTCATGTGCACATAATCTAATTAGATTCAAAACATATTGAATCCAAGTACATTAATTAACTAGAACCCCTTCTAATTAATTTGTTGAATTAAACTCTTTTAATTCACAAGTCATGATTGATGTCTAGCAATGTGTCATAACTACTCAGAAGATATGAAATATGATGGAATACTAAAATTATCCTTTCATAGCGAGTTATCATGCAATTCAATCCTTCAATCATACAACATTCTAGACAGACCATAGGTATGAAATCATGTCAAATCCAAATACCTATCCATATATATCTCGATCTGCTAATGATGGCTCGATTGATGAATCAATAATTTTTTTTTTTAATATTCATCCCTACTCTGACCAAAAACTCTCTGAGTTATCATCCTATATGATCACATAGGATGTTCTCTCCTCATATAAGGAGTGATCGATTCCTTATGACCACTCACAATCTCTATGCACACTTCACCATGCCTAAAATATCTCACACATATCTTAAAAAGTCATGCTAGAGTATGAACCAAAGCATAGATCCATATACATAAGGTACCATGGTGATCTCAGATCTAAGGATCACTTATAGCACTCTTATTAGAGAACAATCTTTTAACATGCTGATAAGGCTCCATCAGATGTTCTCGCTGTAGATCAGTTAAGTAAACTCATTCTCTAATGAGTATCTATATCCTCATATTAGTGTCATCACATAAGTGATTGTGAGATCAATCATCCTTTCTATTAAGCATACATAGGATGTACCAGTCTTATCGATATTATCGATCTCTGATTCGATGATCCTATGACTGAAAATATTTTAGACTGAAGCTATCAAGATTTTAAATCTCACTGATATAATCTCATCATGGTCTTAAAATTATTATCCTAATTTATGAGGTTCGTCAAAATCATGAATATGATACAACAAATGATGAAACATATTGCCTCATAAATGTATAAAATAATCAATATCATGCAAATGAGTATGAAGACAATACAGAATAGTCTCATCGTATCATCCATATGATTGGCTTGTAGAATACTATTCTTTTATTCTCTCACTTGCACTAAAGCCAATTACTCCTGTACCTGACACCTATGCAATCAAGGTAGCGATCTCACTGCTGCTGTGATAAGGCTTAGTGAATAGATCCATTATGTAGTTTTTCGTATCAACTCACTTATGATCACATCATGAGTAAAGTGAAAATACCTTAGGATTGTTAGAAAATTGGTATGATTTCATATGTAAAGTTCAAAATTTTTTTTAAAGATCTAAGCAGCAAAAATAAATAAATTAAAATATTTTTAATTTATTTACATACCAGATCTGATCTGAAAATCATAATAAGAATCTTGATACGAATATATAACCCAGATCTAAAATTTGAAATAAAAAATAAATAATTAAAAAAATCAAACGGAGATCAAATCTCTAAACCTCGGATCCTGCGGATATCCTAGATTCTGATCGTAGCCGTGCATGCACCTGACCTCTGCTGGTATCCACACGAAGCTACCTGATTAAAGCATCGAGATCATCGGTGTGCTAACATCTTGCAGATCTCACTCATCCTTGGATCTAGATCTTTTCTTCTAGATCTTGAAGAAGAAGATCGCTGTGCAAATTCTTTCGCATAGATCCATCGAGATTTGAACCAGATCACCATGAAGAGAAGAAGAATCCTTCTTCTTCTCTTCTTCTTTCTCTTTTCTTTTCTTAGATCTGATCTCTATCAGATCTGGGTGTGGACATGAAGTGGAGAAGGGAGGAAGAGGTGTAGGGAAGAAGAGATGATGTACAAAAAAAGACCCACACATCTCTCACGTCAAAAGCCTCACACCCACTTTTCTTTTGTCGCACCATATTTTTTTTCTTCACTCACAAAACTATTTTTTAATGCCTTAAAAGATCAAATCCCATTTGATCCTAGGCGTTAAATCCAAATCAAAGGGGTAGAAGGGTGTTGAGATAAGGATGTATTGTAAGAAAGAAATCTCCTCACAATAAGTGCACATCCCACCTTCTCCAAATTTTTTATCATATAAAATTAATTTTTCACACCCCAATCAAATAGATTTCTATCTCATTTAATTAAATTTAAATAAAAAAATTTATATGAAAAAAGTTCCAGATAAGGTGGGGCACCAACTATTGGCACCCCCTCTTCTTTCACATGCATGAGAAGAAAATGACATAAAAAATAACAACCATCTTCCCTTATTAGTATGATTTCTATAGAGAGAGTCTCAAAGAATATGGGCTCTCTGAGTCATGATTCTTCTGACTCAAGTTGGGCCTTAATCGGATTCAAATCGAGTCCGAAACAAGCCGAATTCGAAAAGGCTGTCAAACCTGATTCAATCAAGCCTGAAATCCAAATCTGATTTGGATAATTGAACCTAATTAATATTAAATTAAATTAAATATAATTAAATTAAATTTGATTTAAATTAATTAAAACTTAATTCATCATTTAATTAGCTTCAAAAAAATTATAATATTTATAATTAAGTCCCTACGCTAACAATTAGTAGCTGCCAAAATTGTAATGCTTGCAAATTAGCAGTTTCTAAAATTCAAACTATCAATCTAATTGATAATTTGAATATAATCCAAGCCATTGATCAGGTCAAGCTCCTTTCATATGTGACTTCTCAGGTTCTATTCTGTCTAGTAGTGAGATATACCGTGATCTCTATCACAGTATCATCGAAACTCTTTTCAATGGGCTGAAACGATTCCAACTCACCTCAACAAAGATCGTTGATCTGAAAATAATCTTAGTGAGTTCTCACAATCCACCAGTGACGTCTAGTAACATGTAGTGTCAATCTAATAGAATAGAAAAATAAAACTCTAGGTACAGTTATCATATGATACAAATCCTCTATCGAGAGTTCCAACTTGACGAAGGTCATGGAGAACTCGTCAAACTCCATCATCAGTCATATGCTAGATTGACTCGACTCGAGTTTATTTGTGAATCTCATAAAAACTCTTTTTTAGTATTCACACTTACTCTGATCAGAGATTTTCTGAACTCAGTCTTATGAATCGCATAGGACTTTTTCTTTTCTATCAAGATCGATAGATTCCATCTAGGTGCATTCTACTCCAAACAGTGAACCTGAACCTATAATAGCCAACATACACAGCAAGCACCCGAATGGCTAGGGATAAAGAGAATGTGCAATCAAACTATATAGCCTCGCTGTGAATAGCCAACACACCATAATTCAAAAGGCCAGTCACACCACTACAGCATCGAGAAAGATCACTAACGTATGAGTAGACATCCAAGTGGTTTCTCATGTTGGTCACACTCAGTGCAAGTTATTCTCTAACAACCATCCGCACTCTCATCATAGTGTCTCTACACCACAGACTCCAGACTTATCTTTCCTAAAAGGAGGTGATCCATGCATCGATCTTGAATGGATTGATCACTGTCCTCCGTGACGATCTTTCGATTGGGAGCATTTAAAAATTAACCACTAATGATGTATGTCTCAAATTTTTAACACCTTGAGAATATACAAAATTATGTTTATTAATTTTTAGGATAAATTATGGACACATAAGATATGATTGGTTACAAGGACTGCCCATCAAGTACAAAACATGCCCTAAAAAAGTATGTGTCAGCCAAGATTGGCTTCTAGGGCACACATCCAACAAACTTTCACTTGCACTAAAGCCAATCTGTCATGTACCTGAGCTCCATCTTCTGAAAATAGGTTTCAGTGTTTAGCTGGCTAAGTGACTTGGGCCTACCACATTTTATATGAAGTTTACTCTCCTTACCTCCATGTATTTCTACTTGAGATAATCGCATATATCTCTGCTCTATGTGCATGGACTTCTAGTGAGACCTTAGCTCCTTAGAAAAGGCTATAGACCATTATCTTTGTAGTACAATATCATAGCATCTAGTAATATGACATCTAGTTCTACAACTATCATAAGAATCAGAACGCATCTTGTACATCTACAGCATATTCAATTTTCATTGGTCGATTGCCTGGAACCATTCCAACATACCAAACCAACATAACTTATAAATATATGCTGATGTAAATATTCTACCATTAGCATTAGTGTATCCTCCCACTCTTAGCTCTAACCCTTCTTCAAAGATAAGGAATAATCTCTTAGTGCTTCTCAAGTACTTAGGGATATTTTTACAGCAATCCAATGCTCATAGCTTGGATTCGATAATATTTGCTCGTGACTTTTATAGGAAAATATATCAAGTTGAGTATATAACATGGCATACACCTATGCCCAAGAGAATAACAGATCCCTCTTGGAGGTTTCAATGCTGAACTCTTTCAGCACCTCTTCTATGTACTTGTTTGTGAAAACCAAACATCCTTTTAAGATCTATTTCTATAGACCTTTTATTTCCATAATATTTGACCTAAGTCTTTGAAAAGAAAATTCTATATGTAACCACATCATAACTGATGTCAGTATGGGACCCTCCCACTGACCTTTATGTAACTACATGATTCCTCATATCACATCATTGTAGGTTTTTGGGATCATCCCTATGTTCCCAATCTCCCTCGAGAAATACTTTCTCTGAATCCTTTGTAAGAATACCAAGTATCTTTCTAAAGGATAGGAGATCCTACTAAATCTACAAGGTGGAGGAAGTACTACATATACTGGCTCATCTTAAATAGGTTGTATAGGTCTTGTGACTCATTGTTCTTTAGAGATTTTTCTTTGAGTTCATCTTCTCACTATTTTTAAGAAAATAGTATGATTGCTCACAATCACATTGTGAACCACTAGAAAGAGAAAGTGATATCTCAAATACCTTTTAGAATACTTTATAAACAAGCTCTTCATAGACCTTTCATCTAACTTGTCCACCATTTCATATCTTATATGGTATGGTGAAACCAACTTTAGAGGAAACCTAAATTAAATTTTAGAAATTAAATCTTTTTTCTAAAGAAATAATAGTTAAATTAGTGATATTGATGATGGACCAGACCATATCTCATATAGCACCATTGCTCCTCACCTATACACTGTTGAGCTAAGGTGTACAAGGAGAATTCTATCATGAAATTATGCCATTCTTTTTAGATAATCGATAAATTTTCTAATCTGATATTACATTTTTGATCTAATTGAAGTATCTTTAAAATTTTTTTGATTTATCTTTTCTACTTTATATCTGAATTCTTTGAACCTTTCAAAGTCTTTCAGATTTGTATCTCACATACACATCGATACCATGACTACTCATCGATAAAGGTAATGAAGTAGTGATAACCTCCTAGTCTAGCTCATCAAATGGGCCATACACATCATATGTGTACTAAGATAAGTATTTCAGTGGTCCTATTTCTTTAACCCATAAAGGATAGTTTAGTCATTAATCCTCAAAGAGATGATTCACAGACTAGATATGACTTAACAGTCAATGAGCCCAAAAGTCTATTTTCTCTAGTCGGTAAATCATTTCTTCTCATATATGACCTAGCCAAAAGAACCATCTGTATACTTTAGGTTATTGGATTTGGATCTCTCGGACCCAATGGCATTCACTATTTACTCAAATAATTTTTCACAAATACATCACCATGCAAATGATAAAAATTAAATCTAAATGATAATCATCGAGATTAGATGTTCACGGTCTCAGTGCAACGTTTGCACCATTGCCGACTCAAAAGAGTCACTTTACCTTTCTTCAGTGCTCTTCCTTCCTTAGACCTTATATTAAAGTGCGTAATATGTATTAGAGTCTAATGAAAAAGAGAAAATTGTAAGATCAATTTTGAGTAATTCGACATACCTTCCAAAGATACATAAATATTTCTTTAGGTTCTCGAGGTATGTACCTCTGAACTTTTTAAGATCCTTTAGTTACCAGCATATTGACTAATTCAGTTAAAATGCTATAACACTTATTCATATAATAGTTTCATAAACTATTCATATGAATCAAAAATTTTTGAAACAAATCCATTAGCAATTTCTTATGCATGGTCATATCGAGCTTTTCAAGTTCTTTAATATCCTTGATCATTGATCATGGACAAACTACCCATCATGCACTCATGTACTGTATGACTCTAATCATCTCATAACTACTATAGATGAATCAGCATGTTATTGGCAGTCTACATATCCTTATGTATATATTAAATTTCATCAACTATGAAATCCAATTTATAGCACTTAACCTAATTGTCAATGTCCAACCATTTATCAAATATAACTCGTTGACTATAGATTGGACAAGCTGATGACATTGGATTAACCTGGTCAAAACATGACTTAATTTCTAAAAGCTAAGAACTATTCTTAGATTTCTGAGTCAGAATATGTAATTGATTTCGATTAAGTGGTTGATATCTAAGATTCGAGCTAGAGGGTTGGAAGCTAAAGAATTGATCATAGAGAGTAAAAATTTAATTAGATGATTGTACTTACAATAGTTTGTTCTAAAAACTTTAAAAATAAATAAAAAATTTTTACTAATTTTTTGAGTCTCTCACACTCCTCGGGTGGATAAATAAAAATCCTAATGTGATAATTGATTTTAGTAAGTGCTGTGGTCCCATTAATGTATGGCACCTCATCTAATAATTATTGATGACACATATTTCAATACGTAGATAACTCTTTATCTAGATGCTTCTCCAAGCATATTGAGCGACTTGATCTCTAAGTCCTGTGGCCTCACTTAACAGTTATTGGCACATTCCTTAGTTAATTCTGATCCACCATTCATCAACAAGTGTAAAGCCATTATTGGGTCTCTCACCTAACAATTATTGGGCCCAACCCCATCTTTATCCTGGGGCATCTAGTGTCAATAAAGTGGTTGTGCCTTTTTGATGCAATCGAACCACTGTAGCCAGTCGAGAATGATCAACGTCAGAAAAGACAACCACATCTCTACAACGATGGAAGACTAGAAGATTTAATATTTAGTGAGGAGATTTAGGTTCAGGTCTCTTCTAATTAGCCACATACATTTGATGTCATGACTAATATGATTTGGGTCAGCACATTTCATGTCTGATCAACCTGATCGGTCTTAATCTAATACAAAATATAATCTTCCAAGATGGTCAGGTAAGTAAAGATGAGTAAGAGTCTCCCCGTTGCTTTCCTTAGATACCAACAAATTGGTCAGGTTAGATAACGAAACTAATTAAATAACCACCACCTAATACTTACTTTAGATACCAAATTGATTGATTAGAATTAATTAGGTTAACCTGTAGACCCGAGCTTGAACCGCTGAGCCAAATTTGGTCTTAACTTAATCAATTCACATCACATGTGAATTAATTTGATTAACTATAATTAAATTCAATTTTAAGTTCTTTTTGACCTAATCCCAACTAACTCTTGATTAGATTTGATCAACTGCTCAAAATTGAAAAAGATTCTAACCTGATCTAATCAATGACCCTAGTTATAGTTTAGTCTCTAAACCTAATTTGTTCAATCCATACCCAAAGTCCATGTGTTATGCATTGAAATTTAGATCTTAAATTCATAATTTCAGATCTTATAATTTCAAATCTTAATTCTCAATTAAGTGTATTATGCACATGGATTTAAGTTTAGATCTAGAAATAATTTCTAATCTAAACAATTTATTGCATCTCATACAATATCGCTGTTTGCAAAATTGAGTCGACTCATCCTAGTACATGAATCGATTTATCACAGTGAGTCAGCATAACACTGAGACAAACAGAAATCTATAGACCTAACCTGCACAATTGAGTCGGTTCATCAGCAAATGAGCTGACCTACCAGGGTCTCGAGTTGACTCCAACAAAATTGAGTCAACTCACCAAGTACTTGAGTCAATCTAATTGAAAATCGAGTCGACTCCACAAGCATATCAGTTATAGTTTCATGGTTTCATGCAAACAGAACCTAAGATTTTAGATCTAGAATTTTGTAGAAATTAAATTTTAGATCGTGTGTCAAAATAATATATCACATATAATATTTATCAATCTAAAATATATAAAAATACATGCATAATCTGATTTAAATCTAAAATATGTATCATATATAAATTTTTTATTCACTATTTATCTTCATAGGAAACATCACAGTCGGCACCCCTACACGTCATAAGAGAGAACCCATCGAATGGACTAGAGAGGGACTTTAATCCCTTCATCATCTTATGATCAGACGGCCATGGTGACTATCCCAATTCAATTATTAAGCTACTAAGAATTTAATCTAAGATATCATATATGTAATCAATTAAAAATTAGATCTAATTATCTTTCACATATCAAACATATGAACCATAACTTTGAATCTATGTATGTAAAAAAAATTATAGCAAACATACTAGATCCAAATTATACCCTAATTAAAATTTTTAGATCTAAAACCAATTTTAGATCTGAATAATTGATGATTTATTTAGATCTAAAATAATTTTAGATCAAAAATAATTCTATAATCATATTACAACATGCATAAAAATCAGATCTAACTTTAATCGATATTCTACATCGTTCTAGGACAACCATTCAGTATAACAGGGATTATGCCAGGACAATCTTATCTCAGAATGATGTGATCATCTAACTAACCTTCAGATCTAATTTTTATAAATTAGATATCAGATTTGAGGGGGTTTTATATTCGTATCAGAACCTATGCTCTGATATCAATGTTAGAAAACTGCTATGATTTCATACATAAAGTTCAAAATTTTTTTTAAAGATCTAAGCAGTAGAAATAAATAAATTAAAATATTTTTAATTTATTTACATACCATATCTAATCTAAAAACTATAGCAAAAATTTTGTTATAAACATGTAATCACAATCTGAAATCTGAAATAAAAAAATAAATAATTAAAAAAATCAAACGAAGATCAGATCTCCATACTTCGAATCCTGCGGACGACTCAGATTCTGATCGTAGCCGTGTATGTGCCCGACCTTTGCTGGTATCCACATAGAGCTATTTGATCAGAGCATCAAGATCATTGGTGTACTAGCACCTTGCATATCTCGCTCCTCATCCTTGAATCTAGATCTCTTCTTCTAGATCTTGAAGAAGAAGATCGCTGTGCGAACTCTTTTGCACAAATCCATCGAGATTTGAATCAGATCACCATGAAGAGAAGAAGAACCATTCTTCTCTTTTTCACTCTCTTTTCTCTTTTTAGATCTGATCTTTATCAGATTTTGGCATGGACATGAAGTGGAGAAGGGAGGAAGAGGTCTAGGGAAGAAGAGATGATGTAAGAAAGAAGACCCACACATCTCTCACATCAAAAGTCTCACACCCACTCTTCTTTTGTCGCACCATATTTTTTTTTCTCACTTGCAAAATCACTTTTTAATGCTTTAAAAGATCAAATCCTATTTGATCCTAGACGTTAAATCCAAATCAAAGGGGTAGAAGGGCATTGAGATAAGGATGTATTGTAAGAAAGAAATCTCCTCATAATAAGCGCACATCCCACCTTCTTCAATTTTTTTTTATCACACAAAATTAATTTTTCATACTCTAATCAAAGAGATTTCTATCTTATTTTAAATCACATTTAAATAAAAAAAAATTGGATGAAAAAGAGTTCCAGATAAGGTGGGGCGCCAACTATTAGAGCCCCCTCTGCTTTCACACATGCGAGAAGAAAAGGATATGAAAAATAATACTGTTCTTCTCTTTTTAACATAATTTCTAGAGAGAGAGTCTTAGAAAACTTGGGCTCTCTGAGTCATGGTTCTTCTGGTTCAAGTTGGACCTTAATTGGGTTCAAATCGAATCCAAAATGAGCCAAATTCGAAAAGACTGTCAAGCATGATCCATCAAGCCTGAAATCCAAATCTGATTTGGATAATTAAATCTAATTAATATTAAATTAAATTAAATCTAATTTAAATTAATTAAAATTTAATTTATAATTTAATCAATTTTAAAAAAATTATAATATTTACAGTTAAGTCCCTGTGCTAACCATTAGTAGCTACCAAAATTGTAATACTTACAAATTAGTAGTTTCTAAAATTCAACCTATCAATCTGATTGATAATTTGAATATGATTCAAGTCATTGATCAGGTCAAGCTTCTTTTGTGTGTGACCCCTTAGATTCTATTCTGTTTAGTAGTGAGACATACCATGATCTCTATCATAGTATCATCGAAACTCTTTTCGATGGGCTGAAACGATTTTAACTCATCTCAATAAAGATCGTTGATCCAAAAATGATCTTAGTAAGTTCTCACAATCCACCAGTGATGTCTAGCAATATATAGTGATAATTTAGTAGAATAAAAAAATAAATCTCTAAGTATAGTTATCGTGTGATACAATCCCTCTATCAAGAGTTCCGACTTGACGAAGATCATGGAGAACTCATCAAACTCCATTGTCAGTCATATACAAGATTAGCTCGACTCGAGTTTATTTGTAAATTTTGTAGAAGTTCTTTTTCAGTATTCACACTTACTCTGATCAAGACTTTCTGAACTCAGTTTTACGAATCACATAAGAAATTTTTTTTCCACCAAGATCGATAGATTCCATCTAGGTGTATCCTACTCCAAACAGCGAATCTGAACCTACAATAGCTAACATACACAGCAAGGATCCAAATGGCTAGGGACCAAGAAAACATGCCATCAAACTATGTAGCCTCACTACGAATAGCTAACACACTACAGGTTAAAGAACTAGTCACACTACTGTAGCATCGAAAAAGACCACTGATGAGTGAGTAGACATCCAAATAATTTTTTATGTTAGTCACGCTCAATGCAAGTTGTTCTCTAACAACTATCCGCACTCTCATTCTAGTGTCTCTACACCACAAACTTGAGACTTATCTATCCTAAAAGGAGGTAATCCATGCATCGATCTCAAATGGATTAATCACTGTCCTTCGTGATGATCCTTCGATCGGGAGCATTTAGAAATTAACCACTAATGATGTATGTCTCAAATTCTCAACACCTTGAGAATATACAAAATTATTTTTATTAATTTTTAGGATAAATTATAGACACATAAGACATGATTGGTTACAAGGACTGCCCATCAAGTATAAAATATGCTTTAGAAAAAAATATGTGTTAACCAAGATTGGCTTCTAGGGCACACATCCAACAAGGATGTGTGTGGATTTCTAGTGAGACCACTTCTAACTCAGTGATGAATTTTTTCATCAGGCAATTTTTCTTAGTAATCTTTACTTACAGTAATATATTGAATCAACTGCAGTTTGCTGTTTGGAACTCTTCCAATGTACTGCTCCCATAGTACTTCTCAAGTACTGAAGAATATTTTTCACAGTTTTCTAATGATCTTCTCCTGAATCTGTCTGAAAACTAATGCATCAGGCTTGGTACATAGAATATATAGATAAGTAAACTCTTTTACACCCATCCATGTTGAATTTCTTCAACACAAGATTGATATACCTAGATTGGGATAAACCTAGCACCCACTTAGATCTATCTCATAGATCTTTATACCAAGTATATCAGATGCTTCACCCAAGTCTATTATAGAAAACTTTTGTGATAAGCATGTCTTGACCAATTGCAACATCAGGATAATATTCCCAATATGCCGTATGTCATCTACATACAGAATAAAAAGTCAGTAAAACTTCCATACATGGTTCATCCATATTTTTTGATAAAGTCAAGCAATTCGACTATCTCATCAAAAATGGATGTATCAACTCCTTGATGCTTGCTGACTAGATTTGCCCTCCCATTAGAGTCAAATCTCTTTACCTGATATTCAGCTAAAGCAAATAACATCCGGATGGATATATCTATTAGTAACCTATTGGGTCACATCCATAGGTGCATCAATCAAAGTCCATACTTGATTGATATACAAGGAGTCTATCTCGAATTTTATGGCTCCAAGCCATCCATCTGAGTCTCTACTCATGATATTTTCAAATAGGTTACGGGATCATCATTCTCAATGATGTGTGGCTCATTATCATTCTTAATGACAAATTCATATCTGAGTGATATATCATACAATCTAATTGACCTTCAGAGTGGAGACGTGTATCATGGTTGTGCCTTATCAATGGGCACATCAGGTCAAAGATCAACTTGTGAACTCTCCATAGATTGTTGTGGGATAGTTTGTAGGTCTTGAACTTCTCAAGTTCAATTATCCTCCCACTGTCCCCTTCTTGGATAAATTTTTTTTTCAAAAAATGGCATGCCTACTGACAAATACTTTTTGTTCAGTAGGATAGAAGTAGTATCGCATACTCTTCTTAGGATAATCTACAAACAAGTACTTATCTGATCTAGCATAAAAAAAAAACTTATGTTCATTAATAGTTTTCACATAAGCGAGGTAGCCCTATATCTCAAATGATGTACTAGTAACAGATTTCATGGTACCTTATTCAAAACTTATGCAGCAATTTCTAGGACATATCTCCAGAATGAGATTGGAAGGTCTGTGAAGCATATATTGATCATACCATATCTCACATGGAGTATCCAACTTTGGGCTGAGCCTTTATACATCCATATGTATGAGGCCTAATAGCTCGCTCACCCTATCCCCATATCTAGTATATAAAGATTAGGTCCCCTTTATTCAGCTTCCATATGACTTGCAGTCCCTGCAATGACTTGTATAAGTAGGAGCTGCAGTAGGTATCTAATACCCTAAAAATGAAGCTGAAGTACTTAATGATAAATTTTATTTATATCAAATATAAACTTCTAACAAATGCAACATTTGTGTTTTACTATTGCTTCACACTTGCAAGACAGCTCTTGCAATTTCCTTTCAAATACTCAACATTGCTACAATAGAAATAGGTACCTATGGCAGAAACATTCTTCACTTTTCCTCCTCAATGATGCTATCTATAAAAGGAAGAAAATAGAGAGTGTTTGCTGGATCAAATCATGGCTCTCCTCACCATCCATGACAAGGAATCTAATTGACCTGATCGCATGATCAAGTCAATCAGGATACACATGACAGTCGTACTGTCATCCTGCCATATTTTATATATGATTTTTCTTTCTTTATAGCATCATCCCCGATCGAATCAAGATTAGAAGAATAGGAGACTCTCTCCTACGTGAGAACTATTCATAGGTCTCTCATCCGATGCACGTAGTTTGGTTCGGTCAATATATTAGCAGTGATAGTGAAGATGCATATGAATATAAAAATAAGGCATAAAGAGACTACTCATGATGACATACACAATTTAGATAAGATTTTTATGTAATTATATCTCCCATTTATTTGATGAATTCCATAGCTCTCAAGTATGGAAAATGAAAAATCTTGTCATCAGGTTCCTTAGTGGGGTTAAAAATCCAATTCCTCATAAAAACCTTGTGGATAGCACAATAAACTTCTATAAGTTCTATTGGAGCATAATTTTGGCTCTTCCCATGGACCTTGGGTGCAGCAAAACCAGCAACGAACAAATCTGGAGACTTCTGGACTCGATCGAAGGCCCTTGACGAAATCAGCCTGGTTGCTTTCTTCTTCGTCAGCCTTTCGTTCCAGATGAAGAACGCCTCTAAGATCACCTCTAAAAAATTCAAGATCTGGTACCCAACTAGATCAGGCCTGGACCGAGGTCTTTCAATTTGTAGATCTCAAATCGAGATATTCTAGATAGGGAATAAGATAGATAGAACTAGACCTTGCAGATCTGTCCTGCTGCAGCCTTTCCTGTAGATCTGTTGATGGAGATCTCACCCGTACTTCAAACGACCTCAGATCAACTCCAGATCTGAGAGAAACTTGTACCAACTTTTTTGCAAGAGATTTCAGATCCTGGACCTGATGTTTGGATGGCTGCAAGAGAGGAAGAGACAAAAGGGTTGGCGGCACAAAGGGGAAGGGGCTAGCGCCTCCCCTGCTTTTCCTGCCTTTTATGGACCTGGCGGCAAGAAACCCTAGGGTTTCTTGCTCCTGAGGCATGGAGAATAGCTGAAGAGAGAGGGAGAAGAGAGAGGGAGACTAGGGAGAAAGGGTTTTCATATTCCTTGGCTTAATCAAACCAATACAGTGCATGTATATATAAACACAGGGTCAAGTGACCCAAACCCAAAACTCCCTTGACCAACTCTATGAGAGATTAGGTTAACCCAAGCCCATGTATACCCATGACTCGATCTAATCTCACCTATCTTGGGTCTAGACCTGGCCCATAAAGAGTTGGTCCCTTGAGGCCCACATAACCTAGAGCTCAAGAACCTGAAAGGCCCACAGCCTTTCAACCTAGGGCCCAACTAGCCCTAGAGCCTCCATGAAGCCCTCATGAATGATGGACCTTGGCCTTAGCCTTGGTCCCCTGGGCCTTGGGCACACCACCTGGATCACAACAATCTCCACCTTGGTATCCCAAGGCCTCAACCAGCTCCACTTTGTCCATCAGCCGAATCAGCTCAACACATCTCTGAAAGCTATCCCATGGAAGTACCTTCGTAAGTGCATCAGCTGGGTTCTCCTTGGTGTGTACCTTTACCAGCTCCACCTCACCATCCTCTACAAGCTCCTTGATCCGATGATACCGAATGTCGATGTGCTTTATCCTTGCATGATAGACTAAGTTCTGTGCTAGTAGAAGTGCACTCTGACTGTCACAGTGCATTCTAATGGCCTCTGAGTAAGGCCCATCTCCGTCAACAAATTTTTCAGTCAAATTACCTCCTTAGCTGCTTCTGTCAGTCCGAAGTATTCTACCTCTATAGTGGATAGGGCCGTGATAGGCTACAGACTCGATCTCCAAGAAATAGGACCTCTATACAGGCTAAAGATGAAGCCTATCGTAGACCTCCGGGTATCCACATCTCCACCGAAGTCTGCATCTACATAACCACCAATCAGCCTCTGAGCCTCCCTGGACATGTCAGAGTATCCCACTGCACCTCCTCGCTGTTCATAACAGATGCCAACTCCAACTGAACCCGCCAGGTATCTGAATATCCACTTCAGAGCTCTCCAGTGCTCCCAGCCAGGCTGCATCATGAACCTGCTAACCTGACTCACTGCATGAGTGATGTCTGGCCTACAACAGACCATCGCATATATCAAGCTCCCAACTCCTAAAGCATAAGGAACCATCTCCATCTCCTGAGCCTCCACCACAGTCTGTGGTGCCATGGTCTTCGAGAGTCTGAAGTGACCGGCAAGTGGCAGCTCCGCCGGCTTTGCTCCCTTCATCCCGAACCTCTCTAAGACCTTCTGTATGTAGCCCCCCTGAGATAGATGCAGCACCCTCTGGGCTCGGTCTCTGAAAATCTCCATGCCTAGGATCTTCCTTGCAGGGCCCAAATCCTTCATCTCAAACTCCCGAGATAAGGATGCCTTCAGATCCTACACAACCTTCCTACTCTTGCATGCTATAAGTATGTCATCCACATACAAGAGTAGGAACACCCTAGAACCATCCTCAAGAGACTGACCATAAACACAGGGATCAAACTCGCACTTGAAAAGTCCAATGCTGCGCACATAGGAGTCGAACTGCTTGTACCATTGCCTCGGCGACTGCTTCAGCCCGTACAGCGACTTCTGCAACAAACAAACCTTTTCCTCTGATCCTGGATCTCTGAAATCGGGTGGCTGCTCCATGTAAATTCTCTCCTCCAAATGCCCATGGAGGAACGCCGTCTTGACATCCATCTGCTGTAGCTCTAAATCCTGAGCTGCTACAATGCTCAGCAACACTCTGATGGAAGTATGTCTGACGACGGGAGAGAAGACCTCGCTAAAGTCGATGCCTTCCTTCTGGGAGTATCCCTTGGCCACTAACCTCACCTTGAATATGATACCTCCCTGCTCTGAAGGCCCTTCCTTACGACTGTAGACCCATTTGCAGCTAATGGGCCTCTTCTCCTGTGGCAACTGCACCAATCGCCACGTCTGATTCTGGTGGAGAGACTGCATCTCCTCGGACATTGCCTGGACCCACCGCTCTCTGTCCTAACTCTCAATAGCCTCCTGATACATATATAGGTCTCCATTTACTGTCATCAGGGCATATGACAGCATCTCCTCGAAGCCATGTCGGTCCGGTTGCCTGATGGTCCTCTTGGGCTTGTGTAGGGCAACACCGATATCAGTCCTCGATCCAGCTCGCTCTTGCTGGACCTCTCCACCTCGATCATCCGTCCGAGTCCTCTCCACCTATGGAGATACCTTAGGTAGGTTCTCCACCTGAATGTCATATCCTCTTGTAGTACCTGCAAGAGGCAAAATCAAAGAGGTAAGCTGTCCAGCAGCGCCCTGCTAGACCTCCTCCTGCTCCTGCTGCTCCTCCATGCCTGCTCACCTCCGTAGGACTGACTCCTCATCAAAAGTCACATCCCAACTAATGATGACCTTCTTTTCTAAGGGATCCCACAGCCTGTATCCCTTGACTCCTCGTGGATAGCCTAGAAACACCATCTTGCGTGATCTGGCGTCTAGCTTGCTCCGCTCACCAGCTCCATTGTGCACATACGCCGTGCACCCAAATACCCGTAGATGGCCCAGCCCAACTGTCCTCCCAGACCACACCTCCTCTGGAAGTCTGCCATCCAACCTGGTGTGAGGTGACCGATTGACCAAGTAACCCGCTGCGTCAACTATGTCAACCCAAAATGCCTTTGGAAGCCCTGCCTGCAGCCTCATGTATCGTGCCTTTTTCAGAAGTGTTCTGTTCATCCTCTCGGCCACTCCATTCTGCTGTTGAGTCCCCTTAACTGAGAAGTGTCTCCTAATCCCACACTCCTCACAGTAGTCCTGGAACTCTCTGCTGGTGTACTCCCCACCATTGTCTGACCTCAGATACTTCACGCTCCTCCCCTGCTCCTTCTCCACCTCAGCTCTCTAGATTTTGAACTTGGTGAAGACCTCAGACTTCTCTCTCATGAAGTAAATCCAGAGTTTCCTTGAGAAATCATCAATCAGGGTCATGAAGTATCTGGCCCCATTCCTAGCTGAAACTGAGGCTGATCCCCATACATCCGTGTGTATTAACTCCAGAGGGGCTGCACTACGGGTTGTACTGATGTTGAACTGAACTCTCTTCTGCTTTTCCATCTGGCAAGGCTCACAGATCTCCCCTGTAGCACCATCCTCCAGATCAGAGATGAGTCCTCTCCTGCTCAACTCCCTCAGCCCCTTGTCACCCATGTGGCCTAGGCGGTAGTGCCACATCTTGTAAGCCCCCTACTGGTCCTGTGCTGCAACTACTGCATCAGACTCTCCGATCACCACAGATCCCTCCATGCGATAGAGATTATTGTCTAACCTTCTGCCTCTCATCACCACCATAACTCCATTGGAGATGTTTAATACTCCACTTCTAGCCCTACTGCTGAAGCTGTATCCACTACGCTCCAAGTAGCCTAGTGACACCAGATTCTTTTCCAGCTTTGGGACGTGCTTTACATTTGTCAATGTCCTCACAATCCCATCAAACATCCTCACCCTGACTGTCCCTATCCCAGTCACCTTGCAAGGATGATTGTCGCCTAGAGTCACTGATCCCTCATCTGTCTTGGTGTATGTTGCAAACCAAAACCTGTGTGGTGTGTAGTGATATGAGCACGCAGAGTCTAGTGTCCACTCCTCTGTGTAATGCCTGTGACCATCTGATACCACAAGTAGATCATCCTCCACCTGCTGCCCAGCAACTACACTCACTGATTCTGAGCCACTTCTTTCTCCCTTCTTGCTCTTCCATAGTGGACATTCTCGCTTGAAGTGCCCGAACTCGTTGCACTTGAAGCATTTCATCTCTTTCTTTCCCTTCCTGGACTTGGATCGCCCCCTGGACTTGCTTCTGCCTTTGCCTCTACCTGTCCTCTCTCCTACTGCCAAACCCTCCTGGGAAACCCGATCTCTGGTCAACTTTTTTCTTTGCTCATTAGACCTCAGCACCGAGATCATGTCCTCATATTCCAGAATCTCCTTACCGTAGAGCAGTGTAGTCACCAAAGAGTCATATGATCCTGGTAGCGAACACAAAAGCAATAGGGACTTGTCCTCCTCATCCAGCTTCACCCCGATATTCATCAACTCTGTGCACAACTGGTCAAACTTCTGAATGTGGCCAATCACATCAGATCCCTCCTGCATCCGAAGACTGTACAACCTCTTCTTCAGCATTAGCTTGTTGCACATATTCTTCCCCATATATATGGTGTGCAACTTCGACCAAAGGCCCTTCGGGGTCTTTTCTTCCAACATCGAATACAGTGTCGCATCCACCAAACATCCTCTGATCACCGAGCATGCTTTCTTCTCCAACGATGCCCACTGTCTATCTGTCATTCCCTCAGGCTTCTCATCCAAAGCCTGATCCAGATCTGCTTGCACCAGAAGATCCTCCACCCAGATTTTTCACATGAAAAAATTTCTCTTGCCGTCAAACTTCTTAAAATCAACCTTCATATTGCTGCCCATGACTGGATCCAAGCCAAACAAGCAATATAAAATCAAGAAGTGTAAATATACCTTGATGGTACCTTGCTAAAAATTTTCAGTACTTGGGATCTTTAACTTCTCGTGCTTGGAACTGCTTCCTCACCACTGTGGCTCTGATACCCACTATTGAAGCATGATCCTGGCTCCTCCCATGGACCTTGGGTGTAGCAGAACTAGCAATGAATAAATCTGGAGACTTCTGGACTCGATCGAAGGCCCTTGACGAAATCAGCCTGGTTGTTGTCTTCTTTGTCAGCCTTTCGTTCCAGATGAAGAATGCCTCTAAGATCACCTCTAAAAAATCTAAGATCTAGTACCCAACTAGATCAGGCCTGGACCAAGGTCTTCCAATTCATAGATCTTGAATCAGGATATTCTAAATAGAAAAGAAGGTAGATAGAACCAGACCTTGCAGATCTGTCCTGCTGCAGCCTTTCCTGTAGATCTGTTGATTGAGATCTCACCCGTGCCTCAAACGACCTCAGATCAACTCTAGATCTGAGAGAAATTTGTACCAACCTCTTCACAAGATATTTCAGATCCTGGACCTGATGTTTGGATGGTTGCAAGAGAGGGAGAGACAAAAGGGTTGGCGGCACAAAGGGGAAGGGGCTAGCGCCTCCCCTGCTTTTCCTGCCTTTTATGGACCTGGCGGCAAGAAACCCTAGGGTTTCTTGCTCTTGGGGCATGGAGAATAGCTGAAGAGAGAGGGAGAAGAGAGAGAGAGACTTGGGAGAAAGGGTTTTCGTATTCCTTGGCTTAATCAAACCTATACAGTGCATGTATATATAAATACAGGGTCAAGTGACCCAAACCCAAAACTCCCTTGACCAACTCTATGGAAGATTAGGTTAACCCAAGTCCATGTACACCTATGACTCAACCTAATCTCACCTATTCTGGGCTCAAATCTGGTCCATAAAGAGTTGGTCTCTTGAGGCCCACATAACCTAGATCTCAAGAACCCGAAAGACCCACAGCCTTTCAACCTAGGGCCCAACTAGCCCTAGAGCCTCCATGAAGCCCTCATGAATGATGGACCTTGGCCTTAGCCTTGGTCCCCTGGGCCTTGGGCACACCACCTGGATCACAACAAGTTCAAGCATAGGTAACTCTTATCAATTGCGTCTCATGCAACTCTCAACATAATTTTTATCTCTAAAATATTTATAGCCTTATAGATAGTAAAAAAATAATGCCCTACAAGCCAATCACAAATGGGATATGATAGGATATTTTTAAAATTTATCTTTCAAATTCATATAAATTGATATTTATATTATCAATAAAATAGATATTTTTTATTCATTATATGCTGCATCTTATTAATTTTAAGATTATAATGAACCTCATAGATCTGGACAATGGTTTTAGGGCCGAAATGAGATCACTCTAGTGATACCTAATTTCTCGATAGTCTTGATCTAAAATATTTTTAGTGATTGATACATTGAGTCAGAGATCAATGATACTGGTAAGACTGGCATGTCCTATGTATGCTCAGAAATGAGAGTGATTGATCTCACAACTACTTGAGTAGTGACACTAATACAAGGATATGGGTGATCATTAGAGAATGAGTTCACTGAATTGATCTATGAGAAAATATCAGATAAAATTTTATTTACATATCAACTAATGATTCTCTAATGAGAGTTGTGTAAGTGATCCTTAGACCTAAGGTCATCATGGTACCTTGTGTATGTGGATCCATATTTTGGTTCACTACCTAGCTTGGTTCTTTGATCCTTATGTGGGGTGTTTTAGATATGATGAAGTATGCATGGAGATTGTGAGTGATCAATAAAGGATCAGTCACTCTTAATAAGGAAAGCGAACATCCTATATGATCTCATAGGATGATGATTCTGGAAATCTTTGGTCAAAGCAAGATGATAATTAGAAAAAAATTTTTAATATATCATCAACTAAATCATCACCTTCTGATCGAGATACATAATGATAAGTAATTAGGTTCGACATATTTTTATACCTATGGCTCATCTGGGATGTTGTTTGACTGAAGGATTGAATTACACAAAAACTTGCCATTGAAGGATATTTTGATAATTTTTTATCAAAATTTTAAATCTTTCAGATAGTCATGACATATTGTTAGATATCAATCTAGACTTATGGATTCATCAGAATTAAAAGAATTTAATTTTGAAGTTAATTTGGAAGAGTTCAAGTTGATTGGGACTCTTCGGGTGACCTAATCTCATCGGATTAGGGTTATGTCGAAAGTCTGGATCTACTGCTGGCTAGATTTGAAATCCAATAGGTCACACACTTTAGAATTTGATTTTGATCTGATCTAATTAGAGTTTAATATAAATCTTATGGGTTAATTTGATATACTAGCATATTGTATTAATCCAAGTTTTCAAATTGGTTTAGATCAAATTGTTTGAGCTAACCTAGACCAGTTGGCTTTGACCTAATGGGATTGGATAAATTTGGATTGGATCCTTATCCAACTTAAAAGAGTTTTAAGTGAAAAAGGAGTCCTCCACATCCACTAGAAGTCATGGCAAAAAATAAATGCCGCCCACCTTAAATTAACGTGAGAAGTGGAGAGTCCTTCTTAATGAAGGCTCTTAACTATTATGCGTTACCTTAAATTCTCAATCAATTCTCCTATGATTTGATGTAAAATTTAATTTAGATTTTTATGGCATATAAAAGACTAAGATTCTTCTACTCCAAATATCTAAATCATCAAAAATTTACTTGATAAATTTATTTGGCACATGGGAAGCTGGAGCACCAAAGGTTGGTGCCCCATGGTCTCATGTGACGTCCCTTGGTCCCCTATTTATAGGGGATGCCCCAGATAGTTTTTGGTGATGATTTTTGGCTGAGACTAAGAGGAGAGACATGGTAAATATAATAAAAAATTTAAAAAAATTACAAAAAAAAAGAGAATTTTAAGTGGCAAAAGTTGCTACTAGGGTGGTGAGATTTTCAACAAATGTTGCTTGAGTGCCCTAAGATCTGATTTTTTCATATATTAGAGCTAAAAATTAAATTCTAGGTTGTATGATATTTGAAGAATATCTTCTTGGTATCATTTTGGTGGTGAGATCGAAAGCAACTGAATTTTGATGTGATCGTGACATAAGTTCGAAACCGGCAATATTCTTGAGAAGACAAGGCTGTGGCAGCGCACCAGTTGGGAAGGACTTTGGCCAACTTTCGTGTGGATCACCATTGGAGAATTTCTACCTTGGGGTCTTGTGGAGAATATCAATATGTTATTTTTTTATATTGATTAAAGTATAATTTTCTATCTCTTTGCATGCTTGAATTTGCTTTGATCGTGATCAACAAAGTGATTCTTGGGTTTTGGGTTCGGCTCGATAGTTTTATTTAATAAGGCTATTGATTTGCTTGTTTTAAAATTTTTGAAAATTAATTTCTACTACATGGTCAAAATCCAACAGTGGTATCAGAGCCACCTTTATCTGATTCAATTAAACATGTGCAATAGTTGCGCATAGAATCATTCTTGTGCATATCTTGCCAAAAACTTTTTGTATTGATTTATAGCATCAATCTTTTAAACTCAAAAATTATTTTTGACTTTATATATATCATGATACATAATTTTAGTTATTAAATTATTTATTTATGATAATTTTAAAATTTATATTATCATGGTTGTATGATGCTCAAATTGATGCATTGTTAAGGGTGCAAAGCATGCCTAATGTGATTAGAGTTTGCTATTTTTCTTCGATATGCTTGATATATGTTTTGATTTCTATTACACCCTTATATAATTTTAGTATGTCATATGATTGCTATTTAGAATAGTAGAAGCATATCAAATTGCAAAATTTGTAGTGTATATTTTATGTGGTTGTAGTTAGGATGTGCTAAGACCAGTTTAAAATCTCTCATAAAAATTATATTAAGTTGTAATATTGGGATTCATTTTATTAATCAAAAGTCGAATTCTTAAGATCAATTGGTGTTGAGAAAAGTGTCAAAGATAGTTTTTAATTAGGTTCATATGCTGGTCTGGCCAACTCTGTTGGTGTCTAGAAAAGCTACGGAGAGCCTCCCACCTACTTATCTAGCCAATTTGGTCTTGTTGATTTTTGAACTTAGATTGATTAGTGATATAGACATTACAAGAGCCTTCCTTCAAACTTGATCGATAGAGTATGTCAAGATCTTAGTGAGCTTGTTGTACTATCCACAAGATTTACTATAAAAATTGACATGATATTGATCAAGTGCATATTGATGCTTATGGCATATTTGAATGGTGTTGCTTTGTTGTGCTATCCACAAGGGCAGCATTGTTTAAGTATGACAATGTAGGATTGAAGGGTTAACTTAATTAGAATACTATAGTTTGTTGTGCTATCCACAAGACTATATGTGATCTAGAGGTAAGAGTGAATGATGTTAAGAATTATAAAGGTACAATTGGTAAAGAGTTACCTACTCTTGAACTCATGAATACTTATTGTGCTATTCACAAAGTGTTTGTGAGGAATAGGGATCTCAATCCCACTAAGAAATATTAGAATATTTTTCAATTTTCATACTTGAGGGCTATGAAGTTTGATAAAATAGTGGAAGACATAATTAGATAAAGTCTTAGTCTAGTTGTGCATGTCATCATGAGTTGTCTACTTATATTATGTTCTTGTTGTTGTAGATTAACTACCGCATGGCATCCTCACTTTCACTTAGAGGTATCCTAGATGTAAACAAATTGACTGGACCTAACTATGTCGACTGGTTAAGAAACTTGAGAATTATTCTCACTCAGGAGAAAGTCTCCTATATTCTAGATACACCTGCTTCAGATTCTCTTAGGGAAGATACTTTCGAGGAGGATAGGGCTACATATAAGATATGGAAAGATGACAATATAACTGTCAAATGTATCATGCTTGTCTCAATAAGCAATGAGCTCCAGAGGCAGCATGAGGACATGGATGTTTCCTCTATTCTTCTTAATCTTAAGAAGCTATATGGGAAACAAAGTTGGACTGCTCGATGTGAGATATCAAAGTAATTGTTCTGTGTCTGTATGACTGAAGGTTCTTCTGTGTAAACGTATGTCCTAAAGATGATTAATTTGATCACTCGTCTGGGACAACTAGATTTTGCCATGGATGGTGAATTGAGCCAGAATTTGATCTTGTAGTCTCTCCTTGACTCTTTTTCTTAATTTGTCATTAATTATCACATGAACAAACTGAACATCAGTTTGCCAGAACTGCTGAACATGCTAAAAATAACAGAGAGCCATTTCAAGGGTGAAAAGGCTCAGGTTCTTCATGTTGATAAGATCAGTAAGAAAAAGGCAAAGAATGGTTCCATGAAAAAGTTGAACCCTAAGGCTGGCATCTCCAAGAAGAAGGTCTATATCAAAGGTACTTGTTATCACTGTAGTAAGGAGGGTCACTGGAAGAGAAATTGCAAGGAGTACCTTGCAACCATGAAATCGGCAAGCATTGCTAAAGATTTATATATGATACAAACTAATTTATCATTAAGTACTTTATTTTCAGATTCTTGGGTTTTGGATACCGCCCGTAGTTCACACCTTTGCAAATCGTTGTAGGGTCTATAGAAAATAAAAAATCTAAATAAAGGTGACTTTGAGCTGTTCAGTGCTAGTGGAGAGTCCATTTAGGCTGAAGCCATAGGAATCAGGATTTTAAAGTTACCTTCAGATAAAATTTTAGAACTAAAGACCTATTATTATATTTCTGATATTATTAGAAATATTATTTCTATATCATTGTTATTGGAACAAGGTTTTGAAATAATTACAAAGAACAATGGTTGTTCTATTTATTTTTCTAATGAATATTATGAAAATATTTTTATTAATAACGATCTTATGTTTCTTTCACTTAATGATAATGTGCTTCATGTTGATAATATGAAGAAAAGAAAAAGAGAGGATGTGAATGTCACATACCTCTGGCACTATCAATTTGGCCATATAAATGAGTCAAAGATTAATAAGTTATACAAAGATAATTTTTGATCCTTATGATTATGAATCATATGGAACTTGTGAATCTTATCTTATAAAAAAAATGATCAAGACTCTATTTACTGGACATGAAGATCGGACGAGTGACATTTTAGACCTTGTACATACTGATGTATGTGGTCCTATCGATTCAAGCCAGAGATGGATACTCTTACTTCATCATGTTTACTGATGATAGGTCAAGGTTTGGATATGTGTATTTCATGAAATACAAATCTAAAGTCTTTGACAAATTTAAAGAGTATCAAAGAATGATCGAAAAATAAATTGGTAAAAGTATTAAAACTCTTCAATCGGATCGAGAAAAAGAATATTTATCCAGTGAGTTTCTTGATTATTTGAAATAAAATAGAATACTCTCTCAATAGACAACTCTTTATACCCCATAATTAAATAGAATTATGGAAAGAAGGAATCGTACCTTATTAGATATGGTGCGATCCATGATGTGTTTCACAGATCTTTCAATATCTTTTTGGAGATACGCCCTTGAGGTTGCAGCATATATTTTAAATAAAGTGTCTTCAAAATTTATTTCTAGCACTATATATGAAATATGAAAAGAAAAAAGATCCAATCTTAAGCATCTTAAGATTTGGAGTTGTCCGATTTACATGAAAAATATTGATGGACATAAGTTGGATGCTAGATCAAAAAAATATAAGTTTGTAGGTTATCCCAAGAAGAGTATAGGATACTACTTCTATAATCTTACTCAACAAAAGGTATTTGTGAAGGAAAAAACTATCTTTTTCCTGTGTAGGATCTTTCAGATTTCACCAAATCTAGGATGGAATAAATTTTATATTTTTATCCTATACTATTTTAGATCTAATATCTATTAGATATAATTTTATTATTTGATATTTAAAATCTAAAATTAAATCTAAAAGTATAAGAAATATAGACATACCTTAAGGATAATCTAATTATCCTGTAGATGATCGCAGCACTACCTGAGGTTCTGATGTAGCCACGTAAGCGTCTGGCCTCTACCAGTATCCACTCAGGTAGGATCTGGAATATCTTCTCCTCATGATTCTATGCTCCAAAAATTAGATCAATATCTAATTTGGAAGTACTTCAGAACTCCTTCTGAAGTTGGAGCAGCAGCCTGTCGAAGATGTCCTGCAGCCTTCTGTTCCAGGCATCACCACGTCTTGTACCTTTGCCAGATGAACATCCAACTTCTTGGACGTGAAGAGAGGAGAAAGGAGAATAGGGAGGATGTGGAGAAGAGAGGAGGGGACAGCAGCTAATAGGTTTTTTGCATAAAACAAGTTCTATCTCGAAACCCTAGGTGCAGCAGGGTTTATATAATTTCTGTATGCTGCACAGTGCCACATCATTCGACCAATCAGAAAATTCCAATAAATTTTGGAAAAATTTTGATTGGTGGAGTGATATCATCTGATCATATCAGATAAGAACCCCATCTTATCTCCAAAAGGTGGTGCCAACATTGGATAAGCACAAATAGAGTGGCGCCAAAGAGTCCAAGTTTATCAGGACTCTTTGGTTCTTATCCATTTGGGGCGCCCATTTAAATTCAATTGGGCTCACGCCATAATCTGATTATGGCACCCAATTTGATTAGGTTTAGGTATGTGGACACTCCATAAAAATCTATCAATAAGTCTTCTTCAGTTTAAGACCCATATGTCAACTTTTGACAGATATCCTAAAATAAAATTGGCAGGTGCTAGAAATTAGCAGGTGTTGTCTTAAATTCATCTCATGAATTAAGACAAGCCTTTTCTGAGCTGGACAAGCTTCAATTAGACTGAGAGAAATCTTTCTAAAGTTCTCTGGATGAGCCAGATCACATTTGGCTCAGTAGAGACAAAAAAGATTACACGAGGAGAAAGTTAGGCTCAATCGAGTGCTAGCACGATTTTCTTGAACCTAATTGGATCTTATCCAAATCAATTGGGGTAGCCCAATTGATGACATCCAGACCCTAACCCTTGTAGGTGTGATCCAGTTAGGTTCAATTCTGTATGGTAATGAGATATGTCGTGATCTCATCATCGACATCATCGAAACTCCTTTCGATGGACCAGAACTCTTCTGATTCAGACAATTAGAATGATCGATCATCAAAATCACTCTAATTGCTCTCAAAATCAACCAGTGACACCTAACAGTATATGGTGGCAATCCATCAAAATTGAAGATGAACCTCTTGGTGTAGCTACCTATGTGATTGAGTTCCTCTATCATGAGTCCCGACTGAATTAGGGTTAAGGTGAAGTCGTCAAACCCAACGTCAGTCATATGAATCAATCGATCGATCCGAGTCTGATGTGAAACCCCAATAGAAAACTCTTTTTCATTATTTCACTCTGCTATGGCCATGGGCTTAAGGACTCGATCTTTCGATCATCATAGGACTACTCCTCACATCTACCAAGGTTGATAGATCCCATCTTGGTGCGATCTGGTTCCTACAATGGATATGCTATAGCCAACATACACCTCAGGATTCTGAATGGCTAGGAGATCGAGTTATAGTATAGTCAAACCATAACACACTCAAGGTGAACCGTCGATGCACCTCAGGTCAAAGAACTAGACACACAACTACAGCATCGAGCTAGTCATCGACGAGAAGGTAGACTTCCTTATGACTGCTCGAGGTGGTCACGCTCAATACTCTCATTCTCAACGAATATCTGTACTCTCGCTCTAGTGTCTCCACATCGTAGACTCAAGACTCATCTACCTTAAGGAAGCGATCGTACACCAACCTTCCGGATCGATCACCATCCTCGTGATGATCCTATGGTCAGGAGCAGTTTATGAGTTAGTTATGTAAATTCATGCCTTAAATTTTTAACTCTTGAAAATATGAATTAATATTCCCACTAACTCAAAGGATGTATCACAGACACAATGTACATTATGTGATAGAAGAATAATCTTTTTATTTATTTATAGTCAAAATTATAATTTTGCCCTTAGATTTGTACAGGAATGTGTCAGCCGATCTGGCATATAGGGCACACATCTAACAATTTGTTGGTAGGCATGCTATTTTCATGGAGAAATAGTTTATCCAAGAAGAAGGCAGTGGAAGGTCTGTTGAATTTGAGAAAGTTCAAAACCTACAATCCATCCAAGATTTACCAAATAGTTCTCAACTAGTTGTGCCCATTGTTGAGGCATAACCACTATACACACTTCTTCTTCAAAGGTCAAGTAGAGTGTATAGTGTGCTACTCAGGTATGAGTTTGTCATTGAAAATGACAATACAACCCACATTATTGAGAATGATGATCCCACGACCTATTCGGAAGCTGTCATGAGTAGTGACTCTGATAAATGGCTCAACATCATGAAATTCGAAATAGACTTCATGTATGCCAACCAAGTATGGACTTTGATTAATGCACCTGAGGATGTGACCCCAATAGGTTGCAAATAAATTTTCAAAAAGAAGATTGGAGTAGATGGCCAAGTAGAGACCTATAAGACCAGGCTTGTGGCAAAGGATTTCAGACAAAAATAAGGTGTTGATTATAAAAAACCTTTTCATCGGTAGCCATGCTCAAGTCTATTCGGATAATACTTGCTATTGCAGCATACCATAACTATGAGATCTGGCGGATGGATATCAAGACTGCCTTCCTCAATGAAAACCTTGAGGAAGAAGTCTATATGACTCAGCCAGAGGGATCTATTTCTAGTAGGAGAGCAAATCAGGTATGCAAGCTGAATAGATCTATTTATGGATTGAAGCAAGTATCGAAGAGTGGGACATCTATTTTGATAAGACAGTCAAATCGTTTGGCTTCATCAAAAATATGGATGAACCTTAAGTGTGTTGAAAAATATGTCCAAAAGCTAATCATCTAGGTTATAGATGATTGTGCTCCATATAAGTATATGAATTATAAAATAATAAATATTATCTGGCAGATTCATCATAAGGAATATATCTTCTAAAATAGAACACATATGTTATGATGAAGTCCTTAGAACTACTTCCAAAATGATAAATGAGGATTTATCATGTGGTTCTTAAATCCTGCTCGCAACCAAATGATACAATTATTATAAGGATGATAACTGTATCGAGTGTAGGTCGTTGTGTGCTACATTAGTTGGTTGTCCTCTTAACCAAGACATATGGTGACATGGGTATGGCATACGGGTGATATGTAAGAGTATATTTCACTGAGCGTGACCATTTTCGGAGAACTCTGCTGTCAAGGGTTGCTCTAATGGGATATGGACAAATGTGTCCCTCAAATTTGAGGCTGTCTCGGTGACTTGCAAGCAACTCACTGTGCTTTGATGCCGAACTATCCGAATTTCTAATTCGATGATGGAAAGTTTTTGAGTATAGTCAAGTACTTGTGAAGTTTGAGTACGAGTCAAGATAGGATTGACCATTCTAAGTAAAATTGGAGATGATGCATCATTGTATTTTAATTCAGCAAAATTTTACTCAAAATAGTCTTAGTGAGGAGTCATAGGATATTTGAGGTTGAGACACAATGTAGACCACTCTTCTTGGGTTGATAGTTGAACCCAAAGTCATCCTTAAGTATCAAGTATCAAAGGGATGAATTATACAGTAACTATATCCACATGGGTTCTAGAGTGTTGCTAGGCATACATTCGGCCTATCCGAATATCAGGTCCCATTGCTAGATGGTTACATCGATTAGTACAAAAATTATTCTTGTGCTACCGACTTAGGTTCGAACTTATGGAGTCACACACATAGAAGTACCTATTTGATCAAATGACTGATCGATGATTATGAATCGTTGAAGGATTTAATTATCAATTTGATTGATGATTAATCCTATGTAAATGATGTAATAAATTATTTACTAATAGTTAGTAAATTAAAAAAATAATTAATTGATAATATGATTATTAATTGACTCAATTTGATTGAGCAATGGAGATTAGATTAGATCTAATTGAATTAGATTCAATTAGATTAGCTTTGGATTTGTTGGGTATAACATAACCCCAGCCAAAGTTCGTAAGAGGCCGACCCTCCTAGGACTCTCCCAGCTTCCGACCTTGTACGGCGTCTTTCTGAACTCTCCCGACCGTCCGAGCTTCCATAATACCATCCAGACTCCTCCAGCAGTCGACCTTCCACAGTGTCCTCCAGATTCCTCCAACGGATGAACTCCTATCGTGCCATCCGGACTTCTCCAATAATGAGCTCCTCCATTCATCTACCGGACTGCTCCAAATGCTCTCTGGGCTTCACTATCAGCCAATTTTTTACAGTAACCAGACTCCATCCAAGTTTCTACGGTGGTCGACCACCTTCCGAATTTCATCCGAGCTCCTACAAGAGCCAGACTCTGTCCGAACTTCTACAGCGGATGGATCCTAGACGAACTTCTACAACGGACGGGCTCCACCAGTCGGATCTCTACTTCGAACTTCTATTGCAAACGGACTTCATCCAAGCTTCTACAATAAGAAGTCTCCATCCGAGCTTCCACGGCAACCGATCTTCGTCCGAGCTTCTACAATAACCAATCTCCATTCGGGCTCCCACGGCAACCGATCTCCATCTGAGCTTCTATAGTAAGCGGCCTCCTTCTGAACTTCTATGAGAATCGAACTCCGTCCGAACTTCTACTGCGAATGGATTCCAGATGAACTTCTATGATGGATGGGCTCCAGCAGCCAGATTTCTATAGTGACCGACTGTCTCCGATGTCTTCCGTACCTCTCCAGCCATCAACCTTCAACGACACCAATCGGACTTCAACAGTGCCGACCAGACCCCTCCAACGGATAAATTTCCTCCGAACTCCTTCAGTAGATGAACTTCCACAATGCCTTTCAAATTTCGCTATCGGTCGACCTTCTGTCGGATTCCTCATACAACCGAACCTCACCAGTGGACAGTCTTCAGACAAGCTTCTACATCAAATAAATTCCAGACGAACTTCTCTAGCAATTGGACTCCAGTCGGATTTCTCCAACAGAAAATTTTCGTCCGGGCTTCTACAGCAGATGACTTCAATCTGCAGCATCAACGCCTAAGGCACCCAACAACAGCCCATCAGCAACCTCAAAAATATCCGAGCTTTTCTCAGATTGCTGAGACAGAGAGCTATTCTGCTCCACCAGACGTCCCAACCGAGCTTCAGTCATCCGGCCTGAACTCTTTGGCAAGTCACGATAACGGACATCACTCCACTCTCTGTAACAAACTCCACATGGTCCCACCACTCTCTGGCAAGTCGCGATAATGAACACCACTCCACTCTCCATAACAAACTCCATGTGGCCCTGAACGGCCCACTGACACCACTACTCTCTGTAACAAACTCCGCGTGGCCCCGAACGGCCCACTACCAAGCAGTTACGGATGTCGCTGTCAATCAGTTACGCTCTCCCATCTATAAAAGAGACCCCCCAGATACATTCTTCTCTAAGCTTTAAACTCTATCTCGAAACTCTGCTAAAAAATCCCATTAGAGTGCTCCATTTTTGTTGAGGCAGAATACTGACTTAGGCGTTGGAGGGTCTTGTCAGAGCATCCCCAACTCCGATTTAGACTTCCCTTACAGGTCCTGGCAGTGGCCACGATCCCCTCAACTCCAGCTTCTCCGGCATCGACAGAATTCTGCACCAATAGAATTGATGCTAGAGGAAGGGACTGTGTCTTCGCAGGACCCTTGTTCTTAAAAGAGTACTCAACGGGACTATCTCCGATCATCTTCTTCGACATCTTCTTCCTCTTCTCCTGCCAGATCCCCACCCGATGCCTCTCCGAAAGACATCCACCAGGCGATCTATGACCTCTGTGGCCAGATCTCAGCGAGATCCGCAAGCTCCAGCCTCGTCCCCAGTTTTTCAAGCTCTTCCTCCTTCGACAACAGCAGTTGGCATAGAGCAGTTCGACCTGCTGGTTCAGTAGGTCAGGGGCCTCACCAAAGCAGTGCAGGCCATGCAGCAGCAGCAGCAGCAGCCGCAGGCATCTGTGCGGCTGGAAAGAGCATCATCGGAGTTTCAGAATCCGGTGATCGGGTGGCCCACTTGGGCCAGTCGCCCTGTGTTCCCCGAAAAGAGAAAGTAGAGGGCAGAGAGCCCTTTGTCTGATCACGATTCCATCCCCAGAGGGTCCCTACCTCTGTTCTGCTAGAAGACCCTCGAGACTCGCAGTCGAGAGGATCTCCTAGATCAAAGGTTCCAAAAGATGAACCGACGGATCGAAGAGCTCTGCCATGCTCCCCTTGCTTACGGTGAGGATATCTATACTGACCCTCCTTTCTCTCAAATGATTATGCAGGAACCAATCCCACCGAATTTCAAGCTCTCCCAATTTGAGAGCTATGACAGGACCTCGGATCCAGTTGACCATCTGGAGGCCTTCCAGACAATGATGCTGCTCCATGATGCACCAGATGCCATCCTATGCTGAGCTTTTCCATCTACCTTGAAGGGAGCAGCAAGAAATTGATACTCGACACTGAAGTCGGGTACTACTTCTTCTTTGATCGAATGAGCCATCAGTTTGTGGCTCATTTCATCAGCAGCCGGCATCCCCGAAGAGGTTCGAAGTCCCTCATCAATATCAAGCAAAAGGAGGGAGAATCCATCCGAACTTATGTCAACCATTTTAACGCCACCGCATTGGAGGTCCAGAACATGGACCAATCAGTTACAATGGCCACCCTGAAGAGCGATCTGCAAAAAAATGATCTTCTATTTTTTTGGGAAAAGAAGTATCCCAGGGACTCCACTGATTTGCTGGCTCAGGCCAAAGGATATGTCCGAGCAGAGAAAGCCTTCAAGTTGAAGGATGAGGAGGCCACGAAGGAGTGGCAGGTGGGTGACTCCAGTAAGCCCGCAGCTGAAAAAGGGTTGAGTGAAGCTCAGCCACATTCTCGAACTCCCCCCGGACATAAGCATGTCCGAACTCCCCCCCGAACTCATAGGCAGAGGAGCCCAGACTGTAGAGTTCGGCGAAGCTCTCCTCCAGGAAGATTTCACAGCTACGCTCCTCTCAATGCTCCAAAAGCCCAAGTGCTGATGGAGGTCAGGGAGCAGCTACCAAGGCCGGAAAGGATACGCACACACCCCAGGAAGTGCAACCCTAACAAGTTCTACCTCTATCATCGTGACCATGGCCATGACATAGAGGAGTGTATTCAGCTTCGAGACGAGATCGAGGAGCTCATCAGATGAGGTCGGCTCGATAGATTCATCCGATGCTGGCTTGAAGGTAGGGAGGATCGATCGAGGGCCCTACCACAGTCAGAGCCGCCAAGGAGGAAAGAACAGCCTAAAGATCGGCCTCCAATCGGGATCATCAACACCATCTCTGGAGGACCCCGACGGAGAGCAGCCAATGGATCGGTCGGACCGCCCAAGCGGTAGAGGACAGAAGAATCTATAACCTTTATTGAAGAGGATGCCCGAGAGATTCAATTCTCCCATAATGATGTGGTTGTAGTTTCTTTAAATATTGTTAACTATGATGTACGCCGCATTCTTGTGGATAGTGGAAGCTCGATCGATATTTTATTTTACGATGCATTCTCAAAAATATCCATTTTGGATGGTCGATTAGGGCTGATAAGCTCCCCATTGATAGGGTTCACTGGCGATGCTGTGCCAATGGAAGGAGTAATAACTTTGATCGTAGTTGCAGGTTGATACCCGAAATAATCAAGAGTGCAAGTAAATTTTCTGGTAGTAAGGGCGCTGTCTGCCTACAACGCAATACTCGACCGACCCGACCTCAACGCCCTCCAAGCTGTGGTATCGACCTACCATTTGAAGTTGAAATTTTCTACTAGCCAAGGGGTCAGAGAGGTCAGAGGAGATCAAGTCCTGGCAAGACACTGCTATAACATAGCCTTACAAAGAAATGGTCAGTCTGACCCCTGTCCGGTTGATGGATTAAACACCCACGATGACCTTGCTGAAGAACGGGGTGAGCCAATCGAAGATCTTGTCTCAATTTCTTTGAACGATGGGAATGAGGAGCATGTGGTGAAGATCGGCTCCAACCTGGGAGAAGAGGTACGGACACAGCTCATCAATTTTCTACAAAAGAATATGGATATTTTCGCTTGAGTTCTGACGGACATGCTGGAGATTGATGCAGAAGTCATGGAACACCGTCTAGCTGTTGATCCCAAACATCGATCGATGAAGAAAAAAATCTGAGGTCATGCACCGAAAAGGCAGAAAGCAATAACTGAGGAAGTTGATAAACTCCTGAAAGTCGGGTTCATCAGAGAAGTCAACTACCCAAACTGGGTCTCCAATGTGGTTCTCGTCAAGAAGGCGAACGGCAAGTGGAGGATGTGTATAGACTTCAAAAAGCTGAACAAAGCCTGTCCGAAGGATAGTTATCCTTTATCCAGAATTGACCAATTAGTGGACGCAACCTCGGGCCATGAGCTTCTCACTCTCATAGATGTAATTTTCGGCTACAATCAAATCAGGATGGCACCAGAGGATGAAGAAAAAACTACTTTTATTACTAACCATGGTCTTTATTGTTACAGGGTCATGCCTTTTGGCCTCAAAAATGCAGGGGCGACCTTTCAACGACTGATGAACAAGATCTTCAAAGAGCTGATCGACCGCAACATGGAAGTCTATATGGATGACATGCTCATAAAAAGTAAATCCACAATGAACCACATCGTCGATCTTGAGGAGACCTTCAGCACCCTCCAAAAATATAAGATGAAGCTAAACTCAGCCAAGTACACTTTTGGAGTAACCTCAGGAAAATTCTTGGGCTTCATGGTATTGGGGCACGGGATCGAAGCAAATCCGAAAAAGATTCGTGCCATCCAGAAAATGACCGCCCTGAAGTCAATAAAGGAAGTTCAGTGCCTTACTAGGAGAGTAACAGCTCTGAATCGCTTCGACTCAAGGTCGTTCAAATGATGTCTGCTTTTCTTTCAGACTCTCAAGCAGTCGAAGAACTTCTGTTGGACCACTGAATGTCAGCAAGCATTCGAAGAATTAAAAAACTACCTCGGCTCACCTCCGCTATTGGCAAAGCCCGAATCTAGAGAGGAGTTGTTTCTGTACCTGGCGATCTCCCCTGTGGCTCTCGTAGCAGTTCTGATTAAGGAAGAAGCAAAAATTCAACAGCCGATCTACTACATAAGTTGAGTATTAAGAGATGCTGAAACTAGGTATACTAAATTAGAGAAACTAACTTATACCTTGTTGATTGCAGCTCGAAGGCTCCGACCTTATTTTCAAGGGTACACTATAACACTGCTCACCGACCAGCCGATTAAGATGGTTCTGCATCGAGCGGATACTTTCGAAAGGATAGCAAAATGGACAGTCGAGCTCATGAAATTTAACGTCAACTATCGACCTCGATCGATGATAAAAGTCCAGATATTAGCAGACTTCATAGTGGAATGCACTATTCCGAAAGAGGCTGAACTTGAACGAGATGAAGCTGACAACCCAGGGCTCCAGCCAAACTCTCCTAAGGAAAGAACAGATCTCCCTGATGGTTTTTGGGCCCTCTATGTGGATGGTTCCTCCAACATGTCAGGCATGGGCGTGGGCCTGATCTTGGTCAATCCGAAAGAAATCATCACAGAGTACGCGCTGTGCTTCAGATTTTCTGTGACAAATAACGGAGCAGAATATGAAGCTCTGATTACTGGACTGAAGATCGCCAAAGAATTAAAAGTAGATCGGCTCCAAGTCTACAGTGACTCCCAATTGGTGGTGGGACAAGTCAACGGAAACTATGAAGCTCGAGAGGACAGTATGGCCAAGTATCTCGAAAAGATAAAAAAGATCATCCCCGCCTTTGGCAATTTTGACATGAGGCAGATTCCAAGAGCAGAAAATACCAGGATCGATCTTCTCTCCAAGCTGGCTACACTGGCTCCGACTGAACTACCCAAGGAAGTCTTCTTCGAAGTTCTGAAGTATCCAAGTACAGAAGAACCGCAGCTTGTGATGGAGATCAACCATGAACCCAGCTGGATTGACCCACTGGTTGCATACCTCAAAGACGGGATTCTTCCTCATGATGCAAAAGAAGATCAGAAGCTTAGGAACCAGGCCTCCCGATATATCCTTTATGAAGGCAAGCTGTACAAGAGGTCATACTCTTTGCCCTCTTGAAATGTCTCCAGCCTTCTGAAGCCGATTTTGCCTTGTGGGAGGTACATGAAGGAGTCTGCGGAAGTCACCTGGGGATCAGATCTTTATCCCATAAATTGCTCTGACAAGGTTATTACTGGCCTACAATGTACCACAACTCCATTGAATATGTCAGAAAGTGTGATCGGTGTCAGAGATATGCGAATATCCAAAGACAGCCCGCCTCCGAACTTACACCCTTGAGTGCCCCATGGCCGTTTGCACAATGGGGGATGGATATCCTCAGACCTTTTCCCATGGCATCCGGACAGAGAAAGTTCCTCCTGGTGGTAATTGACTACTTCACCAAGTGAGTCGAAGTCGAACCTTTGACGAAAATCACAGAAGCTAAAGTGCAGGACTTCATCTGGAAGTCAATCGTCTGTAGGTTTTGCTTACCCAGAACTCTCATTACTGATAATGGGTGATAATTTGCTGGAGCAAGATTTACTGAATTTTGTGAGGACTTAAACATCTCCCATAACTTCACGTCAGTAGCCCATCCGCAGGTAAACGGCAAAGCCAAGGTGACTAACAGGACTCTGTTGCAAGGAATCAAGACGAGACTTGAAAAAGCAAAGAAAACTTGGGCAGATGAGCTTTATCCTATGTTATGGGCATACCAAACTACCCAAAGACTGCCCACGGGGGAGACGCTCTTTGCCTTAGCCTTCAAAACAGAAGCCGTTATCCTGATTAAACTTAAGCTTCCGTCAGCATGAGTCGTGGCATTCGATGAGCAGCACAACTCACAGAATCTCAAAGCCAACCTCAACTTGTTAGAAGAAAAGTGAGAGACAGCTCAAGTTCAGATGGCAGCCTACAAGCAAAAAGTACCCCGCTACTACAACTCCCGGGTCAAGAGCAAGGCCTTCAGAGCGGGGGATTTAGTACTTCGACGAGCCACTGTTTCACAACCTCATAATCAAGAAAAATTTGCTCCAAACTGGAAAGGCCCATATGAAGTTAAGGAGGTGGTTCGGCCCGGAACATACTATCTAAAAGAGCTCGAAGGAGCAGACCTTCCACGACCATGGAATTCAAAAAATTTATAAATGTATTACCGATAACTTTGCCTTAAATAAAAGTTTCATATTCGCATATCTTTTCTTTTGGCATGAGCTTATAACGACAGGAAGTAGCTCCTTCAAACAATCAAAATCAAGCATGTTAGGAACAAGAGAAGAACCTCGTCCTAACATGGGCAAAGTCGAAGGTCCGATTATTTAGAGATCGGATGGGGGGATAGACCCTTGCAACGACCCTTATGCGCCCCCACAGCCATGTTAAGAACAGGAGGAGAACCTCGTCCTAACATGAGCAAAGTCAAAAGCCCGATTATTTAGAGACCGGATGGGGGGAGAGGCCCTTGCAATGATCCTTATGTGCCCCCGCAGCCATGTTAGGAACAGGAGGAGAACCTCATCCTAACATGAGCAAGGTCGAAGGCTCGGTTATTTAGAGATCGAATGGAGGGAGAGGCCCTTGCAACGGCCCTTATGTACCCCCGCAGCCATGTTAGGAACAGGAGGAGAACCTCGTCCTAACATGAGCAAGGTCGAAGGCTCGATTATTTAGAGACCGAATGGGGGGAGAGGCCCTTGCAACGGCCCTTATATGCCCCCACAGCCATGTTAGGAACAGGAGGAGAACCTCGTCCTAACATGAGCAAGGTCGAAGGCCCGGTTATTTAGAGATCGGATGGGAGAAGAAGCCCTTGCAATGGTTTTTATGTGCCCCTACAGCCATGTTAGGAACAGGAGGAGAACCTCATCCTAACATGAGCAAGATCGAAGGCCCAATTATTTAGAGATCGGATGGGGGGAGAGGCCCTTGCAACGGTCCTTATGTGCCCCCACAGTCTTGGTAGGAATAGGAGAAAAACCTCATCCTAACATGAGCTGAAATTGATTGTGTCGAAAATAGGAGGAGAACCTCATCCTGACACAAACGAAGATCTGATCGTTTGAGATCAGATGAGGGAAAGAGCCCCCTCAGTGGCTCCTCGACACCCCTACAACTCCGTTAGGAGCAGAGAGAAAACCCTCACCCAAACATAAAGAAAAGGGGAGAGAAAAAGAGAAAGCGACGAGCTACACTAGAGATAAGAAAAAAAATGAACTACATCTAAGACTCAAGGGACCTCATCTCAATGAGAAAAAAAATTCTCATCAAAAATTCTCAGTCTCTAAGGGGGAGCCCAACACTAGCAGGAGAAAATAGACTTCCTCAAAGTAACGAGAAGTTCGGTCCCCAAGCTCGAACAACGGGAGAAAGTGTTAAACTCAAATGGCCTCGAAAAAACCTACGATCATGAACAAAAAGGATGAGTCAACACAGCGATGATCAGGAACCTTCAAATAATGTCGACATCGAACAAGACAAAAGACAAGAGAAGTTTGGTATACGATAACTTAGAGCAATAGTATATAAGGTGATGAAAAAATTCTATTTATTTTATTAGTAAAGAATGCATTACAAAAATCTTTGAAGGCCAAAAAAAAAAAACAACCAGAAAAGAAAAAAATACATGGAACAAAAGGTAAAAAGGCTCTAAGAAAGCTTGGCTTCTTCAGACTTCGGACTCTCGATTTTAGCCACTGTCAGGGATTGTTTTAAGTTCTTAACTTCTTCTTTCAGTTCTTTCTTTCTTAAAAGCATCTTCCGATACATTTGATGGAACCACTGACTTTCACCCTTCGACTCCTGAAGCCTCTTCCTCAAAACTTCGGACTCCGCCTCGACATCCTTGACCGCCTGCTGCTCGTAGGCCAGCTAAATTTTTAGCCACTGCAGTTCAACCTTCTCCTGTCCAAGGGCCATGGACAGTTCTTCCATGGTCCCCTTGAAGGAGCAGAGCTCATCGGAGCCTTGAACCGAAATGGCCTGGGCTCTTTCGGACAACTACCTCTAAAGGCGGGCAACCTCGTCGATCGCCGTCTTGAGCCTCCTTCGGTAGTTGTCTACTTACCCACATCAGCTGACTCGATAGGCGTGGTAGTTCTCCTCGACATCCTGCAGCTGCTTCTGGAGGTCGGAGAATTTCTTCGACCAGTCCCAGTCGTGGTCGGTCTGAGTTGTGAGCCAGGACGAGCTCCCTTCCAATTGGCTGATCTTCTCCCGTGCGACCGCCAACTCAACCTCGAGGGAGCTGATCTTGGAAGTCTGAGTCCAAGATCGATCACTGGCGCATTTTTGAAGCTCCTCAAGCTCCTTCACAAAGTTGGCCTTCTTCCGAGTGTAGCCCATGAAGCTCTTTTTGTGGAGGTCCCGAAGGCGAGTAACCTCCGCAGTGGCTTCCGAATGGCTCTTCCTCAGCCTGTGAAGTTCGTCGTCCATCTTCTTTGATTTCTTCGTTAGGTGACGAACTTTTCTTCTAAGATTCTGGATCATCGACTTCAGAGGAATCCCCTGTGGTAGGAAAAGAGCTTCGACAGGACACTGTTGTCGGGAAATAAGAGCGTCACAACATAAATCAGTGCAAGAAAATAAAAGAGAAGAAAAAGGATGTAGAGTAAGAAAAAGGAGCTCTCTGTAAAGAAGAATCCGATTTTATTGATTAAATAGTTCTTAAGTACAAGAGAACAAGAAAAAGTTACAACAAAAGAAAAATACAAAATTAGAGGTTTCGGACCTCTGGGGCAGAAGTGGAGGAGCTCGGCACCCCTGGAAGGTCGGTCGCAGTAGCCGCGACAGTTGAAGAGGTCCCGATTGGAGGGAGACCGGCAGCGACTTCAAAACGTCTGGCTTCATCATCGGACGCTTCATCCAAGAAGCCGAGGTCGAGTTCAGAAAACCTCCCGACCACTTTTTCCTGGCAAAGCTCAAAGCCTTTGATGAAGGCGATCGGATCGAACTGGACCTTCAGATCCCTCATCTCGAAAGAGATCTTGAACTCCTCCACTGCTTGGGCCCGTGCCTCCGAGACTAGGGTCGGGATCTGCTCCCTCAGCTTGGAGACCTCAGCCTCTACCTTCTTCCTTTCCTCCTCCAGGATAGCCTTCAGCTCTGTCGAGGTTTGTTCCTCCTTCTGCAGCACCTCTTGGAGACTCGCGACCTCGACGACCTTCTCCTTGAGGCGGACGACCTCAGCCTAGTGGCCTTCCTCTGCCTGGGCTACTTCCCTTTTTGCATTATTCATCACCTCGATGTTGGTGATGAGCTGGTGTCCAATCTGCAAGAACAGCCAAGAAGTCAATATGAAAGCTAAGGGATAAGCTAAGTAAAGAAGCGAAAGGAAGAAAAAAGTAAATCGACCTACCTCAAGAAAGGACCCCAGGGAGTCCCAGACCCGTTGTTCAGGATCGGTGTAGACGATCCTGTGGACGACCTCGGACAGGACGCACCCGTCGACCAGTCTTTTTATTAAGTCCCTATTATTGAAGGGATTCTCCCTCGGATCCTCTTCAGAGCCGTCGGCCCCCTCGATGGCGGCCCTGCTGCTGTGGGTCTTACGGGCCAACGTCTTCTTTCTCCTCCTCCTTTTGACTTCCGGTGCCTCCTTGGGATGAGACTTTGGAGCGGGAACCTCGGTCAGAGGGCTTTTGGAAGAAGCTCGGGGGACTACGGGCTCGGCGTCGGAGGGGGCATCAACGACGATGGCCACCTTGATAGGTGCGGTCGAGCTTATCTCTTCTACTCTAGCCGTCTTCACCGACCCCGAGGTTGCGGTGCCTTTCCTCTTATGGGCCTTGAGATCCTTGGCTAGCATCCAAGCCGCGTTTGCATCCATATCTGCAATGAAAGAAGATCGGCATGGCTTAGAAACAGAATAAGAGAAAGAGGAAGCAGCGAATGACTAAAAAAAAAAAAAAAGAAAAAATACCGACAGGGTTGAGAGGGCTTAGGTCGATGTTAAATAAGAGTTGCTCCTTTAGAAGGTCGGAGAGGAGAGGAGCTGGATAAGCCTCGAGTTTATTGGAGGCTTCAAGGTCATCCCTTCCCAGGCTAGAAGCCCGACGGATGGAGTCCCTCAGCGAGCCCCAGGGGGGCAATCCCAGCTCCAAGATTGGGCATCGGACGTAAAAGTACCTCTCCTTCCAGTTGTGAATAGAAGAGGGGGCACCTTTGAGCAACCCCTTTCTATCAAACTAGGGGGAGAAGTATCACTAGTCCTTTGCCGAAGGGTGACGCTTGAAGGTATAGAAATTTTTAAACAAAAAAAGGGTTGGCCGAACTTCAGCTAAACGACAAAGGGAAGAAAATCCTATCAAAAACCTAAAAGAGTTCGATGCTATAGAAACTAGAGAAATATTTAAGAAGCGAAAAAGAGCAATAACAAAAGGTAGAAGTGGAAGTCGAAGCCCAATGCGGAAAGCTTCCTGGTATAAGCAGAAGCAGTCGGGGGGAGGGGTGCTAGCCCGGTCAGTTGGCCCGAAAAGCTCAAGCTTGTACTCCGGAGGAACTCCGTACTGAATCCTAATCAGCGAGAGTTCGTCCGAAGTCAGAGAGCTAGGAATGGTGTCCGGTACAAAGATCGGATGAGGTCCATCTATAGAACTAGAATTTTGGGGGGCTGGAAAGGATGAACTTCTAGAACTACTAGAGGAGGAAGTGTTGGATGACATTTTGAATCAAGTGAAAACCCCTAAAAATCTCGAAAAACTGGAAAAAATAAGAAACAAGGCACTCGCGAAAAAATCGAACGGGCAGAATGCAAAGGAGAAAAAACAAAAAAAGAATAAGAAAAAGAAGGATTCCAGAACTAACCTAGACTAGTCCGAGAGGTGCAAGAAGGCAGCGAGGGTGATAGGGGTCGACCCGAAGAATGCCTAAGACCAAGGGGGATGCTGGAAAAAGATGGAGCTCTCGGGAAGAAGCAGGAACCGAAGGAAAATCTCAAGCAAAGTAAAACCTCTGAAGGAGGGGGGCGGGCTTAAATAGGCCTCTGGGTCCGGTGCAATGATGATTGCAGATCTCTTTTGGTCGATCTGTAATTGCTGCGTGTCCCACTCGTCGTGGCAGGCGGCTGACAATTGATAGAATCATTATTACATCGTACCTAGAGCAACGTTCCAGCGAGAATTCCAAAAAAATCTTTTCGGGTTACCTCGATTTGAAAAGACTCCCGCACCAGCGTGCCAAACACCAAAATATCTGGAAACAACCGAGTACAGAAATCGAGGGAGGCAACTTCGGCTGTAAAAATTTCTCTATACTTTCTTCGTTCGATACCCGAACTCGAAAGTAGAGAGACTGGTATTGGGTATAACATAACCCCAGCCGAAGTTCGTAAGAGGCCGACCCTCCCAGAACTCTACTTACTTCCGACCTTGTACGGTGTCTTTCTGATCTCCCCCACCATCCGAGCTTCCACAATACCATCCAGACTCCTCCAGCAGTCGACCTTTCATAGTATCCTCCAGATTCCTCCAACGAACAAACTCCTATCGTGCCATCCAGACTTCTCCAATAATGAGCTCCTCCATTCATCTACCGAACTGCTCCAAATGCTCTCTGGGCTTCACTATCAATCGATTTTCTACAGTAACCAGACTCCATCAAAGTTTCTACGGTGATCGACCACCTTCTGAATTTCTTCCAAGCTCCTATAAGAGACGGACTCCGTCCAAACTTCTACAGTAGATGGATCTCAGATGAACTTCTACAACGGATGGGCTCCACCAGTTGGATCTCTACTTCGAACTTCTATTGCAAACGGACTTCATCCGAGCTTCTATAATAAGAAGTCTCCATCCGAGCTTCCACGGCAATCGATCTTCATCCGAGCTTCTACAATAAGCGATCTCCATCCGGGCTCCCACGGCAACCGGTCTCCATCCAAACTTTTACAATAAGCGGCCTCCTTCCAGACTTCTACAAGAACCGAACTCTGTCTGAACTTCTATAGCGAATGGATTCCAGACGAACTTCTATGACGGACGGACTCCAACAGTCAAATTTCTATAGTGACCGACTGTCTCCAGTGTCTTCCATACCTCTCCAGCCATCAACCTTCAACGGCACCAACCGGACTTCAACAGTGCCGACCAAACCCCTCCAACGGACAAATTTCCTCCGAACTCCTCCAGCGGACGAACTTCCATAATGCCTTTCGAATTTCGCTATCGATCGATCTTCTATCGGATTTCTCATGCAACCAAACCTCACTAGTGGACAGTCTTCAGACAAGCTTCTACATCAGACAAATTCCAGACGGACTTCTCTAGCAATCGAACTCCAGTCGGATTTCTCTAACAGAAAGTTTTCGTCCGAGCTTCTACAGCAGATGACTTCAGTCTGCAGCATCAACACCTAAGGCACCCAACAACAGCCCATCAGCAACCTCGAAAACATCCAAGCTTCTCTCAAATTACTGAGACAGAGAGCTATTCCTCTCCACCAGACGTCCCAACCGAGTTTCAATCGTCCAACCCAAACTCTCTGGCAAGTCGCGACAATGGACATCACTCCACTCTCTATAACAAACTTCACGTGGTCCCACCACTCTCTGGCAAATCGCAACAACGGATACCACTCCACTCTCCGTAACAAACTCCACGTGGCCCCGAACGGCCCACTGACACCACTACTCTTCATAACAAACTCCGTATGGCCCCGAACGGCCCATTACCAGACAGTTATGGATGTTGCTATCAATCAGTTATGCTCTCCTGTCTATAAAAGAGACCCCCCAGATACGTTCTTCTCTAAGCTCTAAACTCTATCTCGAAACTCTGCTAAAATCCCATTCGAGTGCTCTATTTCTGTTAAGGTAGAGTACTGATTTGGACGTCGGAGGGTCTTGCCGGAGCACCCCCAACTCCGGTTTAGACTTTTCTTGCAGGTCCCGATGGTGGCTGCGATCTCCTCAACTCCAGCTTCTCCGACATCGATGGAATTCTGCACCAACAGAATTAATTGGATGCAGTCCTATTGAATAACAGGGCTTATTAAAATTATTTGATATATATTTGAATTGGATCAAATCTTATTGGATAATAGGCTTTGATTTAATCAAATACTATTTGATAATAGGTCTAATTGGATCAAGCCCTATTATCAAATAGCTTCCCTGAAACCATCAAGATCTCCATCCCTGGATCAATAGAGTTTTTAATCTAACTAATTCTCAATTAGATTGGAGCCTAATTGGTTTTATAATTGGGTTAGGATCTAATTAGTTAGTTTGTTATAATTAATTCCTAAATTGGTTAGGATTAGATCCATGGGTTAGTTAGAGTTTGAAACAAGATCTTAAGTCCTATGTAGAATAGGACTTAACCAACTAAAACACCCCACGTGATATATTCTCCATGCCCCACTTTTCACTGTGAGAATTTCTCATGCCTCATAGGATGCCGCACCCCCTCTCTTCCTCCTGTGGAAAACAAATAGGCATCCCATCTCCTCTTTTTGGTCACCCAAAACAAGGAGAGGGCGTTCAAGAGTTGGACACACCAAGATACCTCTCACAACATCCATTTTTTCCTCTTCTTCTTAGTATGTTTTCTTGATCTTTTCTTGCTAATTTTTGGACATCAAAAAGAGACTTTTCTACTGGTTATACAATAAAAAATTAGAGAAGAAAAATTCTTTCCAAGGAGAGAAAGATCAAAGAAGAAGAAGGATTTTCTTTCTTGCATGCAGCCTTGAAGAAGATGGAGTTCTTCTTTCAGATTTTTTTTATTTTTTTTTAAATAAAAATTAGATTAGATCTAATTTTTAATATATATATTTAGAGATAAAATACTAAAAAAATTTGGTTTGGATTTGGAGATTCTTGAAGTTTTAGTCAAGGAAGAAGATGGATCTTCTTTCTTGTGCGCAGTCTTAAAGAAGAAATTCTTCTTTTAATTTTTTTTTTAATTTTTTAAGATAAAAATTAGATTAAATCTAATTTTTAACATAAAAATTTAGATAAAAAATATTAAAAAAATTTAGTTGGGCGTTTGGGGCTTTCTTAAGTTCTAGATCAAGAAGAAAAAGGGAGAAGAAGAGAGAAGAATGATTCTTCTCTTAGATCTCTCTTTTAAATATTTTTAGATCTCAAAATTTTATATAATTTTTAATATAAAAAATTAGATTAGATCTGATTTTTATTATAAAAAATTAAAGAAGAAAAGTTCTTTTTAAGGGTGTGAAAGAAAGAGAGAAAGGTTCTCTCGTATGTATGAAAAATTGAAAAAAAAAGATTCTTCTCTTGATCTCTATTTTAAAAATTAGATGTATGGATTCAGGAAGAAAAAGAGAGGGTCTCCTTATTCTTTAATTCCATCATGTTCCTCTCAAATCAGCCAAGGGATGGTGTCTTCATGAGCTAGCACTCTCGAGAAGATTGATCAGCACCAGGACTTCGTGTAGATATCCATAGAGACTGGACGTGTGTGTGGCTGCTAAGCATCATGAGAACCATCTACCATAGATTTTGAATGCGGTGATATGCCACCTATGCTCAGGTATGAAGTTTTATATTCAATCAATATTTAGATATGATCTAAATATAGTTTAGATATGTCTTGTACTTGCTGAATTTTAGATTTTAAATGTACATACATGCATATTAGTTCATGTCATAGATCCTGTATGGTGATTTAGATTTAATCTATGCATACATTATAGATTAAATTATTTAATCTATATATGTTTCACTATAAAATTTTAAAAATACATGCACATCACCCACCACGCTTCTCTTCAAATGGTATCAGAGCGAAAGTTCGTTATGACATAAACATATATGTATGTAGAGTTGAAATCTAGATTTAGTAATATATTAGATGTGTTATGATCTAATATTAGATATGATCTAATGTAAAATTAGATCTAATACAATTTAGATTTGATCTAAATTTTTACATATATGATATATGAATAAGATTAGATGTTCTGAGTAGTAAAGTACTCAGATTGGGTAATCACCAGGCTATCCGATCATAGGAGCAAGTTGGGTTACATGACCCTCTCTTCCCATTCAATGGAGTGCTCTTCATGGCATGTAGGGGTGCCACTGTAAGGTCCCATGAAGAAGAAAATGAAAAGAAAAAACTTACTTTCTTACAAAATCCTAGATCTTGAAATCCTAGATGTTGTTGTATGTGATACAAATTGTGAAGAAATTAGTTACATCTAATATTAATTAATCAAAATTATTTTGATTGAAAATCATAAAAAATTAGATTTGATCTAAAAGATTTTATAATTTAATGTAAAAGATTTACATAAAAAATTATTTCATAATCTTAACCCATGTTGATGCTCTACTTAATTGAGAAATAAGAAAAATATTTTAGATCTAAAATTATGATTAAAGATCTAATGACATTGTATAAAATATGGGGCATGGGGTAGCTCAAATCAGATCCTTTTTATTGGGTTAGACCTAAGGTTAGAATCAAAGATTTAATGGACTAAAAAGAGTAGTTGATCTAATCTAATCAATAGTTGATTTAGATTAGATCAAGATTACTCTAGATCAAAAATAATAGTTGTAGTTGATCGAATCTATATCTTTGATCAAACCAAATGGATCTTGATTCAGGCTTAAAAGTTGAGCCCGAGTCATTAGGATAATTAGATCGTTAGGTGACTCGAGTTGACCCATATTATTAAGGTTAATCAGTATGATTGATTTAGGTGCCCTGGACCGACTTGTCTCTAATCCTTCTCATGACTTGATAAAGTTAGTGGGAGGATCTACGACATGTCGATTAGACCTACTAGTGACTAATTCTTCTCATGACTTGGTGAAGTCAGTGGGAGGATTATGACTTGTAAATCGATTGATGTCCTCTAAGATATATTAACCAAATCCTCTAAATTATTAGGTCCATAAAATGAATTAGTTATGGGGATAACTAGATCATAGCCTCTCATTAAGGTGCGTGATAATGAGTCCAATATCCCAAATAGACATTGAAGGTGCCACACGTCTAGTGTCTATTACATATTGAAATTATCATTCATTATATGATCATCTTATTGTACCTTCAGATCAATGCTCAGATTGGTCGAGCCACACTCAGGCCTGGACATCTATTTTGTTGGATGCACTTGATGTTGTCATGTTAATGGTTGGACCTAATAGGATTTTCAGTGGAGGCACCACACGCCTACTGAAGAGATGCCTGGGATAATCTGATTGCTAAAAATTATTTGAAAAAATAATTGATTGTGAACCTACTCATGGATGCACTAAGATTGGTCAAGCCACACTCAGGTCTGAATACAGTCTGTGTAGATTCTAGTCCCTGCTAAAGAATTAAAGTAATTTTTCGAATTAGAGGTAAAGGCTATCAATTCGTATAAAAATAGTGAGAGAATCATCAGACTAAAGTCTAAGTCTTTAGGCTTAAAATAATTCATATACTAAAGGTCAATAATTCTCTTTTCAGAAATGACTAAAAAATTATCATTCTGTTCATTGTTAGATAGTGATAACATTATCAGACCTAACTTCGATAGTCAGTATCAGAAGTTAAATATAGTTTTTGAGTAAATTAATCAAGAAGTCTCAGGCTAACCCAAACAGGCTTAAAAAAGAAATCAACAAATCATTGTTAGTCAAGATAGTTATATGATAATTCTTTGAAGTTTCTCTATTGATAATCTTACTATCAGGGTATAGGATACCGACAGTATAAGTCATGTTTGCAAATAGTTGCAAAAGATTTGAGGATAGTAGAAGATTTGAAAATGACAAGAGACTCCTGAATGCAAGACATGGAAGTCTGTTCCAGTCTTAACATTAGGAATCATCGAATACGTTTTTAACCCTAAAGATGTCATTTTAAGTGATTATCACTTTTGTCCAATCTTATTGATAGTGTCAATAAGAATGATTATTGTAATATCATTGTGAATGATATTACAATAATGTGTAGACAACTGAAAATGATATAAACTTATTACCATAGCCTATTAGTATAAAGTACACATCGAACTAGTATCCTAGATTAGAAAATATCATTGAAGCCTATTTTTAGTATAGTTAACTTATTCATCTTTTATTAGAAAGGGTGAATCAGCAAGCAATGTTCTAAGTTATAGTACATATTGATGTATTTACACTTACAAACATTAATACCAAAAGAGGGCTTAGTACTTCATTAAAATCTCTGACGATCTATCTTGGTATGGGTGTGTCTTGCTTATGAAGCATAAATCCAAATCAATTGAAATGTTCAAATGATTCTGTAATTGAAGGAAAAATCATATTTTTCCTTGTAGGATCTTCCAGATCTAATGAGATCTGGGACGGAATATTTTTTAAAAAAATTATCCTACTTTATTTCAAATCTAAGGTCTATTAGATCTGATTCTTATTATTTGAATTTAATCTAAAATTAAATCTAAAATTTGAGGATTAGAGAAATACCTCTAGGATAACTAGATTATCCTGTAGATGATCGCAGCAACGCCCGAGGTTCTAAAATAGCCACACAGTCGTCTGGCCTCTACCGGTATCCACTCGAGTAGGATCTGGATTGTCTTCTCCTCTCAAATCTTTACTCCAAAAATTATATCTAGATTTGATTTGCAAGATCTTCAAAAGATCTTTCGAAGCTGGAGCAGCAGCTTCTCGACAAATCCCTGCAGCCTTCTGATCAGGGAGCCACCACACCTTGAACAAGCACCAGATGGATGCCCAACCTCTTGGACATGAAGAGGAGAGGGAGAGAAGCAGAGGGGGCATGGAGAAGCAGAGGGGTTTCACATTTTTGCTGGGTATTGAGCAGATTCTCAAAACCTTAGGCGCAGATAGGGTTTAAATAGACCCTACTGCGCCATGCAGTGCCACATCATTCGACTAATAAAAAAATTCCAATTAATTCTGAAAAAAATTTGATTGGTGGAGTGATATCATCTGATCATATCAGATAAAAACTCCACCAAACCCTCCTACTATTGGCGCTAATACTGGATAAGCACAGTGAGATTGGTGCCCAACAGTTTGAGTCGATCAAGACATAGAGTCTTCATCTCATGGGACTCTATCCTTATCCACTTGGGGCGCACGCTATATCTGATTATGGTGCCCACTTTGAGGATAAAATTAGCAGGTGGACACTCCACAAAAACTCTCCAATGACCTCTTGCCACGTGGCCTTCAATCCAAGGTACATGGGTCAACGTTTGATCGATGTCCTAAAACAGAAATGGCAGGTGACAGGAATTGATAGGTGTTGTCTTAAATTCATCTCATGAATTAAGATAAGATTTTTTTGAGCTGGACTGACTCCAGTCAGCCTAAGAGAAATCTTCTCAAGGTTCTCTGGATGAGTCAAATCACATTTGGCTCAGTCGAGATAGAAAAGATTATACGAGGAGAAAGTTAGGCTCAATCGTGTGCTAGCATGATTCTCTTGAACCTAATTGGATCTAATCCAAATCAATCGAACTGGACTAGCTCAATTGATGACATCCAGATCCTAACTCTTGTTTGTATGACCTAGTTAGGTTCATTTTCATATGGTAATGAGAAATGTTGTGATCTCATCATCGACATCATCGAAACTCCTTTCGATGGACCAGAACTCTTCTGATTCAGACAATTAAAATGATCGATCATCAAGATCATTCTAATTACTCCCAAAATCCACCAGTGATACTTAACAGTATATGGTGGCAACCCATCAGAAATGAAGATGAACTTCTCGATGTAGCTACCTGTGTGATTGAGTTCCTCTATCATGAGTCCCGACTGAATTAGAGTTAAGGTGAACTCGTCAAACCCAACATCAGTCATATGAATCAATCGATTGATCCGAGTCCGATGTGAAATCCCAATGGAAAACTCTTTTCCATTATTTCACTCTGCCATGGCCATGGGCTTAAGGACTCAATCTTTCGATCATCATAGGACTACTCCTCTTATCTATCAAGGTTGATAGATCCCATCTTAGTGCAATCTGGTTCCTACAATGAATATGCTACAGCCAACATACACTCAGGGTTCCGAATGGTTAGGAGATCGAGTTATGGTGTAGTCAAACTATAACATATTCAAGGTGAACTGTCGATGTACCTCAGGTCAAAGACCTAGATACATAGCTGCAGCATCGAGCTAGTCATCGATGAGAAGGTAGACTTCCTTATGACTGCTCAAGATGGTCACGCTCAGTACTCTCATTCTCAATGAATATCTGTACTCTCACTCCGGTGTTTTCACACCATATACTTAAGACACATCTATCCTATTGTGATCCAGGTGGTGTGCCCAAGGCCCAGGGGACCAAGGCTAAGGCCAAGGTCCATCATTCATGAGGGCTTCATGGAGGCTCTAGGGCTAGTTGGGCCCGTAGGTTGAAAAGCTGTGGGCCTTTCGGGTTCTTGAGGTCTAGGTTATGTGGGCCTCAAGGGACCAACTCTTTATGGGCCAGGTCTGGGTCCAGGATAGGTGAGATTAGGTCGAGTCATGGGTGTACATAGGCTTGGGTTAACCTAATCTCCCATAGAGTTGGTCAAGGGAGTTTTGGGTTTGGGTCACTTAACCCTGTGTTTATATATACATGTACTATATAGGTTTGATTAAGTCAAGAAAATACGAAAACTCTTTCTCCCAAATCTTTCTTTCTCTTCTCCCTCTCTCTTCAGCTACTCTCCATGCCCCAGGAGCAAGAAACCCTAGGGTTTCTTGCCGCCAGGTCCATAAAAGGCAAGAAAAGCAGGGGAGGTGCTAGCCCCTCCCCCTTTGTGCCGCCAACCCTTTTCTCTCTCCCTCTCTTGTAGCCATTAAAACATCAGGTCTAGGATCAAAAATCTCTTACGAAGAGGTTGGTACAAGTTTTTCTCAGATCTGGAGTTGATCTGAGGTCGTTTGAGGTGCGGGTGAGATCTCCATTAACAGATCTACAGGAAAGGCTGCAGCAGGACAGATCTGTAAGGTCTGGTTCTATCTATCTTCTTTCCTATCTAGAATACTCTGATTTGAGATCTATAAATTAGAAGACCTTGGTTCAGGCCTGATCTGGTTGGGTACTAGATCTTGGATTTTTTAGAGGTGATCTTAGAGGCGTTCTTCATCTGGAACGAAAGGCTGACGAAGAAGACAGCAACCAGGCTGATTTTGTCAAAGGCCTTCGATCGAGTCCAGAAGTCTCCAGATTTATTCATTGCTGGTTCTGCTGCACCCAAGGTCTATGAGAGGAGCTGGGATCATGCTCCAATAGTTGGTATCAGAGCCACAGTGGTGAGGAAGCGGTTCCAAGCATGAGAAGTTGAAGATCCCAAGTGCTGAAAATTTTCAGCAAGGTACCATCAAGGTATATTCTACACTTCTTGATTTTATATTGCTTGTTTGGCTTGGATCCAGTCATGGACAGCAATATGAAGGTCGATTTTGAGAAATTTGATGGCAAGAAAAATTTTTTCATGTGAAAAATTCGGATGGAGGATCTTCTGGTGCAAGCAGATCTGGATCAGACTTTGGATGAGAAGCCTGAGGGAATGACAGATAGACAATGGGCATCGTTGGAGAAGAAAGCATGCTCGGTGATCAAAGGATGTTTGGCGGATGCGGCGTTGTATTCAGTACTGGAAGAAAAGACCCCGAAGGGCCTTTGGTCGAAGTTGCATACCATGTATATGGGGAAGAATATGTGCAACAAGCTAATGTTGAAGAAGAGGTTGTACAATCTTCGGATGCAGGAGGGATCTGATGTGATTGGTCACATACAGAGGTTCGACCAGTTGTACATGGAGTTGATGAATATCGAAGTGAAGCTGGATGAGGAGGACAAGTTCCTGTTGCTTTTGTGTTCGCTGCCAGGATCATATGACTCTTTGGTAACTACACTGCTCTACGGCAAGGAGACTCTGGAATATGAGGACATGGTCTCGGTGCTGAGGTCTAATGAGCAAAGAGAAAAGTTGACCAAAGATCGGACTCTCCAGGAGGGTTTGGCAGTAGGGGAGAGGACAGACAGAGGCAGAAGTAAGTCCAGGGGGCGGTCCAAGTCCAAGAAGGAAAAGAAAGAGATGAAATGCTTCAAGTGCAACGAGTTCGGGCACTTCAAGCGAGAATGTCCACTATGGAAGAGCAAGAAGGGAGAAAGAAGTGGCTCAAAATCAGTGAGTGCAGTTGCTGGGCAGCAGGTGGAGGATGATCTACTTGTGGTATCAGATGGTCACAGGCATTACACAAAGGAGTGGACACTAGACTCTGCGTGCTCACATCACTACACACCACACAGGTCTTGGTTTGCGACATACATCAAGACAGATGAGGGATCAGTGACTCTAGGCGACAATCATCCTTGCAAGGTGGCTGGGATAGGGACAGTCAAGGTGAGGATGTTTGATGGGATTGTGAGGATATTGACAAATGTAAAGCACGTCCCGGAGCTGGAAAAGAATCTGGTGTCACTAGGCTACTTGGAGCGCAGTGGATACAGCTTCAGCAGTAGGGCTAGAAGCAGAGTATTAAACATCTCTAATGGAGCTATGGTGGTGATGAGAGGCAGGAGGTTGGACAATAACCTCTATCGCATGGAGGGATCTGTGGTGATCGGAGAGTCTGATGCAACAGTTGCAGCACAGGACCAGCAGGGGGCTTACAAGATGTGGCACTACCGCCTAGGCCACATGGGTGACAAGGGGCTGAGGGAGTTGAGCAAGAGAGGACTCATCTCTGATATGGAGGATGGTGCTACAGGAGAGATCTGTGAGCCTTGCCAGATGGAAAAGCAGAGGAGAGTTCAGTTCAACATCAGTACAACCCGCAGTGCAGCCCCTCTGGAGTTAGTACACACGGATGTGTGGGGATCAATCCCAGTTTCAGCTAAGAATGGGGCCAGATACTTCATGACCCTGATTGATGATTTCTCATGGAAACTCTGGATTTACTTCATGAGAGAGAAGTCTGAGGTCTTCACCAAGTTCAAAATCTGGAGAGCTGAGGTGGAGAAGGAGAAGGGGAGGAGCGTGAAGTGTCTAAGGTCAGACAATGGCGGGGAGTACACCAGCAGAGAGTTCCAAGACTACTATGAGGAGTGTGGGATCAGAAGACACTTCTCAGTTAAGGGGACTCCACAGCAGAATGGGGTGGCCGAGAGGATGAACAGAACACTTCTGAAAAAGGCACGATGCATGAGGCTGCAGGCAGGGCTTCCAAAGGCATTCTGGATTGACACAGTAGACGCAGCGGGTTACTTGGTCAATCGGTCACCTCACACCAGGTTGGATGGTAGGCTTCCAGAGGAGGTGTGGTCTGGGAGGACAGTTGGGCTGGGCCATCTACGAGTATTTGGGTGCACAGCCTATGTGCACATTGGAGCTGGTGAGCGGAGCAAGCTAGACGTCAGATCACGCAAGACGATGTTTCTAGGCTATCTGCGAGGAGTTAAGGGATATAGGCTGTGGGATCCCTTGGAAAAGAAGGTCATCATTAGTCGGGATGTGACTTTGATGAGGAGTCAGTCCTACAGAGGCGAGCAGGCATGGAGGAGCAACAGGAGCAGGAGGAGGTCCAGCAGGGCACTGCTGGACAGCTTACCTCTTTGATTTTGCCTCTTGCAGGTACTAGAGAGGATATGACATTCAGGTGGAGAACCTACCTAAGGTGTCTCCACAGGTGGAGAGGACTCAGATGGATGATCGAGGCAGAGAGGTCCAACAGAAGCGACCTGGACCGAGGACTGATATCGGTGTTGCCCTACACAAGCCCAAGAGGACCATCAGGCAATCGGACCGATATGGCTTCGAAGAGATGCTGTCATATGCCCTGGTGACAGTGAATGGAGATCCATATACGTATCAGGAGGCTATTGAGAGTCAAGACAGAGAGCGGTGGGTCCAGATGATGTCCGAGGAGATGCAGTCTCTCCACCAGAACCAGACGTGGCGATTGGTGCAGTTGCCACAGGAGAAGAGGCCCATTGGCTGCAAATGGGTCTACAGTCGCAAGGAAGGGCCTTCAGAGTAGGGAGGTATCAGATTCAAGGCGAGGTTAGTAGCCAAGGGATACTCCCAGAAGGAAGGCATCGACTTCAGTGAGGTCTTCTCTCCCGTCGTCAGACATACTTTCATTAGAGTGTTGCTGAGCATTGTAGCAGCTCAGGATTTAGCGCTGGAGTAGATGGATGTCAAGACGGCGTTCCTCCATGGACATTTGGTGGAGAGGATTTACATGGAGCAGCCACCCGATTTCAGGGATCCAGGATCAGAGGGAAAGGTTTGTTTGTTGCAGAAGTCACTGTATGGGCTGAAGCAGTCGCCAAGGCAATGGTACAAGCGGTTCGACTCCTATGTGCACAGCATTGGACTTTTCAGGTGCGAGTTTGATCCCTGTGTTTATGTTCAGTCTCTTGAGGATGGTTCTAGGGTATTCCTACTCTTGTATGTGGATGACATGCTTATAGCATGCAAAAGTAGGAAGGTTGTGCAGGATCTGAAGGCATCCTTATCTCAGGAGTTTGAGATGAAGGATTTGGGCCCTGCAAGGAAGATCCTAGGCATGGAGATTTTCAGAGATCAAGCCCAGAGGGTGCTGCATCTATCTCAGGGGGGCTACATACATAAGGTCTTGGAGAGGTTCGGGATGAAGGGAGCAAAGCCGGCGGAGCTGCCACTTGCCGGTCACTTCAGACTCTCGAAGACCATGGTGCCACAGACTGAGGTGGAGGCTCAGGAGATGGAGACGGTTCCTTATGCTTCAGGAGTTGGGAGCTTGATGTATGCGATGGTCTATTGTAGGCCAGACATCACTCATGCAGTGAGTCAGGTTAGCAGGTTCATGGCGCAGCCTGACAGGGAGCACTGGAGAGCTCTGAAGTGGATATTCAGATATCTTGCGGGTTCAGTTGGAGTTGGCATCTGCTATGGACAGTGAGAAAGTACAGTGGGATACTCTGACATATCCAGAGAGGCTCAAGGGCTGATTGACGATTATGTAGATGCAGACTTCGATGGAGATGTGGATATCCGGAGGTCTACGACAGGCTTCATCTTTAGCCTGTATGGAGGTCCTATTTCTTGGAGATCGAGTCTGCAGCCTATCACGGCCCTATCCACTACAGAGGCAGAATACATCGGGCTGACAGAAACAGCTAAGGAGGCAATTTGGCTGAAGGATTTGTTGACAGAGATGGGCCTTACTCAAGAGGCCATTAGAGTGCACTGTGACAGCCAGAGTGCACTTCTACTAGCACAGAACTCAGTCTATCATGCAAGGACAAAGCACATCGACATTCGGTATCATCGGATCAGGGAGCTTGTGGAGGATGGCGAGGTGGAGCTGGTAAAGGTACACACTAAGGAGAACCCAGCTGATGCACTTACGAAGGTACTTCCATGGGACAGCTTTCAGAGATGTGTTGAGCTGATTCGGCTGATGGACAGAGTGGAGCTGGTTGAGGCCTTGGGACACCAAGGTGGAGATTGTTGTGATCTAGGTGGTGTGCCCAAGGCCTAGGGGATCAACGCTAAGGCCAAGGTCCATCATTCATGAGGGCTTCATGGAGGCTCTAGGGCTAGTTGGGCCCTTGGTTGAAAGGCTGTGGGCCTTTCGGATTCTTGAGATCTAGGTTATGTGGGCCTCAAGAGACCAACTCTTTATGAGCCAGGTCTGAGCCCAGGATAGGTGAGATTAGGTCGAGTCATGGTTATACATGGGCTTAGGTTAACCTAATCTCTCATAGAGTTGGTCAAGGGAGTTTTGGGTTTGGGTCACTTGACCCTGTGTTTATATATATATGTACTGTATAGGTTTGATTAAGCCAAGTGAATACGAAAACTCTTTCTCCCAAGTCTCTCTCTCTCTTCTCCCTCTCTCTTCAGCTACTCTCCACACCCCAGGAGCAAGAAACCCTAGGGTTTCTTGCCGCCAGGACCATAAAAGGCAAGAAAAGCAGGGGAGGCGCTAGCCCCTCCCCCTTTGTGCCGCCAACCCTTTTCTCTCTCCCTCTCTTGCAGCTGCCCAAACATCAGGTCCAGGACCTAGAATCTCTTGCGAAGAGGTTGGTATAAGTTCCTCTCAGATTTGGAGTTGATCTGAGGTCGTTTAAGGTGCGGGTGAGATCTCCATCAACATATCTACAGGAAAGGCTGCAGCAGGACAGATCTGCAAGGTCTGGTTCTATCTACCTTCTTCCCTATCTAGAACATTCCGATTCAAGATCTACAAATTGAAAGACCTCGGTCCAGGCCTAATCTGGTTGGGTACCAGATATTGGATTATTTAGAGATGATCTTAGAGGCGTTCTTCATCTGGAATGAAAGGCTGACGAAGAAGACAGCAACCAGACTGATTTCGTCGAGGGCCTTCGATCGAGTCTAAAAGTCTCCAGATTTGTTCATTGCTGGTTCCACTGCACCTAAGGTCCGTGGGAGGAGTCAAAATCATACTTCAATATATCCTAAGAAAGAGATCGTACACCAACCTTCCGGATCGATCACCATCCTCGTGATGATCCTATGGTCAGGAGCTGTTTATGAGTTAGTTATGTAAATTCATGCCTTAAATTTTCAACTCTTGAAAATATAAATTAACATTCTTACTAACTCAAAAGATGTATCACAGACATAATGTACACAATGTGATAGTAGAATAATCTTTTTATTTATTTATAGTCAAAATTATAAATTTATCCTTACATTTGTACAGGAATGTGTCAGCTAATCTGGCATCTAGGGCACACATCTAACAGTAATGAGGTAGAAAAATGAACTGCAAAGAGTATTAGAATTCATCGATTTAACTGATGAAGTGAATACCTTTACAGTAAGTTTTGACATGTCTTAGAGAAAATTAGATTCTCTCTTAATGGACCTCTCCTGAGACATCATTATTTAAAAAGATGTCTGAAAAGAAGAATTAAATATTGTTAGATATGGTTCGGTCCACTATGAGGTTTGCTGGTTTGCCTAATCATGTTTTAAGAGACTACTTGATAAGTGCTCAAGAATGTTCCGAGCAAATCGATCACCAAAACTCCATATGAGATATGGACTTAGGTAATTCAAAACTCTCTTACCTGAGGGTTTGTGGTGTCGAATTTGTGAGAAATATTCACTAATCGATTAGTTTGGATCTTGGCCTGATAAATATTATCTAAGGATATTTCTTCTACCTTCTTGATGGACATGAGATGTTCATGAATCTTAAGATATTCCTTTTGAGAAAAAAGTTTTTTGGTGAAGGAACTAATACCGTTAAGAGCAAGCTTGGTGAAGCCTGATAGGTAGAAGAACCAACTCTGACACAAACCAACAAAACCAGAGTTGATTAGATCAAATCTGAAATCTGATGTAAAGGCATCCTTGAATAGATACAGTAGAGTACCATATCAATTGAATAGATACTTCAGTTTTTAGATTCAAGATGGAGATTTGATCTCCTCTACAGATGCAATACAGGGATCTAATCTTGAGAAGTGGCTTGGAGCCATTAAATCTGAAATGAAGTCCATAAAAATCAATGATGTATAGACATTCGTTGGTTCACCTGAAGGGGCAAGAACCATAAGGTGTGAGTGGATTTTAGATGGATAAGTGGCACAGATGGAAAGCTGGGGACCTATTAATTCTGTCTGATTATCAAAGAATTTCATCAAAGTTATAATATTGACTATGATGAAATGGTTTCCTTGTGGCAATCCTCAAGTCCATTCAGATTGAATCAAGCTTCTCAGAGTTAGAATATATATTTTAAATATATGTCTTCATTAAGAATGAAGTAGAATCCTGTATGTACAAATGATCTAATAGTTCTATAAAACTATTCTTTGTGCTGTTTGAATAAAATTTTTTTAATCAGGATAACATCCCTACATTATAGAGAATAAAAGCTTGGTTGTCATCTCTGTTCTTCATAAAGATTTGAAAGGTTATGAGAAATATCCATAAATATTTATGAAATACTAAGGACCAATGGCTCATTTATGGAGAATCTGACTTAAAATCTATGGAATACTGATTTCAATTTTTAGTCAGATGGAAATAATAAAGTTATATCAGATTGTATTTTTATCCTAAAAAGATGAACGACATGCTGGAAAGGTTTCATACAATAGTTAATAGTCAATTTTATTTGCGATATGGAGTTCTTTGTGGTATCTGATACTGATAAAGAAGATATTTGGTTATGAAAGTTCATTAGCGAGCATGGAGAGGCACCTTAAATTGATGGTCCAATTTTGCTGTATTGACAGTAGTAGTGGAGCCATAGCTCAAGCTGAAGAATTGATATTCCATCTAAGAACCAAATATTTTCTGCATTGTAATTATCTTTTTCAATAAGATCGAAATAAAGCCAACCTTAGGAAGATCGACTGAAAGGAGAACTTGACCGACCCATTGACTAGAACAATCAGATCTAAAGAGTTCAATGATTTAAAATGGAAGATGGGTATTTGATACCGACTTGATTGGCTTTAGTCTAAGTAAGAGTTGTTGAAAAATATATCCAAAAGCCAATCATCTAGGTTGTAAATGATTATGCTCCATATAAGTATATGAATTATAAAATAATAAATATTATCTGACAGATCATCATAAGGAATATATTTTCTAAAATAGAACTCATATGTTATGATGAAGTCCTTAGAACTACTTCCAAAATAATAAAGGAGGATTTATCATGTGGTTCTTAAATCTTGCTCGTGATCAAATGATACAATTGTTACAAGGACGATAACTGTATCGAGTGTAGGTCATTGTGTGCCATATTAATTGATTGTCCTCTTAATCAAGACATGTGGTGACATGGGTATAGCATACGGATGATATGTAGGAGTACATTTCACTGAGCGTGACCACTATCGAAATACTCTACTGTCAAGGGTTGCTCTGATGGGATATATGTGTTCCTCAGATCTAAGGCTATCTCGGTGACTTACAAGCAACTCAAACTATACTTTGGTACCGGACTACCTAAATTTCTAATTCAGTGATGGAAGGTTTCTGGATACAGTTAAGTACTTATGAAGTCTAAGTGCGAGTCAAGATGGGATTGATCACTCCAAATAAAATTATAAATGATGCATCATTGTGTTTCAATTCAGCAAAACTTTGGCCAAAGAAGTCCTAATGAGCAGTCACAAAATTTTTAAGGTTGAGACACAATATGGACCACTCTTCTTGAGTTGAAAGTTTAACCCAAAATCATCCTTGAGCATCAAGTGTCAAAGAGATGAATTATACAGTAACTATATCCACATGGGTTCTAGAATGTTTCTAGGCATACATTCGGCCTATCCAGATGTTGAGTCCCATTGCTAGATGGTTACATCGATTAGTACAAAAATTATTCTTATGCTACCAACTTAGATTCGAACCTATGGGGTCACACACATAGAAGTACCTGTCTGATCAAATGACTGATCAATAATTATGAATCGTTGAAGGGTTTAATTATCAATTTGATTGATGATTAATCCTATGTAAATATTGTAATAAATTATTTACTAATAGTTAGTAAATTAGAAGAATAATTAATTAATAATATAATTATTAATTGGCTCAATTTGATTGAGAAATGAGGATTGGATTGGATCTAATTGAATTAGATTCAATTAAATTGGCTTTGGTTTAATTGGATGCAGCCCTATTGAATAACAGGACTTACTCCAATTGATCTCAGAGATGCATGAATATGAAATTATTTTATATATATTTTGATTGAATCAAATCATATTGGATAATAGGTTTTGATTTGATCAAATACCATTTGATAATAGGTCTGATTGGATCAAGTCCTATTATCAAATAGATTCCCTGAAATCATCAAGATCTCCATCCTTGGATCAATGGGATTTTTAATCTAACTAATTCTCAATTGGATTGGAGCCTAATTGATTTTATAATTGGACTAGGATCCAATTAGTTAGTTTATTATAACTAATTCCTAAATTGATTAGGATTGGATCTAAGGGTTAGTTAGAGTTGGAACAGAATCTTGAGTCCTATATGGAATAGGACTTAACCAACTAAAACACCCCATGTGATATATTCTCCACGCCCCACTTTTCACCGTGAAAATTTCTCATGTCTCATAGGATGCCACACCCCCTCTCTTCCTCCCTTAGAAAACAAAAAGGCATCCTATCTCCTCTTTCTGGTCGCCTAAAACAAGGATGGGGCGTCCAACTCGCCTAAAACAAGGATGGGGCATCCAAGAGTTGGACGCCCCAAGATCCCTCTCACAATATCCATTTTTTCCTCTTCTTCTTGGTATATTTTCTTGATCTTTTCTTACTAATTTTTAGACATCAAAAAGAGACTTTTCTACTAATTATACAATAAAAAATTAGAAAAAAAAAATTCTTCCCAAGGAGAGAAAGATCAAGAAAGAAGAAGGGTCTTCTTTCTTGCTTGCAGTCTTGAAGAAGAAGGAGTTCTTCTTTCAATTTTTTTTATTTTTTTTTAAAATAAAAATTAGATTAAATTTAATTTTTAATATATAAATTTAGAGAATAAATATCAAAAAAAATCTAATTTAGGTTTGAGGATTTTTGAAGTTTTAGATCAAGAAAGAAGATGAATCTTCTTTCTTGTGTGCAGCCTTGAAGAAGGAGTTCTTCTTCTAGATTTTTTTTTAAATTCTTTTTAAGATAAAAATTAGATTAGATCTAATTTTTAATATAAAAATTTGAAGAAAAAATATCAAAAAAATCTGGTTGGACATTTGGGGCTTCCTTGAGTTCTAGATCAAGAAGAAAAAGAGAGAAGAACAATTCTTCTCTTAGATCCTTCTTTTAAATTTTTCTAGATCTCAAGATTTTATGTAATTTTTAGAATAAAAAATTATATTAGATCTGATTTTTATCATAGAAAATCAGAGAAGAAAAGTTCTTCTTAAGGACATGAAAGGAAGAGAGAAAGATTTTCTCTTATGTATAAAAAATTGAGAAGAAAGGGTTCTTCTCTTGATCTCTATTGTAGAGATCAGATGCAGGAATCCAGGAAGAAAGGGAGAGGGTCTCCTTATTCTTGATCCATCATGTTCCTCTCAAATCAGCCAATGGATGGTGTCTTCGCAAGCTAGCACTCTCAAAGAGATCGATCAGCACCAGGACTTCATGTGGGTATCCGTAGAGGCTGGACGTGTGTGCAGCTGTCAAGCATCATGAAGAATCATCTACCATAGATTTTGGATGCGGTGATCTGCTACCCGCACTCAGGTATGAAGTTTTATATTCAATCAATATTTAGATATGATCTAAATATAGATTAGATATGTCTTATCCTTGCTGAATTTTCAATTTCAGATGTACATACATGCATATTAGTTCATGTCATAGATCCTGTATGGTGATTTAGATTTGATCTATGCATGCATTATAAATTAAATTGTTTAATCTATATATGTTTTGCTGCAAAATTTTAAAAATACATGCACTTCACCCACCATGCTTTCCTTCAGTGTGTACAAGAAGAATAGTGAGAGTGCTATTATCTTCTTGGTTTTGTATATGGATGACATACTACTTATTAAGAATGATATCTTGATGTTACAATCAGTCAAAACTTGGCTATCACAAAAATTTTTCATGAAAGACTTGGGTGAGGCATCCTATATACTTGGTATTAAAATCTATAGGGATAGATAGAAAAGGATGCTAGGCTTATTCTGATCTAGGTACATTGACCTTGTATTGAAGAGGTTCAATATGGAGAAAAGTTAAAGGGGTTACTTGCCCATGGGTCATTGCATACAACTCTCTAAGAAGATGTCTCCTAAGACACCTGAAGAGAGAAATAGAATGAGTTCTATTTCTTATGCTTCAGCTGTAGGATCAATAATGTATGCTATGTTATGTACCATGCTTGATGTTGCTTATGCCTTGGGTATTGTAAGCAGATTTCTGGCTGATCTCAAAAAAAATCATTAGAAAGCTGTGAAAAACATACTCAAGTACTTGAGAAGGACTAGAGATATTTTTCTGATATATGGTGGATCTGATTTAAAACTGAAAGATTATACTGATTCTAGTTTCTAATTTAATCTGGATGATAGCAAATACATATCTGGGTATGTGTTCACCTTGTATGGTGGTGCAGTAAGTTGAAAAAGTTTCAAACAGCAAACGGTTGCTGACTCAGTCACTGAGGCTGAGTATATTACTGCAAATGAGGTTGCTAAGGAGACCATCTGGATGAAGAAATTCATCACAAAATTGGATGTGATTCCAAAAATTGAACAACTAGTATTCCTTTATTGTGATAATACTGGGGCAGTTGTTCAAACCAAAGAATCAAGATCTCACCATAAATCCAAGCACATTCTAAGATGGTTCTACCTCGTTCGAAAGATTATCGAAAGATGTGATATGATCGTGGAATGAGTTGACACTAAAAACTATATAGTGGACCCGTTCACTAAGGCCTTATCAATGCAGCAGTTTGATCGCCATTTTGATAGCATGGGCATCAAGTATAGGGGCAATTGGCTTTAAGTGCAAGTGAAAGATTGAAAGAATAATGTCCTACAAGCCAATCACAAATGAGATGTGATAGGATATTTTTGTAATTTATCTTTCAAACTCATATAAATTGATATTTATATTATTAATAAAATAGATATTTTTGATTCATTATATGCTACATCTTATTAATTTTAAGATTATAATGAACCCCATGAGTCTGAATAATTATTTTAGGGCTGTGATGAGATCATGCCGGTGAGATCTAATTTTTTGATAGTCCTGATCTAAAATATTTCTAGTCGTTGGTACATTGAGTCGGAGATTTGATACCAAAAAGACTGGCATGTCCTACGTATGCTCAGAAATGAGGGTGGTTGATCTCACAATCACTTGTGGTGTGACACTAATACAAGGATATGAGTGCTCATTAGAGAATGAGTTTACTGAATTGATCTATAAGAGAATATCAGATGGAGTCTTATTTACATATCAACTGATGATTCTCTAGTGAGAGTTGTGTAAGTGATCCTTAGACCTGAGGTCACCATGGTACCTTGTGTACATAGATCTATATTTTCGTTCACTACCTAGCTTGGTTCTTTGATCCTTATATGGGATGTTTTGGATATGATGAAGTGTGCATGGAGGTTGTGAGTGATCAATAAGGGATTAGTCACTCCTAATAAGAGGAGCGAACATCTTATGTGATCTCATAGGATGATGATTTTGGAAGTCTTTGGCCAAAGTAGGATGATAATTAAAAAAAAAATTAATATATCATCAACTGAATCATTACCTTTTGATCGAGATACATAATGATAAGTAATTGGATTTGACATATTTTTATGCCCACAGCTCATCTGAGATGTTGTTTGATTGAAAGATTGAATTATACGAAAACTTACCACTGAAGGATATTTTGATAATATTCCATCAAAATTTTAAATCTTTTGGATAGTCATGACACATTGCTAGATGTCAATCTTGACTTATAGATTCATCAAAATTAAAAAAATTTAATTTTGAAGTCAATTTGGAAGAGTCCAAGTTGATTGGGACTCTTCGAGTGACCTAATCTCATCGGATTAGGGTTATGTTGAAAGTTTGGATCTACTGCTAGCTAGATTTGAAACCCAATGGGTCACACACTTTAGAATTTGGTCTTGATCTGATCTAATTAGAGTTTAATATAAATTTTATGAGTTAATTTGATATGCTAGCATATTTTATTAACCTAAATTTTCAAATTGATTTAGATCAAATTGTTTGAGCTAATCTAGATCAGTTGGCTTTGACCTAATGGGATTGGATCAATTTGGATTGAATCTTTATCTAACTTGAAAGAGTTTCAAATGGAGAAGGAGTCCTCCATGTCCACTAGAAGTCACGACAAAAAATAAATGCCGCCTACCTTAAATTGGCATGAGAAGTGGAGAGTCCTTCTTAATGAAGGCTCTTAACTATTACGCGTTATCGCAAATTTCTGATCAGTTCTCCTATGATTTGATGCCAAATTTAATTTAGATTTTTATGACACACATGGAAAGTTGGAGCACCAAAGGTTGGTGCCCCATGGTCTCATGTGACATCCCTTGGTCTCCTATTTATAGGAGATGTCTTAGATAGTTTTTAATGGTGATTTTTGGCTGAGACTAAGAGGGGGGGATGTGGTAAACATTAAAAAAAAATCTAAAAAAATTTTGAGAAAAAAAGAGATAATTTTGAGTGTCCTAAGATTTGGTTTTTTCATATGTTGAAGTCAAAAATCAAATTCTAGGTTATGTGACATCTGAAGAATATCTTCTTGATGTCATTCTGATGGTGAGATCGAAAGCAACTGGACTTTGGTGCGATCGTGATGCAAGTTCGAAGCCGATAATATTCTTGAGAAGACAAGGCTGCGGCAATGCACCGGTTGGGAAGGACTTTGGTCAATTTTCATGTGGATCACCGTTGGAGGACTTCTACCTTAGGGTCTTATGGATAACACCAATGTGTCACTTTTTTATATTGGTTAAAGTATAATTTTCTATCTCTTTTCATGCTTACATTTGCTTTGATCGTGATCGACAAAATGATTCTTGGATTTTGGGTTCGACTCGATAGTTTTATTTGATAAGACTATTGATTTGCTTGTTTTAAAATTTTTAAAAATTATTTTTTACTGCATGGTCGGAACCCAATAGATAGCACAACAAACTATAGTATTTTAGTTAAGTCGTACCCTTTATTTTTATATAGTCATATCTGAATAATACTATCCTTGTAGATAGTATAACAAAGTAGTAGTACCCAAATATGCCATAAGCATTATTAAGTCAATATCATATCAAATCCTATAGTAAATTTTGTGGATAGCACAACAAACTCACTATAGTTTTTAACATACTCTATTAGTTTAGTATGAGCTAAATATACCATAAGTATCAATATGCACTAAGCCAACATCACATCAAGCCCTACAGTAAACCTTATGGATAGTACAACAAACTCACTACAATTTTCGATGTATTCTATTGGCTTAGCATGAAGGAAGGTATGAATAGTATTCTTAACACTTCGCCATTATGACTTAATATAATTTAAATGAGAGACTTTGGTCTCAAGCACATCTAAAACATATATACATCACTAGTATATATAAATTTCTAACTACCAGCATAAGAGAGCATATAAAGAAATCGAATAGTTATGGACTTTTCTAACCTAATCCACTTAAGCCACTTGGATAGATTATAGGTCTAATTCTAGGTACATCACAAATTGAACCATCTGATGATCGATCTTCATGCATCTCTGCTCTCAATCCACCTGGTAGTCCAGTCTTCATCTTCATGAAGGCTTTGATGAATGCTCCATTTTTTTTATTTATAAATATAAAAAATAATTTATATCTATTTATAAATAAAAATTTTTATCCTTAATTTTATATCATCATGTAAATATCCCAATCAGTAGTTAAAAATATACATAGGAAGGGACAGAAAGATACAACTGAAAATACAAATACATTAGGAGCACCCAACCCCTATTTAAAAATTACAACCATTGCAAATACATCTATACAATCAGTCATCATAGATATATTTACAGATACATCCGTCACATGGGTGTTACTAGTCCATAACCATCCATCATATAATTTATAATAATTATATAAAGTATGAAAATAAAGTAACCATATTATTCTAATTGGGATATCATTTATGCACATATCATTTGAGAAGTTTAAATTCATGAGAGCAGGATCCATCTAGGATTTTGATTCAAATTCAACTCTTGACCCAATTATTGAAAAATATATCCTAAAGTCAATCATCTAGATTGCAGATGATAGAGCTCCTTGTATGTATATGAATTATAGAATAATAAAAATTATTTGGCAAATTCATCATAAGGTGTATATCTTCCTTAATGAACTCTAATGTTATGATGAAGTCCTTAAAAATACTTACTATCGATAAAAGAGGATTTATCGTGTAGTTCTTAAATTTGTTCGTGATCAAACAATACGTTATTACTGCAACGATAACGTTTATCATGTGTAGGTTGTTGTGTATCATATGGGTTAGTTATCCTCATAACTAAAGAGTGTGGAGACACTAATATGGCATACAGGTGAGATGTAGGAGTACATCATCATTGAATAGTGATCAAACTATGAAGCACTCTATTATTAAGAGTAGCTCGTGAAGGATATGGGTATAAGTATCCTTCTGATCTGAGATCACTGCAGTGACTTGCAAGCAACTCACTGTGCTTTGGTACTGGACTATCTGAATTTTTAATTCAGTGATGAAAAATTTTTGGACACAGTCAAGTACTTGTTACAGTTGGTATGTGAGTCAAGATGGAATTGATCCTTTCATATTACAGGAGGTAATACATCACTATATTTTAATTAAGCAAAATTTTGATCAGAGTAATCCTTGTGAAGAGTCATAGGATTTGAAAAAGATTGGAATAAAATATGGATGACTATTCCAGGATTGATAGTTAAACCCTAGGACATCTTGAGCATTAGGATAGGGTGCAATTAGTATCAGAGCATAGGTTCTTTTTGATATGATCATGTATGCATCAAGATTTAAAAAAAAATTTATTTAAATCGCATGTACTGGTTATAAGATTATCCTGCTGTAAGGAGTTATAGTGTAAAGGCTGTCCTAATACATACTGATCTAGATACTTAAATCATAAATAAATTTAGATGAGATCCAAAGGGATTTATGATTTATTTTTTGATTTAATATCTGATTTTGATCTGATATTAGAGAAGCATGAGATATTTATGATCTAATTTAGATGAGATCTAAGTAGTGATCAGATCTAAAGTAATTTAGATTAATTTCAGCATATTGCATATATGATATATAAGATTAGATATCTTAATAGTCTAGTACTCAGATTGTGCATCATCAGACCGTTCGATCATAAGAGCAAGTATAATTTAAAGATCCTCTCTTTCCATTCGATGGGATTCTCTTATGACGTGTAAGGGTGCCACTATGATGTTTCATGAAGAAGAACCATGAATCGAAGTTGTATGTGTTTCATATTTTAGATTTAGATCCTATGATACATATGTTAGATATGTGTTTTTGATTTATTTTGAATCTAGAATTTATATATATGATATATATGTTTTGTAGAATTCACACCTGAAACTTACTTTCTGCAAAACTCTAGATTTGAAACCCTAGGATCTGATCTAAAATATTGAAACCATTTATGCAAATTATTCTGATCTGAATTTTAGCAATGAGTTGCTCGTATGCTTGCTGAGTTAACTCAATTTGATTGGAGTCGATTCGAGATCCTTTCGAGCTAGCTCAGTTTGTTAATGAGCCGACTCAATTTTGTAGGTTGAAAAATTGATTTCTCTATTAAGCTGACTCAAATTGTGCAGGCTCGAAAAATTATTTTCTATTTATCTCAGATTGAGTCGACACAAACTTTTAGATAGAATTATTTTACATAAATATTAATGTAAAAGAGTTTATATTTAAAATTATTTCATCTTTCTACACTTAATTAAGAATTAAGAGTTAAAACTTTAGATCTAGAATTGTGATTTAAAGATCTAAAGACATTGCATAAATTATGGGGCTATGTGTTAGCTTGAATCAGGTTATTTAACTGGGTTAGACCTAGGGTTAGAATCAAATATGGACTAAATTAAGAAATTGACTAAATCTAACCAAGAGTTGAATTAGATTAGGTCAAGTTTTCTCTTGATCAAACTTAATAATTGTAGTTGATCAAATTCTATGATTTTGATTATACCAAATAGACCTGATCGTTGCTCAACAGTCGGATTCGAGTCTTTTGGTAGATCAGATCAAAACTGATAAACCAATTAGTATCTAAAGTAAGTTTGGCAATATTACTATAATAATATGATCGGTGGTTTTTAATTGACAGCCCACTTATCTGATCATTTCGATGGTGTCTAAGACAAGTCTTGACAGACCCTTTCACTGATCTCACTTACCTAGCCAATATGTCGATCAACACTTGATTAGATTGCTTATTGGAGCTAACCTATGCCACCTAGGTTAGTTAGCCATATGATTGAGCTGACTAATCAAGATGTGATCTGAACCTACTTTGTCTTCTCATGACTTGGTAAAGTCAGTGAAAGGATCTTAAATTAATCAGTATGACTGATTTAGGTGCCTCTTAACTAGCTTAGTCTCTAGTCCTCTTCAAAGACTTGGTAAAGTCAGTAGGAGGATTGTGGATTGCTAGTTAATCTCTTCTTTTAAACACATAACTAAATCTTCTAAATTATTAGGTTCTTAAAATGAAGGAGTTATGGGGATAATAAATTCATAGCCTTCCATTAAGATGCATGATAATGGATCTAATATTCTAAATAGGCATTGGAGGCACCACACGTTTGGTGTCTATTAGGTATTGAAATTATCATTCATCATATGACCATCTTGTTGTGCCTTTCAGATCAATAGTCAGATTGGCTGAGCTAGTTCGGACCTGCATATTCGTTTGTTGGATATATTTGGTGTAGTCATGTTAATGGTTGGATCTAACTAGGATTTTCAGTAGAAGCATCACACACCTGCTGAAGAGATGCTTGGGATAAAATCTAATTGCTACAAATCATTTAAAGAAATAATTGATTGAGAACCTACTCATAGATGCACTAAGATTGGCCGAGCCATACTTGGATCCGAATGCAGTCTGTGTGGATTCTAGTATCTACTTAAGAATTAATGTAAATCCTCATATTGGAGGTAGAGGCTACCAATTTGTATAAAATAGTAAGAAAATCTTTAGACTAAAATCCAGATCTTTAAGATTAAATAATTCATATACAATAGGTCTACCTTTTTTTCAGTAATGCTAGTAAATTGTCGCTCTGCTCACTATTAGAAAGTGACAAGCTTATGGGATCAAACTTCGATAGCCAGTATCAGAAGTTGAATAGTGTTCTTGGACCAGAACTGGTCAAGAAGCTCAAAGTAGATTAGAGTCAGGCAGAGTACTTCTTTTGTAAAAAGTTGGATTATTGAAAGAGGAATTATCCTCAATATCTGAGTTTCATTGATCCAAATAGGCCTAAGAAGAGAAATCAGTAAATGGTTGCTGATCAAGATAGCTATATGATAACTCCTTTTAATTTCTCTATCTATGATACTACTATCTGGATATTGGATAATAAAAATCTAATTAACTATTGTAATGAGTTGCAAAAACTTCAAATTAGTAGAGGTTTAAAAATAGTGAGAGATTCCTAAACATAGGAGATGGAAGTCGTGTTCTAGTCCTAGTTTTAGAAACTATCAAGCTTGTTTTCAACTCAAACATTGTCACTTCGAGTGATTGTCACTATTGTCCAACTCTTTTGATAAATGTAATCATTATATTTTATCAATAAAGAATGATTATTATGATATCATTATGAATAATACTACAATAATGTATGGACAAATGAGAAATGACATTTATACACTATTACAGTTTGTTAGTATAATGTACATATCGAATAAACCTCCTAAAGTAGACAATGTCATAAATGCCTACCTTTGATATTGTAGGCTTGATCATATAAATAAGAATAAGATGAATAGATTAGATAAAGAGAGAATCTTCGAAGTCAATGATTGTGAATCATTGCTGACCTATGAATCCTGTCTTCTTTGAAAGATGATCAAGTCACCTTTTATTTGAAAGGGTGAATAAGCCAGTGATGTTCTAAGTCTAGTACATACTGATGTATGTGGACCTATGAACTTGAGTGTCAAAGGAGAGTATAGTTACTTCATTACTTTCACTGACGACTTATCTAGGTATGGGTACGTCTATCTTATGAAGTATAAATCTGAATCATTTAAAATATTCAAACGATTTCGTAATAAAGTAGAGAAATAAACTGAAAAGAGTATTAGAACTCTTCGGTTTGATCGAAGAGACGAATATCTTTCCAATGACTTTTTGACATATCTAGAAGAAAATGAGATTCTCTCGAATAGACACCTTCTGGGAAGAGGAATCAAACCTTATCGACATGGTTCGGTCTATGATGGGGTTTGCAGGTCTGCCAGTCTCTCTTTCAGGTTATGCTCTTGAGACTACTTGCAATGTGCTCAACAATGTTCCAAGCAAATTTGTCACAATCACTTCATATGAGATATGGATTAGGTCTAGACCGATATTTTTTTACCTTAAGATTTGGGGTTGTCTGACTTATATGAAATATTCATAGACTGACAAGCTTGGATCCAGATCCGATAAGTGAAATTTTGTAGGGTACCACAAAGAAACTGGGAGATTTTACTTCTACTTTTCTAACGAACAAATTGTATTCATGGGTCTTGAGGCATTCTTTTTTAAAAAAAAATTTTGAAGAAAGAACTGATGCCACTAAGGTTGAGCTTGATGAAGTTCGACAGGTAGAAGAACCGACACAGACAAACAAAAATACAGAATTGGATTTGATTAGATCAAATCTAGAACACATTATAGAGATGTCTTTGAGAAGATCCGGTAGAGTACCGCATCATCCTGATAGATACTATGATTTCTTGGTCTGAGAGGGTGATCCTGTTGAACTTGATAAAAATAACGATGATCCGATCACCTACATGGATGCCATGCAGAGATCCAACTTTGATAAGTGGCTTGGAGCCATGAAGTCCGAAATAGAATCTATGAAGATCAATGATGTATGGATATTAGTTGATCCACCTGAAAGAGTAAAACCTATAGTGTGTAAGTGGATTTTCAAAAGGATCAAAGGGGTGCAGACGGAAAGGTGAAGACCTATAAAGTTCGTTTGATTGTCAAGAGATATCATCAACATTATGGTATTGACTATGATAAGACGTTCTTTTTTCCTATGGCCATGCCCAAATCCATTCGGATCTAGCTTGCGATAGCGGCATACCTAATTTGTGAAATCTAGCAAAATAGATAAAGAAGTGTATATGATACAGCCTGAAGAGTTCATATCCATAGATGACTCAAAGGTGTGCGAGCTTCAAAGATCTATTTATAGATTGAAGCAAGCTTCTCAGAGTTGAAACGTATTATTTGAACGTATGGCTGTTGGGAATAGTGTCCCAAAGCCAATCATCAGTCTGTTGACGGTTGTGCTCATTTTTATATATGTACATGAATTATGAATTAATAAAAATTATTTTGATATTTTTCATCACAAAATGTTTCATCTTCTAATGAACTCCTATATTGTGGTGAAGTTCTTAGGACTATTTAGACTCGACAAAGGAGGATTTATCGTTTAGTCCTTAAATTTGTTTACGACCAAATGATAGGTTGTTACCAAAGACGACAACGTTTATCAAGCATAGGTCGTTGTGTGCCATATAGGTTGGTTGTCCTCTTAACCAATGAGTGTGGAGACACTGGTATGGCATACAGGTGAGATATAAGGGTACATCTGCACTGAATGTGATCGACTCCGAAGCTATTTCTGCTGTCAAGATTTGCTCCAATGGAATATGGGTATAAATATCCCTCTGACCTGAGACCGCCACGGTGACTTGCAAGCAACTCACTGCACTTAGGCACTGGACTACCTGAATTTCTAATTCAGTGACGGAAGGCTGCTGGGTGTAGTCAAGTACTTGACTTGTCGATGCGTATGTCAAGATGGGATTGACCACTCCAGTTTAGGAGCTGTGTACAGTCGTGTTTCAATTTAGCAAAACCTTGGTCAGGGTAGTCTTTGTGAGGAGTCACAGGACTGTTTGAGTTGAGCACGATTCGGATGATCTAATCAGGGTTGACAATTTAACCTTGAGTCATCCTAAACACAAAGGTCAAAAGGATGAATTATACAGTAACCATATTCATGTAGGTTCTGAGTGTTACGATTGTGACTCTTCGACCTATCCGGACATCGAGTACCATTACTAGATGGTCACTTCGATTAGTACAAGAATTGGTTCCTGTGCTACCGACTTATGTTCGAACCTATGGGGTCACACACATTAGAGATTCCTATCTGATCTGATGGCTGATGTAGAATCCTACATGTTTGAGACTCAATGATCGAGAATCAAGATTCTCTGATCACGAGTTCTCCACATTATGGGTACCGGGGTCAAGAGTCCCACTGGTTGGGACTTTTCGATCAGGGTTACATATCGATGAATTCTGATGTCCGATTACCCATCGGATTTGGACTCAGTATTTATAAGAGGTTTAATTAGTGATTTGATCACTAATTAACTCAATTTGATTGAATAATTATTTTTGGATCAAGTCCAATTGAATTGGATTCAGTTGGGTTTGACCCGATTAGGTTAAGAGTTGACCTAATCGTCGAGATGGTTTGGTCCCTGATTTGATCAGGGGTTGGGCTTAGTCAATTCCTAATTTGATTAAGATTTTATTGAGCCTAATTAAGCCTAATTTAGTTGGGTTTAAATTAGTCTAATAGGACCTAAATTATTTGGTTCAATTAGGTTGGTTTAAATAATTAAACCACCTTGACCCAATCTCCATGCGCCACCTCACTTCCATTGCACCCATTTGAATTCATGAGAAGAAACTTCTCATGAATTATTTTCTCACGTCAAGCCCTCTCCACGCCCCACTTTAATATGCCATATGAATAGATAAGGATGATTGGTTGGCCATTCAAATTCAAAATAAAGTTTGAATTTGAATGGGCAATCAATCTTTGCACCTTATCCCTTTTTTTACGCCCCATTTATTACATGAGAAAAGGTTTCTCATGAAATCACTCCATGCACAATTTAAGCCACGCCTCATACCTTTAGTGGATAAGGGATGAGTTGATGTCCATTTAAATTCAAAATTTGATTTGAATTCAAATGTGCAATTACTCATCTTTATCCTTTCTTTTGGATAAGACGTTTGACGTTGTTTTAAAAGGAGGAGAAGAGTGGGGCATGCAAGAAGAAGATTTTTGAAGAAAAATTTTGGAGCATGAGAAGTCTTGTGCGTGAGTAGGAAGTCCATATCCTTCTAAGAGAAAAAGAAAGAAAAGAAAGAAAAGTGGGTGCAAGGTTTTCGGTGAGTTCCCTAGAGTTTTAGCCTGGAGTTTGGGAAGAGAGAAAGTGAGCTACGAGTGTCGTGAGCTCACAAAATCTCAAAAAAATCTTCAACATTCTCTCAAGCACGTCTGTTGACGATCCAAAATATCTGAAGAGTCGACAGATATCGATCGAAGGAGTTCGATCAGCATCGATCGTCAAAAGGGCTCTACAACGAGCTAGCACTCGTGAGGAGTCGATCAGACTGGGAGCTTCATGTAGATGATCCGTAGAGGTCAGATACACTATGTGACTATGTCGCAACGATCAGACTCTTCCGACGGTGATCAGATTGCGGCGATCTACTACCCACCAAAGGTATTGTGTTCTGAACACATTACAGTAAAGTGTTTACTGTTTGAATTTGAAATTCAAATTTAAATGAATGCATGCTACATATCATATTTAGATCCTAATGTAGAATAAATTTATATTAATTAATTATATTAATTAATATTTTTTTACTATAAAATCATAATTTTAAAAAAAATTTAAAATTATCATTTTACCCCTGCACTGAATTTTTCCCACAAATGGTATCAGAGCAGGTTCTTAGATATGATATATATATTTGTATGCGTAGATTAAGTTATAATCTAAAAGTTTAAATTTGAAATTTAAAATTCAAAATTTGAAATTTGAATTTTGAAAGTTGTTCGAAATTCAAAATTCAAAAATTTGAAATTCAAAATTTGAAATTTAAATTTTAAAATTTGAAATTCAAAATTTAAAAATTTAAAATTCAAAATTTGAAATTTGAAATTTGGTTGAAATTTTAAATTTGAAATTCAAAATTTAAAATTCAAAAATTTGAAATTTAAAATTTGAAATTTGAAATTCAAAATTTAAAATTTGAAATTTGAAATTTAAATTTTGAAATTGATATATTTAGATATACTTGATCCAAATAGCAAGTAATCGAATTGGATTGGTTGCCATGACCGTCCGGTCATAGGAGAAAAGCAGGGTTTAAAGGCCCTCTCCTCCCATTCGATGGGGTCTCCTATGGCGGTAGGGGTGCCGCTGCAATTATATCCCATGCAGATGAAGCAGTGAAAGAAATTAATTGTAAAGATTCAATTGTAAAATTTATCATGAATGTGTTAGATTAGATCTAAAGGAATATTCATGATTTATTTTGATTGAGTTATTTTCTGTTATGTAATTAGCAATAGGATTGCTATTTATGAAATGTGCTGATCTATTTGTGAAATGAGTCAACATATTTGGTGAACAGAAAATAAAATCTTTCAAATTTGAAAATTATTTTCGAAATGCCAAATCCTGATCCATCAGTCCAAATACTTAATTAAAAGAATTAAGTATTGTCTAGTAGGTCTAGAATTGTGAATTAAGATCTAAGACAATTGCATAAACTTGTAGGTCCATGGGTTAGATGGATTAGGTCCATAATTGGGTTAGACCTAAGGTTAGCTTAAAGAAATAGACTAAATTAGAGTAATTGATCAAATCTAATCAAAAGTTGAATTAGATTAGGTCAAAGATACTCTAGACTCAACTCCAATAGTTGTAGTTGAATGGGTCCATGTCTTTAACTAGACCAAGATGGACTTAATTCATGGCTACGCAGTGGAACCCAATTTACTAAGTTGATCAAATTAAAACTAATGAACCGATTGATGTCTAAGATAAGTTTGGCAGTTTGACCAGTGATTTTTAAGCGGGAGCTACTCGCAATGATTCGATCTCTGACGAGTTAATGGCATATCCCCACCACTGATCTCACTTACCTGGCCAATCTGGTGAATTAGATTTTGATTAGATCACTTGGTGATTAGGGCTCACCCATGTCATTAGGTAAATCAGTTTGACTGATTTAAGTGCTCCTAATGCCAGCTTTAATTAAATCTTTTTTTTAATCTGACTTGGTGAAGTCAGTGGGAGGATTGAAATTGGCTGGATATTTTCTTCTCATCTATCTTTTAATAAAATCCTCAAAAATTATTAGGTCCCTAAAAATGATTAAGTTATATTGATAACTAAGTCATAGCCTCCCATTAAGTGAGTGATAATGAGTCCATTAGTTTAATAATCATTGGAGGCCCAAAGGCCTGGTGCTTATTGACTAATGGAATTATCATTCATAATATGATAATTTGGTTTGAGTCTTTCTGATGGTGATCAGGTTGGCCGGCCAAAGTCGAGCCTGATCATTCATTGGTCCGATTCACCAAATCAAATCATGTTAATGGTTGGACCTAACCAGATCTTTTCAGTGGAGGCCAAAGCCTACTGATTAGGTTCTGGGGCAAAATCAATTACTAGAAATTATTTAGAGAAACAATTGGTTATGAACCTACCCATAGATGCACATGGGTTGACCAACCAAAGTTGGGCTCGTGTGTAGTCTGTGTGGATTCTAGTACCCACTAAGGAATTAAAATAATTCTTCGAATTGGAGGTTGAGGCTACTAGTTCGTAAAAACACTGGGAGAAACTTTAGACTAATGTCCAAGTCTTTAGTATTTATAATTTATGTACTAATAGAGGTCTGATTTTCTTTTATGCAGCTATGGCCACTATCCTGTCCCTCCGATCATTATTAGATAATGACAAGCTCATGGGACCTAATTTCGATAGCTGGTATCGAAAATTAAAAATCGTCCTTGAGCATGAGCGGATCCTTTATGTAGTAACGGATCTGACACCTGAGGAGCCAACCCCGAACGTTAGAGGAACGGTCCGAGACACTTATCAGAAGTGGCTCAACGACCGCACCACCGTTCGGTGCATAATGCTGGCGGCAATGAATGATGAGTTCAGCCGCAGGTTCGAGAATGTCCAGCCCCAGGAGATGCTTCAATTGTTGAACGACTCCTTTGGCATGCCTGACGACGTTGAAAGGCACAAAACTAGTTGTGCCATTTTCAATGCTCGGATGAGGGATGGAGCCTCAGTCACTGATCATGTACTGTACATGATCAAAATGACTGAGTGCCTAAGTAAACTGGGCTTTCCCTTGCACGAGCAGCTCAGTAAGGATGCGATCCTTAATTCATTGCCCAAGTCCTTCCTCCCCTTCCTTACGCATTTTCGGATGACAAAGCCTGCAGTGAACTACCACGGCTTGTTGGGATTGCTGCAGAACTTTGAGAAGGATCACCAGCTCCACAAGGAGTCGGTGAATGTTATGGGAGGGTCTTCTTCTGGTCGTCGACCCTTTAAGAAAGGGAAGAAGAAGAACAAGAAGAAGAAGAATAAGAAGGTGCAGCTGCATGCTGGGACGTCTGCACAGGGTCAGACCAAGAAGCGCAAGCCCGACCAGAGCTAGGCGGAGTACTTTTTTTGTAAGAAGCAGGGGCACTGAAAGAGGAACTGTCCTCTATACATTGCCTCCCTGGATCCGAACAGATCGAAGAAGAAGCAAGGTACTTATATGATAACACCTTGCAACTTTTCCATTTGTGATACTACTGCCTGAGTATTGGATACCGGAAGCCCTTATCATATTTGCAATTTGATGCATGGTCTGCAGGTCAGTAGAAGATTTGATGAAGACTAGAGGTTCCTGAACATTGGAGATGGAAGCAAAGTTCCGGTTCTAGCATTAGGAATCATGAACCTTGTAATCAATTCTCGAAATGTAATTCTGAGTGAATGTCACTATTATCCAAACTTTTTATTAAATTTTATTTCTGTAGGCCTTTTGGTCATGAACGGTTATCAATTTTTAATAAAAGAAAATATTTGCAATATCATTTTGAATGGTGTTACAATGTTTGTTGGATAACTTAATAATAGAATTTACTTTCTATCACAATCTGTTAATGTGGTTCAAACCTCCGATAAATGCCCTAGAATAGATAATGTGTCAGAAGTCTACCTTTGGCACTGTAGGCTAGGTCATATCAATAAGAACAGGATAAACAGGTTGGCTCAAGAAGGAATTCTTGAAATAGGTGATTGTGAATCACTTCCAACCTATGAGTCCTGTCTTCTTGGTAAAATGATCAAGTCACTTTTTACTGGAAAAGGTGAGCGAGCCAGTGAACTCTTGGCTCTGGTACATTCTGATGTATGTGGACCCATGAGCTCAAGTGCAAGAGGTGGATATTTCTATTTCATAACCTTCACAGATGATCTATCGAGGTATGGGTATGTCTATTTAATGAAGCATAAGTTGGAGTCGTTTGAAATGTTCAAACTATTCTGAAATGAGGTAGAAAAATAAACTAGAAAGTATATTAAAATTCTTCAATCTGATTGAGGAGGTGAATACCTTTGCAATAATTTTTTGACATATCTTGGGGAGAATGGGATTCTCTCTCAGTGGACTCCTCTTGGAACACCACAACATAATGGTGTATCTGAAAGGAGAAATCAGACCTTGTTGGACATGATTTGATCCATGATGGGGTTTGCTGGTCTGCCGATCTTCCTCTGGGGATATGCACTCGAATCGGCTTGTTACCTTCTAAATAGAGTTTCGAGTAAGTCTGTAACCAAAATGCCATATGAGATATGGATAGGACGTAAGTCAGTACTCTCGTACCTTAGGATTTGGGGGTATCCGGCCTATGTTAAACGTTTAATTACGGACAAGCTTGGACCTAGGTCTGATAAGTGTAATTTTATAGGGTACTCAAAAGAGACCAAAGGGTATTACTTCTACCTAGCTGATGAGCAAAAAATGTTTGTCAGCCTTAAGGCAATCTTTTTGAAAAAGGAGTTCCTTGGTGAAGGGACTATTGCCTCTAAGGTCGAACTTGACGAAGTTCGACAGGTAAAAAAACCGACACAAGTTGCTGAACCTGAATCGGATTTGATTAGATCATATCCGGAGCCCATTGTTCAAGCACCCTTAAGGCGATCTGGTAGAGTACCATGTCAATCGGACAGATACTATGGTTTCTTGGTCCGGGATGACGATCCTATCGAACTTCATAAAAATGATGAGGATCCGATCACCTACATGGATGCAATGCAGAGATCCGACTCTAAGAAATGGCTAGAGGCCATGAAATCCGAAATGGAGTCCATGAAGGTCAACGACATGTGGACATTGGTTGATCCATCTGAAGGAGTAAAACCCATAGGGTGTAAGTGGGTCTTCAAGAGGAAGAGGGGCGCAGATGGAAAGGTGGAGACCTATAAAGCCCGTCTGGTTGCCAAGGGATATCGTCAACGTTATGGTATAGACTATGACAAGATGTTTTCTCCTGTAGCAATGCTCAAATCCATTCGGATTATGTTTGCGATAGCGGTCCATCTGGATTATGAAATCTGACAGATAGATGTGAAGACAGCTTTCCTAAATGGAGAGCTGGACGAAGAAGTATATATGATACAATCTGAAGGGTTCACATCCATAGATGAGTCTAAGGTGTGCAGGCTACAGAGGTCCATTTATGGACTTAAGCAGGCATCCCGAAGTTAGAACATACATTTTGATAGGACGATCAAAATGTATGGCTTCGTTAAGAACGGAGAAGAGCCCTACATTTATAAGTGGGCTAATGGTCCAGTAGTGGTATTTCTTGTATTGTATGTGGATGACATTCTCTTAATCAGAAATGATATCCCTGCATTACAGGGAATAAAGATTTGGCTGTCGTCACAGTTCTCCATGAAGGATCTGGGAGAAGCTTCCTACATTCTAGGGATGAGGATTTATAGGGATAGATCTAAAAGGTTGCTTAGTTTATCGCAGTCCACGTACATTGATACTATGCTGAAGAGGTTCAGCATGGAGAATTTCAAGAAAGGCTATCTTCCGATAGGCCATGGAATTTCTCTCTCGAAGAGAGATTGTCCGACAACACCTCAAGAGAGAGAGCATATGGGTAGGATTCCATATGCTTTGACAGTGGGATCTATCATGTACGCTATGACATGTACACGACCAGATGTGGCATACTCACTAGGGGTAGTGAGTATATACCAATCTGATCCAGGGGAGAATCACTGGAAGGTTGTTAAAACCATCCTGAAGTATTTAAGAAATACTAAGGACCAGTAGCTTGTTTATGGTGAATCAAACTTGAGACTTATAGGGTTTACAGATTCTAGTTTCCAGTCTAATCACGATGACAGCAAAAGTGTGTCGGAATTTATTTTTACCCTTAATGGTGAGGTTATCTGCTAGAAAAGTTTCAAGCAGCACACAGTGGCTGATTCAGTTTGCGAGGTGGAGTATATCGCTGCATCAGATGCTGCCAAAAAAGTGATGTGGCTGAGAAAATTCATCATCAAGCTCGGAGTAGCACCCTTCCTTGTTGGTCCAGTTCTACTCTACTGTGACAGCTCTGGAGCCATTGCTCAGGTGAAGGAACCAAAGGCACATTAGTGGATGAAGCATATTCTGCGCCGCTACCATCTCATCCGAGAAATTATGGATCGAGGTGACATCGATCTTCAGAAGATCGATGGAAAGGAGAACCTGACCGACCCATTCACTAAAACCATTACGGTGAAGGAGTTCGACGACTACAAGTCGAAGATGGGTATTAGATACTGCACCGATTGACTTTAGGCCAAGTGGGAGATTGTTGGGAATAGTATCCCAAAGCCAATCATCAGTCTGTTGACAGTTGTGCTCATTTTTGTATATGTACATGAATTATGAATTAATAAAAATTATTTTGATATTTTTCATCACAAAATATTTCATCTTCTAATGAACTCCTATGTTGTGGTGAAGTCCTTAGGACTATTTAGACTCGACAAAGGAGGATTTGTCGTTTAGTCCTTAAATCTGTTCACGACCAAATGATACATTGTTACCAAGGACGACAATATTTATCAAGCATAGGTCGTTGTGTGCTATATAGGTTAGTTGTCCTCTTAACCAATGAGTGTGGAGATACTGATATGGCATACAGGTGAGATGTAAGGGTACATCTGCACTGAACGTGACTGAGTTCGAAGCAATTTCTACTGTCAAGATTTGCTCCGATGGAATATGGGTATAAATGTCCCTCCGATCTGAGACCGCCACGGTGACTTGCAAGCAATTCACTGCCTTAGGTACTGGACTATCTGAATTTCTAATTCAGTGATGGAAGGCTGCTGGGTGTAGTCAAGTACTTGACTTGTCGGTGCATGTGTCAAGATCAGATTAACCACTCCAGTTTAGGAGCTGTGTACAGTCGTGTTTCAATTTAGCAAAATCTTGGCCATGATAGTCTTTGTGAGGAGTCACAGGACTGTTTGAGTTGAGCACGATTCGGATGATCTAATCAGGGTTGACAGTTTAACCCTGAGTCATCCTAAACATAGAGGTCAAAAGGATGAATTATACAGTAACTATATTCATGTAGGTTCTGAGTGTTGCGATTGCGACTCTTCGACCTATCCAGACATCGAGTACCATTGCTAGATGGTCACTTCGATTAGTACAGGAATTGGTTCCTGTGCTACCAGCTTAGGTTCGAACCTGCGGGATCACACACATTAGAGGTTCCTATCTGATCTGATGGCTGATGTAGAATCGTACATATTTGAAACTCAGTGATTGAGAATCAGGATTCTCTGATCACGAGTTCCACACATTATAGGTACCGGGGTCAAGAGTCCCACTGGTTGGGACTTTTCGATCAGGGTTACATATCGATGAATTCTGATGCCCGATTGCCCATCGAATTTGGATTCAGTATTTATGAGAGGTTTAATTAGTGATTTGATCACTAATTAACTCAATTTGATTGAGTAATTATTTTTGGATCAAGTCCAATTGAATTGGATTCAGTTGGGTTTGACCCGATTAGGTTAAGAGTTGACCTAATCGTCGAGATAGTTTGGTCCCTGATTTGATCAGGGGTTGGACTTAGTCAATTCTTAATTTAATTAGGATTTGATTGAGCCTAATTAAGTCTAATTTAGTTGGATTTAAATTAGTCTAATTGGACCTAAATTATTTGGTTCAATTAGGTTGGTTTAAATAATTAAACCACCTTGACCCAATCTCCATGCGCCACCTCACTTCCATTGCACCCATTTGAATTCATGAGAAGGAACTTCTCATGAATTATTTTCTCACACCAAGCCCTCTCTACGCCCCACTTTAATGTGCCATATGAATGGATAAGGATGATTGGTTGGCCATTCAAATTCAAAATAAAGTTTGAATTTGAATGGGCAATCAATCTTTGCACCTTATCCCTTTTTTTACGCCCCATTTATTACATGAGAAAAAATTTCTCATGAAATCACTCCATGCACAATTTAAGCCATGCCTCATGCCTTTAGTGGATAAGGGATGAGTTGGTGTCCATTTGAATTCAAAATTTGATTTGAATTCAAATGTGCAATTACTCATCTTTATCCTTTCTTTTGGATAAGACGTTTGACGTTGTTATAAAAGGAGGAGAAGAGTGGGGCGTGCAAGAAGAAGATTTTTGGAGAAAAATTTTGGGACGTGAGAAGTCTTATGCATGAGAAGGAAGTCCATATCCTTCCAAGAGAAAAAGAAAGAAAAGAAAGAAAAGTGGGTGCAAGGTTTTCGGTGAGTTCCCTAGAGTTTTAGCCTGGGGTTCGGGAAGAGAGAAAGTGAGCTACGAGTGTCGTGAGCCTACAAAATCTTAGAGAGATCTTCAACATCCTCTCAACCATGTCTGTTGATGATCTGGAGCATCTGAAGAATCGATAGATATCGATCGAAGGAGTTCGATCAGCATCGACCGTCAAAAGGGCTCTACAACGAGCTAGCACTCGTGAGGAGTCGATCAGATCGAAAGCTTCATGTGGATGATCCGCAGAGGTCAGACACACTGTGTGGCTACATCGCAATGATCAGACTCTCCCGATGATGATCAGATTGCGACGATCTACTATCCGCATAAAAGTATTGTGTTCTAAACACATTTCAGTAAAGTGTTTACTGTTTGAATTTAAAATTCAAATTTAAATGAATGCATGCTATATATAATATTTAGATCCTAGTGTAGGATAAATTTATGTTAATTAATTAGATTAATTAATATTTTTCTACTGTAAAATCATAATTTTGAAAAAAATTAAAATTACCATTTTACCCCTGCACTGAATTTTTCCCACAATGGCTTCGTTAGGAACGGAGAAGAATCCTATATCTATAGGTGGGCTAACAATTCTGTAATAATTTTTCTTATACTTTATGTGGATTACATTCTCCTGAGTTAGGAATGATATCCAGGCTTTGCAAAGTGTAATATTTTAGCTGTCTTTGAAGTTCTCTATGAAAGATTTGGGAGAAGTATCCTACATCTTAGGGATGAAGATCTATAGAGATAGATCTAAAAGATTATTTAGATTGTCTCAATCCATGTACACAGACACCATGCTGAAATGGTTTGGCATGAAAAATTCCAAGAATGGCCATTTTCTAATAGGCCATGAAATTTTTTTCTCTAAGAAAGGATTATCTAATAACTCCTTAAGAGAGAGAGCATATGAGTAGAATCCTATATGCTTTGACAGTGAGATCTATCATATATGCTCTGATATATACGAGATCAGATATGGCTTATTCACGAGGAGTAGCAAGTAGATACCAGTCCGATCCAGATAAGAATCATTGGAAGGTTGTGAAAACCATCCTTAAGTATTTGAGAAATACTAAGGATTAATGGCTCATTTATGAAGAATCTGACTTAAAACTTATGGGATATTGATTTTAATTTTCAATCGAGTTAAGATAACAATAAAAGTGTGTTGGGTTGTGTTATTTATCCTAAATAAAGGACCAATCTGTTGGAAGAGTTTCATGTAGCATACTTAGCTAAATATGCATGCGAGGCAGAGTTTCTTACAGTATGCAATGTTGCAAAAGAAGCTGTTTGGTTATAGAAATTCATTAGCGAGCTTGGAGTGGCATTCTCCATCGATAGTCCAGTCCTTGTATATGGACAGTACTAGAGCCATAGCTCAAGTTAAAGAACCATAGTCCCACTAGAGAACCAAATTTATTTTGCATCGCTATCATCTTGTACGGAAGATCATAAATTGAGGTAAGCTTCAGAAGATCGACAATAAAGAAAACTTGATCGACTCATTTACTAGAACCATCGGATTCTAGGAGTTTCATGAACACAAATGGAAGATGGATATTCGATACTAATCTGATTAACTTTAGTCCAAGTCAGAGTTGTTGAAAAATATGTCCTAAAGTCAATCATCTAGGTTGTAGATGATTGAGCTCCTCATATGTATATGAATTATAAAATAATAAAAGTTATTTGGCAAATTTATCAAAAGATGTACATCTTTCTTAATAAACTTTAATGTTATGATGAAGTCCTTAGAACTACTTACTATCGATGAAAGAAGATTTATTGTGTAGTTCTTAAACTTGTTCGCGATCAAATGATACGTTATTACTAAGATGATAATATTTATCAAGTATAAGTCATTGTGTGCCATATGGGTTAGTTGTCCTCATAACCATGAGTGTGAAAATACTGGTATGGCATACAGATGAGATGTAAGAGTACATTATCACTGAACAGTGATCAAATTGTGAAGTACTATGCTCTCAGAGTGGCTCACGAAGGATATGGACATAAGTATCTCTTTGACCTAAGATCACTATGGTGACTTGCAAGCAACTCACTGTGCTTTGGTGCCAGATTATCTAAATTTTTAATTCAATGATGAAAGATTTCTGGATACAGTCAAGTACTTATGGCAGTCAATGTGGGAGTCAAGATGGGATTGGCCCCTTCATATTATAGGAATTAATGCAGCATTGTGTTTTAATTGAGCAAAACCTTGACCAGAATAATCCTTGTGAGGAGTCACAGGATTTGAAAAAGATTGAAACAAAATATGGATGATTATTCCAGGATCGACAATTAAATCTGAGGTCACCTTGAGCATTAGAGTCAAAGGGATAAATTATGCGGTAACCATGTCTCAGGTTCTTGATGTTGCTTTGCAATCATTGATAGATGGTCACTTTGATTGGTATAAAAATTTATTTCTGTGCTACTAATTTAGTATTTAAATCTATGGGATCACATCCATTAGAAGTTTCGGTCTAATCTGATGGTTAATCGATGATTGAGAATCGTTGAAAGATATAATCGTCAATATGATTGATGATTAGTTTTATGCAAAGATTGTAATTAATAATTTGCTAAGGATTAATAAATTATAGAAAGATTAATTAGTAATTAAATTATTAATTGATTTAATTTGATTGAAAAATAATGTTTGGATCAAATCTAATTGAATTGGATTCAATTAGGTTTGATCTGATTAGACTATTAGATAACCTAATCGCTAAGGGAGATCATTTTTTTGTTTAATTAGGATTTGAGTGTGACCTAATTCCTAATTAGATTGGGATTTAAATCAAGAGAGATTAGGTTCCTAGTTGGATTAGGATTCCTCCTCTCTTTGGGTGCACTAATTCTTAATTAGATTAGGAATTTAATTAGGTTTGACCAAACACCAAGAGAAGTCCCAAATCATTAGGACTCTCCCTCTCTTCTTGCACCCAACAAACTCCACGCCAAGCACTTATCCGCATGCCACTTCTTTTAAGTTTTGCATGAGGTTTCTTCACACAAAAGCAAAAGTCACCCCATGTATTCTCAACTCCCCATAGATGGAATGAAATCTGGATTCAAATTTGATTTGAATCAGATAAGGAATGATCCTTATCAAGATAAAATTTTATTCCATCAAAACTTCTTAGCTGCCAACCTTAAAACTCTCTTATTTTTGGGTGACAAGTGAGAGTGGTTTTTGTGCATCAGAAAATGGTTTCTCACGATAAAAGATTTCTGTTAGGGGGCATAAGAAAAATAGGGTGCGGTGGACTCCTTCTTTGGCATGTAAGAAAAAAGGTTGGGCGGCCTCTTATGTCTTGGGGCATGGACTCTTTGCATGGGCTTTTATTTTTTGGCACCTACTTCCAAACCCTAAGCCCTTCATCCCTATAAAATGGGGTCCAATAGTTGGATGCCCCAAGAAAGTGGAAAATTAGAGGAGAAGGTCTCCTCTTTTGGGCGTGGGTTCCTCTCGGATGGCACTAGGGCTTTGGGTGAGGAAAAAAAAATAAGAGAGAAGGAGTTCTCCCTTTTCTTCTTCCACCAATTTTTTCTTTCTCCTTAGATCAGCCTTTAAGAATCTTTGCAAAGAGTTAGCACTCTAAAGAGGTCGATCTGATCGTACTTCGTGTGGATACTTATAGAGGTCAGACGCGTGTGCGGCTTGGAGCAACATGCAATCCCTCAATCTTTAGCTGCAGTGATCTTCGACCCGCACTCTGGTATAGAGATCCGATCTCTATCATATTAGATTAGATCTAATATTTTTGATATTATTTTTAGATTATGCATTCATGTTTTATGTCATAAAATCCATACTTGGGTAGTTGTAGATTAGTCTAGTGCATGGTAGATTAAATTGTTTAATCTAGTTGCTTCCACTGCATGAAATTTTTTTTTTTAAATTCATGCATGAACTACCCTAACTTTTCTTCACCAATTCCAATAATAAGTCAACCACATATCACCCTTTTGAGTTAAGTTAACCAATTCTTAAACAAACCCTAATCCAATTAGGTTCGTAAAAATTTGGTCAACTATAACTCAAGTTCTAATCAAATTAGGTCAATGACAATTAGGTCAACTTTAATTGAATATAATTTTTAGTCAAATTAGAATTATGAATCTGATTCGATCTACAATCACAAACTCTAATCAAATTAGGTTAATGAATTGTAGTTAAAACAAATCCATCGACAAAAATCCTAATCCAAGTTTGAAGCATCCCATTCATGATATAAATTTTTAGCCACCCACATGACTAGGTCAAGAACCATGATGGAAGACCCCACCATGACCAATGCCAAACCTGTGGTGGCCGGCCCTGGGTCTAGAGTGTGTGCATCATATGTCACAACCCCTTGTCTCACACATCACATGCATAAGATAGCAATTTCATAGAAATTTTAGATTATCAGATCTTGTCCAAACTTATCACACAAGTCTTATGCCCATGAAATTACATGTCAGGGTTTGATCATGGATAAATAACTTTTATTCTTTTACAAAGGATGTTACAAACCAACAATTTAAACATCATACAAAAAAAATTGATTTTGACATATCATGAAAACGATCTAATTTATATCACAATCAATAACATGCCATTTGATTGAATCAATCAAAAATATTTCTAATACCACTGTTACGATTTAGATGCGCAGCAAAAATTGATTTTTATTTTTTTTTAGCATGCATCAATAATTGAAAATATATGATCCAAATCTCAATCCCAAAATCACCTTAATGCATTCAACCAAACAAGAACATAAAACATATAATGAGAGATTAGAAATGTTATACCAAATATGTAGATCCGAATAGTCCGATAATTAGTATCCTCGAGGCACTCAAGTGCTGCTCTCCAATGGTAATCCACGTGGATCTCAATCTAAGACTCTCCTCGATCAGGATTTGTTGAATTTCTTTCCAAGAAAATCAGCAGTCGCTCCTTCCTTTGCATCACTAACACTTGGTATTTTTCCACTCCTTTATTCCCTCTCTTGGATAGGTAAATCACTCTCATCTCTTAGCCATTTTTGCTGTCCAACAATTGGACCATTTGCTATTCAACATTTGGACATTAGGAACCATTCTTTAGATCTAATATATGATCTCTTAGATCCAACCCTTTGGATCTGATTTTTGATCACTTTGATCTAACACTTTGGATCAGATTTTTAATCACTTTGATCCAATACTATGGATCAGATTTTTAGATCAATTGGATGCACTTAATCCCATAGCCATTCAGGCCCTTTTGAAAGACCCAAATTATGACTCAACGGGAAGCCATGATAGGATCCAATCTCTCCACAATTGCCCAACTCATGGGCATCAAAAATAGAAACATAAATCCCCTTCTTTGCATGTAAGATGGAGGAGTCCTTCTCTTAGAAGGACTTCTCATCCTTTGGCGCAAAAGATATGAGGCGTGAAGACATTCTTCATGCCAAAAATGGGGCATCCATTTTTTGTTACCGTGAACATCATCACGTGTGGACCAATGGGCATGAGAGATTTTTTTCCTAAAAGGACTCCACAAAACCTGAAATACTTTCAACTGAAAAGGAAAGAAGAGGCATGGAATCCTATTCTTTTTGAAGAGATAAGAGAATGCGCCATCTCATGGCATAGAGATTTTTTTTTTTGTTGTTGCATGAAACACTTTCACATGCAAAGAAGGAACCCAACTCTTCAGTGTAGAGACTTCTTTAAAAGGCATGTGAAGGGATGCAACTCTTCGTGAAACAATTCCATGCTAATCCCAAGAGGTGCCTCTTCTTTGATGCGTGAAACTCTTCCACGAATGAAGAAGGAATTTAAGGAGTGAAGGACTTCTTCTTTATGGCATTAACCACCTAGAAATGAGGAGAAAAACTAGGAGGCACCATCTCATAAATTCATGAAACATCTTTCACGCAAAAGGCATCAAGGGCATGGGAATTAAGGCATGAAGAACTCCTTCTTCACTTAAAATTTCTCCCATATATCCAACACTTGGATGCCCATGATTAAAGGAGCCATGGACCCAATTAAAATTAAGATTTGAACCATTCAAAACCCAATCATAAGTCCAACAAATCTGGTCTTTGACTAATCAAAACCCAATACCAAAATTGAATCCAAATAGATTAGAGATTAGGGTTTTGATATGTGCGAGCATGCATGACTCAAACCCATTTAGGATTTTAACCAAATCCAATTCAATTAGGTTCAACAAGACCTAATCAAAAGTCTTAGACTAATTTTCTTTTGTGTGTGACCCATTGGGTTCTACATCTAGCCAGCAGTGGTCCAAATTTATGTGCACCTAATCCAATTAGGTCCAAGACACATTGAATCTAAGTACATTAATTAACTAGAATTCTTTCTAATTAATTTATTGAATTAAATTCTTTTAGTTCACTAGAATCTACAAGTCAAGATTGATGTCTAACAACATATCATGACTATTCAGAAGATGTAAAATTTGATGGAATACCAAAATTACTCGTCCATGGTGAGTTACCGTGCAATTTAATTCTTCGATCATACAACATTTCAGATAGGCCATGGATATAAAATCATATCAAGTCCAAATATCTATCTATATGTATCTCGATCTGCTGATGATGGCTTAGTTGATGAACCAATAAAAATCCTTTCTAATTTCATCCTTACTCTGGCCAGAGACTCTCTGAGTCATCATCCTATGAGATCACATAGGATATTTTCTCCTCTTACAAGGAGTGACCAATATCTTGTTGACCACTGATATATTCCCTGATAACAGCATCAAAAATTGATATGCTCGTGATGTTATTGTTAGGATATCATAATTATCAATCTAATTCTGACTTCAATAAAAATTAAAAATATATAAAAAGTAGTGAGTCAGATCGAATCCACAGAGAAGGCAGAATTTTGATTTGAAATCTTTAATTTTATAAAAAAATAAAATTTTGAAGAAAAATAATTTAAGTCAGAAAATAAAAATTAAAAATATGAAAAATAAATGAGGTACTAAGATCTACTATTTAGATCCTAACATCTACTTGCAAAAAAAAATAAATAATAAAAATTTAAAAAGTATAAAATAAATTAGTACTAAGATCTACTAACTAGATCCCAGCATCTACTTGCAAAAAATAAAAGATAGAGATTTAAAGTGTAAGAAAATAAATTTTACATTAATTAAAAGTTAAAATTCAAGTATAAAAAATTTAAAAAATAATAATAAAATAAAATAAAAATAAAATTATAATAAAGATCTAAAGTTGATCAGTCCAGTCTCATCGGAAAGATGGTTGATGATCTCTCCTTCTTCCTTCGTACTCCGTAGAGTGAACTGGCTTTTCTTTTTTTTCCTCTTGAGTCCTTAAAACTATCTATTTTTTTTTAAATTTCTACTAATTTTTTCTTTTCTCAAGACTTATTCTCGAACTTCCTATTTATAGGTGAATTTTTTATTTTTTTTTTATAGCAAAAAGAGTCTTAAAATTCTTAGAAATCGTATTATACTCGTATAAATTAATTCTGAGCATCGAATCTCACGTCGGATTAAATCTAGGCTGTCGGATCATGCTCTTTATCTCCTATTCAAAGTCGGAAACCACCACAGTCATTGAATCGTGCTTCGAATTTGATCTGGGCCGTTGAACAGTGCTTAAAAATTCTTCTTTCAATCGGTAACAAATGTCAGTCATTTGATCTGGTTCTGGATGAATTTCGACCGTCGGATAGTGCAAATTTCTTCTGCCTCGCCCGTAGACCACGTCATGAACCGTGAACTATTCTTGTGGATTGTGCTTTTGATTCTATAGATCAAGTGGCCGGTCCATCATGCATCGAAGGCTATAAATTTTATTTTTTAAAGTATTTTTGCTTGATTTTTGCTCTAATTTTTGTCTGAAAAATTAGAAAAAAATATGTATTAAATTCTTCAAAAAATTTTCATTATTTTGGTACTTAAATTCTTAATTAAATCAATATCTATTTTTCATAAATATGCACTAATTTTATATTTTTTTAAAATTATTTATTTTTATAAAAAAATTTAATTTATTTATGAAATTAGTTTTTTTAGAAGATGTTAGCATCATAAATTATCAAAAATATCTACAATAAATATAAAAATATACCACTTATTGTTGCCCAGCTATGCAACCCAAGAGGGGGGGTGAATTGGGTTTCTAAAAATTTTAGGCTTAATTAATTACTTATGATGAATGAGAACAAAGACTTTAATTCAAGATTAATTACCTAAAGCAAGAATGCAAGGATATAATAAAGAAATAAAGAGAAACAAGCAAGCACACCACAAACACAAGGATTTATAGTGGTTCGGTGCCAACCTTGCACCTACATCCACTCTCCAAGCTCCTACTTGGGAATTTCAATCCACTATACTTGTATTCAACCTGAATACAAAATGTCGGAAACTCCGACACTAGCTATCCCCAGCTAATCTACTTGTTTTTCGGGTACAAGTCAACCCAAAATACTCCGATTTCAGGTTCGGATCAACCTTCCCTTGTTTTGGAAATCCTCCAAAAACAAGAACAAATACTCACAAAGAGTAAAATAGCTTAGAGCATAAATAAATACAAGAATAGCTCCTCAAATGAGCGAATATAACAATAAAAATACTTTACTCAAATGAAGAATCCCCTTTTTGGATTTTCTCAAGGTGGATGAACGCTTGAATGAATGCTTGAGAAGAAGATGATCTTTGATTGAAGACTTCTTGAAGGATTTGAAAGATCTCTAGATCAAGGTTGAAACAATAGGCATGAAAAATCCTCTCTTTGAATGCTCTTGAATCTCTTTCACAATCTCTCGTGTATATTGTGGATCTTCTATCTCTCTCTCGTGTAGATTTTGGATCCTCTTTTCTTTTTCTCTCGAGTATCTCGTTGATCACCTCGTGTATTTTGGATCCTCTCAATTGTATCCTGTATTTTTACCTTTTGAAACATTTTATAGCATTAAGAAACAAGAGAAAACATATTAGGCAGAAAAAGAGCCGTTAGAGCATTTTTAGGAAGTATAAAAGGCAATTAAAACGGGCAAAAAACTAGCCGTTGCGGATATTTTCCATCGCAGGGGTCGACTCATGAGTCGACTCATGCTTCAGGAGTCGACTCATGAGTCGACTTCTGTTGCATTAGCCAGAAACTTTGATTTCTGGATTTTTTGGCCCAAATCAGCAGAGGTCGACTCATGAGTCGACTCATGCCTTGTGGGTCGACTCATGAGTCGACTCACAGGTCGTGCCAAGCCAAAAATCCAGCATGCCAAGGAAAATTTTTGCGTGCCAATCAGCTCATAGTGCCATGAGTTGACTCATGAGTCGACTCATGCACTTCAAACCTTCATAACTTCAAAAATATAAGTCCAAAAATAATGAAATTTTCATCAATAGATTACAAATCATTTGTTCTACCAAATGATACTATCAAATCAGGATTTAAGTAAAATTATGATTTTGCCCCTGAAGAGCATAAAGACTTTTTCAATTTAAAAATATTTGTATCCCTTCAATCTGCTTTGTAATCATCAAAATCAATCTAGGAGCAACAATCTCCCCCTTTTTGATGATGACAAAATACTTGAACAAAAGCATTTATGTGAATGCATTAATTTCAAAAGAATGCATTATAGGTGTATATGCTTGAAAAGAGTATGATTCTATTGACATGTAATATAAATGGTCATATGCAAAAATAGTTTGTCCATTTTCTTAAAGATTTGAAAAAAGTATTAGATCATTTTGAGTTTAAGATGTATCAGAGCAAGAGAAAAATAAATTTTGCAATGTATCAGAGCAAGAAAAATAATTTTTACAATATTATCAGAAAAGATTTTACAATATATCAGAGAAAATTTCACAATGTATCAGAGCAAATTTTATAATGTATCAGAGCAAGTTAAAAAAAAATTTAAGATGTATCAGAGTAAGTTAAATTTCTTAAGATGTATCAAGGTAAATAAAATTTCAAAAGATGTATCAAAGCAAATTTGAATTTTGAAGTATATCAGAGCATATTTAAATTTTTTAAGTAAATCAGAGCATATGTAAAGAAATAATTTAAAAGTTACTTATTTGCATTGTACTTAGCATTGTACTTTTGATATTGTTCATTAAATTCTTCAATTCATTCATTAATTTCTCATAATTTGTAGTTTTGATTGCTTTTTCTTTAATTGCTCATAATTTATGGTTTTGCTTTTGATGGATGGCTTTTTGTTTAATTTATGTCTGATACCAAATTTCTCCCCCTTTTTGACATCATCAAACATGGTTAACTTCTCCTTTTTCTGAAATATTCTTTAATTTCTCTCCCTTTAGAGTTAATCACAGATGTTTGCTCCCCCTTAATACAGCAATTATTAACAGCGAACAACAACAAAGAGAAGACAATATTTCAACAAGGAGAATATATATAACCAAAATATGATCAACATCATTACAAAAGGTAGAAATATAAGTAAAAGATGATTCCATTAAAACCATAATTATTTCAATACATAGTTCTTAATATAAAAGTCAATCAGCTAATTTTTCAATACATGGCCCCAAAATACAGATCCTAGAACAAGACACTAACACCTAGGATCTAGTAATGATCAAGATAAGTCAAGGATCGGAGTCATCAGATATGAGATGAGAAGCTGATGGATCAGAAGTGCGTCCTCTACCCCGTCTGCCTCTGGCACGAGCAGGAGAGCGAGATGAACTGGGAGGTTGAGTACGTTGAGATGCTAAGGACTGAACAGAAAGGATGAGTCTGATGGAATCAAGTACGTTCAGTGCTCTGGAAATAGACTGTAGTAGAGCAGTGAACTGGGTGGTAGCATGCTCACTCGATCCTCGGATCTCTTTCCTCAGTAACTCATATCCACCTTCTAGTGCTCCTCTGAGCCTGCCAGCCTCTGCAGTAAGGTCTGTGACCTCAATAGTTGACTCCTGTGGCTTAGGATGGGCCAAAGCAAGGACTTGCCCTTGCAAGTCAAGAACTCTGCCAGTCAGTCTCCAGACTGTGTCCTCAAGCTGCTGGATCCGGATGGACTGATCTGATATCATCTGAAACACAGTGGAGATGTAGGGAGTAATGGTCTGATCAGAAGAAGTGGCTCCAGGTGCAAAAGAAGTACTACTCCACTGACTAGACAGTAAAGAAGTCACACGCTGTGATATCTGCTCGATCTGATCGTCAGCCAGTCTAAACTCTGATGGAGGTGCTCTGCTCTCTGGCTGATACACTGGTGTGGGCATCCTAGTAAACTCTGAAGGGCCAGCCTCTGTATCAGGAATGAACTGGATATTTGGTGATGCCGCCCTGAAGTCATGGACAGGAGATGATGGACCTTCTTCTTCTACTCTGCCTTCAGTTCTGTCTTCAGCTCTATCTTCAGTTCTCTCCTCAGTTCTTTCTTCAGAGCCCTTGATCCAACCACCATCAGTCTTTGTAAATCTCATTCGGTGCAGGGTGTGTTGGTTGAAAGTGTCCACATGAGATAGCTTAGTAGAAGCCTCCCCCTCACAGCTAACTCCAAACCTCCTAAATACTCTAGTAAGGGCCATACCATAAGGCAAGTGTGCCTTGGATCTGTTCAAAGTTTCTCTCATGGCCTCTATCATAAGTGCAGGGAGGTTCAGGGGGGTCTGAGTGATGACATGAAACATGATACATACATCTCTGCTGGAAAGTAAGTCATGTCTACCACTCCTAGGAAAGAAGAGCTTCGTTACCATCTGATGCAGGATCCTCATCTCAATGGACAAAATCTTTGCTTCCAATTTATTTAAACTTCCTGAATAAGTTTTTCCTAAAATAACTCTTATCCCCTCTTCTTTTACTGGGAGTTCCATATAAGAGTAACCCTCACTAGGCAAATCAAGAATTTCTCCCAATATACTTGAATCCAAGCAAATATCAATACCCTTGACTGTTGAAGTCACTGACCCATCTCCATAATGTAGATTCTGGTAGAATTCTCTAACTAGGTCAACATAGGTGACTTCCTTAAGGGAGCAGTAGAGTTTCCATCCTTGGTTTTTAATCTTAGTTGCAAAAGTAAAGCCCTCTTTCTCAAAGAACCGAAAATCTATATTCTTCCCGGTTTCGACTTTTCTATCGGAAAGAGGATTCTTACTGGGGCTTAGAAAGGATTGAGGGGGACCTTGAGCAGATACTGAAACTGGAGTTGGAGCAGTTGAAGACTGACCAGCTTGCCTTTTCTTTCTGACAATTTCTTCAGGCTCACGGATTGACTTTCTTCTTTGGAGAAGTTTCATCTTCGGAGCCATATTCACTACAGTAGCAGACTAGAAGACTTGGAGGAACACGTGAATAAGTGGAGGAGGGATCACAAGAGAGTGAAGAGGGATTTTGGTGGAGAAAAGAAGTGGATTTGGGAAGAACGGTGGAGTGCTAGGGCACGTTCCAATCGTGCCAAACAATGCGAGAAAGCACAAAAAATCTCTTTCCAAGGAGGCAATTTTTGGTGGAGAGGAGGAGGGAGAATTGCCTCGAAATAAATCCTTGGATTTGGAGCAAAAAGAATTGGAGAAGATGGCTTTTGGAAGGAGGACGATGAGAAGATGAGTCGTCTCACAAACAGGGATCCAGTATAAAAACAATGAGCCCGTGGGAAGTTTGAGGAAATAACAAGTTTGCCATTGAGTCGACTCATGGGGGTCGACTCATGAAGTTCAGAAATTCAGAAAAAATGTGAATAAATTCCAGAAAAATTCGAAATTTTGGGAGAAGGGGTTTTGCTCAATGATAAGTTTTTAGAATGATAAATTTGAGCTTTTGAGACCAGGATAGATGTTGGAAATTGAGCTCTAAGAGTTTTTGACATCAATTCTTTGGAAATTGAGAAATTTTAGGCATATGGATCTAGAATTCCTAGATTTCTCCTAATTTCACAGAATCTATCCTCACTAAGGGCCTTTGTAAAGATATCAGCTAATTGATTTTCAGTGCAAATATATTCAAGAATTACATTTTTGTTTTGAACATGTTCTCTTATAAAATGATGTCTTATTTTAATATGTTTGGATCTTGAGTGTTGAATTGGATTTTTAGATAGATTTATGGCACTTGTGTTGTCACATCTTATTGGTGTTTCATTAAGTTTGATTCCAAAGTCTTCGAGTTGTTGCTTAATCTACAAGATTTGAGCACAACAACTTTCGGCTGCAATGTATTCGGCCTCAGCCGTAGACAGTGCTACCAAATTTTGTTTCTTACTAAACCATGAGATTAGGTTAACTCCAAGAAATTGGCAAGTTCCACTTGTGCTTTTTCTATCTAATTTACATCCAGCAAAATCAGCATCTGAATATCCTAATAAATCAATTTGTGAGTCCTTAGAGTACCATAACCCTAGAGTTTGAGTACCATTTAAGTATCTAAGGATTCTTTTAACAGTATTCAAATGAGATTCTTTAGGATTAGATTGATATCTAGCACATAAGCAAACACTAAACATGATATCAGACCTACTTGCAGTTAAATATAATAATGAGCCAATCATACCTCTATAGTATTTTAAGTCTACACATTTACCTTCATCATCCTTGTCAAGCTTACATGAGGGACTCATTAGTGTGCCAATTGGTTTGCAGTTCTCCATTCCAAATCTTTTGAGTAGTTTCTTGGTGTACTTGCTTTGGGTGATGGAGATTCTCTCTTTTGATTGTTTGATTTGGAGTCCGAGGAAGAATGTGAGTTCTCCCATCATGCTCATCTCGAACTCCCCCTGCATAAGCTTAGCAAAGTCTTGACAAAAGGATTCATTAGTAGACCCAAAAATTATGTCATCAACATAAATTTGTATAACTAGCATATCATTTTGATTTCTTTTAATAAATAGGGTTGTATCTACATTACCTCTTGAAAAACCATTATTTAGTAGAAATTTGCTTAGCCTATCATACCATGCTCTAGGTGCTTGTTTTAATCCATATAAAGCTTTATTTAATCTAAAGACATGATTAGGAAAAGCATGATTTTCAAATCCAGGGGGTTGTTCTACATATACTTCTTCAGCAATATATCCATTTAAAAATGCACTTTTAACATCCATTTGAAATAACTTGAATTTCATAAAGCAAGCATATGCAAGTAGAAGTCTAATAGCTTCTAATCTAGCAACAGGTGCAAAGGTTTCATCAAAATCAATTCCTTCTTCTTGATTATATCCCTTAGCAACCAGTCTTGCTTTATTTCTAATTACATTTCCATGCTCATCTAATTTATTTCTAAAGATCCATTTTGTGCCAATTATTGAATAATTTTTAGGTCTTGATACTAAGGTCCAAATATTATTTCTTTTAAATTGATTAAGTTCCTCTTGCATAGCATTAATCCAATTATGATCATTTTCAGCTTCTTCAAAAGTTTTAGGTTCAAGATGAGATACAAAAGCACAATGATTAACTACATCTCTAAGTGAAGAACGGGTTTTTACCCCATGCATAGGATCACCAATAATTAACTCCTTAAGGTGGTTGTGAACATACCTCCATTCCTTGGGTAGGTCATTTGTACCTTGAGGTTGTTCTTGAATTTCTTCACCTCTCTCATTTTGTTCGTCTTCTTGATCCTTGTCTTCTGGAGTTGCTGAATCTTTCAGAGTGATCTCCTTCATACCTTCTATTAGTGGATCTGCATCATCAACACCCTCATTCTTCCTTGAAGGAAGATCGTTAGATTCATCAAAAACAACATGTATGGATTCTTCAACTACTAAAGTTCTTTTGTTGAAAACTCTAAATGCTTTACTAGTGGAGGAGTAACCTAGAAAGATTACTTCATCTGATTTTGCATCAAATTTATCAAGTTTTTCTTTGCCATTATTTAATACAAAACATCGGCAACCAAAGACATGAAAATATGCAATATTTGGTTTTCTTCCTTTCCAAAGTTCATAGGGGGTTTTCTTTAAAAATTGTCTAATTAAGGCACGATTTAAAATGTAACATGCTGTGTTAATTGCTTCCGTCCAAAAATATCTTGGAAGGTTGCTTTCACAAAGCATGGTACGGGCCATTTCTTCTAAGGTTCTATTTTTCCTTTCAACTACCCCATTCTGTTGGGGTGTCCTAGGAGCAGAGAAGTTATGGCCAATTCCATTTTCATCACAAAAATTTTCAAAATCTTGATTTTCAAATTCTGTTCCATGATCACTTCTAATATTTTAAATTGAAAACCCTTTTTCATTAGTGACTTTTCGATGAAATTTAGTGAAAGTATGAAAAGTTTCATTTTTGTGTGCCAAAAAGAAAACCCAAGTAAAACGAGAGTAATCATCTATAATTACAAAGCCATATCGTTTTCCTCCTAGACTAGTGGTTCTAGTTGGTCCAAATAAGTCCATATGTAAGAGCTCTAAGGGTCTAGAAGTTGAAACAGTATTTTTGAATTTAAATGAAACTCTAGTTTGTTTACCTAATTGGCATGCATTACACATTCTATCCTTTTCAAAATTCAATTTTGGCAAACCAAGAACTAATTCTTTCTTAATTAGTTTTGAAAGAGAATGCATGCTAATATGTGCAAGTCTACGATGCCACAGCCAACTAGTCTCATTAATTTTAGCATTCAAGGATACTAGGCATTGCATGTCTAATTTGGCTAAGTCATTCAAATCTACCATATAAACATTGCCATGCCTATGTCCTATAAATTTAATGCCATCGTTAATAGGACTAGTCACAATGCAAACAGATGATTCAAAGACTACTTTATACCCTTTATCACAGAATTGACTAATGCTAAGTAAGTTATGCTTTAAACCTTTAACTAATAAAACTTCTCAATGTATTTGGAGGGAGTGATACCAATGTTACCTATCCCGATGATCTTTTCTTTGCCATTATCTCCAAAGGTGACCATCCCTCCATCCTTAACATCAAGCGTGATGAATTGTAATTCATCACCAGTCATGTGTCTCGAGCATCCACTGTCAAGATACCATTTCCTGTTTCCTTCTTGGGATGCTAGACACGCCTGCAAGCAAAGGTCAAGTTTCTGTCTTAGGTACCCAAGCTTTCTTGGGTCCTTTTAGGTTAGTCAAAATGGTTCCTTTTGGAACCCATATTTTCTTTATGTTTGCATATTTGTTAATAAGGCATGTGTATGATTTATGTCCTATTCTACCACATTTGAAACAAGTGATATTTGTAGACTTGTTACTTGAATAATTTACATAAATATTCTTCAAAAATTTTTGTTTCTTCAAGGGGTTATACCCAAGTCCAGCCTTATTATATACAACTTTTTGATTATCTAGAATCATATTTAATTTATTTGAACTTAAGGTGAACTTATCTACTATAGGTTTCAGCTTGTTAATTTCATTTTTTAAGTTTTGATTTTCTTGAATCAAGGTGGATTTTTCAATTGAAAGGTTTTCAGCTTGTTTCACTAAGGACTGATTTTCCAATTTCAGTTCTTTGTTTTTCTTCCCTAGTTTCTTTAATTCATCAATTAAATCATAGAATGCTTCATGCAATTCTTCAAAAGTAAATTCACTAGTGGATTCAGAAGTTACCTCATTTTCGTGTGCCATCAGGCACAGGTTGGCTTGTTCTGTTGAGGTTTCCTCGTCAGAGCTTGAGTCATCACTCGCACTCCAAGTCGCCATCATTGCTTTCTTTTTGAACTTTTTGGGATCTTTCTTCAGTTGTGGACATTCGGATCTGAAATGTCCCGGCTTCTTGCACTCGTAGCATATAAGGGGTTGATCTTTCTCTTTCTCTTTGCTTTGTTTCCCTTTTGTGAACTTCTTTCTCATCCCCTGTTTCCTTTTTCTTAGAAACTTCTTAAATTTTCGGGTGATGAGTGCCATCTCTTCATCCTGTTCTTCATCTTCAGTGTCATCCGTTTCATCATCAAGCGAAGCTGTGGATTTGAGGGCAATGGTTCTTTTCTTTTTGACTTCATCCTCTTGATGTTGCTTCATGTTAAGTTCATGAGTCATCAAGGATCCAAGAAGCTCTTCTAGAGGTAGAGTGTTCAAGTCCTTTGCTTCTTGGATGGCAGTCACCTTGGCTTTCCAAGTTCTTGGCAATGACCTGAGAATCTTCCTTACAAGCTCACTGTTAGTATAAGATTTGCCAAGACTCTTCAAACCATTGATTATATCAGTAAAACGAGTAAACATAGCAGTTATGGACTCATCATGCTCTATTTTGAATAATTCATATTTATGCACTAGCATGTTTATTTTAGTCTCTTTTACTTGATTTGTTCCCTCATGGGTTACTTCTAACCTATCCCATATTTCTTTAGCAGATGTACAAGTAGAAATATGATTAAATTCATTTGCATCTAGTGCACAATAAAGAATATTCATAGCTTTAGCATTTAATTGTGCTAATTTTTTATCAACCTCATCCCATTCTTTCTCGGGTTTGGTTGACTCCTCACCATCTATAATCTTGGTGGGTGTGTGAGGACCGTTCACTATGATACTCCACATATCATAGTCGAGTGCTTGTATGAATATCTTCATCCGAGCTTTCTAATAGGTGTAATTTGACCCATTGAAAAGTGGAGGTCGGTTTGTAGATTGCCCCTCGGCTAGACAAGTACCGACATGGGTTGCCATAGATCTTTGGCTCTTTGATTGTTAGATCAAAGAAGGGCTAGAGCACCGGGCTCTGATACCACTTGTTGCCCAGCTATGCAACCCAAGAGGGGGGGGTGAATTGGGTTTCTAAAAATTTTAGACTTAATTAATTACTTATGATGAATGAGAACAAAGACTTTAATTCAAGATTAATTACCTAAAGCAAGAATGCAAGGATATAATAAAGAAATAAAGAGAAACAAGCAAGCACACCACAAACACAAGGATTTATAGTGGTTCGGTGCAACCTTGCACCTACATCCACTCCCCAAGCTCCTACTTGGGAATTTCAATCCACTATACTTGTATTCAACCTGAATACAAAATGTCAGAAACTCCGACACTAGCTATCCCAAGCTAATCTACTTATTTTTCGGGTACAAGTCAACCCAAAATACTCCGATTTCAGGTTCGGATCAACCTTCCCTTGTTTTGGAAATCCTCCAAAAATAAGAACAAATACTCACAAAGAGTAAAATAGCTTAGAGCATAAATAAATACAAGAATAGCTCCTCAAATGAGCGAATATAACAATAAAAACACTTTACTCAAATGAAGAATCCCCTTTTTGGATTTTCTCAAGGTGGATGAATGCTTGAATGAATGCTTGAGAAGAAGATGATCTTTGATTGAAGACTTCTTGAAGGATTTGAAAGATCTCTAGATCAAGGTTGAAACAATAGGCGTGAAAAATCCTCTCTTTGAATGCTCTTGAATCTCTTTCACAATCTCTCGTGTATATTGTGGATCTTCTGTCTCTCTCTCGTGTAGATTTTGGATCCTCTTTTCTTTTTCTCTCGAGTATCTCGTTGATCACCTCGTGTATTTTGGATCCTCTCAATTGTATCCTGTATTTTCACCTTTTGAAATATTTTATAGCATTAAGAAACAAGAGAAAACATATTAGGCAGAAAAAGAGCCGTTAGAGTATTTTTAGGAAGCATAAAAGGCAATTAAAATGGGCAAAAAACTAGCCATTGCGGATATTTTCCGTCGCAGGGGTCGACTCATGAGTCGACTCATGCTTCAGGAGTCGACTCATGAGTCGACTTCTGTTGCATTAGCCAGAAACTTTGATTTCTGGATTTTTTGGCCCAAATCAGCAGAGGTCGACTCATGAGTCGACTCATGCCTTGTGGGTCGACTCATGAGTCGACTCACAGGTCGTGCCAAGTCAAAAATCTAGCATGCCAAGGGAAATTTTTGCGTGCCAATCAGCTCATAGTGCCATGAGTTGACTCATGAGTCGACTCATGCACTTCAAACCTTCATAACTTCAAAAATATAAGTCCAAAAATAATAAAATTTTCATCAATAGATTACAAATCATTTGTTCTACCAAATGATACTATCAAATCAGGATTTAAGTAAAATTATGATTTTGCCCCTGAAGAGCATAAAGACTTTTTCAATTTAAAAATATTTGTATCCCTTCAATCTTCTTTGTAATCATCAAAATCAATCTAGGAGCAACACTTATCATACCTCCCAACTTGAACTTTGCTCATTCTTGAGTAAAGAAAGAATTTAGAATTAAGTACCATTTAACTTAAAATTTCAAATTTTATCAAGTATTTTCAAAAGGGCCACTAATATTCAGTAGAGCATGAGTGAGGTATGTCATTGGGATATTAATACTAATCAATATGAGAGTTTAACTAAGAATACTAAATTTTTTCTAAATTTTTTTTAAATTATCCCTACCTTTATCTCCAAATCATTAACCTTCATATGGATAAGTATATTGTTACTTCCATTCTTCATTTATTAATTTTTTTTAATATTGTACCGCTATTGAGTGTCTTAACTCCTTAAGCTTTCTATTTGATTCATGTAGTGAGTTTTCAGTCAATGACTTTTGAACCAGATAATTTTAGGATATTAGGTATAGAATACCCCTTGGACCTACTTGCTCAAATCAAACAGGCTACGAGTTAAAACTAACTTTACAATAAAGCTTCTTTATCTTTCATACCTTTTGACACGAAACTCATTGCTTGCTTAGGCAAAGAGATCCGGTTACTCAGCATGAAGTACTTGAAAATTCTTTCTTTTTTTTTCATATGAAGAAACGTATAGTTATCCTACACAAACCCATAAGAAGTTAACTCTTCTTTGATGCTGGTAAGAAAATTTAGAAATACTCAAAAAAAACTGTTTAAGTTCTAAATTTAACTCTTTATTGAATTTTTTTAATACTTGATCCCTCAATATCTCACAAACTCTCTAACTTGTACATCAATTTTTTTTTAAATGCTTGATTTAACTCGATTCTTAAGTGTAATCAAGTGCTTAAATGCTAAATACTAACTTACTTGAGGACTTAAAAAAAATTATTATTCTCTCCTCCTAACTTAATCGATATTTTTCTTAATGGAGTAGAAAAAATGAAGGGTGTATATAAAAAAAAAGAAAAAAAGATATGTCACCTGATCTACATATTTTTTTAAAATTGATTCTCCGTCCAATTTAGCCAATATTATCTTCAGATCCCTACAAAAGATATAAAGTAAGACTCGATTAACCTAAATAAAATATAAAAAATAATAAAAATTAAAAATTAAAACTAAAATTGGGTTGTCTCCCAAAAAGTACTAAGTTTACCGTCTTCAGTTAGACCATATCGATTCTCTTATCTATCCTATGTCAAATATTGGATTGATAAATTTTAATAATTTTGGATTGTCAATCTTAAAAAAATAATCTATAATAAATTTTAATATTTTATTATCAATTTTCAGAAAGTATTTTACATTTTCCTTCTTAATTATAAAAAGATAATTCACAAACCCATTCACAGATCCTTGTTTGTTGAAAATTTCTCCTATTTGTTCTTCTAAAATGCTCATGAATTGAATTTTTAGGTTAGGAGTTGAGTTTGAAGTAATAGGTGCTGGAAGGGTGTCACTTGATTCTAAATATGTGTACTCAGGTGTGATCAAAGATGACTTAAGTTCTGGAGGGGATGATGATTCTAAAGAAGAAGAATCGATTTTTAGGGCTGAAAAAAATGAGACTCTTGATTTATATATCTAGGATAACTCATTCACTCTTTTCTTTTCTTTATCTTTTTCACTCAGATTAGTAATAATTTTAGACTTAGGTTCTTCTATTGGATTAGTCTCAATACTAACCTCCTCTTCTAAATTCACACTTTGGCTAGCATCAGTACTAGCCTCACTCATCTGGACTTGATATGGGTCCTTAAGAATCCTATCATTTTTAAGCTCAAAAATTATTTTATCATTTTTAAATTAGAGATTCTTAGGTGGGACATTGAATTGATGACTAGATCCAAGTGGTTGGTGGATGGATGGATTATTTTCAAAATTCGATATTGATTGGCTTGATAATTGACCTAGTTCTCTCCTCATAGTAGACTCAGCTAATTGACCTATTTGTACTTCTAGCCTGGTGAGGGATTGTTGTTGGATCATAATCATTTGTTGAAGTTGGCTAAACCTATCATCGGTTAGAGACGGTCTGTTGAAGAGGTGGGTATGGAGATTGATTGTAACAGGATGGCTAGATAGGCTGACTAGGCTGACCTCTATTATAGACATAGTTATGATATTGGGGCCTATTCTAAAAATTTTGCACAAAAAAAATTTAAGTCTGAGCCTGAGTTTGTTGGGGTCTCCAAGAAAAATTAGGGTAGTTCTTCCAATCTTGGTTATAAGCATTTAAGAATGTGTCATTGACAGGCTTGGAGTAACCTTGAGCAACTTAAACTTGTTCTTGGATAAAAGATAAAAACTGTGCAGCCGTGAAATATTCACTCACATGATGGACTGGACTAGCACAGATAAAATAATTCTCTTGATAATTAGAAGGTGGTGTGCATTGTGCAGAAGATTGTTGACCTAAAGCTCGATATTTATCTATAAGAAGATCGACTTTATCTAATTTTTGGGCTAGTAGGTTCAAATCAGTCTTAGGACTAAAATCTGAATGTTTGATCCCATAGAATGATGAAAACATCGATGGATTATAGGTAGAAAGAATAAAATATTCCTTCATCTGTCTAGGTGGTTCTTAGAATTTTCAGCCATTTGATTATCAGGTTTAATATGGATCAGTCGTTTAATTTTAGAATTAGATTCAACTAGATCAGAAAAAATTATACCGTGCATATACTAGTACAAACCCTAATATGTGTGGTTCAGATTTTTTTTTTTAAGAAAGAGGAAGAAAGAAAAGAGAAGAGGAAGAAAAAAAGAAGTTCTAAAGGTGAGATCCTTAAGAAAGCCCTAGACCTAAAGATGAAAGATGAGAAGAAATTGTTATGGTTGAGTGTTAATTTTAATCAAGTTAGCAAACAATTAAATCTAGACACCTATGGATTTCTTAGACCTAATAATTTGATATAGAGTGGCTTAGCTTAGATGCAAATTAGGTATGTTCGCACTTCCTTCAACTAGCCAGATAAGAGGTGGGGTCATGGAGGTCCCCCCATTACTTGTCTTAGATACCAATTAGATTGGTCAGGTAAGCTAACGAAACTAATTAAATAACTACGAATCCACTTAGGCTAAGTTTTTATAACTTCTAGCCTTAGACACCAGTTTCAGGTATAAGTCCAAGCTTACTTTATACTTGACTTCACCACAATACTCAAATTAAACTCAATTGATTCTAGAGGCCAATATCTACTTGATTTTAGTTAGATTTGGGTTAATGCGAGATGCTGGTTGGTTATTTTTGGACTAGAAAGGGTGATGAAATTTTTACCTTATCTTGCTATGGGTGTTGCTGTTAAATTGATTTGAGATGAATATGCACAATCAATTTCAAACAAGAGGATTCTATGCAACTAAATTAGATGCATGAAACTAATGAAACTTAAAAGTTTATCTTGTCTCCAGCGATCATCAAAAATAAATCTAAGATGATGAATGCTTCTAATAATTAAGTTTTTACTCTTGTCATGCAATTTTTATTAGGTTTATGTGGATGAATTTTAGGTTAATTTAAAAAAATAGTAATTAATACTTAAAAAAATAGTTAGAATTAGGGTTAGGATTGATCTCACCAAGCAAAATTTGAAGCTTTCTATCTCTTTCTTTTTTTGAATTTTTTTTTCCGACAACAGTGCCAAAAATTTGATATGTTCTCTGATAATGGTGTCAAAAATTGATATGCTCGTGATGTTGTCGTTAGTACATCATAATTATCAATCTAATTTCGATTTCAATAAAAATTAAAAATACATAAAAAATAGTGAATTGGATCAAATCCACAGAGAAGATAGGATTTTGATTTGAAATCTTTAATTTTATAAAAAAATAAAATTTTAAAAAAAAATAATTTAAGTCAAAAAATAAAAATTAAAAGTGTGAAAAATAAATCAAATACTAAGATCTACTATTTAGATCCTAGCATCTACTTATAAAAAAAATAAATAATAAGAATTTAAAAAGCATAAAATAAATTGGTATTAAAATCTACTAACTAGATCTTAGCATCTATTTGTAAAAAATAAAAGATAAAAATTTAAAGTGTAAGAAAATAAATTTTGTATTAATTGAAAGTTAAAATTCAAGTATAAAAAATTTAAAAAAAATAATAAAATAAAATAAAAATAAAACTGTAATAAAGATTTGAAGTTGATCAGTCTAGTCTCATCGAAAAGATGGTTGATGACCTCTCCTTCTTCCTTCATACTTCGTAGAGCGAACTGGCTTCTTTTCTTCTTCCTCTTGGGTCTCTAAAACTATCTAATTTTTTTTCTATTTTTTCTTAAGTTTTTATTAATTTTTTCTTCTCTCAAGATTTATTCCTGGATCTCTTATTTATAGGTGAATTTTTTACCTTTTTTTTATAGTAAAAAGAGTCCTAAAACCCTTAGAAGTCATATTATACTCATGTAAATTAATTCTGACCATCGGATCTCACATCGGATTAAATCTGGACCGTTGAATTATGTTCTTTATCTCCTATTCAAAGTCGAAAACTGCCAAAGTTATTGGATCGTGCTTCGAATTTGATTTGGGCCATTGATCAGTGCTCAAAAATCCTTCTTTCAATCAATAACGAATGTCAGCCGTCCGATCTAGTTCTAAATGAACTTGGACCATCGGATCATGTAAATTTCTTTCGCCTCATCCGTAGACTGCATCGTGGGCTGCGAACTATTTTTGTGGACCGCACCCTTGATTTGTGGATCGAGCGACTGGTCCACCGTGCATCAAAGGCTATAAATTTTATTTTTTAGGATATTTTTGCTTGATTTTTGCTCTGATTTTTATCTAAAAAATTAAAAAAATATATACATTAAATTTTTTAAAAAAAATTTATTATTTTGGTGCTTAAATTTTTAATTAAATCAGCAACTATTTTTCATAAATATGCTCTAATTTTATATTTTTTAAAATTATTTATTTTTGTAAGAAAATTAAATTTATTTATGAAATTAGGTTTTTTTAAAAAATGTTAGCATCATAAATTATCAAAAATACCTACAATAAATATAAAAATATATCACTTATCAATCACTCATAATCTTCAAGCATATTTCACCACATCCAAAATATCCCACACATATCTCAAAGAGTCATGCTAGAGTATGAATCAAAGCATGGATCTATATACACAAAGTACCATGGTGATCTCAAGTCTAAGGATCACTTGCATCACTCCCACTAGAGAATCATTTTTTGACATGTTGATAAGGCTCCATTAGATATTCTCTCTGTAGATCAGTTCAGTAAACTCATTCTTCAATGAGCATGTACATTCTCGTATTAGTGTCACCACCCAAGTGATTGTGAGATCAATCATCCTCTCTGTCGAGCATACATAGGATGCACCAATCTTATCGACATTATCGATCCCCAACTCGATGATCTTATGACTAATAATATTTTAGACTAGAGCTATCAAGATTTTAGGTCTCACTGGCATGATCTCATCATGACCATAAAATCATTGTCCTAATCTATGAGATTCATCATAATCATGAATATGATATAGCAAATGATGAAACACAATATCTCATAAGTGTATAAAATAATCAATATTATGCAAATGAGTAGAAAGATAACACAAAATAGTCCCATCACATCATCCATGCAATTGGCTTGTAGGGCACTATTCTTTTATAAAGAAAGGCTCAAGATGTCAAGCAGACATAACAGGATGCTATTCCAGCCAATAGAAGATCGTAACAGTCGAGCAACAAGTCATAGGATGACAGTTGTTGGCTTCAATGCCGCTTGCTACTTTGCTATATGACTTCTGGAGCGTGGTTATGACATCCGATTGCTTATGAATGACTTTCTACAGCTTCGTCATTACTTTCCATCATGATGAGGGGTTGAAGAGGGCTTAGGATGTCATGCAGATATGATAGGACGTCATCGCAGCCAACGGGAGGTCATAATAGTCAAGCACGAAGTCACAAAAATGTAGAGGAAAGCTTCGGTGTTGCTTGCTGCTTTGTCATATGACTTCTCGAATGCGATTATGATATCCAATTGCCCATTTATGACTTCTTGTGCCTTTGTGATTGCTTTCGACTACAACGACAAATCGAACGAGATTCACAAGGTTATAAGAACAAAATAGAACATCAGAACAATAGGCAGGAGGCCGTAAATATTCATGGAGAGGTCGTAGGATGCAGCAAAATGCTTCCATGCTGCTTTCCGATCGTGTTTATGTCTTTATGATAGCATGTTAACAACTGAGGACGTCATCATATTTACTTTCCATTGCAATAACCTAAAGAAAAAATAAATATTTAGCCTACCTAACGGGCTCAACTGTTGTCTCATCGAAGCCAACAGGTTAGTGCTAGCAACAACCTCAGATGCATAATACTTGCTGCAGAAGAATCCTTGGAGCAGGAGAGCATGCCAAGAAAGAAAAGAGAGAATAGAAGTAGAGCTAATGATAAGGCATGAGAAAAATAAAGGCATTAGGTGTTTTGGAGGGAAAGGATATTTTGGTCACTTCAGAATTTCAAAAAATTGACAAGATATGGCATTTACTACACGTGATGTGCACCCTCGATGACAAGATGGGCATTTAGCACTAGAGTCAGACCATGAGATGGCAGTTACCGTCCACATGGGTGCTCTTTTTTCCTATATCATGTGGACCAATCAGCTACCTCGATGCGCTCCACATCATCCTTGCTGCACCACATGCTATGTACAAAGAATTACTCAACTTACATTCTTGATTTGCCAATCATGATGCTCAACCCAAAATAGATCTGCATGCAAAGCCAAGCAATCTGACCCCACGTATTGATATGTACCTAACACAATCGTGCTAGAGAAAATTTTTGAGGAATAATATTTTAGTGTATATATATATATATTAACCATTCAAAGAGATTAAATAAAACAATGCTTACTGCTGTGGATCATCTCCTCAACCTCAGTCGATTGTGTCCTCAACCTTTATCGAGAACCTATAAGACTCGGACTCGGGTGGATATGGAAGCAAAAGACTAGTTTTGGTCGATCTGAAGAAATCAGACATGAAAATTAGAACTAGCAAATCACCTTATAGGCGACCGCTCAGACCTCAACCTTGACCAAGGTGCTCAAGCTCAGACCTCGATCGTGACTGAAGTGCCTAGAGATCAATTGTAGCTGACCTTAGGAAGGTAAATGGCAATAATCCCAATCTAAAAAGTCCACCATCTTCATGATTCTAGAAAGTTTGGATAAGAAAATAGATCGTCAGAATCAAACCACACCCTGATTGAAAAGCAGCAACTGGTTCCACATCGCAAATGCAAAAAACGATCACCACTAGCTTGATCCACATGTAATAACCAAAAATTGGTTAGTTTCCTGGGTGTGCACAACTCCAATTTCTTCTCTATAAATAGAGGGTTGCGAGGACCCCCAGGGTAAGTTCTTTACCATACTCTCTCCTTCTTCTTATTCTCCATCTCCTGAGTAGGGATTTTGATCTGAGAAGGAGAGACTCACCATGAGACCATGAAAAGAAGCATCAAATGCATCTCACCATTCAAATGGAGTGTAGATGAACAGTGTCTGCCAAAAGGACATAGCACCCAAACTAGTTCAAGAGAATCCTCCTTTGCAACCGGCACCAGCAGTTTCCAATGTGTAGTATAATAGTCTTGTTCAATAGATACAGCTTTGTCTACCATGGTGCGAGGAATGTAGCAAACCGCTCATCTCAAGCTATTATGGAGATTCCACAATAAAAAAAAGGTCAGACCAGTAGACTAACCTTCACCATCGTGCAATCCAAGGTCAAACACTAGCCACCTTAGCCGATTGGTTAGCCCCATCTGAGGAAGTCGAAGGTGCTCACTGACTCCATATTTAGGGAGGGATTCTCCCTCAAGCAACTTTTCTCCTCATCGCCATTCCATTCGAAATAATGAGATGGAGAGAAGGCTCCTAGAGAGCAGCATCAGATTGACGTGTTAGAGAACCAGGCTCCACAGCAACAAGGCATGGAGCTTGATTTTAATATCGACCCCCTATTCACCTGAAAGATTTTGGATGAACTGCTTCTAGCATGGTTCAAAATGCCATAGTTGGAGCCGTATGATGGGACTGCTAACTCCATCGATCATGTTGAGAGCTTTAAGGCTCTAATGCTCCTTCATGGGGCAACTGATGTGATTCTCTACCAAGCATTTTTCTCGACCCTGAGGAAGGCTATCTGGTATTCATACTCAAGCCTCCAATCAGACAGGATTAGTTCCTTTAGTCAACTTGGTCAAATGTTCGTCATCCACTTTGTTAGTAGCCACCAACAATGCCGAAACTCAAACTCCTTCATTAGTATCAAATGTTGGGAATAGTGTCCCAAAGTCAGTCGTCAGCTTATTGACGGTTGTGCTCTTTCTTGTATTAGTATATGAATTATAAATTAATAAAAATTATTTTGATATTTTTCATCATAAATTGTTTCATCTTCTAATGAACTCCTATGTTGTGGTGAAGTCCTTAGGACTATTAAGACTCGACAAAAGAGGATTTATCATTTAGTCCTTAAACCTGTTCGCGATCAAATGATACGTTGTTACCAAGGACAACAACGTTTATCAAACATAGGTCGTTGTGTGCCATATGGGTTGGTTGTCCTCTTAACCAAGGAGTATGGAGACACTGGTAAGGCATACAGGAGAGATGTATGGGTACATCTGCACTGAACGTGACCAACTCTGGAGCTTTTCTACTGTCAAGATTTGCTCCGATGGAATATGGATATAACTGTCCCTCCGACCTGAGACTGCCACAGTGACTTGCAAGCAACTCACTGTACTTAGGCACTAGACTACCTGAATTTCTAATTCAGTGACGGAAGGCTGCTGAGTGTAGTCAAGTACTTGACTTGTCCATGCGTGTGTCAAGATGGGATTGACCACTCCAGTTTAAGGAGCTGTATACAGTCATGTTTCAATTTAGCAAAATCTTGGTCAGGGTAGTCCTAGTGAGGAGTCATAGGACTGTTTGAGTTGAGCATGATTCGGATGATCTGATCAGGGTTGACAGTTTAACCCTGAGTCGTCCTATACACAGGGATCAAAAGGGATGAATTATACAGTAACCATATTCATGTAGGTTCTGAATATTGCGATTGCGACAATTCGACCTATCTGAATGTCGGTACCATTGCTAGATTATCACTTCGATTAGTACAGAAATTGATTCCTATGCTACCGGCTTAGGTTCGAACCTGCGGGGTCACACACATTAGAGGTTCTTATCTGATCTAATGGCTGGTGAAGAGTCCCACTGGACTGGGACTCTTCGACCAAGAGTCCTAATGCTCAGAGACTCTGAGTCCTACATGTCTGAGACTCTGTGATCGAGAATCAAGATTCTCTGATCATGAGTTCCATACATTTTGGGTACCGGGGTCAAGAGTTCCACTGGTTTGGGACTCTTCGATCAAGATTTCATATCGATGGACTTTGATGTCCGATTGCCCATCGAATTTGGACTCAGTATTTATGAGAGATTTAATTAGTAATTTGATCACTAATTAACTCAATTTAATTGAGTAATTATTTTTGGATCAAGTCAAATTAAATTGGATTCAGTTGGATTTGACCCGATTAGGTTAAGAGTTGACCTAATCGCCGAGGTGGTTTGATCCCTGATTTGATCAAGGGTTGGGCTTAGTCAATTCCTGATTTGATTAAAATTTTATTGAGCCTAATTAAGCCTAATTGTGTTAGATTTAATTTAGTCTAATTGTGCCTAACCTATTTTAATAAGGTTGGTTCAATTAGATTTGAAACCACCTTGACTTATCTCCCTGCGCCACCTCACCTCACCTACGCCTATTTGAATTCACGAGAAACAAGTTCTCATGAATTTTCTCCCATGCAGAAGCCTTCCCACACCCCTCCTATGTGCACCATTTTGAGTGGATAGAGATGGTTGGTTGGCCATTCAAATTCAAATGATGTTTGAATTTGAATGGGCAACTAATCTCATGCGCCACCTTATCTATTTGTGCGCCCCTTGCTCTACACGAGAAAATATTTCTCATGTAGACTCTCCACACACAAAGAGCCCACGCCCCTCTCTTCTCTCACCTTAAGTGGATAAGGATAGGTTAGTTGGCATTTGAATTCAAATTCGATTTGAATTCAAGTGAGGAACCACCTAGCTTTATCCTCTCACGCGGTGAAGATGCGGTAAAGATGCGGTCTTGCACTGTTTTAAAAAGGAAAGAGAAGGTGGGGCATGTGGATGACTTTCTTAGAAAGAGAGGTTGCGTGAGAAGACCTTGTGCGTGAGATTGAGAGTTCAAAAATTTTGAGAGAAAAGAAAAGAAAGATTTTGGGCATAGGGTTTTCTGTGTGTACCCTAGGATTACTGCCTAGGGTTCGGGAAGTGAGAAGGTGAGCTACAAGTGTTGTGAGCCCACCAGACTTTAGGAAGAGCTTCATCAACCTCTCTACTATTTCTACTGACGATCCAGAGCATCTGAAGAATCGACAGACACCGATCGAAGGAGTTTGATCAGCATCAGCCGTCGAAAGGGTTCTGGAACGAACTAGCATTCGTGAGGAGCCGATCAAACTGAAAGCTTCGTGTTGATGATCCACAGAGACCAGACATACTGTGTAGCTGCATTGCAATGATCAGAGCATCTCGATGGTGATCAGACTGCGATGATCGACTACCTGCACGAAGGTAATGTGTTCTAAACACATAACAGTAAAATATTTACTGCAGAATTCAAAATTTTAAATTTAAATACATGCTATATATATCATATTTAGATCCTTATGTAGGGTTAATATATATTAATTAATTAGATTAATTAATAATTTTTGCTATAAAATTATAATTTTGAAAAAAAATTAAAATTATCATTTTACCCCTGCACTGAAATTCACTACAAATGGTATCAGAGCAGGTTCTAAAATATGATATACATTTGCATGCATAGATTAAGTAGTAATCTAAAAGTTTAAATTTAAAATTTAAATTTAAAATTTGAAATTCAAAATTTGAATTTTAAATTTTGAAATTTGAAATTCGAAATTCAAAATTCAAAAATTTGAAATTTGAAATTTGAAATTTAAAATTTATTTGAAATTTTAAATTTGAAATTCAAAAATTTAAAATTTAAAATTTGAAATTCAAAATTTGAAATTTGAAATTTATTTGAAATTTATTTGAAATTTAAAATTCAAAATTTAAAATTTAAAATTTAAAATTTGAAATATAAATTTTAAAATTAGTATATTTAGATATACTTGATCCAAGTAGCAAGTAGTCTAATTGGGTTGGTCGCCATGGTCATCCGGTCATAGAAGAAAAGTAGGGTTTAATGACCCTCTCCTCCCATTCGATGGGGTTCTCCTATGGTGGTAGGGGTGCCAATGCGATTATATCCCATATAGATGAAGCAGCGAAAGGATTTAATTGTAAAGGTTTAATTGTAAAATTTATCATGAATGTGTTAGATTACATCTAAAGGAATATTCATGATTTATTTTGATTGAGTTATTTTCTGTTATGTAATTAGCAATAGGATTGCTGTTTATGAAATGTGTTGATCCATTTGTGAAATGAGTCAACACATTTGGTGAACAGAAAATAAAATTTTTCAAATTTGAAAATTATTTTCAAAATGCCAAGCACTGACCCATCAGTCCAAATACTTAATTAAAAGAATTAAGTGTTGTCAGTTGGTCTAGAATTGTGAATTAAGACCTAAGACAATTGCATAAACTTGTGGGTTAATGGGTTAGATGGATTAGGTCCATAATTGGGTTAGACCTAAGGTTAGCTTAAAGAAATAGACTAAATTAGAGTAATTGGTCAAATCTAATCAAAAGTTGAATTAGATTAGGTCAAGGACACTCTAGACTCAACTCCAATAGTTATAGTTGAATGGGTCCATATCTTTAACTAGACCAAAATGGACTTAATTCATGGCTATATGGTGGAACCCTATTTACTAAGTTGATCAAATTAAAACTAATGAACCGGTTGGTGTCTAAGGTAAGTTCGGCAGTCTGACCAGTGGTTTTTAAGTGGGAGCTACTCGCATTGATTTGATCTCTGACAAGTTAATGGCATATCCTCACCACTGATCTCACTTACCTGGCCAACCTGGTGAGTTAGGTTTTGATTAGATCACTTGGTGATTAGGACTCACCCATGTCATTAGGTAAATCAGTGTGACTGATTTAGGTGCTCCTAAAGCCGGCTTTAATTAAATCTTTTTTAATCTGACTTGGTGAAGTCAGTGGGAGGATTGAAATTGGCTGGTTAATTTATTCTCTTCTATCCTTTAATAAAATCCTCAAAAATTATTAGGTCCCTAAAAATGATTAAGTTATAGTAATAACTAAGTCATAGCCTCCCATTAAGTGAGTGATAATGAGTCCATTAGTTTAATAATCACTAGAGGCCCAAAGGCCTGGTGCTTATTGACTAATGAAATTATCATTCATAATATGATAATTTGGTTGAGTCTTTTTGATGATGGTCAGGTTAGCCGGCCAAAGTCGGGCCTGATCATTTATTGGTCCGATTCACCAAATCAAGTCATGTTAATGGTTGGACATAACCAGATCTTTTCAGTGGAGGCCAAAACCTACTGATTAGGTTCTGGAGCAAAATTAATTACTAGAAGTTGTTTAGAGAAATAACTGGTTATGAACCTATCCATAGATGCACATAGATTGACCAACCAAAGTTGGGCTCGTGTGTAGTCTGTGTGGATTCTAGTACCCACTAAGGAATTAAAGTAATTCCTCGAATTGGAGGTTGAGACTACCAGTTCGAAAATACTGGGAGAAACTTTAGACTAAAGTCTAAGTCTTTAGTATTAATAATTTATATACTAATAAAGGTCTGATTTTTCTTTATGCAGCTATGGCCACTACCCTGTCGCTCCGATCATTATTAGATAATGACAAGCTCATGGGACCTAATTTCGATAGCTGGTATCGAAAATTGAAAATAGTTCTTGAGCATGAATGGATCCTTTATGTAGTAATGATCCGACACCTGAGGAGCCAGCCCCGAATGCTACAGGGAAGGTCTGAGATACTTATCAGAAGTGGCTCAACGATCGCACCATCATTTGGTGCATAATGCTGGTGGCAATGAATGATGAGTTTAGCCGCAGGTTCGAGAATGCCCAACCGTAGGAGATGCTTCAAATATTGAACGACTCCTTTGGCACGCCTGACGATGTTGAAAGGTACAAAACTAGTTATGCCATTTTCAATGCTCGGATGAGGGATGGGGCCTCAGTCACTGATCATGTACTGTACATGATCGAAATGATTGAGCGCCTAAGTAAACTGGGCTTTCTCTTGCATGAGCAGCTCGGTAAGGATGCGATTTTTAATTCTTTGCCCAAGTTCTTCCTCCCCTTACTCATTTTCGGATACAAAGCCTGCAGTGAACTATCACGACTTATTGGAATTGCTGCAGAACTTTGAGAAGGACCACCAGCTCCATAAGGAGTTGGTGAATATTGTGGGAGGGTCTTCTTCTAGTCGTCGACCCTTTAAGAAAGGAAAGAAGAATAAGAAGAAGAAAAATAAGAAGGTGCAGCTTCATGCTGGGACGTCTGCACAGGGTCAGACCAAGAAGCACAAGCCCGACCAGAGCCAGGTGGAGTGCTTCTTTTGTAAGAAGCAGGGGCACTGGAAGAAAAACTGTCCTCTATACATTGCCTCCCTGGACCCTATTGGAGCACGATCCCGGCTCCTCCCACGAACCTTGGGTGCAGCAGAACCAGCAACGAATAGATCTGGAGTCGTCTGGACACGATCCAAGGCCCTTGACGAAATCAGCCTCGTTGCTGTCTTCTTCGTCAGCCTTTCATTCCAGATGAAGAATGCCTCTGAAACTACCTCTAAAAAATCCAAGATCTAGTACCCAACTAGATCAGACATGGATCGAGGTCCTCCAATTTGTAGATCTTGAATCAGGGTATTCTAAATAGGAAAGAAGATAGATGGAAACAGATCTCATAGATCTGTCCTGCTGCAGCCTTTCTTGTAGATCTGTTGATGGAGATCTCACCCGTGCCTCAAACGACCTCAGATCAACTCCAGATCTAAGAGAGACTTGTACCAACCTCTTCTCAAGAGATTTTAGGTCCTGGACCTAGTGTTTGGGCACCTGCAAGAGGGGGAGAGCAGATTTGGTAGGCGGCTGCAAGGGGGAAGGGGCTAGCGCCTCCCTTCCTTTCTTTCCTTTTATGGACTGGCGGCAAGAAACCCTAGGGTTTCTTGCTCCTGGTGCATGGAAGATTGCTGGAGAGAGAGGGAGAAGAGAGAGAGAGACTTGAGAGAAAGAGTCGTCTATTTTCTTGGCTTAATCAAACCTATACAAGTACATGTATATATAAACACCGAGTCAAGTGACCCAAACCCAAAACTCCCTTGACCAACTCTATGGGAGATTAGCTTAACCTAAGCCCATGTACACCCATGACTCGACCTAATATTATCTATCCTAGGCCCAGACCTGGCCCATAAAGAGTTGGTCCCTTGAGGCCCACATAACCTAGACCTCAAGAACCCGAAAGGCCCACAGCCTTTCAACCTAGGGCCCAACTAGCCCTAGAGCCTCCATGAAGCCCTCATGAATGATGGATCTTGGCCTTAGCTTTGGTCCCCTGGGCCTTGGGCACACCACCTGAATCATAACAATCTCCACTTTGGTATCCCAAGGCCTCAACCAGCTCCACTCTGTCCTTGCGACTGTAGATCCATTTGCAACCAATGGGCCTCTTCCCCTGTGGCAACTGCACCAATCACCACGTCTGATTCTGGTGGAGAGACTGCATCTCTTCGGACATCGTCTGGACCCACTGCTCTCTGTCCTAGCTCTCAATAGCCTCCTGATACGTATATGGGTCTCCATTCGCTGTCACCAGGGCATATGATAGCATCTCCTCAAAGCCATATCAGTCCGGTTGCCTGATGGTCCTCTTGGGCTTGTGTAGGACAACACCGATATCAGTCCTCGATCCAGCTCGCTCCTGCTGGACCTCTCTGCCTCGATCATCTATCTGAGTCCTCTCCACCTGTGGAGACATCTTAGGTAGGTTCTCTACCTGAATGTCATCTCCTCCCGTAGTACCTGCAAGAGGCAAAATAAAAGATGTAAGCTGTCCAGCAGCGCCCTGCTGGACCTCCTCCTGCTCCTGCTGCTCCTCCATGCCTGCTCGCCTTCGTAGGACTGACTCCTCATCAAAAGTCACATCCCAACTAATGATGACCTTCTTTTCCAAGGGATCCCATAGCCTGTATCCCTTGACTCCTCGCGGATAGTCTAGAAACACCGTCTTGCATGATCTGGCGTCTAGCTTGCTCCGCTCACTAGCTCCAATGTGCACATAGGCCATGCACCCAAATACCCGTAGATGGTCCGGCCCAACTGTCCTCCCAGACCACACCTCCTCTGGAAGTTTGCCATCCAACCTGGTGTGAGGTGACCGATTGACCAAGTAACCGGCTGCGTCAACTGTGTCAACCCAGAACTCCTTTGGAAGCCCTGCCTGCAGCCTCATGCATCGTGCCTTTTCCAAAAGTATTCTGTTCATCCTCTCGGCCACCCCATTCTACTGTGGAGTCCCCCTAACTGAGAAGTGTCTCCTGATCACACACTCCTCACAGTAGTCCTGAAACTCTCTGCTGGTGTACTCCCCCCATTGTCTGACCTCAAACACTTCATGCTCCTCCCCTGCTCCTTCTCCACCTCTGCTCTCCAGATCTTGAACTTGGTGAAGACCTCTGACTTCTCTCTCATGAAGTAAATCCAGAGTTTCTTTGAGAAATCATCAATCAGGGTCATGAAGTATCTGGCCCCATTCCTAGCTAAAACTGGGCCTGGTCCCCACACATCCGTGTGTACTAACTCCAGAGGGGTTGCACTCCGGGCTGTACTGATGGTGAACTGAACTCTTCTCTGCTTTCCCATCTGGCAAGGCTCACAGATCTCTCCTATAGCACCATCCTCCAGATCAGAGATGAGTCCTCTCCTGCTCAACTCCCTCAGCCCTCTGTCACCCATGTGGCCTAGGCGGTAGTGCCACATCCTGTAAGCCCCCTGCTGGTCCTGTGCTGCAGCTGCTGCATCAGACTCTCCGGTCACCACAGATCCCTCCATGCGATAGAGGTTATTGTCCAACCTCCTGCCTCTCATCACTACCATAGCTCCATTGGAGATGTTCAGTACTCCGCTTCTAGCCCTACTGCTAAAGCTGTATCCACTGCGCTCCAAGTAGCCTAGTGACACTAGATTCTTTTTCAGCTCTGGGATGTGCTTTACATTTGTCAATGTCATCACAATCCCATCAAACATCCTCACCCTGACTGTCCCTATCCCAGCCACCTTGCAAGGATGATTGTCGCCTAGAGTCACTGATCCCTCATCTGTCTTGGTGTATGTCGCAAACCAAGACCTGTGTGGTGTGTAGTGATGTGAGCACGCAGAGTCTAGTGTCCACTCCTCTGTGTAATGCCTGTGACCATCTGATACCACTAATAGATCATCCTCCACCTGCTGCCCAGCAACTGCACTCACTGATTCTGAGCCACTTCTTTCTCCCTTCTTGCTCTTCCATAGTGGACATTCTCGCTTGAAGTGCCCGAACTCGTTGCACTTGAAGCATTTCACCTCTTTCTTTCCCTTCCTGGACTTGGACCACCCCTTGGACTTGCTTCTGCCTCTGACTCTACCTGTCCTCTCCCCTACTGCCAAACCCTCCTGGGGAGCCCGATCTTTGGTCAACTTTTTCCTCTGCTCATTCGACCTCAGCACCAAGACTATGTCCTCATACTCCAGAGTCTCCTTGCCGTAGAGCAGTATAGTCACCAAAGAATCATATGATCCGGACAGCGAACATAGAAGCAATAGAGACTTGTCCTCCTCATCCAGCTTCACCCCGATATTCACCAACTCCGTGCACAACTGGTCGAACCTATGAATGTGGCCAATCACATCAGATCCCTCCTGTATCCGAAGATTGTATAACCTCTTCTTCAGCATCAGCTTGTTGCACATATTCTTCCCCATGTACATGGTGTGCAACTTCAACCAAAGGCCCTTCGGGGTCTTTTCTTCCAGCACCGAATACAACACCGCATCCACCAAACATCCTCTGATCACCGAGCATGCTTTCTTCTCTAACGATGCCCACTATCTATCTGTCATTCCCTCAGGCTTCTCATCCAAAGCCTGATCCAGATCTGCTTGCACCAGAAGATCCTCCACCTGAATTTTTTACATGAAAAAATTTCTCTTGCCATCAAACTTCTTGAAATCGACCTTCATATTGCTGCCCATGACTGAATCCAAACCAAACAAGCAATATAAATTCAAGAAGTGTAGAATATACCTTGATGGTACCTTGCTGAAAATTTTCAGCACTTGGGATCTTCAACTTCTCATACTTGGAACCGCTTCCTCACCAACCAAGCACTAATACCAACTATTGGAGCATGATCCTGGCTCCTCCCACAGACTTTGGGTGCAGCAGAACTAGCAACGAATAGATCTGGAGTCTTCTGGATATGATCCAAGGCCCTTGACGAAATCAGCCTGGTTGCTGTCTTCTTCATCAGCCTTTCGTTCCAGATGAAGAACGCCTCTAAAACTACCTCTAAAAAATCCAAGATCTGGTACCCAACCAGATCAGACCTGGATCGAGGTCTTTCAATTCATAGATCTAAAATTGGGATATTCTAGATAGAAAAGAAGATAGATGGAGATAGATCTCGCAGATCTATCCTGCTGCAGCCTTTCTTGTAGATCTGTTGATGGAGATCTCACCCATGCCTCAAACGACCTTAGATCAACTCCAGATCTGAGAGGAACTTGAACTAACCTCTTCTCAAGAGATTCCAAGTCCTAGACCTAGTGTTTGGGTGCCTGCAAGAGGGGGAGAGCAGATCTGATAGGCGGCTGCAAGGGGGAAGGGGCTAGTGCCTCCCTTCCTTTCTTTCCTTTTATGGACTGGCGGCAAGAAACCCTAGGGTTTCTTGCTCCTGGTGCATGGAAGATTGCTGGAGAGAGAGGGAGAAGAGAGAGAGAGACTTGGGAGAAAGAGTCGTCTATTTTCTTGGCTTAATCAAACCTATACAAGTACATGTATATATAAACATCGGGTCAAGTGACCCAAACCCAAAACTCTCTTGACCAACTCTATGAGAGATTAGGTTAACTCAAGCCCATGTACATCCATGACTCAACCTAATCTCATCTATCCTGGGTCCAGACCTGGCCCATAAAGAGTTAGTCCCTTGAGGCCCACATAACCTAGACCTCAAGAACCCGAAAGGCCCACAGCCTTTCAACCTAGGGCCCAACTAGCCCTAGAGCCTCCATGAAGCCCTCATGAATGATGGACCTTGGCCTTAGCCTTGGTCCCATAGGCCTTGGGCACACCACCTGGATCATAACAAACCCAAACAGGCCGAAGAAGAAGCAAGGTAATTATATGATAACACCTTACAACTTTTTCATTTGTGATACTATTGTCTGGGTATTGGATACCAGAAGCCCTTATCATATCTGTAATTCGATGCAGGATCTACAGGTCAGTAGGAGATTTGATGAAGGTGAGAGGTCCCTGAACATTGGATATGGAAGCAAAATTTCAGTTCTAGCTTTAGGAATCATGAACCTTGTAATCAACTCTCGTAATGTAATTCTAAGTGAATGTCACTATTATCTAAATTTTTTATTAAATATTATTTCTATAGGCCTTTTGGCCATGTACAGTTATGAATTTTTAATAAAAAAAAATATTTGTAAAATCTTTTTGAATGATGTTACAATATTTGTTGGATAACTAAATAATGGAATTTACTTACATCACAGCCTGTTAATATGGTTCAAACCTCCGGTAAATGCCCTAGAATGAATAATATATCAGAAGTCTACCTTTGACACTGTGGGCTAGGTCATATCAATAAGAACAGGATAAACAGGTTGGCTCAAAAAAGAATTCTTAAAGTTGGTGATTGTGAATCACTTCCAACCTATGAGTCTGTCTTCTTGGAAAGATGACCAAGTCACCTTTTACTAAAAAAAGTGAGCGAGCCAGTGAACTCTTGGGTCTGGTACATTCTGATGTATGTGGATCCATAAGCTCAAGTGCAAGAGGTGGATATTTCTACTTCATAACCTTCACAGATGACCTATCGAGGTATAGATATATCTACTTAATGAAGCATAAGTCGGAGTCGTTTGAAATGTTCAAACTATTTCGAAATGAGGTAGAAAAATAAACTGAGAAGTGTATTAAAACTCTTCGATCTGATCGAGGAGGTGAATATCTTTCCAATGAGTTTCTGACATATCTTGGGGAGAATGGGATTCTCTCTCAGTGGACTCCTCCTGGAACACCACAGTATAATGGTGTGTCTGAAAGGAGAAATCGGACCTTGTTGGACATGGTTCGATCCATGATGGGGTTTGCTGGTCTGTCGATCTCTCTCTGGGGATATGCGCTCAAATTGACTTGTTACCTTCTAAATAGGGTTCCGAGTAAGTCTGTAACCAAAATGCCATATGAGATATGGATAGGACGTAAGCCAGTACTCTCGCACCTTAGGGTTTGGGGGTGTCCAACTTATGTTAAACGTTTAATTACGGACAAGCTTAGACCTAGATCTGACAAGTGTTATTTCATAGGGTACCCAAAAGAGACCAAAGGATATTATTTCTACCTAGCTGATGAGCAAAAGGTGTTTGTCAGCCTAAAGATAATCTTTTTGGAAAAGGAGTTCCTTGGTGAAGGGACTGTTGCCTCTAAGGTCGAACTTGAGGAAGTTCGATAGGTGAAAAAATCGACACAAGTTGCTGAACCTGAGCCGGATCTGGTTAGATCAGATCCGGAGCCCATTATTCCTGCACCCTTAAGGCGGTCTGGTAGAGTACCACGTCAACCGGACAGATACTATGGTTTCTTGGTCCGGAACAGTGATCCCGTTGAACTTGATGAAAATAATGAGGATCTGATCACCTATATGGATGCAATGCAGAGATCTGACTCTGAGAAATGGCTAGAGGTTATGAAATTCGAAATGGAGTCCATGAAGGTCAACAATGTGTGGACATTGGTTGATCCATCTGAAGGAGTAAAACCCATAGGGTGTAAGTGGGTCTTCAAAAGGAAGAGGGGCGCAGATGGAAAGGTGGAGACCTATAAAGCCCGTCTGGTTGCCAAGGGATATCGTCAACGTTATGGTATAGACTATGACGAGACATTTTCTCCTGTGGCAATGCTCAAATCCATTCGGATTATGTTTGCGATAGCGGTCCATCTGGATTATGAAATCTGGCAGATAGATGTGAAGACAGCTTTCCTAAATGGAGAACTGAACGAAGAAGTATATATGATACAACCTGAAGGGTTCACATCCACAGATGAGTCTAAGGTGTGCAGGCTACAAAGGTCCATTTATGGACTTAAGCAGGCATCCCGAAGTTAGAACATACATTTTGATAGGACGATCAAAACGTATGGCTTCGTTAAGAACGGAGAAGAGCCCTACATTTATAAGTGGGCTAATGGTCCAGTAGTGATATTTCTTGTATTGTATGTGGATGACATTCTCTTAATCAGAAATGATGTCCCTGCATTACAGGGAATAAAGATTTGGCTGTCGTCACAGTTCTCCATGAAGGATTTGGGAGAAGCTTCCTACATCTTAGGAATGAGGATCTATAGGGATAGATCTAAAAGGTTGCTTGGCTTATCTCAGTCCACGTACATTGATACTATACTGAAGAGGTTCAGCATGAAAAATTTCAAGAAAGGCTATTTACTGATAGGCCATGGAATTTTTCTCTCGAAGAGGGATTGTCTGATAATACCTCAAGAGAGAGAGCGTATGGATAGAATTTCATATACTTCGGCAGTGAGATCTATCATGTACGCCATGACATGTACACGATCGATGTGGCATACTCACTAGGAGTAGTGAGTAGATACCAATCTGATCCAAAGGAGAATCACTGTAAGGTTGTTAAAACCATCCTGAAGTATTTAAGAAATACTAAGGACCAGTGGCTTGTTTATGGTGAATCAAACTTGAGACTTATAAGGTTTACAGACTCTAGTTTTCAGTCTGATCACGATGACAGCAAGAGTGTGTCGGAATTTATTTTTATCCTTAATGGTGGGGCTGTCTGCTGGAAGAGTTTCAAGCAGCACACTATGGCAGATTTAGTTTGTGAGGCAGAGTATGTCGCTGCATCAGATACTGCCAAAGAAGTGGTGTGGCTGAGAAAATTCATCACCAAGCTCAGAGTAGCACCCTCCCTTGTTGGTCCAGTTCTGCTCTATTGGGATAGCTCTGGAGCCATAGCTCAGGCGAAGGAACCGAAGGCACACCAGCAGACAAAATATATTTTGCACCGCTACCATCTTATCCGAAAAATCATGGATAGAGGTGACGTCGACCTTCAGAAGATCGACGGAAAGGAGAATCTGGCCGACCCATTCACTAAAGCCATTGCAGTGAAGGAGTTCGACGACTTCAAGTCGAAGATGGGTATTAGATATGCACCGATTGGATTTAGGCCAAATGGGAGATTGTTGGGAATAGTATTCCAAAGCCAATCGTCAGCCTGTTGACGGTTGTGCTCTTTCTTGTATTAGTATATGAATTATAAATTAATAAAAATTATTTAGATATTTTTCATCATAAATTGTTTCATCTTCTAATGAACTCCTGTGTTATGGTGAAGTCCTTAGGACTATTTAGACTCGACAAAGGAGGATTTGTCATTTAGTCCTTAAACCTGTTCGCGACCAAATGATACGTTATTACCAAGGATAATAACGTTTATCAAGCATAGGTCATTGTGTACCATATGGGTTGGTTATCCTCTTAACCAAGGAGTGTGAAGATATTGGTATGGCATACAGGTGAGATGTAAGGGTACATCTGCACTGAACGTGACCGACTCTGGAACTTTTTCTGCTGTCAAGATTTGCTCCGATGGGATATGGGTATAACTGTCCCTCCGACTTGAGACTGCCACAGTGACTTGCAAGCAACTCACTGTACTTAGGCACTGGACTATCTGAATTTCTAATTCAGTGACGGAAGGCTGCTGGGTGTAGTCAAGTACTTGACTTGTCGTGCGTATGTCAAGATGGGATTGACCACTCCAGTTTAAGGAGCTGTATACAGTCATATTTTAATTTAGCAAAATCTTGATCAGGATAGTCCTAGTGAGGAGTCACAGGACTGTTTGAGTTGAGCATGATTCAGATGATTTGATCAAGATTGATAGTTTAACCCTGAGTCGTCCTATACACAGGGGTCAAAAGGGATGAATTATATAGTAACTATATTCGCGTAGGTTCTGAATGTTGTGATTATGACAATTCGATCTATCTAGATATCAGATACCATTGCTAGATGGTCACTTCGATTAGTATAGAAATTGGTTCCTGTGCTACCGGCTTAGGTTCGAATCTGCAGGGTCACACACATTAGAGGTTCCTATCTGATCTGATGGCTGGTGAAGAGTCCCACTGGACTGGGACTCTTCGACCAAGAGTCTTAATGCTCGGAGACTCTGAGTCCTACATATCTAAGACTCTATGATCGAGAATCAAGATTCTCTGATCATGAGTTTCACATATTTTGGATACCGAGATCAAGAGTCCCACTGGTTTGGGACTCTTCAATCAAGATTTCATATCGATAGACTTTGATGTCTGATTACCCATCGAATTTAGACTCAGTATTTATGAGATATTTAATTAATGATTTGATCACTAATTAACTCAATTTGATTGAGTAATTATTTTTGGATCAAGTCAAATTGAATTGGATTCAGTTGGATTTGACCCGATTAGGTTAAGAGTTGACCTAATCGCCGAGGTGGTTTGGTCCCTGATTTGATCAGGAATTGGGCTTAGTCAATTCCTGATTTGATTAAAATTTTATTGAGCCTAATTAAGCCTAATTGTATTGGATTTAATTTAATCTAATTGTACCTAACCTATTTTAATAAGGTTGGTTCAATTAGATTTGAAACCACCTTGACTTATCTCCCTACGCCACCTCACCTCACCTGCGTCTATTTGAATTCACGAGAAACAAGTTCTCGTGAATTTTCTCCCATGCAGAAGCCTTCCCACACCCCTCCTATGTGTGCCATTTTGAGTGGTAAAGATGATTGGTTGGCCATTCAAATTCAAATGATGTTTGAATTTGAATGGGCAACTAATCTCATGCGCCACCTTATCTATTTGTGCGCCCCTTGCTCTACATGAAAAAATATTTCTTATGTAGACTCTCCATGCACAAAGAGCCCACACCCCTCTCTTCTCTCACCTTGAGTGGATAAGGATAGGTTGGTTGGCATTTGAATTCAAATTCGATTTGAATTCAAGTGAGCAACCACCTAGCTTTATCCTCTCACGCGGTGAAGATGCGGTAAAGATGCGGTCTTGCACTGTTTTAAAAAGAAAAGAGAAGGTGGGGTATGTGGATGACTTTCTTAGAGAGAGAGGTTGTGTGAGAAGGCCTTGTGCGTGAGATTGAGAGTTCAAAAATTTTAAGAGAAAAGAAAAGAAAGATTTTGGGCGCAGGATTTTCTGTATGTACCTTAGGGTTACTGTCTAGAGTTTGAGAAGTGAGAAGGTGAGCTACGAGTGTTGTGAGCCCACCAAACTTTAGAGAGAGCTTCATCAACCTCTCTACTATCTCTACTGATGATCTGGAGTATCTAAAGAATCGGTAGACACTGATCGAAGGAGTTCGATCAGCATCAGCCGTCGAAAGGATTCTGCAACGAACTAGCATTCGTGAGGAGCTGATCGGATCGAGAGCTTTATGTGAATGATCCACGGAAGTCAGATATACTGTGTGGCTATATTGCAATGATCAAACTATTCTGACGGTGATCAGACTGCGACGATCGACTACCTGCACGAAGGTAATATATTCTGAACACATAATAGTAAAATCTTTACTATAGAATTCGAAATTTCAAATTTAAATACATGCTATATATATCATATTTAGATCTTTGTGTAGGGTTAATACATGTTAATTAATTAGATTAATTAATAATTTTTACTGTAAAATTATAATTTTGAAAAAGTTTTAAAATTACCGTTTTACCCCTGCACTGAAATTCACTACATCAAATAGTAGAAAAATGAATCTCTCTGAGATTACATCAACCACTTTAACATTGCAATCCTAAAGGTGCAAAATCTAGACCAGCCAGTGGCCATGACGACATTTAAAGCTGGATTACTCAAGAATGAACTCCTCTTCTCACTCGAAAAGAAATATCCCAAAGACTTCACCAAAATACTGGAACAAGTTGAGAAGTATGCAAATACAAAGGTGGCCTGGGTTCAACATGGAGAGAACCCTAGCACTGAGTCTTAGGCAAAGGGAGGCCAGAGGAGGAGAAAGGAATGCAAGCAGGAAGGCCGACGTGATGAGTGGAGGTCACACCGGTCATGAACCCCACCTCCGATTGATCAAATCGGATCCCCATTCAGAAGGCATTGGTCTAGGTCCCCACCTCAGAGGTTTAATTATTTTACTCCACTCAACACTCTCTGAGCACAAATACTGATGGAGATAGAGCATCAAGGAGACCTCCCGAGGTGGAAGAAGATGATGACCCCATCATGTGTGAGGAATATGAGAAAGTATTGCCGATATCATTAGAACTATGATCACGATATCAATGAATGTTGGTAGCTCAAGAAGAAGATTGAAGCACTCATCCGACGGGGGTGATTGTAGTGATATGTTGATGAACGGTCGAACCATAAAGAGATCAGGGATGAACCACCTCGATGTGAAGACCCCCAAAGAGACATGCTAGTGGTGGGAGTGATCCATACCATCTCTGGGGGGCTAGCTCAGCAAAACCTCCTTTGGGTCAGGCCAAGCTGAGGAAAAAGAACAAAAGAAGAGGAGGATTGAAGATGAAGTCACTCTCTCCGAAGTCAATCTAAAGGGAATAAAATGTCTGCATAATGACCTTATTGTTGTGACTCTGAATATTTTAAATTATGATGTACATCATATTTTGATGGATAATGAAAGCTCTACGGATATCTTATTTTATGATGCTTTTATGCAAATGAGCTTGGTTCAGATCAGCTGAAAAAACTAAGTTATCCTCTAGTCAGATTTACTGGTAATATTGTATCAATGGAAGGGGTCATCTCCTTTCCCATAACAACAGAATGAACTTTGAGGCAATCGACTATTAATGTCGACTTTTTAGTTGTGAAACCCCCGTCCGTCTATAATGTCGTATTAGATCGACCTAGATTGAACTCTCTCTGAGCCATGGTATCGACTAATCACTTGATAATGAAGTTTTCCACTCCTAATGGGATTAGCCAGCTTCAGAAAGACCAACAACTGACTAGGGAATGTTACATGGCAACTTTGCGAGGAGAAACACTTAAGGATTCTCAACCTATGAAAGAACTTGACGTCCAAGATGAGTTGACAAAGCAATGAGAGCAACCAATAGAGGACCTCATCCCTATTCTAGTGGATGAATCGTACCCTGCCCAAATTGATCAAATTGGCTCTAATCTATGTGATGAAGACTGCCAACATCTCATCTTGTTTCTCAAATCTAGTATAGATGTGTTCGCCTGATAACTTCAGATATGCCAGGAATAGACTCAAGAGTTATCATCGATCGTCTGAACGTAGCCCGAAGCATCGTCCCGTCAAGCAAAAGAAAAGGAGCTTCACACCAAAGCGATAGAAGGCTATAGAAGAAGAGGTTGACAAACTTTGGAAGGCCAGATTCATCCAGGAGGATTATTATCCTGAATGGCTGGCCCACATGATATTGATCAAAAAGACAAATGGAAAGTGGCATGCGTGCACCAACTATACCGATCTCAATAAAATATATCCCAAGAATAATTTCCACCATCTCGAGTTGATCAATTGATGGATGCTATATTGGGGCATCAACTCTTCTCCTTCATGGATGCCTTCTCTAGCAATAACTAAATTCACATGACCATCAAGGATGAGGAGAGGATGGCTTTTATTACTGACTAGGATCTTTTCTATTATAGGATCATATCTTTCAACTTAAAGAATACAGAAGCGACTTACCAAAGGCTCATCAACAAGATCTTCAAGGAGCAAATCGGATAGAATATACAGGTATATGTAGACAACATACTCGTCAAAAGTCGAGCTGTAGAGCATCAATTGTCAATCTCAAGAAAACCTTTGTAATATTGTGATGCTTCTGCATGAAGCTCAATCCTAATAAGTGTGCTTTTGAAGTTACTCCAATAAGTTCTTCAACTTTATAGTGTCACAGTACAGTATTGAGGCTAACTTCGAGAATATCCGAGCACTCCAAGAGATGAAGCCATCAAGGATCATTAAGAAAGTGCAGCAGCTCACAGAGAGAATAGCAGCCCTCAACAGGTTCCTCTCGAGGTTAGTTGAGAAGAGCCTCCTCTTTTTTGGGGCTCTTAAGTGGATGAAAGACTTTCAATGGTTGGAGAAACGTCAGGCTACATTTGACGAGCTGAAAAAGTATCTTGACTCCCTGCCTCTCTTAAGCAAGCTGGAGCCTGAAGAGGTTTTATATTTGTATCCTACAATTTTCCTGTAAGCGGTTAGCTTGGTCCTCGTTCAGCAAGAGGGAATGGTGCAAAAGCTTGTGTATTATATAAGCCGAGTCCTCTACGATGTTGAGATCAGGTATATAAAGCTCAAAAAGATGGTGTACGCATTAGTAATTTTGGCAAAAAGACTACCCTCGTATTTTCAGGCACACACGATTGCCATCCTTACTGACCAGTGCATCAGGTTAGTACTCTTACCGATCTAAGACCTCATATCAGTTAGCTAAGTAAGCTGTTGAACTTAGAGAGTTTGACATAAAATATCTCCCTAGACCTTCTATTAAAGCCCAAATATTAGCAGATTTTGTTCTGAAATGCATGCACTCTCCCCAAAGAAGGGCTCGATATCGAATCCGAGGTCAGAGAACCCGAGGAGTGCTGGGTCCTCCACATAGACAGCTCTTCCAATATCATGGGCTCCAGAATCAGGTTAGTCCTCACCGGTCTGCAAGGAATGATTGCTGAGTATGCCCTGCACTTCAGATTCAAGGCCTTAAACAATGAAGCTAAGTATGAGGCTCTGATCTTTGGGCCAAGAATAGCAAGCGAGATGGGAGTTTAGTACTTAAGAGTCTATAGTGACTCCCAACTCATCATCAGACAAATACAAGGAGAATATAAGGCACGAGAGCCCAGCATGATAAGGCATCCATAGAAAGCAAAAGACATCGCCTTCAATTTCGTCACCCTAAATGTACAGCAATTCTTAAGGATCAAGAATATGAGGGCCGACCTCTTATCAAAGCTTGTCACCCTTGAAGTCGTCGATCTCAAAAGGAGCTCATATTTAGAGACTTTGGAAAAGCCTAGCATCGAGCAAATCCGAGTGATGCAAGTTGACCATGAGCTGAGAGCTATATGGATCCGATTGTCCAATTCGTTCAAGAGGGGATTCTACTTGCTGTTTGTGAAGAAGTCAAAAAACTGGGGCACCTAGCACCTCAATATTTGATGTATGAGAGAAAGTTGTATAAGAAATCATACTCATTGCCGCTGCTCTAGTGCCTCCGCCTGTTAGAGGTAGAATATGCACTTTGGAAGGTCCACGAAGGTATCTATGGCAACTATCTAAGGGGCAAAGTACTTGCCTATAAGGTGCTCTGATAGGGTTACTTCTGGCCGACCATGCGATAGGACGCAGCCGACTTGGTGAGAAGATGTGATTAGTGTCAGAAGAATGCCAATATTCAACAACGACCTTCAACCCCTTTGACATCAATCATGACATCTTGGCCTTTTGCCCAATGAAGGATGGACATTCTTGAACCTTTTCCAATTATGGCTGCATAGAAGAAATTTTACCTATCACAATTAACTACCTCATGAAGTAGGGGAAAGCAGAAGCATTGGCAAGCATTATTGAGGCCAAAATTTACGAGTTTGTGTGGAAGTCCATTATCTGTCGATTCAATGTCATATGCTATCATCACAGATAACGGACGATAGTTCAATAATGCAAAGTTTATAGGATTCTACAAAGAGCTAAAAATTTCTCACTACTTAACTTCAGTCGCTCATCTTCAGAGTAATGACGAAGTCGAAGTAACCAACCAGACTCTGCTGTAGGGACTGAAGGTGAGGCTGGATCGAGCCAAAAGGTTATGGGTTGAGGAGCTCTATAATATACTTTGGGCCTATCAAGCAACGTAGTGGATCCCTACAAAAGAAACACCCTTCAACCTAGCTTTTGAAACTAAGAATATGATACCACTTGAGGTTGGCCTGTCCTCACTCCAGGTGGAGAAGTTCAGAGAGGAAAGCAACATAGATAACTTAAGGGCGAATTTGGACCTACTAGATGAGATGCAGGAGCGAGACTTTAGATGGCAAACTACTAGCAAAGAATGGTCCGATAATACAAGTCAAGGGTTGGGGGAAAAGCCTTCCTAGTGGGGACCTCATCCTACAAAGAGCCAAGGTGTCTCGACCCACATAATAAGAAAAACTCTCTCTAATTTGGAAAGGTCATGCCACGTCGATGAAGTGGTACACTCGGAAGCATACCAACTCCACCGAATAGATGGAACTTCGATTTCTCAAACCTAAAATTCTAAAAATTTATGAATTTACTATTCTTGATATAATTCTTATTAAATGACAATAAAAATTTTTATTTTACAGATCATAATGCCTTCCCAATAGGTCCAACACCAACTTGCGCTCCTCATCCTCGTACGAGTCGCATGGAGGCCACAACGCCAATGGTCAATTTGCTCCTTATCCTCATACAAGTCGAGTAGCGGACTTTTACTATCAGCTAACTTATACTCCTCATCTTCATATAAGTCAAGTGGAGGCCACGACTCCAATGGCCAATCTACGTTTCTCATCCTCGTACGAGTTGCATGGAGGGCATGACTCCAACGGCCAACTTGTTCTCCTTATCCTTATACAAATTGAGCGAAGGCCCTATCACCAATGGCCAACTTACGGTCTTCGTCCTCGTATGAATTGAGTGGAGGTCATGACTCTAATAGCTAATCTACGCTCCTTGTTCTTATATGAGTTGAGCGAGGCCATGACTCCAATGGCCAATATGCACTCCTCGTCTTTGTATGAGTTAAGTGAAGGCCATGACTATAACAGCTAACTTGCACCCCTCATTCTCGTATGAGTCGAGCGAAGGCCCAATCACCACCAACCAACTTGCATTTTTTGTCCTCATATGAGTCGAGCAGAGGCTATGACTCCAATGGCCAATCTGCACTTGTCCTCTTGTGAGTTGAGCAAAGGTCATGACTCCAATGGCCAACTTGCGCTCCTCATATGAGTCGAGCAAAGGCCATGATTCCAATGGCCAATCTGCACTTTTCATCCTCATACGAGTAGAGTGGAGGCCACAACTCCAACGGCCAACTTGTGCTCCTCGTCCTCATATGAATCGAGTGGAGGCCTTATCACCATTGGTCAATTTGCACTCCTCATTCTCATATGAGTCGAATGGAGGTCATGACTCCAATGGCTAATCTACACTCTTCATCCTCATATGAGTTGAGCAGAGGTCATAACTCTAACAGCTAATTTATACTTTTCATCCTCATATAAGTCGAGTGGAAGCCCTATCGCCAATGGCTAACTTGCACTCCTCGTCCTCGTACAAGTCGAGCGGAAGCCCTATGGCCATTGGCCAACTTATGCTTCTCATTCTTGTATGAATTGAGTAGAGGCCATGACTCTAATGGCCATTCTGCACTCCTTATCCTCATATGAGTTGAGTGGAGGTCATGACTCTAATGGCTAACTTGCGCTCCTCATCCTCGTACAAGTCGAGTGAGGCCCTATCACCAATGTCCAACTTACGCTCCTTATCCTTGTACGAGTCGAGCGAAGACCATATTGCCTATTGATCAATTGGCACTCTTCATCCTCATACAAGTTAAGTGGAGGATGAGCATTAAAGCAATCGAATACTCATCGTCTCTTGTTAGCTCTGTTTCATCCTCCGACGAAAAGCTCACAAACTAGGGACAAGATCAATCGACCCATGGGAATCTGACCCCTATGACCTCTGACTCCTATAGCTAGCATATAAAGATGAAAAATGATGGAGATGATGTGACAAAAAGCAAGGTTTATATTAAAAGAAAAGTGTATTTACAAAAGTTAGATCAAGCCCCTTACAAAATCAATCTAGTCAAAAGCCGAAGAGCATAAAACGGGCCGGCCATAAAACTGGCTTGATCAAGTTTGAGCTTAGATACAAAAATAAAAGAAGAGGTCCTAGGTGTAGGCGGGAGCATCCGAGCCCCTAATCGGGACTTTGAGCTCTAGTAGCACGATCACTATGGGGGGTTGAACAAATGCCACAGATATCACCACGCTCTGACCTGACCTCTACCTCAACACCTACATCCCCATCCGTGGCCTCTCTAGCTTTTTCTCCCCCCTCTCCATTGTCAAAATCCAAAGGCCCGAGGTCGATGTTAGGAAAGAGGCCTCGAACTTTCATCTTGTAGTCCATGAGACCCTATAGGTAGGAGTCAGAAGCGAACTCCAACCTGATCATACTGAACTCCTCAAAAGAACAGAACACTTCGACCATGGCCGCCTTCTCAAACTCCAGCTTCTTCTCCCATTGGCTCACTATAATACTCAGATCCTCTGATAGACGGGCCTTGGCATCACTCTGAGCCTTTGCGACTGAAGAAAATTTGTGGTAGTACAGTACATGCAATTAAAAATTTTATGCGGAAACAATAGATTAAATAATTTAATCCTAATCGCATGTATAAGATCTAATCTTAGACTACCACATCAGGATCTTTGATATAAAAAATATATATTTTAGATTTAAAAATAAAAATCACATCGATCTCATCGATGTTGAAATTCTAGATCTAACTATTAGATCTACTATAGGAATCAAAATAAGTTAGAGATCGTTATTAAACAAATTTTGATCTTGATCTCCTCTGATCCAATGATTGGAGAGGATGTTCCTCAGGTTGCTCATAGCCACATGAAGTCATCTGATCTCTATAAAAAAATTCACGTGAAGACTGGCATAGATCAAGGGCTCGAAGATCTAGTCTGTGAACAACTTCAACAGCTGACCTCGCCCTTCTTCTACAAACCCTTTGGATACTCTAAAGTGATAGAGGATCTAGAGGAGGAAGAGAGGAGGAGGAGAAGAGGCTCTGAAAATAAAAAATCTATAAGAAATTGATCATGGAACATCCAAGAGAGGGGTCCCCTTTTTATAGATTAGGAATTATGACTTTCCAAGAAAGGATGCCATGAATCAATATCAAAACCCCTTTTTGGCATCCCCAAAAATTTTTAAAAAATTATTAAGATGTGAAAAAAAAAATTAGAGTCTCACACACCAAATAATTCTTCAAAAAAAATAAGAAAAAAATAATATAGCTCTAATAATATACTATATACGAAAAATTTATTTCATAGTCTGCATCTTATCTCTAATTCGGATCGCATTCGAATTAGGCAAGAAATAATATTATGACTTATCATCTATAGTCAACCACCCTTATTGGATCTTCTCTCGTGATATCAAAAATTACAATTCAAATCTAATTAGGTGTGGAGAAATTGGTATGGATCCAGATATGGCACAAAAGATAAGGATAGAGTCCTAGTCTGACTTGGACTTTTCATTTCTAATTCAATTCTAATCCAAATCAAATTTGGATTAAAACCATTGATAGAAATAAATTTAATCTAATAAAAAATCTAAATATCTCATCAAATTTTTAATCCAATTAAGAATTAGCTGAGTTCAAACTCTAATCGAATCAGAATCAAATTTCTCTTGTAATCGGGTTTGATCATATCAATCCCAATATGAGTCGAACTGAATCTAATTCAATTAGACTTATTCCAAAGCTCTTTACTCAATCAAATTGAGTCAATTAGTAATCTAATTATAAATTAATTTTTTATAAATGATAGAGTCCCAGACTCAATGGGACTCTCCCACAGAGTCTTAGTCTAAGTAGGACTCTTCACCAGAGTCACAATCCAATTGGACTCTTCAGCCATCAGTCTGATCAAATCTTCTAATACATGTAATTTCATAGGTTTGAACCTAAGTCAGTAGCATAGAAATAATTTTCTATACCAATCGATGTAACCATCTAACAATGATGACCCAACGATCGGATGGGTCGAAGTGTTACAAAGCAACCTTCTAGAACCTACTGATGTATGGTTATCGTATAATTCATCCTTTTGATCCAAATGCTCAAGGTGACTTAGGATTTAATTGTCAACCCTAGTTAAGTCAACTACATTGTATTTCAACCTTTCAAATCTATTTCATGGATTATCCTGACCAAGATTATGCTAAATTGAAATACACTAATGTATATCTCTTACTAATTCAGAGGGGTCAATTCCATCTTGACTCGCACACCGACTTGATAAGTACTTAACTGCACCTAGTATCCTTCCATCACTAAGTTAGAAACTCAGATAGTCTAGTACTAAAGTACAGTGAGTTACTTATAAGTCACCATAGTGGTCTCAGATCGGAGGGACACTTATACCCATACCCTTCACAAGCTACTCTTGACAGCAAAGTGTTTGGTACATGATCACATTCGATGTGAATGTACTCTTACATTTCATCTGCATGCCATAACAATGTCTCCACACTCTTTGGTTAAGACAACAACCAACTCATATGGCACACAATAATCTACACTTGATATCGCTATCATCCTAGTAATAGTGTATCATTTGGTCGCAAATAATTTTAAGCACTTAACGACAAATCCTCCTTTGTCGATTAATATATATAGTCCTAAGAACTTCATTACAACACAGGAGTTCAAAGATAGTCAATTTATAATGAAAATACTAAATAATTTTTATTAATAAAAATTTATATATAGTTTACAAGATGAGCACAATCGTCTAACGATTGGCTTTGGGACACATTTTTCAATAATTTTCACTTGAACTAAAGCCAATCGGTATAGTATTGTATACCCATCTTCGATTTGTGATTATCAAACTCCTTGATTTGTGATCAAGAAGATTCCGAATAAACTTCGGAATCAAAAATCGAAGACCGGTCTGAAGGTCTTCGATATAAAATGTAACCTAATCTGGAGGAGAAGAATTTATCCAACCATCCAGATCAGAGATAAAGAGCTGATATTACTCTAGGATACGGTACTATTTTCAAAGTCATTCGACATTGGGCTTGGACAAGAAAGAGACTTTCATCTTTGGACTCAAAAGAGAATCATCGATCGGATTCTTCGATCGACTATCACGAGAAGTTGAAGCCTTCGTCTTCTTACCCTTACTTGCCATTGAAAATGAAAGAACCTAGAAGAAGAAGAGAACAAAAAACCTAGAAGAGAGAAATGAGAGCTCGACTTGGAGAACTAGAAAATGACGTGAACGGGGAAAGCTCTCAGCACCTGGGGACAAAACCTTTTGTTGCAGAGAAAAATGATGAATACAAAAGCAGAAAGTCTAAATGAAAGTGACTTTATATATATAGGATCCTTCAACGATTTGGATGAAATTATTCAAATCAGGGCTCTTTCAGATTTCGACACGTTACTACATCAAAATCGATCATTAATCAGATGGTTCGACACACCTACCCTCAGATCACACCACCTCACCACTATCCGTGTGAACGGCACAGAGCTAATGACATCTGGACATGTGGTTGAAATTGACTAGTCAGAATCACATCATCCAGATTCATCGAACATTGAATTATCTTCTCGAAGAGACACTCCAATGTGATGGAACCAGATCTAGGATTTCAGGATTAGATCTTGAAACTTTTTCAAGATTAGGCAGTGAAAGACTAAAATAAATCAAAATTTATCTTATAAAATTAGAGAATCCCTAGATCTAAGATCTTATTACATGATTATTATATGGTATTAAATCAAAAATTAAAATATAAAGAGCAAGAACTACATGTTGATCATATCAATATATTTTTATACTACATCTAATGTATGTAAAATATAATAGATCAGATCTATTACCTTGCAAGTTAGACATTCTAACTTTACTGATCAGGACTTGAGGATGATGTTATAAGTCACACATGTGTCCGGCCTTTAGGAGTCATCCACACGAGCTCACGAATCACGATCAGAAGTCCTGATTCAGGAAATCAGCACAGTATGCTAGTACTGTACTGATCCTTTTTCGATGGTCGATCAGATGCCTCCTTCTTCTTGATTTGGACTCTTCCAAAGATGAGAAGTAGGAAAAAAAATTTTAGATATGAGACACTCTTAGAAAACTCATGGATGGAGGAAGGGAAGAGGTGAACTCAGCAACCCTAGAAGATGACCCTCTTTTTCTTCTCTTTGCTCTCTCCTAGACACCTAGTTTTGTGTCTATTATATCTCTATACCCTAACACTCTTTCTCTTTGATTTTCATACACCCCAAAGGTCTCTCAATGCTCTATAATTCAAAAAAATTTTAAGAAAAAATTCATCTTAAATAATGAGATATGAAGAATCCTTATCTAGGTCAAATACCTAGTCAAGGAAAATCCAAACAGGGCAAGACAAGTGGTGCCCAACTCTTGGACGCCCCCTCCTTCTTTTTCTGTCATGGACCACTGGCAAAGGGCACACAATATGTTCTATAAAAGTCATAAAAATTCTAAAAAAATTCTTGATAAAATCAGTGCCATAAGGAAAGAGTTTTAGTTTCCTAAAATTCTATCTCATAGATATTGAAATCCAAACTAATTCCTACTTGACTTAGTCCACAACCACATTCCATGTAAGAGAGAAAGAGTGGAAAGCTTTAGGCATGTGTGAAATCCTGAGAGAGAAGGTTTTATCACACAAAATAAGAGAGAGTGGGCATGGGGGGCTAAGATGGCACAAGGTGGAATCCTAGTCTTACTAGGATTCAATCTATGACTTGTTCAAATTTGGTTTCTCAAACCAAATCAAATCAAAACCAAATCAATCCAATTAAAATAGGTCTTAACCCAATTAAAAATATAATTTAATCAGATTAAATTAAATTTAAATCTAATTTAATTTTCTAATCGAATTAGAAATTAGGTTGACCCAAGTCCTAATTGGACTAGGACTAATTTTTTCTTGCACTTGGCTTATCCAATAAACCAATTAGACTTGATCCAATCAAGCTCAAACCAAATTTAATTAAATTATATTTAATTAAACTTAATCTCAGCCCATTGGCTTAATCAAATTAAGCCAATTAGCAATCAAATTGCTAATCAATCCTCCTACAATACTTGCACTAGGTTAAATGTCAATCGTATTGATCGTTTAACCCTAGAATGATTTTTAATCATTGATCAACCATCTGATCGGATCGTGAACTCTAATGTGTATGACCTCATAGGTCCGAACCTAAGTCGGTAATATAAAAATAAATTTTTATACCAATCGAAGTGACCATCTAGTAATGGTACCTGACGATCGGATAGGTCGAATGTGTAGAACAACATCCTTAGAACCCATGCAGATATAGTTTCCATATAATTCATCTCCTTGACCAAAATGCTCATAGGACACCTCAGAGTTCAACTGTCAACTCTGATCAGGTTGTCCACATTGTATTTCAAAATATCAAATCCATCTGATGAATTACCCTGGCTAAGGTTTTGCTAAATTGAAATACAGCGACTCATTCTTCTCAAACTCTTGGAGTGGTCAATCCCATCTTGATCACACTCTGACTTCGCATGTACTTGACTGTACCCAAAAGCCTTCCGTCACTGAATTAGAAATTCAGTTAGTCCAGTATCAAAGTACAGTGAGTTGCTTGCAAGTCACTGAGGTGATCTCAGGTCTAAGAGACACTTATACCTATATCCCATCAGAGACATTCTCGACAGCAGAATGCTCTGGAGTTGGTCACGTTTCATGATGACGTACCCTTACATCTCACCTGTATACCATACCAGTGTCTCCACACTCCTTGATTAAGAGGACAATCAACCCATATGGCCTACAGTGATCTATGCTCGATAGAAGCTGTCATCCTTATTAACAGTCCATCATTTGGTCATGAACAGTTTTAAGGATTAATCAATAAATCTTCTCTTTATCAAACCTAAATAGCCCTAAGAACTTCATCACAATAATGGAGTTCATTAGAAGATAAAAACTTGTGATGAAAATACCAAAAATATATTTTATTTATTAACAAATCAATTATAATACAAGGTTGCTCAACCGTCAACAGGTTGACGATTGACTTTTGGGACATATTTTCCAACAACTCCCACTTGTCCTAAAGCCACTTGGCATAGTATCTAATACCCATCTTCGACTTGTAGTTGTCGAATTTCTTTATCGCCAGGGCTTTAGTGAAGGGGTCGGTCAGGTTCTTCTTTCCGTCAATCTTCTAAAGATCAACGTCATCTCGATCCACGATCTCCCGGACTAGGTGGAAGCAGCACAAAATGTGCTTCGTCTACTGGTGTGCTTTGGGTTCCTTCGTCTGAGCAATGGCACCAGTGCTGTCACAGTAGAACAGGACCGGACCATCGAGGGAGGGTGCTACTTCGAGCTCGGTGATAAATTTTCTCAGCCATACAGCTTCCTTCGCGGCATACGATGCTGCGATATATTCAGCCTCACAAACAGAGTCTGCCACAGTATGCTGCTTGAAACTCTTCCAGCAGATGGCTCCACCATTCAGAGTAAAGATATAACCTGACACGCTTCTGCTGTCATCATGGTCAAATTGAAAGCTGGAGTCTGTGAACCACACAAGTTTCAGATCTGACTCATCATAAATCAACCATTGGTCCTTAGTATTTCTCAAATACTTAAGGATGGCTTTAACCACTTTTCAGTGATTTTCTCCAGAATCAGATTGGTATCTACTCACTACTCCTAGTGAGTATGCCACATCTGGCCTTGTACATGTCATGACGTACATGATAGATCCCATGATCAAAGCATATGGGACTCTACTCATACGCTCTCTCTCTTCAGGAGTTGTCGGACAATCCTTCTTAGAGAGAAAAATTTCATGGCCTATTATCGGTAGATAGCCCTTCTTGGAATTCTCCATGCTGAACCTCTTTAGCACAGTGTCTATGTATGTGGACTGAGATAACCCAAGCATCTTTTTAAATATATCTCTATAGATCTTCATCCCTAGGATGTAGGATGCTTCACCCAAGTCTTTCATGGAGAACTGCGATGACAACCAAACTTTTATTCCTTGTAGTGCGGGGATGTCATTTTCGATTAAGAGAATATCATCCACGTACAAAATAAAGAATACCACAACTGGACCATTTTCCCATTTATAGATGCAGGGCTCTTCTCCGTTCTTAATAAAGTCATATATTTTGATCACCTTATCAAAATACATGTTCCAACTTCGAGAAGCTTGCTTCAATCCATAAATAGATCTCTGAAGCTTGCATACCTTGGACTCATCTATGGATGTAAACCCCTCAGGTTGTATCATATACACCTCTTCGGTCAGCTCTTCATTCAGGAAAGCTGTCTTTATATCCATCTGCTAGATCTCATAATCCAGATGGGTAGCTATTGCAAGCATTATCCGAATGGATTTGAGCATTGCCATAGGAGAGAACTTCTCATTATAGTCAATACCATAATATTGACGATACCCCTTGGCAACCAGACAGGCTTTATAGGTCTCCACCTTTTCGTCTGTGCCCCTCTTCCTTTTAAAGACCTATTTACACCCAATGGGTTTAACCCCTTCAGGTGGGTCAACCAATATCCATACATCGTTGACCTTCATAGACTCCATTTCAGATTTCATAGCTTCAAGCTATTTTTCAGAATCAGGTCTCTGCATTGCATCCATATAAGTGATCGAATTCTCATCGTTCTCATTGAGTTCGATGGGATCACCATTTCGAATCAAGAAATCGTAGTATCTGTCCGACTGATGCGGTACTCTACAGGATCGCCTTAATAGTGCAGGTACATTGGGCTCCGGATCTGATCTAATCAAATCCGACTCAGGTTCAGCTATTGGTGTCGGTCCTTTTACCTATTGAACTTCATCAAGTTCAACCTTAGAGGCAACGGTTCCTTCACCAAGGAACTCTTTTTCTAAAAAGATTGCCTTAAGGCTGACGAATACCTTTTGTTCATCAGCATGGTAGAAAAAATATTCTTTGATCCTTTTAGGGTACCCTATGAATGTGCATTTGTCAGACCTAGATCCAAATTTATCTGTAACTAACCGTTTGACATAGGCCGAGCACCCTCAGACCTTAAGGTGTGAAAGTGCTAGCTTACGCCCTATCCATATCTCATGTGGAGTCTTAATTATAGACTTACTTGGAACCCTATTTAACAGATAACAGGTCGATTCGAGTGCATATCCCCAGAAGAATATCAACAAGCTAGCAAAATCCATCATGGATCGAACCATGTCTAACAGAGTCTGATTTCTCCTTTCAGACACACCATTATGCTGTGGTATTCCTGAAGGAGTCCATTGGGAGAGAATCCCATTCTCTCCTAGATATATGAGAAACTCACCAAAAAGGTATTTTCCTCCTCGGTCAGATCGAAGAGTTTTAATACTCTTCTCAATTTATTTTTTTACTTTACTTCAGAATCGTTTGAACATTTCAAATGAATCCGACTTATGTTTCATTAGATGGACATATCCATATCTGGATAGATCATCCGTGAAAGTGATGAAGTAGAAATATCCACCTCTAGCACTTGTGCTCATGGGCCTGCATAGATTAGAATGTACTAGGTCCAAGAGCTCAGTAGCTCTCTCACCTTTTTCAGTAAAAGGTGACTTGATCATTTTACTAAGAAGACAGGACGAACAGGTTGGAAGTGATTCACAATCACTAACTTCGAAGATTTCCTCTTGAGTCAACATGTTTATCCTGTTCTTGTTTATATGATCTAGCCTACAGTGCCATAAGTAGATATCTGATATACTATCTAATCTAGGGTGCTTGCCTGTAGAATAGACTACGTTAACAGGTTGTGATAACATACACACACCATTGTTCAAATGTCCACAAAAAACAGTAACACCATTCATAATGATATTACAAACTTATTTCTTTATGAAAATTTCATAATCATTTTTTGCCAGAAGGCCTACAGAAATAATATTTAAAAAGAAACTAGGATAGAAATAACAATCATTAAGAACAACGGTATGGAAATCAAATACAAGTTTTAAGATTCCTAATGCTAGAACTGGAACTGATCTTCCATCTCCAACATTCAGGAACTTCTTGTCTTGCTCGAATCTCCTACTAACCTGCAACCCCTACAACGAATTGCAAATATGGTAAGGGCTATCGATATCCAATACTCAGTTAGTTATATCACAAATAGAGAAATTGCAAGGAGTTATCATATAAATACCTTGCCCAGCAACAGTTTGCTTCTTTCTCTGTCCGTTTGGATCCAGGGAGGCAATGTACTAAGGACAGTTTCTCTTCCAGTGCCTCTACTTCTCGCAAAAGAAGCATTTAGCTTGACTCTTATCGAGCTTGATCTTTTTGGTTTGGTCCTGCACTGATGTCCCAGTTTGAACTTGCACCTTCTTTACTTTCTTCTTCTTATTCTTCTTCCTTTTCTTAAAAGATCGAGAACTAGAAGACGAACCTCCCACTAAGTTCACCGACTCCTTGCGGAGTTGGTGATCTTTCTCAAAGTTCTGAAGCAACCCCAGTAATCCGTGGTAGTTTACTTCAGGTTTTGTCATTCTATAATGAGTGAAGAATAGGAGATAAGACTTGGACAGCGAGTTCAGCATTACATCTTTCCTAAGCTGCTCATGCAAGAAAAAGCCGAGCTTGCTCAAACGCTCCATCAGCTCGATCATGTACAATACATGATCAGTGACAGAGACACCATCCCATATTTTGGCGTTGAAAATGGCACAACTAGTCTTGTGCCTCTCTACATCATCGGGTGTGCCAAAGGCATCCTCCAACACTTGAAGCATGTCCTTTGACTGAGCCGTCTTAAATCTGCAATTGAACTCGTTGCTCATGGCAGCCAGCATGATGCAACGCACTGTGATCCGATCATTGAGCCACTTCTAGCAAGTGTCTCTAACTGTTCCACGTGCATTGGCAGTTGGTTCCTCAGGTGCAGGATCCGTTATCACATATAGGATCCGTTCATGCTCTAGGACTATCTTCAACTTTTGGTACCAGCTACCGAAGTTGGGTCCCACCAACTGATCATTGTCCAACAATGATCGGAGCGATAGAGAAGTGGCCATATCTGCATAAAGAAATATCATAACCTAATTAGTAATTGATTCATTAAATCTAAAGATTTGAACTTTAATGAAAAGGTTTCTCCCACTATTTTATTCGAATTGATAGCCTCTACCTCTAATTCGAGGAATTACCCTAATTCCTTAGTGGGTACTAGAATCCACTTAGACTGCACACAAGTCCAACTTTGGTTGGCCAACCTATGTACATCTAAGGATAGGTTCATAACCAATTATTTCTCTAAATAATTTCTAGTAATTTTAATTTTATCCCAATCCCTAATCAGTAGGCTTTGGCCTCCACTGAAAAAGTCTAGTTAGGTCCAACCATTAACATGACCATACTTGGCCCATCTAGCCAATGAATGATTAGGCCCAACTTTGGTTGGCTAATCTAACCACCATTTAGAAAGATGCAATCAAGAAATCATATTATGAATGATAATTCCATCAGCCGATAAGCATCGGGCCTTTGGGCCTCCAATGATTATCCAACTGATGGACCCATTATCATCCACTTAATGGAAGACTATGATCTAGTTATCACCATAACTATTTTATTTTAAAGATCTAATAATTTTAGAAGATTTAATTGATTTAGAGGAGGAGGTCAGATGAACCAGCTTATCATGATTCTCCCACTGGCTTCACCAAGTCAGCTTAAGGGAGACCATTAAAAGGGCTGGTCTAGGAGCACCTAAATTAGTCACACTGATTTACTTAGCTGACATGGGTCAGCTCGAATAGTCAAGTGATCCGATCAAAATATAATTTCATCAAGAGGCCAGGTAAGTTCGATCGGTGGGAGGGTCTGTCAAAGCTTGCCTTAGACACCATCAGAAATGGTCAGGTAAGCAGGCTGCCAATTAAAAACTACCGGTCTGATTTACCTTAGACACTAACTGATTTAATTAGTTTCGATTAGACCAACCTAACAGTTCATGCTAGACCGCTTAGTCAAGAATCAAGTCCATTTGATTCTCGTTAAAGATATGGACTTGACCAACTACAACTATTGTAATTGATTTAGAGAATTCTTGACCTAATCTAAGACAACAATTGATTAGATTTAGTCAATTCTCTAATTAAGTCCATCTTTAATCTAACCTTAGGTCTAACCCAATTAATAGACCTAATTCTCACTAACCCATTAACCCAATGTGTTATGGTTTGTGTCTTAGGTTCTTCAATTCACAATCCTAGAAACTAATCAAACAACTTCTTAATTCTCAATTAAGTTTTGGGTTGAGGGTTGGGGTTCGGCTTTTCGAAAATAATTTTCATATTTGTAAAATATTTTTACAATATGGTTCTACCAAACAAGTTGCATATTTGATTCATAATCAAAATACAAGTGAAATAGCATGAAACTACTTTAGATCTAATCTAAACAGGTTCATATAATTGAAATAATTTCAACTTTAAACTGCGCAAATTTTTCAGACAAATATATGATGATTTTTTATGCAAAAATTATTAATAAAGAGATTTTATTTTAGATTTAAATATTTTTTAAATTTAATAAATTATAAATTTAATCTATATCACATCTAACAAATTTATAATTAAAGATGGATCTACACGAACTAGGACAACCTTTGCACTGTAAGGGGTAAACCTTACGGCAAGACAACCTACAGTTCATGATTGATCTAAAAATTTTAATTTTAGATTTAACTATCAGATTATAAATTAGATCTAATCTAAAAAATAATCTAAGTATGTATAAATAATCATGTAATAAACAACCTAGGCTCTGATACCAATTGATGGAACTAGATCTAGGGTTTCAAGGTTAGATCTTGAAACTTTTTCAAGATCAGACAGTGAAAGACTAAAATAAATCAAAATTTATCTTATAAAATCAAAGACTTTCTAGATCTAAGATCCTATTATATGATTATTATATGGTATTAAATCAGAAATTAAAATATAAAGAGCAAGAACTACATGTTGATCATATCAACATGTTTCTATACTACATCAAATGTATGTAAAATATAATAGATCAGATCATTACCTTGCAAGTTAGACATTCTAACTTTGTTGATCCGGGCTTGAGGATAATGTTTTGCAAGCTGCACACACGTCCGACCTCTACGAGTCATCCACACGAGCCCACGAATCACGATCAGAAGCCCTGGTCCAAAAAATTAGCACAGTATGCTAGTATTATGCTGATCCTTCTTCGATGGTCGATCAGATGCCTCCTTCTTGATTTGGACTCTTCTAAAGATGAAAAATAGGAGAAAGAGTTTTAGATATGAGATACTCTTAGAAAACTCACAGATAGAGGAAGGGAAGAGGTAAACTCAGCAACCCTAGAAGAAGATCCTCTTCTTCGTCTCTTTGCTCTCACCTAGATACCTAGTTTTGTGTCTATTATGTCTCCAAGCCCTAATACTCTTTCTCCTTGATTTTTATAGACCCCAAAGGTCTCTCAATGCTCTATAATTCACAAAAATTTCAAGAAGAAATTCATTTAAATAATGAGATATGAAGAATCCTTGTCTAGGTCAAATACCTAGTCAAGAAAAATCCAAACAGGGCAAGACAAGTAGTGCCCAACTCTTAGGCACCCTCTCCTTTTTCTACCATGGACCACTAGTAAAGGGTACACAATATGTGCCATAAAAGTCATAAAAATCTCAGAAAAAATCTGGATAAAATCAGTGCCATAAGGAAAGAGTTTTAGTTTCCTAAAATTCTATCTCATAAAATTTGAAATCCAAACTAATTCCTACTTTGACTTGGTCCATAACCACATTCCATGTAAGAGAGAAAGAGTGGAAAGCTTTGGGCATGTGTGAAGGCCTGGGAGAGAAGGTTTTGTCGCACAAAATAGGAGAGAGTGGGCATGGGGGGCTAAGGTGGCGCAAGGTGGAATCCTCATCTTACTAAGATTCAATCTATGACTTGTTCAAATTTGGTTTCTCAAACTAAATCAAATCAAAACTAAATCAACCTAATTAAAATAGATCTTAACCCAATTAAGAATCTAATTTAATTAGATTAAATTTGATTTAAATTTGATTTAATTTTTTAATCAAATTAAAAATTAGGTTGATCCAAGTCCTAATTGGACTAGGACTAATTTTTCCTTACACTTGGCTTATCTAATAAACCAATTGAACTTGATCCAATCAAGTCCAAACTAAATCTAATTAAATCATATTCAATTAGACTTAATTTTAGTCCATTGGCTTAATCAAATTAAGTCAATTAATAATCGAATTGCTAATCGATCCTCCTGCAACACTTGTACTAGGTTAAATGTCAATCGTATTGATCGTTTAACCCTAGAACGATTCTTAATCGTTGATCAACCATTCGATCTGATCGTGAACTCTAATGTGTGTGACCTCATAGGTTCGAACCTAAGTTGGTAGCACAGAAATAAATTTCTGTACCAATCGAAGTGACCATCTAGCAATGGTATCCGACAGCTGGATAGGTCGAATGTGTAGAACAACATCCTTAGAACCCATACGGATATAGTTTTTATATAATTCATCTCCTTGATCAAAATGCTCATAAGATACCTCAGAGTTCAACTGTCAACTCTGATCAGATTGTCCACATTGTATTTCAAAATATCAAATCCATCTGATGGATTATCCTGGCCAAAGTTTTGCTAAATTGAAATACAACAACTCATTCTTCTCCAACTCTTGGAGTGGTCAATCCCATCACACTCTGACTTCGCAAGTACTTGACTGTGCCCAGAAGCCTTCCATCACTAAATTAAAAATTTAGTTAGTTCAGTACCAAAGCACAGTGAGTTGCTTGCAAGTCACTGAGGCGATCTCAGATCTAAGGGACATTTATACCTATATCCCATCAGAGACATTCTCGACAGCAGAATACTCTAGAGTTGGTCACGTTCAATGATGATGTACCTTTATATCTCACTTGTATGCCATAACAGTGTCTCCACACTCTTTGGTTAAGAGGATAACCAACCCATATGGCCTACAGTGACCTATGCTCGAGAGAAGCTGTCGTCTTTATTAACAGCCCATCATTTGATTGTGAACAGTTTTAAGGACTAATCGATAAATTCTCTCTTTATCGAACCTAAAAAGTCCTAAGGACTTCATCACAACAACGGAGTTCATTAGAAGATGAAAATTTATGATGAAAATGCTAAAAATATATTTTATTTATTAACAAATCAATTACAATACAAGATTGCTCAACCGTCAACAGGTTGACGATTGGCTTTTGGAATATATTTTTTAACACAATGATGATCTCACAATTATCAAAACGACAAAACAGCTGAAGATCTTTTATTTTTCGAAAATATCATTAATATCTGTAGTCGAATCGGGGCTTAAGACAATACGTGGGAACTCCCTTCATCCAATGTGTCAGACAATGTGACAATCCACATCAGACTACTTTGGACTTGAGAGTGGGGGACAACTGTTGGGACAATTCAGCTGACTCTCCGATTCTGACTCTCAATCGACCTCATAAGCACAAACTGTCGACTATCAATCAGCTTACCGACCAACAGTCAGCTATCCTCAACCATCAACAAACTCCAACTATAACAACTCGACTGATTTCAGACCGATGACCATCGACATATCAAAGTTACCGACTGATGTTCATTTGGAGTTACCAATAGATGCTCATTCGAATTTTCACAACTACCGACATACGATCGACATATTTTGATTACTGACATATAGTCGGCTTATCGAAACTGCCAGCGCAGAAAGCGCATAATGGCCAAAACATGATCAGTGGTGGGTATGACCACCCATCTCAAAATCACATAATACTGAAATAAGCGAGACTCATGTATCTAACCGTTACAGATGGTTACCAACTACTTGTCTATAAAAAGAGATAAATGAACAGCATTTGATAAGGTCTCTTAAGAGCTGAAACTCTACCTCTTTGAATATTCATCTGCTGTTTACTACTCTCTACTGATTTAAGCATCGGAGGGTCTCCGTCGGACATAATTTTGGTCAGTATAGACTTTATTTTGTAGGTGCTCTTCACCGGCAACAGATGCAACAAGGGATTGGCCGCAACATGCATCTATAAAAAAATGAGGAGAATTTTATTTTCTTTTTAATTTACTGACTAGAGATATTTTTATCTCAAAATAATTTCAGCACATCATCAGTACCGGATGATGTGCTATCATCTAGGATATGTGTCGTGATAGCATCACTGTATTGTGTAGTGATGCTATCATCAAAGTTATCACTAGATCCTTCATCATTGGATGAGATTTTGCAATACCAAATAAGATGATCACATCACCTAACTCATGTTACTGGGGTGATGTGAAATATCACCCTCTATCAAACAACACCTAAACATTTTGCATTCAACAAGATGCCCTACTATTGAAAATTTAATATCTCCAATGATTTTCTAAATCCTCCAATAAGTTTAATATGTATTGTAATCTTATTCATGACCATTAGATGCTTATATACAAAGTATTATAATTGCCAATACATGATCTAAAACTACTGTCTTCTTGAATTGAATACCACTTTTGAAGACACAAAGGGGGTGTTTGGTTGGGATAATTAAGATCTAGAATGGGAATCGGAATGGATGACTCCCATTCCTGCTATTTGGTTGGGAGGAATCCCATTCCGATTTCTATTCCAAAAAGGAATGGGAATCATCCATTCCTTAAGGACCCGATTCTGGACTCATCCCAATGGATTCAAAATATCATTCCCATGGAATGAGATAGAAAAAAAAAATCATCTCCAGCCTCAAGTTCCCGTGATGGTCGTGGTGGTGAGCGTGGAAGCGAGGATCGTCGGCGGTGGTGGTGCCTGGGCAGCCAGAGAACCTGGAGGGTGCAGAGATTTGATGGAGGAGGCAATGGTCGGCTGGGAGTGATGACTGAGAGGAGGCGGCGGTGGCGGAGGATTTCCCCTTGGTTGAAGTGGATGGAGGTGAGGGAGTCTTAGTCGGAGGAGGGAGGAGGAAAGCTCAGATCTTCCAGGGGAGGAGGTGGTCACGGCTAGTGAGGTCGTACTCCTCGATGAGGTTGGAGAGGTCTTCATCGGAGGTGATGAAGATCAAGACGTCGAGGTCCTCCATCGACTGCAAGAGAACTTGTAAGGGCCGGGACATGAGTGTTGGGGCAGGGAGGGTGGTAGGGGAGGAGGGTGGGGGGGCGGAGCCGATCATCATCACTGCGAAAGAAAGGGTGGCAGGGGGAGGAAGGGAAGAGGGGGTGAGGGGGTTCGGTCGTTTGATTCATATTATTTTAATTTTGATATATTAAATTTTAATATCATATAATTATTGTTGGGTATAAAATAACCCCAGCCGAAGTTCGTAAGAGGCCAACCCTCCCAGGACTCTTCTGGCTTTCGACCTTGTGCGGCATCTTTCTGAACTCCCTCGATCGTCCGAGCTTCCACAGTACCATCCGGACTCCTCCAGCAGTTGACCTTCCACAGTATCCTCCAGATTCCTCCAACGGACGAACTCCAACAGTACCCTCCGGACTTCTCCAATAATGAGCTCCTTCAGTTGTCTATCGAACTGCTCCAAATGCTCTCTAGGCTTCACTATCAGTCAATTTTCTACAGTGATCAACTACTCTCCGAATCTCTTCCAGACTTTCTCCTGTCATGATTGACTTTACTCCGAGCTTCTTCTGAACTTCGTCAATGTTCGGGCTTCTCCAGCAGCAGGACTTCTACAGTAACCAGACTCCATCCAAGTTTCTACAGTGGTCAATTGTCTTTCGAATTTCATCCGAACTTCTACAGTAAGCGAATTCCGTCCGAACTTCTATTGCAAGCGGACTTCAGTCGAGCTTCTACAATAAGCAGTCTTCATCCGGACTTCCATGACAATCGATCTCCATCCGAGCTCTACAGTAAGCGGCCTCTTTTCAGATTTTTGCAAAAATCGGACTCCATCCGAACTTCTACAGCGGATGGATTTCAGATGAACTTCTACAACGGACGAGCTCCAGCAGCTGGATTTCTACAGTGACCGACTGTCTCTGATGTCTTCTGTTACCTCTCTAGCCATCAACCTTCAACAGTGCCAATCGAACTTCAACAATGCCAACCAGACCCCTCCAACGAATAAATTCCCTCCGAACTCCTCCAGCAGTCGACCTTCCACAGTGTCCTCCAGACTCCTCTAGCAGTCGACCTTCCACAGTGTCCTCCAGACTTCTCCAGCAGACGAACTTCCACAACACCTTTTGAATTTCGCTATCGATCGATCTTCTGTCAGATTCCTCATGCAACCAGACCTCTCCAGCTGACAGTCTTCAGACAAGCTTCTACATCAGACAAATTTCAGATGGACTTCTCTAGCAATCGAATTCCAGTCGAATTTCTCCAACAGAAAGTTTCCGTCCGAACTTCTACAGCAGATGACTTCCGTCTGCAGCATCAATGCCTAAGGCACTCAACAACAGTTAACCCATCAACAATCTCGAAAACATCCGAGCTTCTCTTATATTACTGAGACAGAGAGCTATTCCACTCCACCAGACGTTCCAACCGAGCTTCAGCTGTCTGACCCAAACTCTCCGGCAAGTCGTGACAACGGACACCACTCCACTCTCCGTAACAAACTTCATGTGGCTCCAAATGCCCCACTACCAGGTAGTTACAGACGTCGCTGTCGATCGATTTCGCTCTCCCATCTATAAAAGAGACCCTCCAGATACATTCTCCTCTAAGCTCTAAGCACTATCTCTAAACTCTGCTAAAATCTCATTCGAATGCTCCATTTCTGTTGAAGCAGAGTACTAACTTGAGCATCGAAGGATCTTGCCGGAGCACCTCCAACTCCAGTTTAGACTTTTCTTGCAGGTCCCGACAGCGGCCGTGATCCCCTCGACTCCAGCTTCTTCGACATCGATAGAATTCTGCACCAACAGAATTGGTGCTAGAGAAAGGGCCCTGTGTCTTCGTAGGACCCTTGTTCTTAAAGGAGTACTCAACGGGACTGTCTCCGATCATCTTCTTCGACATCTTCTTCTTCTTCTCCAGTCAGATCCCAACCTGATGCCTCTCCGAAAGGCATCCATCAGGCGATCCATGGCCTCCATGGCCAGATCTCAACAAGATCCACCAGCTCTGACCTCGTCTCCAGTTTTCCAGGCTCCTCCTCCTCCGACAACGACAGTCGGCATGGAGCAGTTCGACCTGTTGGTTCAGCAGGTCAGGGGCCTCACCGAAGCGGTGCAGACCATGCAGCAGCAGCAGCAGCAGCCGCAGGCATCTGTACGGCTGGAAAGAGCATCATCAAAATTTCCAGAATCCGACGATCGGGCGGCCCACTTGGGCCAGTCACCTTGTATCCCCCAGAAAGGGAAAGCAGAGGGCAGAGAGCCCTCTGTCTGATTACGATTCCACCCTCGAAGGGTCTCTACCTCCGTTCTGCCAGAAGACCCTCAAGATTCATGATTGAGAGGATCTCTTGGATCAAAGATTCCAAGAGATGAACCGACGGATCGAAGAGCTCTGTCATGCTCTCCCTACTTACGGTGAGGATATCTGTACTGATCCTCCTTTTTCTTAAAGAATTATGCAGGAATCGATCCCATCGAACTTCAAGCTCCCCTAATTTGAGAGCTACGATGGGACCTCGGATCTGGTTGACCACCTGGAGGCCTTCCAGACAATGATGCTGCTCCATGACGCGCCAGATGCCATCCTATGCCAAGCTTTCCCATCTACCTTGAAGGGAGCAGCAAGAAATTGATACTCGACATTGAAGCCAGGTACTATCTTCTCCTTTGATCAAATGAGCCACCAGTTTGTGGCTCATTTCATCAGCAGCCGACGTCTCCAAAGAGATTCGGAGTCCCTCATCAACATCAAGCAAAAGGAGGGAGAATCCATCCGAACTTATGTCAACCATTTTAACGTCGCTGCATTGGAGGTCCGAAACTTGGACCAATCAGTTGCAATGGCTGCTCTGAAGAGCAGTCTTCAAAAGAATGACCTTCTATTTTTCTTGGAAAAGAAGTATCCCAAGGACTTCGCTGATTTGCTGACTTGGGCCGAAGGATATGCCCGAGCAGAGGAAGCCTTCAAGCTGAAGGACGGGGAGGCCACGAAGGAGCGGCAGACAGATGACTCCAGCAAGCCCACAGCTGAAAAAGGGCTGAGTGAAGCTCGGCCATGTTCTCAAACTCTCTCCAGACACAAGCGTGTCCAAACTCTCCCCCGAGCTCGTAGGCAGAGAAGTCTAGATCGCAGAGTTTGATGGAGCTCTCCCCCAGGAATATTCCATAGCTATGCCCCTCTCAATGCTCTAAAAACTCAAGTGCTGATGGAGATCAGGGAGTAGCTGTCAAGGCCGGAAAAGATGCGCACACACTTCGAGAAGTGCAACCCTAACAAGTTCTGCCTCTATCATCGTGACCACGGCCACGACACGGAGGAGTGTATTCAGCTTTGAGATGAGATCGAGGAGCTCATCAGATGAGGTCGGCTCAATAGATTCATCCGACGCTGGTCTGAAGGTAGGGAAGATCGGCCGAGGGCCCTACCACAACCAGAGCCGCCAAGGAAGGAAGAATAGCCTGAAGATCGGCCTCCAATCAGGATCATCAACACCATCTCTGGAGGACCCCGACGGAGAGCAACCAGTGGATCGGCCGGACCGCCCAAGCGACAGAGGACTGAAGAATCTATAACCTTTACTGAAGAAAATGTCCAGGAGATTCAATTTCCCCATAATGATGCGGTTGTAGTTTCTTTAAATATTGCTGACTATGATGTACGTCGTATTCTTGTTGATAATGGAAGCTCGGTCGATATTTTGTTTTACGATGCATTCTCAAAAATATCCATTCTGGATGATCGATTAGGACCGATAAGCTCCCCATTGGTAGGGTTCACTGGTGATGCTGTGCCAGTGGAAGGAGTAATAACTTTGACCGTAGTTGCAGGTCGGTGCCCGAAACAATCTAGAGTGCAAGTGGATTTCCTGGTAATAAGGGCACCATTGCCTACAACGCAATACTCGACCGACCTGGTCTCAACACCCTCCGAGTTGTGGTATCGACCTACCATTTGAAGTTGAAATTTTCTACAAGCCAAGGGGTCGGAGAGGTTAGAGGAGATCAAGTCCTGACAAGACACTACTATAACATAGCCTTACAAAGAAATGGTCAGTCTGACCCCTGTCCGGTTGATGGATAAGATACCTGCGATGACCTTGCTGAAGAACGGGGTGAGCCAATTGAAGATCTTGTCTCAATTCCTTTGAACGATGGGAATGAAGAGCACGTGGTGAAGATCGACTCCAATCTGAGAGAAGAGGTACGAACACAGCTCATCAATTTTCTACAAAAGAATGCAGATATTTTTGCTTGGGTTCCGATGGACATGTCGGGGATTGATGTGGAAATCATGAAACACCGTCTAGCTGTTGATCCCAAACATCGATCGATGAAGGAAAAAATCCGAGGTCATGCACCAAAAAGGCAGAAGGTAATAGCTGAGGAAGTTGATAAATTCCTAAAAATCGGGTTCATCAGAGAAATCAACTATTCGAACTGGGTCTCCAATGTGGTTCTCATCAAGAAGGCGAACGGCAAGTGGAGGATGTGTATAGACTTCAAAAAGCTGAACAAAGCCTACCCGATGGACAGTTACCCTCTGCCCAGAATTGATCAATTAGTGGATGCAACCTCGGACCACAAACTTCTCACTTTCGTGTATGCATTCTCCGGCTACAATCAAATCAGGATGGCACCAGAGGATAAAGAAAAGACTGCTTTTATCACTGATCGTGAACTTTACTGTTACAGGATCATGCCTTTTGGCCTCAAAAATACAGGGGCGACCTATCAACGACTGGTGAACAAGATCTTCAAAGAGCAGATCGATCGCAACATGGAGATCTACGTGGACGACATGCTTATAAAAAGCAAATCCTAAATGAACCACGTCGTCGATCTTGAGGAGACCTTCAGCACCCTCCGAAAATACAAGATGAAGCTGAACCCAATCAAGTGCGCTTTTGGAGTAACCTCAGAAAAATTCTTGAGCTTTATGGTATCGGGGTGCGGGATCGAAGCAAATCTGAAAAAGATTCATGCCATCCAGAAAATGACCGCCTCAAAGTCAATAAAGAAAGTTCAGCACCTTACTGGAAGAGTAGCAGCTCTGAATCGCTTCGTCTCAAGGTCGGCCGAACGGTGCCTACCTTTCTTTCAGATTCTCAAGCAGCCAAAGAACTTCTGTTGGACCACTGAATGTCAGCAAGCATTTGAAGAATTGAAGATCTACCTCAGCTCACCTCCACTATTGGCAAAGTCCGAACCTAAAAAGGAGTTGTTCCTGTACCTGACGGTCTCCCATGTGGCTCTCGTAGCAGTTCTGGTTAAGGAAGAAGTAAAAATTCAATGGTTGATCTACTACATAAGTCGAGTATTGAGAGATACCGAAACCAGGTACACTAAGTTAGAGAAACTAACTTACGCCCTGTTGATTGCAGTCCGAAGGCTCCGACCTTACTTTTCAGGGCATACTATAACACTGCTCACCGACCAGCTGATTAAGGCGGTTCTACATCGAGCGGATGCTTCCAGAAGGATAGTGAAATGGGTGGTCGAACTCATAGAATTCAACATCAACTATCAACCTCGACCGACGATAAAAGCCCAGATATTAGCAGACTTCATAGTGGAATGCACTATCCCGGAAGAAGCCGAACTTGAACGAGGTGAAGCTGACAACCCAGGGCTCCAGCCGAACTTCTCTGAGGAAAAAATAGATCTCCCTGATGGTTTTTGGGCCCTCTATGTGGATGGTTCCTCCAACATGTCAGGTGTGGATGCGGGCCTGATCTTGATCAATCCGGAAGGAATTATCGTGGAGTACGCATGCGCTTCGAATTTTCTACGATAAATAATGGAGCAGAATATGAAGCTCTGATTGCAGGATTGAAGATCGCTAAAGAATTAGAAGTAGATCGGCTCCAAGTCTACAGTGACTTCCAATTGATGGTGGGATAAGTCAGCGAAAACTATGAAGCTCGGGAGGACAGTATGGCCAAGTATCTCGAAAAGGTAAAAGAAATCATTCCTGCCTTTGGCAGCTTTGACATCAAGCAGATTTCAAGAGCAGAAAATATCGGGGCTGATCTTCTCTCCAAGTTGGCTACACTGGCTCCGGCTGAGCTACCCAAGGAAGTCCTCTTCAAAGTTCTGAAATGTTCAAGTACGGAAGAACCGCAGCTTGTAATGGAGATCAGCCATGAATCCAGCTGGATTGACCCATTGGTTGCATACCTCAAAGACGGGGTTCTTCCTCATGATGCAAAAGAAGCTCGGAAGCTTAAAAACCAGACCTCCTGATATATTCTTTATGAGGACAAGCTGTACAAAAGGTCGTACTCTTTGCCCCTCCTGAAATATCTCCGACTTTCTGAAGCCGACTTTGCCTTGTGGGAGGTACATGAAGGAGTCTGCAGAAGTCACCTGGGGGCCAGATCTTTATCCCACAAACTACTCTGACAAGGTTATTACTGGCCTATAATATACCACGACTCCATTGAATATGTCAGAAAGTATGATCGGTGTCAGAGATATGCGAATATCCAAAGACAGCCTGCCTCCGAACTTACACCTTTGAGTGCCCCATGGCCGTTTGCACAATGGGGGATGGATATCCTTGGACCTTTTCCCATGACGTCCGGACAGCAGAAGTTCCTCCTGATGGCCATTGACTACTTCATCAAGTGGGTCGAAGCCGAATCTTTGGCAAAAATCACAGAAGCTAAAATGCAGGACTTCGTCTGGAAGTCAATCGTTTGTAAGTTTGGCTTATCCAGAACTCTCATTACTGATAATGGACGATAATTTGCTGGAGCAAGGTTTGCTAAATTTTGTGAGGACTTAAACATTTCCCATAACTTCACGTCAATAGCCCATCCGCAGGCAAACGACGAAGCCGAGGTGACCAACAGGACTCTGTTGCAAGGAATCAAGGCGAGACTTGAAAAAGCAAAGGGAACTTGGGCAGACGAACTTTATCATGTGTTATGGGCATACCGAACTACCCAAAAACTGCCCACGGGGGAGACCCCCTTTGCCTTAGCCTTCGGAACAGAAACCGTTATCCTGATTGAACTCAAGCTTTCATCGGTGCAAGTCGTGGCATTCGACGAGCAGCGCAACTCACAGGATCTCAAGACCAACCTCAACTTGTTAGAAGAAAAGCAGGAGATAGCTCAAGTTCGGATGGCAGCCTACAAGCAGAAAGCAGCCCGCTACTACAACTCCCGGGTCAAAAGCAAAGCTTTCAGAGTGGGAGACTTAGTACTTCGGCGAGCCGCTGTTTCACAACCTCAGAACCAAGGAAAACTTGTCCCAAACTGGGAAGGCCCGTATGAAGTCAGAGAGATAGTTCGGCCCGAAACATACTATCTAAAAGAGCTCGGAGAAGCGGACCTTCTGCGACCATGGAATTCGAAAAATTTACGAATGTATTACCGATAACTTTGCCTTAAATAAAAGTTTCATATTCGCATATCTTTTCTTTTAGCATGGGCTTATAATGACAGGGAGTAGCTCCTTTAGACAATCGAAACTAAGCGTGTCAGGAACAAGAGGGGAACCTTGTCCCGACACAAACGAAGGCCCGATTATTAAGAGATTGGATGGGGGAAGAGGCCCTCGCAACGGCCCTTATGCACCTCCACAGCCATGTTAGGAACAGGAGGAGAACCTCGTCCTAACATGAGCAAAGTCGAAGACCCGATTATTAAGAGACTGGATGGAGGAGAGCCCCTCGCAACGGTCCTTATGCACCCCCACAGCCATGTTAGGAACAGGAGGAGAACCTCATCCTAACATGAGCAAAGTCGAAGATTCGATTATTAAGAGATCGGATGGGGGGAGAGGCCCTCGCAACGGCCCTTATGTGCCTCCATAGCCATGTTAGGAACAGGAGGAGAATCTCGTCCTAACATGAGCAAAGTCGAAGATCTGATTATTAAGAGACCGGATGGAGGGAGAGACCCTCGCAACGGCCCTTATGCACCCCCATAGTCATATTAGAAACAGGAGGAGAACCTCGTCCTAACATGAGCAAAGTCAAAGATCCGATTATTAAGAGATCGAATGGGGGGAGAGGCCCTCGCAATGGCCCTTATGCACCCCCACAGCCATGTTAAGAACAGGAGGAGAACCTCATCCTAACATGAGCAAAGTCGAAGACTCGATTATTAAGAGATCGGATGGAGGGAGAGGCCCTCGCAACGGCCCTTATGCGCCCCCACAGCCATATTAGGAACAGGAGGAGAACCTCGTCCTAACATGAGCAAAGTCAAAGATCCGATTATTAAAAGATCAGATGGGGGGAGAGGCCCTCACAATGGCCCTTATATACCCCCACAGCCATGTTAGGAACAGGAGGAGAACCTCATCCTAACATAAGCAAAGTTGAAAACTCGATTATTAAGAGACCGAATGGGGAGAGAGACCCTCGCAACGGCCTTTATGTGCCCCCATAGCCATATTAGGAACAGGAGGAGAACCTCATCCTAACATGAGCAAAGTCGAAGACCCAATTATTAAGAGACCAGATGGGGAGAGAGGTCCTCACAACGACCTTTATGTGCCCCCACAGTCCTGTTAGGAATAGGAGAAAAATCTCGTCCTAACGTGAGCTGAAATTGACTGTATCGAGAACAGGAAGAAAATCTCGTCTTGACACAAACGAAGACCTAATCGTTTAAGATCGGATGATGGGAAAGCCTCCTCAATGGCTCCTCTACACCCCTACAATCTCTTTAGGAGTAGAGGGAAAACTCTCGCCCAAATATTAAAAAAAAAAAGGAGAGAAAAAGAAAAAGTGACGAGCTACGTCAGAGATAAGGAAAAAATGAACTACATCTAAGATACAAGGGACCTCATCTCAACGAGGAAGAAAACTCTTGTCAAAAATTTTGAGTCTCTAAGGGGGAACCTAACACTAGCAGGAAAAAATGAACTTCCTCAAAGTAATGAGAAGTTCGAACCCCAAGCTCGAACACCGAGAGAAAGCATCAAATTCGAGTGGCCTCAAAAAGATCTTCGGTCATGAACAAAAAGGACGAATCAATGCGACGATGATCAGGAACCTTCAAACAACGTCGACATCGAATAAGACAAAGACAGGAAAAGCTCGATAAATGATAACTCAGAGCAAGAATAGATAAGGTAATGAGAAAATTTCTTTTCATTTCATTAGTAAAGAAAGCATTACAAAAGTCTTTGAAGGCCAAAAAAACAACAAGAAAAGAAAAGAATACATGGAACAAAAGGTAAAAGAAGCTCTAAGGAAGCTCGACTTCTTCAGACTTCGAACTCTTGGTTCCAGCCATTATCAGGGATTGCTTTAAGTTCTCAACTTCTTCTTCCAGTTCCTTCTTTCTTAGCAGCATCTCCCGATATATTTGGTAAAACTGCCGGCTTTCGCCCTTTGATTTTCGAAGCCTCTTCCTCAGAACTTCGAACTCCGCTTCTGCATCCTTGACCACCTGCTGCTCATAAGCCAGCTAAATTTTCAACCGCTGCAGTTCGGCCTTCTCCTTCCTAAGAGCTACGGACAGTTCTTCCATGGTTCCCCTCAAGGATCGGAGCTTGTCGGAGCCTTGAACCGAAATGGCCTGGGCTCTTTCGGACAACTGCTTTTGAAGGCGAGCAACCTTGTCGGTCGCCATCTTGAGCCTCCTTCTGTAGTTGTCTATTTGCTCGCACCAGCCGACTCAGTAAATGTTGTAATTCGTCTCGATGTCCTATAGCTGCTTCTAGAGATCGGAGAATTTTTTCAATCAGTCCCAGCCGTAGTCAGCCTGAGTTGGAAGCCAGAACGAGCTCCCTTCCAATTAGCCGATCTTCTCCCGTACGGCGGCCAACTCGACCTCAAGGGAGCTGATCTTGGAGGCCTGAGTCCAAGATCGATCGCTGGCGCATTTCTGTAGTTTCTTAAGCTCCTTCTCGAATTGGCCTTCTTCCGGCTGTAGTCCATGAAGTTCTTTTTGTGGAGGTTTTGAAGGCGAGTAACCTCCACGGTGACTTTCGAATGGCTCTTCCTCAGCCTGTGAAGTTCGTCGTCCATCTTCTTTGATTTCTTCGTTAGGTGACGAACTTCTCTTCTCAGATCTCGGATCATAGACTTCAAAAGAATCCCCTGCGGTAGGGGAAGAGCTTCGGCAGGGCACTGTTGTCGGAAAACAAGAGCATCACAACACAAATCATTGCAAGAAAAGAAAATAAAGAAGTAAAAGAAGAAAAAGGAGCTCTCTGTAAAGAGGAATCCAATTTCATTGATTGAATAATTCTTAAGTACAAGAGAAAGAAAAAAAAATTGTAACAAAGAAAAAGTATAAAATTAGAGGTCTCGGACCTCTGGAGTAGAAGTGGAGGGGCTCGGCGCCCCCGGAAGGTCAGTCACGGCAGTTGCGACAGTTGAAGAGGTCTTGACAGGAGGGAGACCGGCAGCAGCTTCGGAAGGTCCGGCTTCATCGTCGGATGCTTCATCCAGAAAGCTGAGGTCGAGTTTGAAAAACTTTTCGACCACCTTCTCCTGGCAAAGCTCGAAGCCTTTGATAAAGGCGGCCTGGCCGAACTTGATATTCAGATCTCTCATCTCGGAGGAGGTCTTGAACTCCTCCACTGCTTGGGCCCTTACCTCCGAGACTAGGGTCGGGATCTGCTCCTTCAGCTTGGAGACCTTGGCCTCAGCCTTCCTTCTTTCCTCCTCCAAAGCAGCCTTCAGATCCGTCGAAGTTTGTTCCTCCTTTTGGAGCACCTCTTGGAGACTCGTGACTTCGGCAACCTTCTCCTTAAGATGGACAGCCTCAGCCTGATGACCTTCCTCTACTTGGGCTGCTTCCTTCTTTGCATTTTCCATCACCTCGATGTTGGCGATGAGTTGGTGTCCAATCTGCAAGAGCGGCCAGAAAGTCAATATGAAAGCTCAGGAATGAACTAAGTGAAGAAGTGAAAGGAAGAAAAAAGTAAATCGGCCTACCTCAAGAAAGAACCCCAGAGAATCCCAAACCCACTGTTCAGGATCAGCATGGACGATCCTGTGGACGATCTCGGGCAAAACGCACATGTCGACCAATCTTCTTATTAAATCTCTGTTGTTGAAGAGATTCTCCCCCGGATCCTCTTCGGAGCCGTTGGATCCTTTGATGGCAGCCCTGCTGCTGCTGATCTTGCGGGCCACTGTCTTCTTCCTTCTCTTCCTTTCGGCCCCCGACGCCTCCTCAAGACGAGACTCTGGAGCAGAAACCTCGATCGGAGGGCTTCTTGAAGAAGCTTGGGGGACTGCGGGCTTGACGTCAGAGGGGGCGTCAACGACAATGGCCGCCTGGGTAAGCACGACCCAGCTTGTCTCCTCTACCCTTGCCTTCTTCGTCGATCCAGAAGTTGCGGCGTCTTTCCTCTTGTGGGCCTTGAGATCTTTGGCTAGTATCTGAGCTGCGTCGCATCCATATCTGCAATGAAAAAAGATCGGCATAGCTTAGAAACAGAATAAGAGAAAGAGGAAGCAGCGAATAACTTGAGAAAGAATAAATACTGGTAGAGTTGAGAGGGCTCAGGCCGACATTGAATAAAGGTTGCTCCTTCAGAAGGTCGGGGAGGAGAGGAGTTAGATAAATCTTAAGTTTATTGGAGGCTTCAAAATCGTCCTTTTCCAGGCTAGAAGCCCGACGGACGGAGTCCCTCAGGGAGCCCCAGGGGGGTAACCCTAGCATCAAGGTCGGACATCGGACGTAGAAGTACCTTTCTTTCCAGTTGTGGATAGAAGAGGGGGCACCTTTCAGCAACTCCTTTCTACTGAACTGGGGGGAGAAGTACCACCAATTTTTGCCAAAGGGTGCGCTTAAAGGTATAAAAGTTTCTAAACAAGAGAAGAGTTGGCCGGACTTTAGCTAAATGACAGAAGAAAAGAAATCCCATCAGAAACCTAAAGGAGTTCGGTGCTACAGAAACTAGAGAAATATTTAAAAAGTGAAAAAGAGCAACAATAAAAGATGTGAGTGAAAGTCGAAGCCCGACGCGGAAGGCTTCCTGGTATAAACAAAAGCAGCCAGGGGGAGGGGCGCTAGCCCGGTCAATTGGTCCGGGAAGCTCAAGCTCATACTCTGGAGGAACCCCGTACTGAATCCTAATCAGCGAGAGTTCGTCCGAAGTCAAAGAGCTGGGAATGGTGTCTGGTACAAAGATCGGATGAGGTTCGATCCTAAGTGCGGGTTCATATACAGTACTAGAATTTTGGGGGACTGGAGCTGACAAACTTCTAGAACCGCTAGAGGAGGAAGTGTTGGAGGATATTTTGAATCAAATAAAAATTTCAAAAAAATTAAAAAAAATAAGAAACAAGGCGCTCGTGGAGAAACTGAACGGGCAGAATGCAGAGGAGGAAAAATGGAAGAACAGCAAAAAAAAAAGGATTCCGAAACTAACCTAGGCTGGTCCAAGAGTTGTAGGAGGGCAGCGAAGGCGATGGAGGTCGACCTGAAGGGTGCCTAAGATCGAGAGGAATGTCGAAGGAGGATGAAGCTCTCAGAGAAGAAGAGGGGATCGAAAAAAAATCTCAAGCAAGGTGAAACCCCTGAAGGAGGGGGATGGGTTTAAATAGACCTCAAGATCCGACGCAATAATGATTGCAGATCTCCTTTGGCTGACCTACATCGCCGCGTGTCCCACTTGTCGTGGCAGACGGCTGACGACTGATAGAATCATTATTGCACCATATCTGGGGCAACGCTCCAGTGAAAATTCTGAAAAAATCTTTTCGGGTCACCTCGATTTAAAAAGACTCCAGCACCGGTGCGCCAAACGCCAAAATATCTGGAAATAATCGAGTACGAAAATCAAGGGAGACAACTTTGACTGTAAAAATTTTTCTGTACTTCCTTCATTCGAAACTCAAACTCGAAAGTAGGGGGACTAGTGTTGGGTATAAAATAACCCCAACCGAAGTTCGTAAGAGGCCAACCCTCCCAGGACTCTTCCAGCTTTCGACCTTGAGCGGTGTCTTTCTGAACTCCCCCGATCGTCCGAGCTTCCACAGTACCATCCGGACTTCTCCAGCAGTTGACCTTCCACAGTATCCTCCAGATTTCTCCAACAGATGAACTCCAACAGTACCCTCCGGACTTCTCCAATAATGAGCTCCTTCAGTCGTCTATCGGACTGCTCCAAATGCTCTCTGGGCTTCACTATCAGCCGATTTTCTACAGTGATCGACTACTCTTCGAATCTCTTCCAGACTTTCTCCTGTCACAATCGACTTTACTCCGAGCTTCTTTCGAACTTCGTCAATGTCCGGGCTTCTCCAGCAGCAGGACTTCTACAGTAACCAGACTCCATCCAAGTTTCTATAGTGGTCGACCGTCTTTCGAATTTCATTCAAGTTTCTACAGTAAGCGAATTCCGTCCGAACTTCTATTGCAAGCGGACTTCAACCGAGCTTCTACAATAAGCGGTCTCCATCCGGACTTCCACGGCAATCGATCTCCATCCGAGCTTCTATAGTAAGCGGTCTTCTTTCGAACTTTTGCAAGAACCAGACTCCGTCTGAACTTCTACAGCGAATGGATTCCAGACGAACTTCTACAACGGACGGGCTCCAACAGCCGGATTTCTATAGTGACCGACTGTCTCCGGTGTCTTCCGTACCTCTCCAACCATCAACCTTCAACAATGCCAATCGGACTTCAATAGTGCCAACCAGACCCCTCGAACGGACAAATTTCCTCCGGACCCCTCCAGCGGTCGATCTTCCACAGTGTCCTCCAGATTCCTCCAGCAATCGACCTTCCACAGTGTCCTCCAGACTCCTCCAGCGGATGAACTTCCACAATGCTTTCTGAATTTCGCTATCGGTCGACCTTCTGTCGGATTTCTCATGCAACCGGACCTTTCCAGCGGACAGTCTTCAGACAAGCTTCTACATCAGACAAATTCCAGATGGACTTCTCTAGCAATCGGACTCCAACCGAATTTTTTTAATAGAAAGTTTCCGTCCGGACTTCTAAAGCAGATGACTTCCGTCTGCAGCATCAACGCCTAAGGCACCCAACAACAGTTAATCCGTCAGCAACCTCGGAAACATCCGAGCTTCTCTTAGATTGCTGAGACAGAGAGCTATTCCGCTCCACCAGACGTCCCAACCGAGCTTCAGCCGTCCGGTCCGAACTCCCTGACAAGTCGCGACAACGGACACCACTCCACTCTCCATAACAAACTCCACGTGGCCCCGAACGGTCCACTATCAGGCAGTTACGGACGTCGCTGTCAATCGGTTACGCTCTCCCGTCTATAAAAAAGATCCCCCAGATACGTTCTCCTCTAAGCTCTAAGCACTATCTCTAAACTCTGCTAAAATCCCATTCGAGTGCTCCATTTCTGTTGAAGCAGAGTACTGACTTGAGCGTCAGAAGGTCTTGCCAGAGCACCCCAACTCCGGTTTAAACTTTCCTTGTAGGTCCCGATGGCGGCCGTGATCCCCTCGACTCCAGCTTCTCCGGCATCGACGGAATTCTGCACCAACAATTATAATATATTAAATATAATATGAAATAAATTAATTACTATTGTATGTATAATTATCATAATTTTTTATAAAATAATATTTTCATAATAAAATAATATTTATTATCTATATTTTTAATATTAATTTTTTAAAAAAAATTAAAGATATTATTATACTTAATTTTTTAATATTAATTTTTAAAATAATTAATTTTAAAAAAAATTAGTTAAGAATAAAAAAATTTGAGTTGATTTTGATTCTTATCTTAATACGAACCAAACAACAATAATAAAAATCATCCATTCTATTTTTGATTCCGATCATGAATCAAATACTTCAAAAAATTTAATCATTCCGATTTCGATTCCAATCTATTTTGATTTTTATTTCAATTCTGATTCTAATCGTAAACTAAATACCCCCAAAATTAAGATGAATATCAAGTGAGATCATCATTGCAAGGTAGAAGAGCAAGCCCGTGCTCATGGATGGAGATCACTTAAATTGTATTATTGGGACATAATTTTTCTTTAAAATGTACAAAAACCAAAGCGAGGTCTCAATGGTGATTTTGGTTAGATCAAGATAAGAGATACATAATTTTAAAATTACAGTTAATCATGAATAAAGTGACTTCAAAGGCAGATGATACAAGGGTTAAAATATACGACCCTTTGTCTAGATTTCTTAACACATAAGTTTCAATCCAACCTCTTTTCTTTATAAATCATGTTACCCCATACCATGAATCTGTATGTTTTTTATGATTACTAGATCACCATTTTCACAGGACAGATGGGCCAAGCTTTTTGCTTTACCAAATTTGTTCGTGCATAGCTAATTTGTCCGATCAAAATGCATTAGCCGTTAGGTCAGGCTACTAACGGACTAGTGGTTAGAAGAGAATTGGTCCAAGCAAAATGAGTTAGCTCTGGCTACTAATGGACTAGTGGTTAGAAGAGACATTTATATGCCATATACGCAGCACTAGTTTGGTACCATATCACTAGCTTGTATCGATCAAGAGACCATCATACTAGAATGTGCATCATATTAACTTCTAAATACTCGGATTCATAAAGATGATCTGGCTAAGAGAATCCCTCGTTTATAATTTTACAATTCATAGTCTTGTAAATATAATGAAATCATATTGTTACTAAAAAAAAAAAAAAAATATATATATATATATATATATATATATATATATATATATATATATATATATCATGAAATCATATATTATGTTGTACCTACCAAGGGACAGATTCCCAAGGTTACCTTCCAAGAGCAACTATTCATTTGAATGCCTTTTCTCTCACACCAAAACATACGCAACACGTGTCTTGGAAAAAAGATTGTTTGGTTACGGTAAAGTCAATCACTAGTCCCCCATGCATCACTTCTTCTCATCGAGAACAGATAATAAATGTACAACATACTTATTGACTACGCCAGCAATATTTTGCTTGTCAAGAAAGTTTTAAGTCATACATGTGAACAAGGCAGCATCCTACGTCCTGATATGAAGGCCATGCTCACAGACTCAACTGAAAAAATAAGATAAAAAAATGGAAACAAGACATATATATAGCGCAGGTCCAATGACACAAGAGGGAAAAGGAAAAAGAAAAAAAAATTGAAAAAAAAATTAGAAAAAAAAAATTAGATGACAATGGGTACAATTTTCGTCTAGCAGATGTCTAGAAACTTAAATAGAAGATTGAAGTTTATTAAATCATCATCAAAATATTCAGTAGATTGATCATATGTTAACACACACCAGTAATTGTTAGACAATCGTGGCACTCTTAACCTACAAACAAGTGTTATGATCAAATTCTTTTTTTTTCTTATTCAAAACCTACAAACATATTTTCTTGGAAGGGGACACTTTTTATCATAATTTCTTGGATTAATTACATCTCCATATGTAAGAGCACAAGGCATCCTCTATTACTAGATATTGTCTAGTGGAAATGAACTGTTCTTCTTTCCAAGATTATAATATAGCATGAGAGAAAATCAAGTAGCAGATTGGATTACGCGGCAAGCATTGGATGAAAATTTTATACTGTATTTTCAAGCTTCTATTCTATGCGTCAGGTTTGGACTCGATCCTAGCTGTCGATGATTTTAATGCACTCCCAGAGATTTTTTTTTTTTTTTTTTTTTTGAAGGATAGCCCATCTATGTACCAAAAGAATTTTTTTCTTATAAAATTACGAAATCTACTCATGTGAGCTAATTGGATACTCTAATTTTTGTATCGTGCACAAATGCCCACTTAGGATGAGGCCGCCATCGTGGGAGCAACACAAAAGGTCCAAACCAATCATCTATTTTTCCAAAACTGCGGTAAAAGCGCGACGAATATGATCCTTGTGACCACGTGGCATCCCGGTGACATGGCTGCCCAACTCCCCGCACCCACACGTGCGGCACATGGGTACCCCTTTTTGGGCCACACGATCGAGTACTTTATCTAATTAATTAAAAAAAATTATTTATAAAAGTAATTTAATTTTTAATTTATTTATCAAAATAATACAAAGAGTATAAAATGTCATTTTAAATATCATTTTATGATGGCCACATAATCCACCTTTTTCTCTCCAATTTCCATATGGACAACGAAAAAAAATCGTCAAATCAAATGGCGTTTTCAAAAACGCCATTGAAAATGGTGATTTTAATTATTAATTTTTAAAAAAATAAAAAAAATAAAAAAATTTAAATTTAAATTTTTTTAAAAAATAAAAATAATAATTTTGATTTAAATAAAAATCATCATTTCAAATTAGTATCTCCATTTCAAATTATCTTTTAAAAAAATATCTGAAAAAAATGGTGTAAAAAAAATTAAAAATATTATAAAAAAAGAATTGAAAAAAATGAAAATTATAATTTTAAATTTAAAAAAAATAAAAATTTTAATTTTAATTCAAATAAAAATCATTATTTCAAATTACAATCCCCTTTTCAAATTATTTTTTTAAAAAAATACCATAAAAGAAGAAAAAATGAGAAAAAAATAAAAATTATAATTTTAAATTTAAAAAAATTAAAATTTTAATTTTAATTGAAATAAAAAATATAATTTTAAATTATTTTTTTCATTTTGAATTAATTTTTTTAAAAGCATATCCCAAAAAAATCTTAAAAAATTTAAAAAAGAAAAAATACCATAAAAAAAGAAAAAATCTGAAAGAAATGAGAAAAAAATAAAAATTATAATTTTAAATTTAAAAAAATAAAAATTTTAATTTCAATTCAAATAAAAAACATCATTTCAAATTACTTTCTCCATTTCAAATTAATTTTTATAAAAAAATATTTCAAAAAAAATTTTAAAAATAAAAAAATAAAAAATATTATTAAAAAAATATAAAAAAAGAAAATAAAAATTATAATTTTAAATCTAAAAAAAATTAAAATTTTAATTTTAATTCAAATAAAAAATATCATTTCAAATTACTTTCCCCATTTCAAATTAATTTTTTTAACAAATATTTCAAACAAATGAAAAAAATAATTAAAAAAATACCATAAAAATAGAAAAAATGATAAAAATGGAAAAAAATTATAATTATAATTTGAAATTATAAATAAAATTAAAATTTTAATTTGAATTCAAAAAAATAAAAAAAATAAGAAATGCCATAAAAAAAGTGAAAAAAAGGGAAAGAAATGGGAAAAGAAATAAAAATTGTAAATTGAAATTTAAAAAAAATTAAAATTTTAACTTTAATTCAAATAAAAAATATCATTTCAAATTACTATCCCCATTTCAAATTATTTTTTAAAAAATATCTAAAAAAAATTGATGCAAAAAAATAAAAAACACCATAAAAAAAGAAAAAAGGGAAAAGAATTGAATTGAAAAAAATAAAAATTATAATTCTTAATTTTAAGAAAATAAAAATTTTAATTTTAATTCAAATTAAAATCATAATTTCAAATTACAATCCCCTTTTAAAATTAATTTTGTTAAAAAATATCCCAAAAAAATACCTTAAAAAAATTAAAAAAATAAAAAATAGAATAGAAAAAGAAAAAAAATAAGAAAAAATGAGAAAAATATAAAAATTATAATTTCAAATTTTAAAAAAAATATTAATTTTAATTCAAATAAAAATCATCATTTCAAATTACAATCCCCTTTTAAAATTAATTTTTTTAAAAAATATCCCAAAAAATATATCTTAAAAAATTAAAAAAATACAAAATACAAAAAAATATAAAAAAATGAGAAAAAAATAAAAATTATAATTTAAAATTTAAAATTATACCAAAATCTTGCCATCCTATACTGGTCCATACCGCACCATACGTAGCTGTTCGTATCCGTACCAGATCGAGATGTATCAGTGCAATCCGATTCATCTCATATATCAAAAAATCGGCTTGAACTTTGATGGTTCCCCATCGACTTGTCTGATTTAGCTTATTTTTAGATATTTTAAGATATATAATTAAATTATCTAATATATTATTATTGTTTACATTAAATTTCTATAGTCCTTTTAGCATAACTTTTTCTCTCCTAATGTTTTGAGACACATGAGAGTATTTGTATACATATCCACAAAACATAATATCCGATCACTTGAAATTAAATAATATATAATAAATCAATAATTAATAATATAAAATAGAATAAAAATATCAAGTGTATAAAAAATAGTACAATAAAAGTTTCAAAAATACTAAGTACAAATCAAAAAAATACTAAGTTCCACAATGACGTCGTGGTGCCCGTGGTCGCTTGGACCTTCTAAAGAAGATCCTCAACAGCTGCTCCTGCTCCTACTGTGATGGCTCCTCCCTTATATCAGTGGAGATCTGCTGGTCATGCTGCTCAGGAATAAGTGATGCTGTCGGATCATCTACGGACTGAGCGACCCCCTCAACCCTCTCATCTAGATACACGGATGGGCCTGAAAAGAAAGTATCACACTCATGTGGCCAACTGGTGTCCGGTGATGTCATCTGGGAGATGTAGGAAGAAGAAGGTGCTGTTATCTGTGGATCAAAAGGCGGTGGCATCCGTGCAACATCTAATGATGACATCTGTAGAATATGCGGTGATGGTATATGTGGAAATATGGTGACGGCGTATATCTCATATCTGGCGCATCGGCTGCTCAATACCAAAGCGCACAGCTATATGAGTCAATACCAATCGCCATCAATATTTCAAAACTTGTTCTCTCTATCTCACGCAGTATCCGAATCCATTCATCCTCATCAGTCGTAGATAAAGCACGACGAACGTCCAACACAAGATCCGACATAGAATCAGTCTACATAATAAAAATAAAACAGTCAATATACTGTAAAATATAAAACAAAAATATAACACAAACAACATAAACTAATTTTCGTAGTCTTACCAAAAGACACATAGCATAACTCTCGTTCTCGTATCCGGGAACTACATACCAAGGCTGTCCAATGACTCGTACTGTAATGCTAAAAAACCAAGCATGTAGTCCTCGGTATATGGACGGTCTCTTAAAATGGGATCATCATGAACAATGTGATCTCGACGTGCATCCCAGATATCGATGTACTCTGCATGTCTGATACGCTAGTCAATACGAACTCTCTCTTGTCGATCAATATGATGATGTCTCTGGCTGGTATCAAACTGCTCTGGGATGCCCTGAATCTGACTAAACTGCCGCAGGACACGATCGAAAAGATGCCACTCTACCATATCAAAATAAATAAGTGGCACCCTAGCAGTCCATATGTCATGTTCAACTATACACATCTGTGGCAATATAGCCAATATCTCATCTGTATATGGCTCCCACAAAAACTGATAGAGTTAAAATAAAAAAAAATTAGTAAGATAAAAATTTAATAGATTATGAATACTGTAAAATGATATTTGTAAAAAAATCAAATTTACCAGTCTATATGTATCAACTAATGTATCCAACTGGCACCTATAAACTCGTGCCACTCTCGTCGATACGTGATGAACGTTTAATGCAACGTTCCATCTGTTTCACAATCTACTCATGTTAAATAAATTTTATCGGATTTAAAATAGTAAGTTTCAAGTAAAAAAAGTAATATTTTTATACCTATATCCTAATGGTCTGTCTAGTTTGAATGGAACGTCAGGATCATGCTGCTCTGATGGCATCTCAAGCAACTGTCATCGTAATGGACTGATAGTCGGTATACGCTCCCATACCCAAATCTGCAAATTTCAAAAAAATCATACATGATATACCCAATATGAACTATAATTGAATATTAAAAATAAAAATTTTTAATTCACATACCTGTAATAATACAAGATAACCACCAATCTGGCTCTGATCAACATAAGAACCCCGACACATAGCTCTGTACAGGCAAGCTAGTACTGTACTGCCCCAACTGAGTCTACGAGCGAAGTCTAAATTTTTTAATAATGACAAAAATATCAACTTCATCTTATTCGATGAAGTATCGGGTAACAGGACACCATCTAACAAATGCAGCACCTGACCCCTAACATACTGCTGCATCATCTCCTCTGGTGCATCATCCTCAATATGAAAATGTCAATAATGATCATCCAAACACTCAATCCTGAGTCGTGAATGATCGAAAAACTAGATGTTGGGCTCAAACCCTAGCAATTGCAAGCACAAAGCCTACCACTCCGGAATGGTAAGCGTGGGATCAACTCCGGTAATTGGATCGCCATCAACTGGTAGTCTAGTAAGGATGCTGACATCCTGTAAAGTGATGGTCGTCTCACCAAATGAAAGATGAAATGTGTGTCTCTGGACGCCATCTCTCAAGCAAAGCGGTAATAAGACCAACGTTTATCTGTATACGACCAATCCGATATACTCCATAGAATCCAAGATATCGTAAATAATCTAGCATTTTATGTGGGATGTCCTTTATCCTCCAGAAGTCAGCATCGGATCGTCGTAGACGAAGGTATCTGGGCTCCTGTAATAAGATATAATAATTAGATAATGTATATGACTTTTCAAAAAAAAATTAAATAGTAAGGATAGGATTGGAATGCTAACGCCGCCATCTAAAATAGTCTGTGATCGATGGTGCTCCTGCAATGTAAGAATATTGCTGTCTCGAGGAAGGGGCCCGCCACCGGCCAAGGGAAGGAGAGGGGCAGGGCGGGGTGGCCGCCGGCCAAGGGAAGGGGACTGTCGCCGGCCGGCTATCGTCGGCGGGCCAAGGAAAAAGAAGGAGAGAGAGAGGAAGAGAGAAGGAAGAGGGAGAGAGAGAGGAAGAGGAAAGAACAAGGGAGGCCGGCCAAGGGAAGGGGGCGGCCGCCGGCGGCCCATCGGTGGACCAACCACATGGGGGGGTGTGCGAGACCGCCGCCTACCGGCTGTCGCCAGTGGGCCAAGGAAAAAGAGGGAGAGAGAGAGAGGAAGAGGGAAGAAAGACGAAGAGAGAGAGGAAGAGGAAAGAGAGCGGGCGGCCGGCTAAGGGAAGGGGAGGGGTGGGGTGGCTGCTAGCGGTCCACCGACGGACCAATCGGGGGGGGGGCATGCGGGCCCACCGCCGGCTGTCTGTCGCCGACGGGCCAAGAAAAAAGAGGGAGAGAGAGAGAGGAAGAGGGAGAGAGAGAGGAAGAGGAAAGAGAGAAGAGGGAGCTCACTGCCGTCGGGAGCTCGCCGTCGTGCCGTCGGAGAGGAGAAAACGCCGGAGAAGCCGAAGAAACGCCGGAGAAGAGAGAGAAAAGGGGGGTTTCTTTTTTTTTTGGGTCTTAATGTTCAAAAATGCCAAAAGGGATGGCATTTTCAAAAACGCCATTCCCTTTTGGCATTTTTTTTTTCAAATTTTTATTTTTATTATTTTTATTATTTTCCTTTTTTATGATATTTTTAAATTTTTTAGTTATTTTTATATGATTTTTTAATAAAAAAATTAATTTAAAATGAGAATAGTAATTTGAAATGATAATTTTTTTTAAATTTATAATTACAATTTTTATTTTTTTTCCATTTTTTCCCTTTTATTCACTTTTTTATGGCATTTTTTTAATTTTTTGGAATTTAAATTAAAATTTTTATAATTTAAAATTATAATTATAATTTTCTCCCATTTTTATCCTTTTTGGTATTTTTTTAGATTTTTTTCTTTTGTTTGAAATATTTTTTAAAAAATTAAATTTAAATTAATTTAGTAATTTCAAATGATGTTTTTTATTTGAATTATAATTATAATTTTTATTTTTTTAAATTTAAAATTATAATTTTTATTTTTAAATTAGAATTATCATTTTTATTTTTTTCAATTCAATTCAATTCTTTTCTCTTTTTTCTTTTTTATGGTGTTTTTTATTTTTTTACACCAATTTTTTTTCTTTTTTTCAAATATTTTTTTAAAAAAATAATTTGAAATGGAAAAGGTAATTTGAAATGATATTTTTTATTTAAATTAAAGTTAAAATTTTTTTTTTTTTTTAAATTTTAATTTATAATTTTTATTTTTTTTCCATTTTTTCACTTTTTTATGGCATTTTTATTTCTTTTATTTTTTTGAATTCAAATTCAAATTTTAATTTTTTTTATAATTTAAAATTATAATTATAATTTTTTTCTTATTTTTATCTTTTTTTTTCTGTTTTTATGATATTTTTTTAGGTATTTTTTTCCTTTGTTTGAAATATTTTTTAAAAAAATTAATTTGAAATGGGAAAAGTAATTTGAAATGATATTTTTTATTTTAATTAAAATTAAAAATTTAATTTCTTTTAAATTCAAATTTATAATTTATAATTTTTCTTATTTTTTATTTTTTTATGGCACTTTTTATTTTTTAATTTTTTAAGATTTTTTTGGGATATTTTTTTAAAAAAATTAATTTTAAATGAAAAAATAATTTGAAATGATGTTTTTTATTTGAATTAAAATTAAGATTTTTATTTTTTAAAATTTATTTAAAATTATAATTTTTATTTTTTTCTCATTTCTTTCTCATTATTTTTTTTATGGTATTTTTTATGTTTTTAATTTTTTAAAATTTTTTTGAGATATTTTTTTAAAAAAATTAATTTTAAATAAGAAAAATAATTTGAAATGATATTTTTTATTTGAATTAAAATTAAAATTTTTATTTTTTAAAATTTAAAGTTATAATTTTTTATTTTTTTAAAAAAAATAATTTGAAATGGGGTTACTAATTTGAAATGATGATTTTTATTTTAATAAACATTATAATTTTTATTTTTTTATAAATTTAAAATTATAATTATAATTTTTTTCCATTTTTTTTGAGAGAAAATAAAATCATCAAATTAAATGGTATTTTTTAAAACGTTATTTGATCCGGTGATTTTTTTTTTCCATCGCCTATATGGAAAATGAAGGGAAAAAGATGGGTGATGTGGCTATCATAAAATACCATTCAAAATAATATTTTATCTTATTTATATTATTTTAATAAATAAATTAAAAATTAAATTATTTTTATAAATAAATTCTTTTTAAAAATTAATTAGGTAGAGCACTCCTGCACACCCCGCTTTCAAGCGGAGAAGCGAAACGGCCCAGGGGAACGCGGCGGCCTAACGGGGGCAGAATCGGGAAACCGACTTTTCTAATGGCACGTCTCGTAGTTTCTGGCAACCACAAGGGCGGTTGTTGGTGGGGCAATTATTAAAATCAACAGCGATTCATAATGATAAAAGCAGCAGCTCCAAAGCGATCCAGAGGACAAAAAGGGTTTGGTTCGTTCTCGACCCCTGTTTTCTTCCCGTTTCTCGCCGAGCGCTCTCTCGCCCACTCCTTCCTCACTTCCTCCCCTTCGATTCAAGCTCGCCTTCGCTATCCCCTCCACCCAATGTAAGTCTCCATCTCTCCCCGATCCGGCGATCTTTTATTCGATTCGGATTCTGCCGGGGTAATTTTTTTTTTTCTGTTTTTTTGTCGATCTTTATTGATCTATGAAAAATAATAGATTTTAGGGGGAATGGTTGCGATTTTTCTTGGATTATCTTCGTTTATTGGATCTGTATTTGAAATGGTGGTTTTCGCCTGCGCGTGTTGAAATTTTTGGGTTTTTTTGATTTCATGCAATGGAGAATTTCATGGGGATCTCTGGAATTTGGTGGAAGCGGAACTAATTGGCGGAGGGCGGGCTCGTCATTCATTTGGAATTTAGGTTTGTGTGCTATGTGATTTGGTGGGGAAAGAAGTGTGGAGGAAATGGGGGAAGAAAAATAGGGTTTTTAGGGTTTGCCATTTGGGACTACTACGGGGGAGTATCTTGAGCTAATCCTGATTATTTGGGGCTCCGAGGGTTACGATCTTGATAGTGAATTTATTCTCTACTGGATCTAGAAACCAGCTTGGTGAGCTGTGAGTTTTTTTTTTTTTTTTTTTTAGTCTGGCCATTTCTCGATCGAATCTTAATACTTAACTGTGTCTGAAGGGCAACCATGAGTGACGATGGAGAAAGGACGTGCCCACTGTGTGCTGAGGAGATGGACCTGACAGACCAGCAGCTGAAGCCATGCAGGTGCGGATACGAGGTATGAATGCCTTCCGCTATGAGAAACAGGATCCGGGCACTGTGTACCTTAGCTTTATAGTGTTTATGCTTGCTTTGCCAAAAACTCACTCTGGTGTTTGGATAAAACGCATGAATTCTTGGTCCAGACTATTTGCAGATATTTTGTGGTTGGATACCTCTGATTTGATTGTTGTATTGTTTATAGATTTGTGTTTGGTGTTGGCATCATATTATGGACATGGCTGAGAAGGAAGAAACAGATGGGCGATGTCCAGCATGCAGGACACCATATGACAAGGAAAGAATTGTTGGAATGGCTGCCAATTGTGAAAGGTTTCTGTCTTCTTAGATTATTATTCTGTTCTTTTTAAGATGTGAATGTTTTTGTGATTGTAATGAGAATTACTATGATATTTTCCTTCTGGACAGGGTGGTGGCTGAGATTAATGCTGAGAAGAAACAAAAATCTCAAAAGGCAAAGAATAAAGCATCAACAGAAGCTAGGAAGCATCTTAGCAGTGTTAGAGTGATACAACGGAACCTTGTGTATATAATTGGACTACCTTCTAATTTATGTGATGAAAGTGTGCGTGATATGTCCATAACAAGCTTATTTTTTTTTATAAATGTCAATTTTGCGCTCTCATCTTTGCAAAGCTTATTTGTGGTACTGCCAGATGCTCGAGCGCAGGGAATACTTTGGCCAGTATGGGAAAGTTTTAAAAGTATCAATTTCTCGCCCAGCCGGTGCCGTGGCCCAGCAAGCATCAAATAACAGCACATTTAGTGTGTAAGTTTTATTGTTGCCATCGATTCTGTTATCATCTTCTAGTTTCTTAAGGCACAGCATTTGCTTAGACACATTAGTCTCACGGCATCTGATTGTCACACTCACCCAAAAGAAAAGAAAAAGAAGTTTTATGCAATAAGTTGTCAGATTGAATTTGTAAGCTTATATACTGTGCGATGATAATTTTTTTGATAATCTGGTTTTTTAATCATTGCCCATTTAACCAATTATGTAATTGGAAGTCTCTGGCTCTTGGAAAGCAATATCATAATGCCATTTTACCATTTGTCTTAAATATCAAAGGTTGCTTGAAAAATTATGTTCAGGATATGGCTTGTTCAAATTTAAATTCCCTGACTAATCTAATTTAAAAGGTTTCTTGGATTCGTTTAGCAGCAGTTTGTTACTCATGTTTTTCTTTATTTACACTGAGACATCTTGATTGTATATGTGGTAATTGTTTGCAAAATTTAGATGCATATAAAAGATAGAGCAAAAATGTATGCTTTTTAGGTACATGACGTTCCTTTGCTTCAATGAGCCCAAACAAACAAGAAAGCTTTGGAAGTTCTGAAGCTGGATTGATACATGTACCTGCTAGTGTGATATCACGTCCATATTGTCTGATGTCTGGTGTCACTGCATCACCCAACTCTCAGTTTTTATGGTGCATTAGTAACCGTTCATGGTAGGGAAGCTATAAACTCCACTTTGCCATAGATTCCTGATCTCTTTTCATTATGTATCACGTTTTCCAATTTAGTTATTTGCTTATTTTCAATAACTATCGGGATTTGGGAGTGTAGTTAAATGATCTAAAGATTTAGAAGGTATTTCTGTAGAATTGCTTGGAATTCTCCTGAGGTCAACAATGCATCCTAAACTGTCCATGTTAAATAGGCTTGATATTTTGGTGGGATAACTATATGGACAGACCCAGGAATTGGCTGTGTAAGCATGAATAGTGGATACAGAACATAATAACCATGACTAGCCAGCAGATGTTTGTAATCAACAAGGTGAGATAGGTGTGTGATAATAAATCGTATGTGGGGAAATAAGGCTTGCCCTTGGCAGACCATCGTGAAACCCTTGAAAAGCTTGCCAACATTATAATTTGTTTAGTCATGCTATACAAGTTTGCCAAATCTTTAACCTTTAACATTTGTTTAGGAAGGCTTGTAAAGCTGTGACAAATACAATGATTGACCTGATATTTAATAGTTGTTACTCATTATGGATAAAAGTGAAGTGGCTTTGCTAATGATAACTGGGATAATGTGGGTCCATGTATGCTGTCTATGTTGCTGAAATTTCAGATGCAGAACTTAGATTGGCAGGAGAAGTCTAATCTACAAGTTCACAATTGCAGAAAACACATTGCATTTCAATGAGCCCATAAATTCTAATGCATTCAAATGGCAAGAATGAGCTCAATCGGGAAACAGTTGAAGAAGTTGCATCATTAAAGAGGATTCAGATACTTCCCCTTGATTACATTTGATATTCTCTATATATGAACAAAGTTTCAAGATTTCTTTGGATTGGGAGTCCTATTCATAATTTGGCTAATGACATGCAGCTTGCTTGTCTGTGTTGGAGTTCTGTTTGGTGGACTGTAAATGAATAATGAATTGATCAGTGCCTCCATGTACTTTCTTCTTCTTCTTTGGGGAGTGGGAGGAGTGTAAGAGGCTTATACATAATGAGTAACAATAGGGGGATAGCCGTCCTCCTAATACCCTGTAAACCCAAACCTTGGTGAAGGTAAGATTTGAACCCATTCTCTTGGTACAACCATCAAGAGAATCTACCAGCTTGGTTAGCCGGCACCTCCATTTACTCGATCATTTTATAAAATCAACTGGGACAAACAAATTATATTTATGTCAAAGGATTAATTCAGTTTAAGTTAGATTAAGTTTGAATGAGCTGGATATTAACTGACATCATCACTTGATTTTAGTGCTCATGAATCTTATTTGAATGTGGATACTCTATTGTTGGGAGAGGTCTCTTACTTTCTATTTGCATCAAATTCTTTGGCAATTTAGCTAGCAACTATGGAGATATATGTATACATATACATATACATAATTATACAGATACATATACCTATACATATACCTATACCCATACCTATACATATACATATACATATACATACATGCATATATATATATGTGTGTGTGTGTGTTTATATATATACGTATATGTATGTATATATATATGTATGTATGTATGCATACGTATATGTATATGTATGTATATGTATGTGTGTACATGCATGTACGTACATGCATATATATATAGATATATGTATATGTATATATATATGTATATTTGTGTATATATGTATATGTATGTATATATTTGTGTGTGTGTGTGTATATATATATGTATGTATAGGGTTGGAATTGGGCCAGGCCATGCCTCTACGCGAGCCCGGCTCGAGAAATCTTTCGAGCTTTGAGCCGGATTTAGGCCCGATTATTTTGGGAAAAAAGGGGCTCGAGCCCGGCTCGAGCCCAGGCTCGGGTGTGCTCGCGGCCACGATCGCTACAATCAGGGAAGGGGGCTCGTTCTTCGGCGGCACAAAGCGGAGACGGCCTCGGTGGCGGTCTGGAGGCAGCGGAGAGTGGAGGAGGTGGGCTTCATCGTCGGCGGCAGCACAGAGAGCGGAGACGGCCTCGGTGGCGATCTGGAGGCAGCGGAGGAAGGGGGAGACGATGACACGGTGGATGGGGAAGCCTAAGGCCCTTAGTCTCTTCCCACTTCCCACAGTGGATGGGGAGACGATGACATGGTGTATACCTCGCAGCTGTCGGCCGCCGCATGATCTCCATCTCCTCGAAGTGAGCGAAAGCAAAATTCTCGCTCGCCGACTTCTTCATCTGTCCCCCCTCCCCCCGGCTTCTCATTCTCCCCCGGTTACTCCTGCGAGTCCGACTGGCATCGGCTGAAGTGGTGCTACTGTTGCTCCCGCCTGTGGAAGCATCGGGTGCCTCCATCGTCTTTGATTTGGGGGAGGGAGGGGCGGCGGTGTCGACGGTGAAATCGTCGGATTGGAAGTGGTAGATGTCAATAGAGCGGAGGCGTTCGAGGATGGCGGAGGGGCCGCGGAGATGGGATGGGGGTCATCTTCGTCATCGCGAGGGTGGTGGGAGCGAAGGGTCTTGGAGGTGAGGGGATGGGGAAGTTAAGGAGTTGAGGAGATGGGGAGGAGATTGGGCTGAGTTTCGGGCTCGAGCCCGGGTTGGGCCAAAGGTCTGCCCGAGCTTGGCCTGAAAGCAAAACAGGCCCTATTTTTTGGCCCAAGACCGGCCTGAATGGTTTTGGGCCGAGCCCGAAGCTTGACCCAAAGCCGGCCCGGTTTGATGGGCCTCGGATCGGCCCGAACTCACTTCCAGCCCTAAACATATACATATGTATATATATATATATACATATATATGCATTCATGTACATGTGTATATGCATGCATGCATGTACATGTATATATGCATGTATGTATATGCATGTATGTACATGCACGGATATATATATATATATTTATGTATACATATATATATATGTATACATATATATATATGTATACATATATATTTATGTATACATATATATATATGTATACATATATATTTATGTATACATATATATATATGTATACATATATATATATGTATACATATATATTTATGTATACATATATATATACATAAATATGCATATGTATATGTATATGTATGTGGATATGTATGTATGTGTATGTATGTGTATGTATATGTGTATGTGTGTGTATATATACACACACATATATATACATATACATATACATGTATGTGTGTGTGTGCGCACGCGTGTGCGCGTGCGTGCATGCATATACATATATATACACATACATATACATGCATGCATACATACATATACATACATACATACATACATATACATACATACATATATACATATATATATATATATATATATATATATATATATATATACATACATACATATATGTATATGCATGCACGTGCATGCATATACATACATGCATATATATATATATATATATTTATTTATATATATTTAAATTGATAAGTTTTGGGAGAATAAGAAAACTGATGGTTAGCCATCCACTTCAGACCTAATATTCAATTGGTGCTAGCAGGGAAAGAAATGATAGTCGTTGTTGCCTTTAGGGCCGGTCAAGAGGAAATGAAATTCTAGTGAAGTATTCAGGTATACTGGGATTCTATGGGAGAAATCAAAAACTAGTGGTTTCCTATTGACATTTTCTTCAATGGAGAAAGAAGACTTTCTCAGGGGTTCCTTTCTTTGTGGCAACCAAGCTGATTGCTGAAGGGGTGGTGTGGGTATTTATTTGGTGGGAAGTTGCATGATTGTGGATAATCTGAATCATACCTTAATGATCTAGTAGTGGAAGTTGATTCAGGTTAATGAAGTAGGCATCTGATGTTGCAGAAATTTGCTAAGGAGGATGTAAGCATTTTTGTAAGTATCAAGAAGTGTTAATATTGTGCAAACATCTAAGATAGCAGTATGAGAACATAAAATATTATTTTGAATGGTAGAAGGTGACCAAAGACATCAAGAGAATGAGGCAGAAGCACATACAAAATTAAGAGGATGAACTTTGGTGCAATGGTAAGGTTGCTCCATTGCAACCGGGACGTGACACGTTTGAAAAATGGAAACAACCTCTCTGCATGTGGGTTCAGATTGTTTACTTGTAACCCTCCCCAGAACCTGCAATGCCGAGAGTCTTGTGTACTGGACCATCCCTTTTTTTTGGCACATGCAGAAAGTACAATAAAGAATATTTTAATAAGTACATATCCTACTCGTAAAATGCGAATATGAGCTCGATCTGAATGCATTATCTTAGAAGGAATTGTAGCGTACTAGTGGGTAAATTCTTTTTCCTTCAAACACCATTTAACTGATGTTGCTCAGAACCAAGGCTTGTATTTCAGTTATGTAGATTTTGGAAAAAATAGATGGCCCATTGTTCCTTTGGTTTCTTAGGATGACGTATTCATTGCCTTTCACTAGTTTGGACCATTTATATATGTTGTGATTGGATCAGGTACATAACATATGCTAGGGAAGAGGAAGCAGTTCGTTGTATTCAAGCTGTGCACAATTTTGTTTTGGAAGGTAAATCTTTAAGGTAAGCATGTGACATAGGTTCTTATTTGCTAGATGATCATGTTTTTCCATGATTTCATTTCTGTGACACCAGAGTTTACAATTGCAGAGCTTGCTTTGGTACTACAAAGTATTGCCATGCTTGGTTGAGAAATATGGTATGAATAGCAGTTTGTTTGGATACTGCTTCATTTCTCTGAATTTTAATATTAACCATCTAGTGATCCTGGATTTATCTTCCTTCAATTTACTTTCGGTATTTTATTATTAATCCAGACTTGCAGTAATCCAGATTGTCTATATTTGCATGACATCGGTAGCCAAGAGGATAGTTTCACTAAAGATGAGATAATTTCTGCTTATACAAGGTATTTTTTTGTTATATTGTCTTTGTGCAACACTTCACAGTTTATTTAGTAGACACAGATATGTTCATTTACTTCCACTTATCACTATGTGGATACATGTTATTTCAGATAGTTTAAACATTAAAGTTGAGATATTCTGTTGTGGATAATCTTAAATCGATAATGTAGTCATATTGAAGATTCTTGAAGGTTTGACTTTGTACTCAGCATCCCTCTAAATTGCTATGACATATAAACTGAATCTTTGCCATATTTAGTTATCTGATGTTTGTGTTAAGCAATACATAACTTAGAACATTTATTAGTAAAAAAAAAAAAGGGACCCAGAGCATCCTCTGTATGCAAGCATTTATTGATGTATTCTTTGTTTCTGCTTCAATAACTATCCTATGCTAATCCGATGATCTCTTGTCTGCAATTAATCATAGCTCATCGCTGCTGCATCTATTTCTCTGTATGTATACATATGCTGCAGAGCAATTGAACCTTAAGTTACGCCTGTTTGGTTTGGGAACAGTGACATCTGATTCCAGAGGAATCATGGAATAACCTGGGGCTTACAAAAAAAGAGAGAGAGAGAGGGTAAACTAGACTAAGTATTCTTGTCACTTGCTATACCTTTTTCTGGTTTTAAGTGGAACAAGTGAGCAAAATGTTTTATGGATCCTTTTGCCGCTATAACTTTCTTGAGGAGCAGAAACAGCCATGTGATTTTATAGAGCAAAGTAAAGTGAAATAAGGGGGACATTGTGGTTTGTTCTGCACTATCTTCAACTCAAACAAGGTTTTTGAGTAGATATATTATGTCTTGCACGATCCTGATGTTGAATATGCATTGCTCTTAAAAATGATTGACAATGCTTTTGTTCCTTGGCTCATATGTCATACATGCATAACTTCTTTTCATATTATGTTTTATGGTATCATCTATCAACCCACGGGGATTTCAGAAAAGATGAATGAGAGCATCTGTGCAGCAAGCAATTCCTTATGTTTGATTGACTATTTGGTAATATGATACTTTGCAACATTAACAATTATTGAGGCCCCAAAGTTCCATGTTCAGGGAGATTGATGTAGAGCAAACACTATACTTCCATACACTATCTTATGTCGATTGTTTTCCTGTAAGCTACATTACATGTATCCTGATCATATGCTTATGTAGCCTTTTGCTCCAATATCGTTTTTTTTATTTTGTTGCCAGCTGGCTACTATCATGAAGCACTTACAAATAACAGAAATATGTTGTCATGGGAACTGTTTAATCATACAATGAGCAGGAAAGTGTCTTGCAGATGAAATCTTCACCTGCTATCACTTAGATGCCAGATTGAATACTCAAAATGCCATACTTCTCCATTTGTTCTGTGGAAATAAATGCCATGGGTAATCTAGTTCATATTCCTGTTAATCTTGATAGATTCATTAATAGCTTGCAGGCACTCTGCATTGTGCCAAATCCTGCATTTTCTGGGCATCTATGATTCGAAAACATGCTCGGATAGCATAATAAAGATTGCAGTATTGTGCATGGGACAATGAATAAGGTGGTACTGAGCGTGGCGTAACAATATGGTGGTGTTGAATTGTTTAAATTTCGCTTTTTAAGTAATCCAGTGATAATTCATGATGTAGTGATCCGAGCCATCTTAACCAAAAGAACTGAAAGCTTGACATGTATGTGGTTCAGATCTAGTGGTTGTTGTATATAGAAGTTAGTTTACATAGTTATTTGAAGTGGTTGTGTGCACATATGCGAAGCTGGTTTCTTAAATGAGATTTAATAAGCAAACACTTAGGAAGTTGATGCGGAGGCAAGTTTTTGAGAAGACTGGAAAGTGGGTGCACCATCCTATATTGAAGAGTTCTGCTATTGAATTATGTAGTATAATTTCATTAACTTAATCAGTTGATTCTGGTAACTGAGTTGGGGAAAGATTACATGTAAGGATAATAGCAACTCTGCTTTGGTCTGGTGGGATTAAGTCAGATAGTTTTTGGCGTACGTGTTTGTGTGTGCTTGGGACAACTTGATCATGATATGTTTGATGGTGTGATTTGAGCCAAACGAATCCTGTAAGGGACACTAAGCTTGACACATTGCATTGTAGCAGGCTGAATTTGATTGTCATATTGGTGCATATGTCCTTCACTAATGATGCAGCAGGCTATTTTATTTTATTTTATTTTGTTTTATTTTATTGGGTTGTGGGTTGGAGGGTTGGTGGTGGTGGTGTTGGTGGTGAAAGCAATAATGGCAGGGTTGACTTATGTCTCCTACAGATGGAAATGTGGGTTGCCATTGTGGCATCTTCATGTCTTTGAATGATTGCACTGTATATCATATCAAGTGATATAAAATGATGCCGAATACACTCTTGTCATTAAACATAACTATCTGATTCAATTCGAGACTGCAAATACCAAGACATCATCATTATTCACAAGATTGAGGAAGTAATGGTTGGTTAATTTCAGTGTCATGTAACTCATCGAATTACAATTTTTCTTATCAGCTTATTAGATTTGTAGTTAAGTCGGCTTAGTTCACACATTTTTTTGGTAACTACAGTTTCAGAGGCAAGAGGAGCATATACTTCTGAGATCTGACCATATCATGTAGCATGCGTGTGAACTCTTCTAAAATCAACAAGGATACATCTAGTCCTACTAATCAAGAGCATTACAAGGGTCATTAATTTGGAGCATGATCTATTTGGTTTCATTGTTAATTTGTTATTAGTTAGGCAAGCTCTCAGTTTCTCTTATAGTAGCTGTCAATTTTATGTTTTGGCATAGTTTGTAATACTTTTGTAAATATTTATTTTTTCCTGGCATAAATAATTATCTGCTCAATCTGCTGTTTTTCACTTATTTGTGCTGCATCTTATGGTTCAATTTACATCTGATATGATTCACTAGGAGTAGGGTACCACAGATTGCTTCAAATAATTCACGACGCTCGGGGAATGTGTTGCCTCCTCCAGCAGATGATTTCTCTAGCAGTGGGATGGTTACAAGCAAACACACGGTCAAGAGTGTCTCAAATGTATATGCTCATGTAAAGTTTTGTGTTTGAGCTTGCATTGAATAACCTTCTTTTTTTTTTTTTTTAAAAAAAAAAATTTGAAATTATCCACATTGGTGTTGGTAATGCGTGCTATAGATCTGCTGTTGTTTTCTTGAGTTAATTGAACAATTTGTTTGTACAGAATACTCCAAGCCATGCGAAAGGTTCTCCTCCTAATAGTAGTGGAAAGCCTACTGTTTTACCAGCTGCTGCTTCATGGTATGTTGCTTCCTATTCTTATTCTTCCATTTTTAGCTTGCCTAAAGACATTATCACTACAACTTTGACATGTTGCAGGGGACTTCGCAGTTCAAATTGCCGGACTCTGGCCATAAGTGTAGCATGCTCACAAACCCCTGTTAAACAGAAAGTAGAAACACTACATAGCACATCCTTGCTTCCTTCAATGACTGAAAGCACAAAACAGTCTTCAGTATGGCATGATGATGTAGTTAGAACATCAAAGATGCCAGAAAGAAGGCATGTAATGCCCACGAATGGCACATCTAGACCCTTAGAACCATCAAAACCTGGTTCAGGGAAGGACTGCCTAACAGTGATGTCATCAGAGTCTCTTAGAGATGCAGATTCTGCTTCTGTACCTTCTGCATGGAACGATGATGTGATTACATCTAAGATATCAGAGCCTTTAAAATCGGTTAATGACAAGGAGTGCTGGACATCTAGATCAGACCTGTCACCTGATGATGCATTGGATGTAGCTCCTACTTCACAAAATCCTATCAGTTGCTTATCTAGACTTCTATCCCCTGCAGCTGAAGACAAGGGGAGAGGCGTCATTTTTGCTGGGAGCAGCACAAAATCAATGAACAACCTGTCCAAAGGTGCCGATAGGCTATCTTCTAGTACTGATAAAGCTGCTAAAGGTAGTATGATTGTGAATGGAAATGTAGAGAGTTTATGCTTGGGTTTGTCTTCAACGAGTATTGAGAACCATCTTGGGCTTGGTGAGTCAAGCATGGACCAACATCAGACTTCAAAATCTAATTTGTCTTCAAGACCTCAACAATGTCAACCTGAACATGGGGTTGAACATTTATCTTCAGAGCCACTGAGTAGAGCCTCCTCAGTACCTGATGCACATATTTCAAATGAATTACTTGATTGGGATCTGGAGCCGCAGGAGCAAGGCTTTATGTCTACAGGAATTGAGAGGGAAGATGATGCCAAAAATCAGCCATCATGTTCACCTTATCTAAATCATCGTCACATTAGTGCAAATCAATCTAGTTATAGTTCTTGGAATAATGGTGTTGGAATCAAGCACCAATTGTATACTGGTGATAGTAGAACTGTGGAGACCAAGGTAGACTTGACCTCGCTTCTATCAAGAGAAAATGAATCTGCATTATGCAATGGACACAAAGAGGATGACCAAAGCAGTTTTTCTAACCGTGGGAAGGTTTTTGAGAGTCCCAGGATGAACTGCTCTGAAGAAATGGGAAAAACTGATGAGGTAGCTAATTCTGACAAAATAGCTAGTGTCGATATGGGAGAGAGCACCATCATTTCAGGTATATTGTCGCTAGATTTTGATCCATGGGATGACTCATCCTCGGCAAACAATTTTGCTAAGCTGCTTGGTGAAACTGAAAGGCAAGATGGTTTGTTTAAATTATCGAGTTCATGGAGATCACAGAATAGCAATCAATCCAGGTTCTCATTTGCAAGGCAAGAAAGTGAAGCAAGCGGTCTAGAGGCTTCTCTTGGAGACACTGTTAATGAACAGAAATTAGGTTCATCTTTGCAGGATTCTTTTGGAGATGGTTTCCAGAGTGGGCTCCAATTCAGTAATTTTGAGGGTTCCAATGCTGTCTCTAGCAATCTAGTTATTACCTCTGACAGAGTTGTTGGTGAGTTTTTGTTATTAATTTAAAAAAAAAAAGGTAGAGTTATTATAAATGGTTTCTGTCAACTGTTTTGTAGGTTCAATATCTTGTCATGTGCTAATATTTATGTTTTAACACCTCCTGTTTCTCTTGCTTCATGTTGTTTTAATATTTATAATATTGCATGATTAATTTTATCTTTTCATGGCACTCTTTATTTCTGTTTTGATATTTTTAACTTGTTATGGTTACTGGATTGTGCACTAATGGATGAAGATATGATATATTGCACCTAAGCTTCAAACCGGTGTGGCATCTTAATGTGTGCATTGATAATTGTTGGTTTTAGTGACTTTTGATGCAATATTATTGTTCTCACTTTCTGGAACTAATATTTGTAGGCAATTGGTAGTTGTAATGTTAAGCAGCTTTAAACTGAGACTGGACTTGGAGCATGAAAGATACTTGTTTATTCGTAGTTAAAATTTTTTTCATCACTTAGATTTCCAGCAAAACAGGTCATGGGACCAACTGTATCATCAAGTTGCATTGCAAAATGAAGCTGTAGGAGAAAAAATTATTGTGGATATATGGTATCATTCACTTATTGGGTTCCATCTTCTTCTCTAGCCAGATCATATGTATTGCTGGGGCAAAATATGAACAGCATAATATCTATCATTTCCTCCATGAAATCTCATTTCTCCTCCCACACACACCCTCCCACTTCATTTTGACCTTGGCCATGTATGGTATGTCATCATTCCACCCTCCTCTTTTGAGCATCTGTCAGCTTGTCATGATGTCCTGCTTTGTACTTAACCAGGTTTCCTTCTTAGTTAAACACCAGAAGGCGATTACCCAGTTATGGCCCCAGTAATCCAGGGTTGTGGGAGGGGCTGACTGGGGACAGACCTAACCTTGGGCTTTTTGTAAGGACAAAGTGGTTGCCCTAGTACTTCAACCCCGTCATTGTGCTTGCTAGCCCAAAGCATTTCACAATTGCAACAAGCAATGGCCCCTTTACCCTCTTAGTTAGACAGCAATATAATTGCCATGTTTTAATGCATGGGGCCTCAGGTTGATGACGATATCTATTTTAATTCTTGGGTTTCTCAATCTTCTGTGATCTGCTTTTTCCTTTTCCGTTTGGACCTAATTCGTTGTTGTGATCATCTTGTAACTTGCAACAAGAAGCTAACTTAACCCAATTAAATGCTTTGTATGGTTTGTGGGATAGCCTTGAAGTTCCATGTGCTTTGTCGAATGCGAGAGTTCGGCTGTTTCTGGTTGGTTTCATGATTCATTATTTTTAAGTATTTCAAATGATTTGCAATTTGGTTTTTTTTGGCCAATTTTGTTTTCATTTCAAGTTGATTAGATGCATTTCATCTATGTCCTGTCGGACGTTTATAGAATTCTGGTGTTATGATTGCTTTAAAGTTTGAAAATTGTATATGTTATATGTAGTGTATGTGTGCATATGGAAATATTATGTTTTGAAATTTACCCGCATTCTCTTCCTTTTTTTTTTTTTTTGCTTTCTAGATTTCATTTGTAATGTTTTGGGTTTTGGAGGTTTTAGGTGGAAATTGAAACTTCTCTGCCAATATTTGGCATATTTTGTCATTAAAAAGTAATCCTAGTAAATTTAGTGTTTTTACTGGATTTATTTGCAAAGCGATTATTTTGTGGGCCTGTTGGAATTTTAGGATTTCTATGTGTAGAACTCGGCTATTTGGATTGGAGCAAGAAGCAAAACTGAATTGATTTGCTGGAAGTTAGATGACATATGTAGAAAACTTATGTAGGTTGTAGAAACAGGGTTCTTGTGAAACCATGTAAAAGGTTTGGTTCTTTTTCCCCTTCCCATCTTTTTCTTTCAGTTGTTTTTTATGCCTATCATCAATCACATTTTCATGCTGGCATATTTACTTACCAGCCAAATTAGTGCTTTATTGTGCATTTAACCTTTGCAATCATGGGTTCATGCCTTGCTCTAACATGGTTTGGGGATCCTGATGTAGAGATCTGAGAAGCCTGCTAAGTGACAAGGAGCCATTTACACACTTATGCTCTCAAATTTTGTACACAGCATCGATTCCAGATGTTTAATGTGCTTTTGTTTTGTGATATAGGTGTGGACAGTTGGCCATGTATTGATGGGTATATCTTTTGCTTATTTCCTGATGGATCTAAACAGGCCCAATCTGTAATTTATACAGTTCAGTTGTCTGGTAGATTCTTACTGGTCCTTTGACTAGCTTGGCTGGGCTGACTCTAAACAGAATTGGATGTATACGAGCCTAACCTGACTTTAGAAAACAATTTCACAAAATTTTTGCTCATGTTGTTGTAACCTAATTGTCAAGAAAAAATTATATGAATAAAATAGTTTTGTGCATTCAATTATAATTGAAATGGTAATTCCAAGTGAAAATACTGACGACATAAGTATGGCTGTTACTGTTTCAAAATTGCCAAGACCATGCAAGTTCTGCTCCATCTTGGTTTTAACTCTCAATAACCCTATTGATTAAAAGCTGGATATTGCTTGTGAGCCAAAACCTGGACTCAATACTGGCAGCTTGCAACAACTGAAACGAGTGATTAGTTTGAGCTATAGTTTATTTCTTCAATTCTCATGAATATTCTTGATCTTTGAGTCTATCTTGTGCTTGGATTTGAATTTGTTATATTGTAGTGTAGCTAACCCTTTTGTATGTGTACATTATCTTTCTTGATATTGTATCTTATCCTTCTCATGGATTTATGATGACTTGACCCATTTGGTATGTGGACGTTATCATGCTTGATGGTTGTATCTTGTCCTTGTATATGGATTTGTGATATGCTATTTTATAGTTATACATGCACTCTTAATGCACTTTATCATCTTGTCCCAAAGGTGTTTCAAGGGCTAAAATATCAGCTCCACCTGGATTTTTGGCACCAAGTAGAGCTCCCCCTCCAGGCTTTTCTTCCCAGGATAGATTCAACCAGGCTTATGATACAACATACTCTGGTTTGTCCACTTTCTAATGGGAAATGCTTTGGGGCATTCATTGGGGCACATGAAGGGTTCTCTGCACCCACCATGCTGGCCTGGCAACTCGGCATGCAAGCACCCCATTGAATCACACCAATTCCCACAAGTTGCACTCATCCCCTCATACCACATGGTGAAGGGAACTTCTCGTGTGCATGAAATGGGTGCCCCACAGCATACTTCGCCTTTGTTTTGCACTGCTAGTAATTTTGCTAATGCTTTTGTTCTTTTCATTCCTCTCCAGATAATCATCTTGTGGGTAGTCCTTCACTTGGAAATCAGCATGAAGCACATCTACCTGGAAATCCAGATGATGTGGAATTCATTGATCCAGCAATACTTGCTGTGGGCAAAGGGCGAATGCCACTTGGAGTTCACAATTCAGGGTTGAGTTCAAAATCTTCTTTTCCTTCACAGTTTAGCACTTCAAGTAGTGATCCAAGGCTTCAGCTATTGATGCAGCAATCCATCTCTTCTTATCATATTGGGGATAGATTTTTACCTTTAAATGATCCTTATATTACGTCTCGGCTTTCATCGCAAAACCATGGAAGTCTATTTCCATTTACGCAGATGTCACACCAGCAGCCCAGAAGCGCACACATTTCAAATGGCCAATGGGGTGGTAGGAATGATGTAAGAAATGGTTGGGAAATGGGCATGCCTGATATCTTGAGGAATGAGAGGTTTGGGCTTAATTTCTATTCTGGCAACGAGGAACGTAAGTTTCAAATAGCGAGCTCAGCTGATCTGTATAACAGAGCATTTGGATTGTAATGCTGGTCTGATGCTGCACAACTTTCACCCTTCTTTTATGTATCCAAGTGCATATCTACCTGTGGGGAATAGTTGGCTCAGAGGAGCAGTTTACTTTGCCTACTTGTTGATTGGCATTTGTCATTGAAACCTTGGACTCCATCAAAGAGTACTTGAAATTATAGGACTCTTTGTATCAAACAGGTATGAGTTTCATTTCATTGTTATGTCCAAATATGAGGTGTCCCAGTAAGCAATGCTGGCTTCCAAAAAACACAGCTGCATCTGTGTGATTAATAAGATATGGGGGCAAGTTGTATGCTCCATTGTTGTTTCCTATTATAGCTTACATATAATTCATGTCAGTGGGCTGCTGAAGTAGATTATATTTTCGTACAGTACTATTGGTGGGACTTTGTGTCTGCATGAAGATATACTTCATCTCTTTTTGATAATATTTACCACTAGCAGCGTGAATTGCTGTTTAAGTCTTTAAAATGACACTGTTAGAGGATATCTGATCAGGTATTGACTTGTTGCTGTTGGACAAGTGCTGCACAGACTCGCAAACATCACTGTCACTATTGAATCCTATGATGAAGTTGGTATCAGGTTTAGGGTAGGTGATGAGTGTTGTGCATCAAGCAGTGTCAGGTCAGATGAGTCTTTGTCAGCCTTTTTATCATGGGAGCACTTGTTTGAATAATTCTCCTGCGCACTCCTATGTTTCTACTAGTGTCTAATAACGAGTCATAGAAAAAGGGGAAAAATGAAAGTTTTGTGCCTCAGGTCAGAGCATATTGTTTTATGCTTAATGTGTATAGAGTTCTTTGGTTTGAATGTCATTCACTATAATAGGAATAATATGGGAGCAGCATTCTAGTTCAGCTGTAAGACTCGTGGGTAAATTTTTGAAACCATAAACAAGCATAAACAAGCAAAGAATTGGCAGTTGGTTCTGAATTCAGCTTGAGTTTAACTGTGTGCATGCATGTTTGTGTTTTGGACATCTTGCAGATTGAGCTGGCTGATGAAAATCGTAGTCGCACTGCTGAAACCTATAGACAATTCTTGGATGCTTGATATTTGCTGGTCACCTGGCAGACTTCCATATACCCAAACCATGCAGGACAATTTTTTTTTCCCTTTTTGGGAAGGGTATACAGGACGGTACCATGCTCAAAACTTTGCATGCACAAGTTAATACTGAAATCGAAACTAGAAAAGACTGAGAGCATGATGGTTTTTTACCACATAATTCCTGCCTCTATATATTCTATGTATTTTACCTAAGGAGGTTCATGCACTGTGAATCTATGGGAGTGGTTAGAAAAGTTTGCTGACACATGGTTTTTGTTAGTGCAAGAGGCAAGTGCTAGATGCTCTTGATTAAGTCATAATTGTGATATTGATAGTTGCTTTTTGTTAATACATGGTATTAATTGTGGGACCCCATGTTTCAAAAACTGAAGTGGCTGATGAATTCTATTGTCATGGTGATATAGGTCCAACGGCATTGATACTCGTGACATTTTGTTATAAGCATCACAAGGGGTGATCACAAAGGGTGATTAGACTTTTTTTCTGACTATCAAACTAGTAAAACATTTTTTTTCCAGAAAAATTCCTTATGTTTACAATATTCTATTGTCACTATTTTGTATCTTTGCCAGGGATTTCTGTCTGCCTTTTAAAAGGTTTAAAACTTACATGGACATCATTTAGTTGCAACTAATATGCTTCTTTATGCGCAACACCTTTTATTTAAAAATATGAGCTTTCAAGTTCAGAACAATTTTGTTGTTTTGTTTCATCAGACATATTTGGCGCATTATGGAATTCTCTTATTGTTGCAAGGCATGCCTCAGTTATCTTAGTTATCAAGGTGTATTTTGTCTGGGTCGTTGTATGTATGTCGGAACACTACTCAAGAGTAATATTTCCATTCTTATGCAGATCGTGTTTGCCAGAGGCAATGTGGTAGGGTGTTGGTTCCATTATGTGCTCGAATTTTTCATTCTTATTGGGGGCTGGCTCTGAAGAAATGCTTGCATCATAGATGCCATTTTTTTCCTTGTGAACGCTGGATTGACATTCAACCTGAACAAATGAGACATGTAACATCAAAGTGTAAATATTGTGTATCTTTACTTTGATAAGCAGTAATCATAGAGTATTTTGATATTTTTAATGAGAATGATCTATATCTCGCTGCTTTGTGTGCTATTTAGTGCAACTTCCTATTTTTGTAGTTGAGACCTTGCATTAGATAGCTTAAGTTGTCCATGTTGCTGGACAATTGAGTTCTGGTTCACAGTTGAGGCTTGTGATGGCTGACCACTGATGCTGATGTGCACCTGTTTCGTAAAGCGCACAATGAAATTGATATTCAATGTAGTTGTTGGAACTCCCTCAGGAAGTTCTGCAGGCTGACAAGAGAAAATGTTGCAACTGCCTGCCAAAGTCTACCCCCTCTGATAATTGGGAAAAAGCAAGTTTTATTGAAGCAGCCGCCGTGTTCAATAGTAGCAGCATCCTCTCTAGTTTGGTGAGCAAATGCTTGTGAATTATCTTTTGTCGAGTGGTTTTTTTTGGGTATTAGTGTTTTGTTTGTTAAATGGACTGCTCTAGTTGGGTTTACCATGAACATTTTTGATAAACGGCGAGTGGAGGTCTTTTCTGCTCTTTGGTGGGCCATAAAGGTGCTGGTGTGGTTTTCTTAGGGGCGGCAAGTGGATGTCTTTTCTATTTCTTTCATGGGCCACACAAGTGTTGGTGGGCAGTGAGTTTATTTGTATTTTGTCCACTAAAAGACGATTCTGCAATGGTGGTTAGAAAGTTCAGAAAAGTGTCTTGTAAATGGTGGTTGCTTTTAGACAACATGGCTCTCAAACCTTTTAGAGGACCATAATCTCAATAAGCTAACCTCTAGCATATCAAAGAGCTAACCTTATCTGCTGTTAGACTGAAGAGTTGCCTTTGACTATTCTCGCGTCAAAGAGCTGATCTGTATATCTTTCATGTTAAAAAGCCAACCTCAATGGATCTCTCCACAGGAAGTTGACCCCAATGGCCCTCTTAACAAGGAGAGTTCAATGACCTAGATTAGTTGAGATTTGCGTGCTGGATCGTGCTCCTAACTTGTGACTTTAAAGGATGGGTGAGATAAGGTAAGCCTAAATCTATATTTGTTTGGTTAATCTGACTACTTGTCTGAATTTGAAAAAATAACTCATACTCAAAAATATGGGATATGTGATGTTGCTTAAATCAATCTACATATCATAGCATAATAAAGATCAATTTCAATGGGACTCTCTTATTGTCGGGCTTATTTGAACAACAAAGAAAGGTAAGTGTTAGTTTTTTTACTCAGGTCTAAACTTTGAAGTGTCCAACCATAGTGTGGCAAGAATTTCCTATCTAAAATGGGGCTTAGATTCTTCACTATTTGTCTCTTTTCTCTTTTTTTTTTTGTTATCTAAAGTTTCGTCTACCTTAGGCATCAGAGGCCCTCTGGCCAAATCAGCTTCGATAAATTTTGTTATTCTTTTTTCCGCATGCAAATTAATCAGTATTTTCTAAGACTCCATGGATAGGATTTTAGCATCAACAATTATCCTATTGACTATTTATACACAAACTTTATATTTTGTTCCCTAGTTTAGGGTCTGTTTGGTTTATTGGATAATGCAACCATAGTTTTGGAAAAAAAAATTGAATTAATTGAATTTTTTAAGTATTTGGATGGTGGGAAAAGTTTAACAATATATATATATATATATATATATATATATATATATATATATATATATATATATATATATATATATATATATATATATATATAAAAGAGTTTCTAAGTCTAGCTTTTTTTTTTTCTAGATTTTTTTTAATGGAATTATTTCCGGCAACCAAAGAAATCTTGGAGGATTATGCAAGCTAAAGGACCATCACTTCATTTCTCCATGTTTTTGACAATTCCCAAAATTATATAAGGGCTTCTTTGTGTTGCACTGGTTTTATATTTTTTTTTTTCAAAAGCCAAAGAAAAATAAACTGCAACGATGGATATGTTTGGTGAAGCATCTTCTTATTCTTAAGCTGTTCGTAAGTTCTTTAGAATTTCTGCGATCGACGATTTTGTGCTGCAAGAAAAAATGAAAACAAGTGTAAGGAGTAGCACGGCGCTCTTTGCAAATGCTATCGTACCCATTTTCACTAACTTGTAGAGAAACAAACAGAAAAAAAGGGGTGGGGTGGGCGGGAGAAGGGGTGCGCTGGATTGTGGTGGGGGTACAATAATACCATTTTCAGCTGGGGACTTATCCATGCTGCTGAAGCGTCACTTGTTAACACTTTTGAAGATATTTGCCAATTTCTTATTGCTTTTTGGTGCTGATTTGCCCCCGCACGACATATGCTCCTAGATGGATGAATGTGTTAGGTTTGCTTCGAAAGTATTTACAATTTAGTTCACAGACCGCCACTACATGGCAGACACATTAAATAAAATTGCATTGAGATATACAAACGGGGGAGTCGGTAGAAATAGACTGCCAAATGTTATCGGCACACGGTACAATGACATCACCCTCAGTAGGCTTGATCATGGGTCAGCCCGGGTCTAGTCTCTATTCATTTTTTAACGGCCGGATCTATAAAAATTTTGATATTTTTTTGATCTAAATAGGACTCATGAACATGTCTAACCCTCACGATGAAATTTAAATATTTGCATACAACGGCAAGAAGGACGAAGCTGCATTAAAAACTGACTTATTTACGCAATGAATTAATGGAGGTAGCATACCACGGTGGTGCGCTCGGATGAACTTTTTCCGGAGCCTATTGATTCAGCGCCAAAAAAAAAAAAATTCTTAACAAACGAATGTAGTGCCAGATTAACTATATTTACCAATCTTAAGGAGGATAGCAATCAAATCAAGTTAGATATAAGTCAAAAATTTGTCAATCTAAATTTAACATATTTATTAAATAGATAAGTTCTGCACCCAACGGTTATCCTAATCAGACAACTCGATCTGATCTATGTGGCCTATTCACTTAATGGGTCAAATCAGATCAAACAAGTGAAAGAGGTTTTTAATGAATTCAATGGATTTAAAACTGGTTTAGTAGATGGGATTAAACATGTTTGAAATGGATTAAGTAGATTCTAAATGGAATTAACAAGTCTTAAATAGATTAAATGGATAATTTGGTCTAATTATTAAAGATGTTAAACTAGTAAAATGGATAGAGGTCTAAATCTGAACAAATATATTTAATAAATAGGCTTAGGCAAGTTGACTCACATACGATCTGAAACAATTTATATCAAATCCAAATTTACTAATTGTAGGTGATGTGAAAGGTTGCCTCATAAATTAGGGCTCCTTATCTTAATTTATTATTTTCATCTTTTGTAAGTTTTCTAAACTCCACGATAGGTTATGTTTTGGAGCATTCTTTAGTTAATGCTATTAGCCATCCCTCCTCCATTACTCAATTCTTATCTAAGTTGGGTATTACTATATCGTATCATTGTAGAAATAGTTCAATCTACGCATGCTCTCTCTTGATCCTAATTTTGACCAATCCTTCATGGGATCGGTCACTAAGACAAGTTGCAATTAGGAAGGACTCATTTGGTTTGTGGAAAGTGGAGGGAGAAGTGATGATTCGTAGAAGATGGAGAAGAGTCATTTTATTTGATCAAAGTTTTAAGAAGAGAGAAAATATAAAAATTTTTTTTTATAGAAAGACATTTGCATATTTATGGGAAGTGTAAACCCACGGGGGAGATGGTTTTGAGACTTCCTATGAGATAAAAATTATTGACTTTTTTCTTTTCTAAATATCATTCTAATATTTTATTATAAATATTAATAAAATATTATATTAATACTATGCTAATATTAATATATATATAATATAATATCTATAATATATTAATAATATTTTAATATTTATACTAATGTAATATTTATTAATATTAATATAATATTTATATTAATGTATTAATATCTATATTGATATATATTAATAAATTTGTTACATTAAAATATTAATATTATATCAATACATATGTCATAATTCATATTAATATAATAAATTATTATGATCTAATATTTTAAATATTATATTATATTAATATAAATATTATATTATATTAATATAAATATTATATTAATATTTATATAAAATTTGAGAGCAAAAAATATGATCTTTTATCTATTAAGTATAATAGATATTTTATACAATTTTCTCAAAAAAATAGATGCTCAACTAAATATATATCACTCTACAATAAGTCACTTTTTTATGATCAACTAAACATATCATATTCATAGGAAGAAAATTTTTTTTCATAGACCAAATGAATCCTAAATAACGGTACTATTGCGACTCATCTCTGATGAGGTAGTCAGATCTTGAACGATAGGAAGCCGATGGAAAAAGAGAGCTCGTCGGAGAGAGAGTACAGTCGAGAGGGTCGAGAATGAGAGTGAGGGCTCACAATACATTGAGTGGATATAGGATCAACTTGGACTAGACAAAAAGATTTATCGACGGCTACTACAACAGAAAAGGATATTTGCGATGCAAAAAAAAGCATCGCAAATGCTAAATTTTCATTGTAAATACTTATTTATGATGCAAATTTTATCACTAAAAATGAGATCACAAATAATATTTTACAATGAAAATAAAATTTTCATCACTAATAATATATTTTTTATGATATAAAATTTTTATCAAAAAAAATTTATTTTATTTTTTAAATTATTTATGATGAAAAGATTTTTATCACAAATAGATGATTTTACGATGAAAATTATTTTCATCATAAATAAAATTATTTAAGATAAAAATTTTTATCATAAATAATTTAATAAATAAATTTAATATTTTTTAAAAAATAAAATAAATTAATTTTTTATGATAAAAAAAATTATGTCATAAATATTTTCATTGCAAACAAATATTATTTACAATAAAAATTTTTCATCATAAATAACTTAAAAAAATATTTTTAGATTTAAAAAATAAATTATTTGTGATGAAAATTATACGTCGCAAATGATGTTATTTACGATGGATATTCCACCATAAATAATTCGATCGCTAATTAAAATATAATATTTTTTTAAAAAATAATTTATAAATATATATATTTTAATTTATATTTTTAATATTTTATATTTATAATCTATAAAATTAAAATAAAAAATTCACACAATAAATTCATAAATAAATTTGATTATTTTATTATATTAAAATATAATTATAAAAAAATAAATTTAATAATTATAAAAGATTTAAAATAAAAATAAAAAATATAGAAATAAGTCACTGGCCATCAAGCATCAGCATCTAGAGAAAGAGAATGGGTGGAGCAAGATGGACCGACCTACTGCTGCCTCATCAGCTCCATCATCAGCTTCATCTATGCCATCCGCTCTATCATCTACATCTGGAACGACTGGTAGGAGTCGACACATGTAGCTAACTCATCAGCTCACTGTCAATCCTAAGCAACCCACTGTCGATCTTTAGCAGTCTGTCTCTATATCTCTGCTAGTCGGGCATCGCAGCAATATAGATGTCAGTCCTAGACGAGCGTGAGGATGGGAGAGCTTTGATCCCATACCCTAATTTTCTAACATAACAAGATCTCATACCAAGCACCTGATCATATATATCCTGATCTATGGGTGTGATCGAGCTATCAAGATTAGGCTGGGATCTCATCTCTATTATACGATCCTAAAATTAAAGTTATAGCTATTTTAAGTTTGTACTAAAAATCAAAACATCAATGAAAAATAATTAAAAAAAATTAGATAAAGCTCCTGGCTCCCCACTGTCCACTCCCCCGACCATCGCTAGTGGGTTCGCTAGTAGATCTCGATCCTACCAGAAAGTTCGTCTCTCTCTCTATATCTCTCTGTAATTTAAGAATAATTAATAAAATTTTTTTAAATAGTTAAAGAGTTAAAATATGCTAAATAGATATTACTTACCATCTACTCTATATGGCAAGTGAATGGTCTCGAACCCCATGGTGCGAGATAGTTTGTCTTGTCTGATTGACGGCATTTCGGACACATCAATCTTGAATAGTTAACAGTCAAATTAGTAAGTAACTAATTAAATTTAAGAATAAATGATTCAATTATTAAACTCTAAAAAAAATTGGATGCTTAACCTAATATGCCAAATCCTTATACCTGCGGCATATGACAGCCCATCCTCGATACTGATGCTATCATATGGCCGCTGCCACGCTACCTCCATCCCTTGATCCTGCACTATAGCATACCAGTGGCGATGAATGCGATGGCGGTAATTTTGGAAATACGAGCATAGATGATCATCTACAGCTTGCCACACGTAATTGTACACAAAATCAATAATATCAAATATAGCTTGCTAATAATAAATATTATAAGAATACAGTACTAATTAAATATTTTATTAAATATTATTTTATCTATAAATGGCTATAGAAGACCTCTTTCTAAGCTAGTGTAACGTGACGCCAATCGAAGAGCATCATAGGAGCATAGCTGTGGCATATGATGCCTAGCTCAGTCTATCATGGCTTGCACCATCCCCTAATGGATATGGTGAAGCCAGGTGGAATCTCGATACGGAGATGCTGTCCCTCGTACTTGCATCTCCAACACTCTAGGGTGAAGTTCTTCGATAGATCTCAGATCAGATCTTGATCCAGATCTCAGACTGGATCCGAGTCGATTCGGATCAGATCTCAACCCGAATTCTGATTCGGATCCCGATCTGGATCTCAAATCGGATCTTGATTTGGATTCCAGTCGAACTGGATTGGATCCAGATCAGATCTTGGATTCAGTTTATCCTAGTTAAAATATTAAATCATAATCACAATAAAACATAGGGATAAAACAAGCCAAAGCATTAAATTATAACAAGCAAAAATATTAAATTATTTTTTTTTAAATAATATTTTATCATTATTTTAAAAATATAACTATTTTTATCATAAAAATAATTTATTTTTAAATATTTTTAAATAATTTATTTTATTTTATTTATCATTATTATTTTTAATACTTATTATTATTATTATTAAATTATTATTTTTTAAAAAATAATTCTTTTATTTTTTCTCCTTTCTTCTCCTGCATGCCACAACCCCCCCACCACCACTATCGCTTCCCGGCCCGTCACCATTGCCCCCCACACCCCGCAGCTCCCACACCCCCATCACCCCCATCCCCTTGTCTGCTCCGCTCGCGGCCCACCCCATCCTCTATCCCACCCCGCATCACCCCCACCCCCCTGGCTCGCTCTGCTTGTGTCTCCCAGCCCCTGTAGCCCGCACCCCCCATCCTCCACCCCACCCTGCATCACCCCCAACCCCGTGGTCTACTCTGCTCGTGCCCCCCACCCCCCCACTCCTCCCTTCCCTGCGGAGCTAAAAAAAGGGGGTTTACCTTAAAGTCGGCAGTGGTAGTGGGGCAGCGGTGATGCCAGAAAAGGAAGCCCGACGGTGGTGGGGATGATGGAGAGGAAGCCCAGTGGCCAGTGGAAGCACGGGAGGGGGGAGAGAGAGGTAGAGAGGAGAGGGTTTCGTGGGAAGTGAGAGAAGCAGATGGAAGTGATAGGAGATTTTTATAGGACTTTTAGTGATGCAATTATTAGCGATGGATATTTAATTTCCATCGCTAATAATTCTCATCAAATTTTTTTCTCCTAAAAATTTTTTTCTCTAAAAAAATTTAACTAAAAAAAATTTCATAAAAAACTAATTTTTTATGATGAAAATCAAATTTCCATCGTTAATAACATTATTAGTAATACAAAATATCATTTACGTCAGTAATAGTTTCTGCCAAAAATTTTTTTTCCCTCTAAAATTTTTTCATCTAAAAAAACTTTTTCATAAAAAATTATTTTTCCATAGAAATAAATTTTATGTCATAAATATTAAATTATTTATGATATAAAATTTACATCATAAATAATCGATAAGAAAATAAAAATTAAAAAAAATAAATAGTAGATTATTTATGACATAAAATTCATATTGTAAATAATTAAATATTTATGATGCAAAATTTATTTTATGTCACAAATATTGATTATTTTCATCACAAATAATTGATGAAATTAAAATTTTTTTAAAAAATAAATTATAGATTATTTATGATAAAAATATTTTATAAATTAAAAAAATAATTCTTATATTTTATGACCAATTTTTTGATCATAATTTTTTTAATATTTTTGCAACCAAAAAATTGATCATAAATATATTTTACAATCGAATATAATTTTTTTTATTTTTTTAAATATGATATTGTTGGTGCAGAATTTTGCCGAAGTCGGAGAAGCTGGAGCTGGGATGACCGCGGCCGCCATCGGGACCTGCAAGGGAAGTCTAAACCAAAGTTGGGGGTGCTCCGACAAGACCCTCCGATGCTCAAGTCAATACTCTGCTTCAACAGAAATGGAGTGCTCGAGTGAAAATTTTAGCAGAGTTTCGAGATAGAGTTTAGAGCTTAGAAAAGAACGTATCTGGAGGTCTCTTTTTATAGACGGAGAGCGTAACTGATTGACAGCGACGTTTGTAACTGCCTGGTGGTGGACCGTTCAGAGCCACACGGAGTTTGTTATGGAGAGTAGTGGCGTCAGGGGCCGTTCAGGGCCACGTGGTGTTTGTTACGGAGAGTGGAGTGGTGTCCATTGTCGTGACTTATCAGAGAGTGATGGAGCCACGCAGAATCCGTTGCAGAGAGTGGAGTAGGGTAGTGGCCATTGTTGTGACTTGCCAGAGAGTTCGGATCTGTCGGCTGGAGCTCGGTTGGGATGTCTGATGGAGCAGAATGGCTCTCTATCTCATCGATCTAGGAGAAGCTCGGATATTTTTGAGGTTGTGATGGGTCTACTGTTGTTGGGTGCCTAGAGCACTGATGCTGCAGGCGAGAACCATCTGCTGTAGAAGCTCGGACGGAGACTTTCTGTTGGAGAAGTTCGGTTTCATGAAGAATCTGGTGGAGGGTCAGTCGGAGGTGGACTTCGGATGGCGTTGGGGAGATTCGTTCGCTGGAGGAGTCTGGGGATCATGTGGAAATCTGGATGGTGTTGTTGAAGTCTGGCTGACGCCATTAAAGGTTGGTGGCTGGGGAGGTTCGGCAGACATCGGAGGCGATTGGCCATTGTAGAAATCCAGCTACTGGAGCCCGTCTGTTGTAGAAGCTCGTCCGGAATCTATCCACTATGGAAGTTCGGACAGAGTTCGGTTCTTGTAGAAGGCTGAAAGGAGGCCGCTTATTGTAGAAGCTCAGTCGAAGATCGATTATCGTGGAAGCTCGGATGGAGAATTCTTACTGTAGAAGCTCGAAGTAGTGACCTGGCTGACGGAGTCTGCCCTGTTGTAGAAGCTCGTTTGGGATCCGCCCATTGTAGGAGCTCGGCTGGGATCCGGCTATGAAGAAGCTCGGCTGAAGTCTGCCTGTAATAGATGTTCGGAACGAATTCATTTACAGTAGAGGTTCGGATGAAATTCTCTTATAGTAGAAATTTGGAGTAGACCGTTTGCAGTAGAAGTTTGGAGTAGACTGCTTGCAGTAGAAGTTCGGAGTACTGACCCTGCTGGTGGAGGCCGTTCGTCGAGAAGCTCGTCTGTGATCCATCCACTGTAGAAGTTCGGACGGAGCCCGGCCCCGATAGGAGTTCGGATGAAGTCCACCTACAGTAGAGGTCCGGCTCTCGCAGGAGCTCGGGTGAAATCCAGAAGGCGGTTGACCACCGTAGAAACTTGGATGGAGTCCGGTTACTGTAGAAGTCCTGCTATTGGGGAAGCTCGGCCATTGACGAAGTCCGGAGAAGTTTGGAGTAAAGTTGATTGTGGCTGGAAGAAGTCTGGAAGAAATTCGAAGAATAGTCGATCACTGTAGAAAATTGACTGATAGCGAAGTTCAGAGAGCGTTTGGAGCAGTCTAGTAAATGAATGGAGAAGCTAATGGTTGGAGAAGTTCGGATGCCATTAGGGAAGCTCGGACGGTCGAGGGAGTTCAGAAAGACGCCACACAAGGTCAGAAGCCGAAAAAGTCCTGGAAGGGTCGGCCTTTTACAAACTTTAGCTGGGGGTATTTTATACCCAACAGATATAATTTTAAAATTTAAAGTACATCTTCTTCATTCATTATCTAAATAATTATCGTTAGAGTATCGTCATAAAAAATTACCTCAATCTGATAGCCTTAGCCATATCGATTAATAAAATTTGATTTCAATGATCATGAACGACCGCATGATGATCTGATAGATAAAGACAATCAATGGATTCGAAAAACTTACACTAATGATCTTGATGTGATATTTGTAGCATGCTATTAAAATTTTGCTTCAATCGGATATCACTATCATGGTCAATTTAGCATGGAATGATTTAGATTGTTAAATAAAAATGAATGATTAAAAGGCCAAACGACATCCAATTATAGGATAATTTTTTAGATAAATAATTTTTACTACTACTTTAATCATCTGTATGGTAGTGATCGTAAAATTCAAAGCATGTATATGAACCATTCAAAACTATATGTCTCTTGATACTCATTCTTAAAGCTCTTAAGTAATTATACTTGTGCTTTTGTAAGATCTACTTAACATGGATGGTTCATATACTTTGGATTTGGATTTTACGATTACCACCATACAGATGATTAAAGTAGTAGCAAAGATCATTTATCTAAAAAATCAACTTATAATTGGATGTCATTTGATCTTTTGATCACTTATTTTTATTTAACGATCCAAATCATCCTATGCTAAATTGATCATGATAATGATGTTTGATTGAAGCAAAATTTTGATAGTGTATTATAAATATTATTGAGATTATCATTGTAAATTTTTAAATCCATCGGTCATCTTATTTATCAGATCATCATGCGGTCATCTGTGACTGTCGAAATTAAATTTTATTGATCAACATGGCTAGGGCTATCGGATCAAGATGATCTTTTATGATGATACTCTAATGATAATTATTTAGATAATAAATAGTGAAGATAGACTTTAAATTTTAAAATTATATTATATTTAAAAAAAATAAAAAAAAATTATATTCGATTGCAAAATATATTTATGATCAATTTTTTGTTTGCAAAATATTAAAAAAATTTATGATCAAAAAATTGGTCATAAAATACTTAAATTATTTTTTTAATTTATAAAATATTTTTCATCATTAATAATTTGTTATTTATTTTTTTTTAAATTTTGATTTCTAGTCAATTATTTGTGATGGAAATTTTTTATTGCAAATAATAAGTATTTACGATGTAAAATGAATTTTATGTCATAAATATTTAATTATTTATGATATAAATTTTACATCATAAATAATCTATATTTATTTTTTTTAAAAAAATTATTTTCTCATTGATTATTTATGATAAATTTTTTTTATCATAAATAATCAATATTTATGATGCAAAATAAATTTTGTATTATAAATATTTAATTATTTATGATGTAAATTTTATGTTGTAAATAATTTGCTATTTATTTTTTTTAAAAAAATTATTTTCTCATCAATTATTTTTGACATAAATTTGATGTCACAAATAATTTAATATTTATAATGTAAAATTAATTTTGCATCATAAATACCTGTTATTTGCGATGTAAATTTGCATTATAAATATTTTGCTAATTATTTTTTTAAATTTTTTAATTTTTGATTGATTATTTATGATAAAAATTTTTTATCATAAATAATTCAATATTATGATGCAAAATTTATTTATGTCATAAATATTAAATTATTTATGATGCAAATTTTATATCATAAATAATTTGATAATTATTTTTTTTAAAATTTTTGATTTTTTATTGATGATTTATAATGACAATGATGTGTCATAAATAATTCAATATTTATGATGTAAAAATTAGTTGCATCACAAATGTCGATTATTTACAATGCAAGTTTTGCATCATAAATAATTGTTAATTATTTTTAAAATTTTTTTTGATTTCTCATTGATTATTTATGATAAAAATTTTATATCATAAATAATTTAATATTTATGATAAAAAAAACTATTTACATCATAAATACTGATTATTTATGATGCAAATTTTATGTCATAAATAATCTACTAATTATTTTTTAAATAATTTTCAATTTTTCATCGATTATTTGTGATGAAAATCTTCTATCATAAATAATATAATATTTATGATGCAAAATTTATTTCATCATAAATAAATAATTATTAGTGATAAAATATTTTTTCATTGCTAATACTATTATTTGTGATGAAATTATTTACATCGCAAATAAATCCATAGCAAAAATCCTATTTTCTTATAGTGGGCATCCGACGACAGTAGGAAGACCTGCAAGAAAAGTTGGCATCGGAGATGGCTCCAACGAGAATCTTCTGATGCTTAAGTCAGTTTTTAGCTCAACAGGTGGAGTGAGTGAGGTAGAGTTTCAAGCTCTGAGTTTTTGAGTATGCGTATCTCCTGGGGGTCCCTTCTTACCTCTATTTATAGAGAGAGCAAGATGAAGGATGAAAGGATGGGAGAGCATTCAATAACATCCAATCATACGAAGCTGCATAGGGGTATTTTTAAATGGCCCTGTCAACAGGCATGCCTTTTGTCTGACATGTCGATGGTTGTGATGGCAGCCCTTATCACACACATGTGGTATAATTAATGACTTTATGGTATCCTATCATGGTGCGTGGTAGACTGCTTAAGGTATGACCTTAGGATGATATGACTTGATGTGACTGCATGGCAGCCACACTTGACCATCGACTATTTGGCTGATGCCGATATCCAGATCGACCACTCTTCAGAGCAAGATGAAAGGGATTAGGAGTAGTCCAAGGTGAGTACCCCACATGCCAACAGTCCCGAGCTCACCAAGTAGGGTTGGAGAGTCAGGTCGGGAGATGATCAATTTAAAGTATTAGGTGCCATAGACAGCTGAAGAACCTGATCTTCAGATCAGTGCCATTACGACAGGCAAGTACGTCAGTTTCTCATCGATGCCACTGGAGAAATGGGCCGGTCGTTGGCCGATGTAGTCTTTAACTTGGATAATGTCGCCACATCCAGGTGATGTTGAGGTCAAACTTCCACTGACCTCAGCTTTCAAACAAGATCGACCTCCTGATAAGATAGGCTTCTTGGGGACCACGATCTTTTGATGAGGTCAGCCCTCTGGTGCCCTCGATTTTGCATCGAGACCGGCTTTATGATGATCTCCATGATTCGGCTCCACATTGATAGCTTCATATCGATATTCTTCCAATGGTGTCGGCTTTTATCGAGGTAGGTCTTTGATTGAGATCGATTGGATGAGGTCGGCTAAGTGACGAGGATCTACTCCAACACTTACCCTCCAACTCCTGAGTTCGATTACGTAGTCTTCATCGGAGGAAAGGAGTTAGCCAATGCGTGGGTCTGAGTTGCTTTTTCTGACGATCATCCTTGAAAGCCAAGTGTAGTGAACTTATTGTTTCGGGGTGTGGGTTGCCATTCTGCAGAGCATCTCATCAAGTTCGAAGCATGGTGGTTAAGGTGGAGCATGATCGTATCTCCACTTCATTTCGGATCAACTGATCCTTGATCAATCGGGGACAAGCTAACTAACCATAGCATTTTTTGCTTGAGTTTGTGCTATAAACTATAGCTTATACTTCAGCGACCCTTCGGCCATAGCTGGCACGCTAACGATCGTCAGACTCCATGACTTCATTAAACGGGTATTAGCTGAATAACATCTCGTTGGGTACCAGCCGATGAGGATGTGGACTGGTCAGCTGTCAAGCGACCAAGTTGCTGACATATGGAGGAGTTTCTCGAGTTGGAAGAACATTTTGAGTCATCTGCCCCCCATAGTGTTGGTCTCACTGAGGTCATGGTCGACTCATTTTGGAGGGGCTTCTTGGTGAGGACTTGTTCAGAGTTCCTCCATAGATTTTCTCCTCAACTTTGTCAGCCTTGCTGTGGACAGCTCTCCCCTCTCATCATGAAGGCTTCATTGGGGATTCGGCCTTCGGAAGGTTAGCTTCGGGAGGTCAGTCAGACGAGGTCAGCCTCCCATCTGATGAAACTAGGGTAGTCTTTGACTTGATCTGCCATCTAGGATACTTTGGTCTGACCGATATAGATGGCCAATCAAGTATGTCATAAGAGGCTTCACCGCACTTTACATCGCAAGTCTCAGGGAATTAGGGCTCAGTGACATCTTTGCTCCACCGACTGAAGGGTTTCATCATCACACCTTGGATCCAGTGGAGGCTACTTCTGGTCTCGTCGGTACTCCTACTATTTTACCTTAGATTTTGTCGAGGTGACCTCGTATCTCATCAATAATTTTGACCACACTGCATCTTGAAACCCATTAAGGTGACTTGGGGCCTTAACGAAGGTTTTTGTTGTAGGCCATTCCATTGCAGAGGAGCGTCATTTGCTATACCTCAAATCTCGTCGAGGAGGCCTTGGTCCTTGACCAAGAGTTTTTGTCATTGCACCTCGGACCTGGTTGAGGTGACCTCCAATTTGGCCGAGGGTTAAGCCTTCGAGAGTTAGAGCTGTTTAACACAGAATTGTAGGAAAGAAAATCTTTTATTTATAAGGTGTCCCTATTGATAATACATCCATAGATTTTTGATGTTCTAGGTCTGAGGAATCTCCATGTCGTCCAGGCTCTCGATCTTGTATGCTCTAGGTTGTAGAACCGTTGAAACTTTGTAGGGACCTTTCCAATTAGGATACAACTTTTCTTGCTCGATTGGTTTGGAGACTTCGGCTCTCCTAAGGACTAGGTCTCTAGCTTGAAAGATCTTGGGCTTAACTCGGGAGTTGTAGTACCGAGCTACTCTTTATTGATAGATGCCATCCTCAGTTGGGCTTGTCTCCGAGTCTCATTGATCAAGTCTAGATCAACTCGTCGCTTGTCCAAATTGGTCCATTCGTTGCAGTGCTCCACCCGAGTTGAAGGTAGGCCGATTTAAATTGGGATCACAGCTTCCGATCTGAATGCCAGTTTGAAGGGGGTCTCTTTTGTCGGGATCCGAGGAGTTATTCGATAAGACCATAAGATGCTGGAGAGTTCATCAGCCCAATATCCTTTGGATTGACTGATCCTTATCTTCAAGCCTTGTAGAATAATCCTATTAGTCACCTTGGCTTCTCTATTAGATTGTAGATGCCCGACTGAGATAAATCTATGGATGACGTGGTACTTTGCATGGAATTCTTCAAATCTGACATTATCAAATTATCGGTCATTGTCGGTGATGATCACTCAGGATAGACCAAAGCAGCAGATGACGGATTTTCACAGGAAGTCAGTAGTCTTCCTTTCCATTATCTGTACCAGTGGTTCGATCTCCACCCACTCAATGAAGTTGTCGATGGCCATGATAATGAACCTTCTTTGTCTATTGGCAAGCGAAAAAGAACCAAGTATATTGACTCTCCACTGATCAAATGGCCATGGTGCCAGAATGGTTGTGAGTTGACTTAACGGAAGTCTTTGGATATTAGCAAACCTCTGACTTTGATCGCACTTTTGCACTAGATCGGTAGCATCCTTCTACATAGTCGGTTAGTAATATCCTTGCTATAGTATCTTGTAGGACAGCAACTTGCCCCCTAAGTGGTTGCCGCAAATGCCCTTGTGCACCTTCCAAAGAGCGTAGTCAACTTCGGAGGGTTGGAGGCACTTGAGCAGGGGCAAAGATGCCAACCTATGGTAAAGTTGGTCGTTGATGATCACATACCGAGCTGTCAGTCTCCTCATTCAGTGCACCTCGATAGGATCAACTGGCAAGGTTTTATTGATCAAAAACTTGATGAACGAATTGATCCAGCTCAACTCATGATCGATCGAACCTACTGAACTTCCTCCACGGAGTTGATATTTGGATTTTTGAGATGCTCAATGAAGATCCTCTCCAACTCACCGCAGCCAGATATGGTGAGTCAGGATAGAAAATTAGCTCGGACATTCTCTAAGCAGAGGATGTGGTAGACCTTGAAGTAATCAAAATTTGTCCGTAGAGATCTAAGTTTCTGTAGATATCTGAAGAGAATTGGATCTCGGATCTCATATTCTTCTCAAGATTGTCTGGCGACCAGCTACGAGTTAGTGAACATTCTTAGACATTTTACACCAAGATCTTTGGTGATCTTTAGTCCAATTATCAGAGCTTCATATTCAGCTTGATTGTTAGAAGCTTTGAAGTCAAATCAAAGGGCATACTTAGTCACCACCCCATCGATGTTGGTCAAAATGTGATCCATGCTGTAGGATGTTTGAGGCTCCATCCATATATAGAATCCACGTAGACTCCAAAGCCTCTCCTTGAGGACGGTCCTCGATTTGACTATCATCGATCAGAGTGCACTCGACAACAAAGTCGGTGAGTATCTGAGCCTTTATCGAGGATCGTGGGATATAAGAGAGATCGAACTCACTGAGTTTGACCACCCATTTAGCTATTATCTTCGAAGTGTCTGGTCATTGAACCAGAGTCCTTAGGGGGAGATCGGTCAGGATTTTCATTGAGTGGGTTTGAAAATAAGATCACAGTCGTCGAGTCATCATGATGATCATGAAGACCACCTTTTCGATCCGAGGATATCTAACTTTTGCCCTATGCAACATCCGACTTATATACTAGATCGATTTTTGCACCTTATTTTCTTCTAGGACTAGTACTGAGCTCACGGCTTTAGGAGTCATAGCCAAATACATAAGTAATTCATCATCGATATTTGGCTTTGTCAAAAGTGGAAGAGAACTTAGGTACCACCTCAGGTTGTTAAAAGCCTTCTAACATTTTTCCATCTAAGTGAAGTTCATCTGCCGAAGGGTTTTGAAGAAGAGGAGGCACCACTCTACAGACTTAGAGATGAACTGACTCAAAGACGCAATGTGTCTCACCAGCTTTTGAATATCTCATCGAGAGGTCAGGGGCTTCATGTCGAGAACTGCCTTGATCTTTTCGGGGTTGGCCTCGATGCCTCGCTTTGTCACTATGAAATCAAAAAATTTTTTTGATGTGACATCGAAGGCACACCTAATCGAATTCAGTTTCATTCGATGTCTCCTCAGGGCGTCGAAAGCTTCTGTCAGATCGTCGATATGGAGAGTAGCTTCCTTGCTCTTTACGAGCATGTCTCAACGTAGACCTCCATGTTGCGACCGATCTAGTTCTTAAAGACTTTGTTGATCAGCCTCTGATATGTAGCTCTGATATTTTTGAGATCAAAAGATATGACTTTATAGTAGTACAAGCCTTTATTGGTAATGAACGCCATCTTCTTCTCATCCTCTGATGTCATCCAGATCTGGTTGTAGCCGAAAAAGGCATCCATGAAGTTGAGCAGTTGATGGCCCGACATAGCATCAACCGGTTGATCAATAAGGAGCAGTGAAAAGTTGTCCTTCAGATAAACTTTATTTAGATTGGTGCAGTTGATGTATACCCATCACTTGCCATTAGCTTTCTTGACCATCACAATGTTTGCGAGCCAATCTGGATAGATCGCCTCACAGATGAAGTTGGTTGCTAGCAACCTATCGACCTCCTCATCGATAGCCTTTTATCACTTGAAAGCAAAACTTCTTTTTCTTTATCTCATCGGCTTGTGCTTGACATCGATATTTAGTCGGTGGACAATCACTTCAGGTGGGATGTCGGCATATCTGAGGTAGATCAGGCAAAGACATTTGTATTCTTTCTCAGAAAGTTGATCAGTTTCTCTCTCAATTCATCACTTAAGGAAGATCTGACCTGAATAGTTCTGGTCGGATCCTCCTTGTTGAGGGGCACCGAGGTGAGTTGCTCCATGAGTTCTCTGTTGAAATTTGAGGTTTGGTGCATGCATATGTATTTCAAAAATTTTATTTTTTAAATACTGCAATAGAGAATAACATTAAAATACTTTTAATCTAAATTATGCATGTATGAAAAAAATAAAACCATATGGATCTATCTTATATGCTGAAATTGATATATACTGAAATTCAGACTGTGATCAAAACACATACCTATTTTGCAATCTTTTTCTTCGAATCTGGATCTGAAAGTGAAGAAATTCTCTCTTAACCACACAAATATCAGGTCTCTATGAGTATCCACTGGGGATCAGTCTGGAACAGCCTTCCTTAATCTGAATTTTGGTTCTCTCAAAATTCAGTCTATTGAATCTGAACGAAGCCTGGATCGCGATCAACGCTTAATCTTTCTTCTTGATCTTCTTCTTGTCCTCTTCTCTAAAGTTTCTCTTTGCTTTGTACTACTACAAAACACCAGCAACCAGTAAATTATGGGACATCCAACACATTGGACATGAAACTCTTTGGGACTGCGTCCCAAGGGATGAGCATGTAGAACGCCCAAGAGAAGAAAAAAGGAGAGGAAGAGAGGGCATGGGGAGAGCCTTTGGGCATGAGGGGCTACTTGTTTTTATGTTCTAGAGATCTTAGGAGAGGTCCCTTTAAATAGACATAAGAATTGAATCCTATTCAATCTCATAATACAAGTCCTACTTGCATTAGGATTCCTATTAATTTAAGTTATCCAACTTACATTAGGAAGCCCATTAGGCGCTAATAATTAGAGCCCTTGCACCTATAATTAGATACCCTAAAATACACTCAAGAGACACCCCATAAGAGAATTAAAAGCCCTCTAATCAATGGACATACCCAACTTGATCAAATTAAGGTGACGCCCAAAACTAACTATCAAAAAAATTAATTAGGGACTTGCACTCTTAATTAATATGATCTATAACCTTAGACACCCAACAATTAGAGTCTCATGAATCTTATTCATGTAGATTATTAGTAGGTAATTAAGTTAAAATTATCTTATTAAATAAGTAATCTCAATGGAAAGAGAAATTAGGTCTAATCATGTGCTAGCAAAGTTATCATGAACCCAATGGGTTTCTCTAAACTTAATTGATACTTCATAAGCTCAATTACTTATTCCAAATCTAATTTTTTTGTTGTGTGACTCCATAAGTTCAATTCTATCTGGTAGTGAGATATACAATAATTTTTATCATTGTATCATTGAAACTCTTTTTAATAGATCGAAATAATTTTACTCTAACTCAGCAAGGATTGTTGATCCAGAACGATCTTAGTGAGCTCTCACAATGCATTAGTGACACCTGACAGTATGTAGTGGCAACCTAGTAGAACTGAAATGAACCTCTAGGTGTAGTTAACGTATGATTCAGTCCCTCTATTGTGAGTCCTGACTAGATGGCAGATCATGGATAAATCGTCAAACCTCAACATCAGTCATATGATAGATTCGATTAGCTCAAGTCCAGTTGTGACTTCTATGAAATTTTTTTTTCATCAATCACACTACTATGGCCATAGATTCTTGGACTTAGTTTTTTAAATTTTATAGGACTACTCTTCTCTATCAAGATCGATAGATCCTATCTTGATGTACACTCTACTCCTACAGTGACCAACTATTGCCAACATCTATTACAAGAGCTCATTGAGATCCATGTTTATGTGTTAGTCAAACTTCAGCAGCTTCACTCCGAGCAGCAGTACCATCTCAAGTCAAAGGATCAATCATACAACTACAGTATCAAGATAATCACTAATGATTGAATAAAAATCTAAGTGATCTCTTGTATGGTCATGCTCAGTACTAGTTGTTCTCTAATAACCATCCGCACTCGTCGCCCTGTATCTCTACGCAGTAGATTAGAGACTCATCTATCCCAAAGGAAGTGATTTGTATGCCAGTCTATCTGGATCTATCATCATTCTCATAATGATCCTATGATCGAAAGTATTTAAGAATTAAATACATATCTCTAATTCTCAATACCTTGAGAATATGTATCGAAACTAATTTCATGGATGATTCAAGCACACATCACACTTGCATGAAAAAGAAATTATCTTTTTATTGATCATATCAATATATTAAGTATAAAATTATGTCCTAAAGTTATTATAATGTGTCAGCCATATTGATTTTTAGGACATACATCTAACAATCTCCCACTTGGACTAAAGTTAATTGACCACAAATCTAAGTCCCATCTTCTCAAGGTGGACTTCCATTTTTGGTTAGCTCAACTGCTTGGTCAGTGGGTCTGTCATGTTGTCTACGGAGTCTACTCTTCACACCTTGACATATTTTTTTTCAAGGCAGTCGCATATGATATGAAAGTATCGCTCGATGTGCTTAGATTTTTGATAAGACCTCGATTCCTTAGCAGGTGCTATGGCTCCATTGTTGTCGCAGTATATCGGTATGACATATAATGTCATAACTCTAAGTTCCATAATGAACTTTTTGAACTAGAAGCTTTTCTTTGCAGCATCCAAAGCAGCGACATACTTAGCCTCCGTGGTCGAATCCACTATGATGGATTGCTTGAAACTTTTTCAGCTAACTACGCTATCATTACACATGAACACGTACCCTGATGTAGACTTTCTATTATTAGAATCAGACATGAAGTCTAAATCAGTATAGCCCTCAACTCGCAATTCAGAATTACCTCCAAAGACTAAGAACAAATTTTTAGTCTTTCTTAAGTACTTAAGGATGTTCTTCACAGCTATCCAGTGCTCCTTTCTTAGATTCGACTGATATCTGCTCGTGACACTCACGGCAAGGATAATATCAGGTCGAGTATATAGCATGACATACATAAGGCTCTCTATGATTGAGACATAAAGAATCCTACTCATGCACTGCACCTCCTTAGATGTGGTCGGACACGTCATCTTGGAGAGACTAATACCATGCCTAAGAGATAAGAGACATCTCTTGGAGTTTTTTATGCTGAACCTCTTCGGTACCTTTTTTATGTACAGCTTTTGTGACAGGTCAAGCATTCGTTTAGGTCTATCCCTATAAACCTTTATTCTGAGAATATCGGATGCATCCCCTAGATCTTTCATGAAGAATTTCTTGGACAACCATCTTTTGACCATGGTCAGTATGGGAATGTCATTCTCAATAAGGAGAATATCATCTACGTACTATATGAGAAAGGTGATCGCACTCTCATTGACCCTCTTGTATACATAAGGTTTCTCTTCATTTATGATGAAATCAAACAATTTGATTGCCTCATCAAAATGATGGTTCTAACTCTGAGAAGCCTGCTTTAATCCGTATATGAATCTTTATAGCTTGCAGACTCTGTGATCACCATCACCAGACGTGAAACCCATAGGCTGCTCCATATAGATATCTTCATCAAGATATCCATTCAAAAAAGCAGTTTTCACATCCATCTATCAGATTTCATATTCATAGTAAGCCGCAACAGCAAGCAAAGTATGGATGAATTTCAGCATGGCTACGGACGAGAAGGTTTCCTGATAGTCAATGCCCTCGCACTGACTATAACCTTTTGCCATAAGCTTAGCTTTATAGGTCTATATCTTACCATTATCACCTATCTTTCTTTTATAGATCCATTTACACCCAATGGATATGATACTCTTAGGTAGATCTACTAAAGTCCAGACTTGATTCGAGTGCATTGAGTCAATTTCTGACATCATAGCATCTAACCATTTCTCAGAATCGATGTCAGACATCACCTCATCAAAGGTATTAAGATCATCACTCTGACCCCTATCTCCTGTAAGAAACATTTCTTTTACTTCCTCCATAAGCATACCCATGTACCTTTCAGGAGGTCGGGAGATCCTACTGGTTCTACGAGGTGGTAAGAGAACATCAATTACTGGCTCATGAATTACGACTTCCTGAAGATCTATAGCTCTGAGCTCTTCAGAAACTTTCTCTTCGAGCTACATTAACCTCCCACTACCACCATCCTAGATAAATTATTTTTCTAAGATTTTTTTGGATACCCTATAAAGCGACCTATAATAGATCTATCCTCTAGCTTATCCATCATTTGTCTCTTGACATAGGTCGAACATTTCCATATCTTGAGATAACCTAGACTCAATTTCTTACCGAACCATATCTCATACGGTGTGGTAGGAACGAACTTTGATAGAACCCTATTCAAGAAGTGAATGGCAGTTAACAAGGCATGTCCTCAAAGAAATAAGGATAGATCAGTGAAGCTCATCATGGATCGGACCATATTCAATAGGATCCCATTCTTTCTTTCAGATATCCCGTTGAGCTGAGGTATTTCAGGAGGGGTCCACTGAGAGACTGTGTCATTGTTCTTAAGATATTCTAGAAATTTTTGACTAAGATATTTACCTCCTCGATCAGATCGAAGAACTTTAATAGATTTATTTATCTATTTTTCTACTTCATGTCTGAATTCTTTAAACTTTTCAAAGGCCTCAGACTTATGTTTTATGAGATACACATATCCGTATCTAGATAGATCATTGGTAAAGGTAATAAAGTAGGTATAACCACCTTTGGCCTGCACATCAAATGGCCCACACACGTTGGTGTGTACCAGGGCAAGTAGCTCTGTGGTCTTTTCCCCATGTCCTACAAAGGGCAACTTGGCCATCTTTCCTCGAAAGCAGGATTCGCAAGCTGGATACAGCTCTGGATTAAGAGAGCCAAGGATTCCATCCTTCTCCAGATTGTTATCTTGTCCTCTCCAATATGGTCTAGTCTATGGTGCCATAAGTACTTCTGATTTATTCCATCTTTGAGTCTCTTTTGACCTACGACACTTACTACTTATTCGTTTAGGTTCACATTCGCATCAACATGTAAGTGATAAAGTCTGTCAATTAAAAGACCTCGTGCAATCAATTTATTTTGTAAATAAATGAAACAAAAATCTTTATTGAAATAAATTTTAAAATCTTCCTGTGCTAGTACAGCCATGAAAATTAGATTCCAACTAGCTACAGGAATATAATAACAGTCTTTTAAATCTAATCTAACACTAGATGATAATCGAAGAGGATAAGTGCCAACAGCTTCTGCACAACCTTGACTCCATTGCCGATCTGAAGGATCATATCACCTTCCCTCAACCTCTTACTTTCTATCAGACCTTGCATTGAGGTACATATATGAGCACTCGAGTCAGAGTCCAACATCCAGCTAGAAGTAGAAGAAATCGTAAGGTTAGATTCAATTATGAGCATACCTTCAGAAGGCTTATTATCCTTTTTGGTCTTTAGACTCTCCAGATATTTAGGATAGTTCCTCCTCTAGTGATTTTTAGCATGATAGTGAAAACACTTTTCCTTTATCTCGATCACTTTTGAACCATCCTTCTTTGGCTTGCTCTCTTTTTTTTGCTTCTTCATGAATTTAGCCTTCTTCCTTCCAATAGACTGTCTCTTGAAAGACGAAGTCCGCTCCACAGTGAAAACAGTGCCCCTTGAACTCTTTAAGGTACCATCTGTAGTGATTAACATGTTGACAAGTTCGAAAATAGTACAGTCAAGTTTGTTCATATAAAAATCATAATGAATTGACTATATGAACTAGTAAGGAATTGAAGGATCAGATCCATCTATAATTTTTTTTGCATTTCTAGCCCGAGCTTCTCAAGCTCGTCGATGTCCTTGATCACTGTCATACAGTGCTTATGGACAGATTATCCTTCGTGCATCTTTAAATTGAAGAGTCTTTTGGATACTTCGAAGCACGCAGTATGGCTTTACTTACCATACAACTCTTGTAGGTGAGTGATCATGGCTCGGATGGTGGGCATATGCTCATGCTGACTTTGTAACTCGTTTGACATAGACACCAGCATATAACACTGGACCCAACTATCTTCATCTGTCCACTTCTCAAAAGCAACTCTTTGCTCAACAGTAGGATAGTTTGATAGCACTACAGGATCCTGGTCAAGAACATAGCTTAACTTTTCTGAGGTCAAGATAATCCTAAAGTTTTTGAGCCAGTCTTTGTAATTAGTACCAGTCCAATGATTGGTTTCAAGGATGCGGGTTAGAGGGTTTGAGGCTGACATAGTGGTTAAACTGCGAGAGTAGAGATTCAAGTTAGATTTCTATACTTAATGTTTATATTTGCTTCTAGAAATTTTAAGATGTAAACAATGACTCTCACTAATTTATCAGATCCCTCCACTCTCCGAGAAAAAAATAAAAACCCTAACATGACAAAGGATTCCTAGTGGGTACTGCGGTCTTACTGATGACATGCATTGTGATAGCCCGGCCCGACCCGAGTAAGAATCCCAGCCCAGATCAGCCAAAGCCCGAAAAAAAAAAAAAGAAATAGGGGAGAAGACTCCCGAAGGGAGTCTTCTTCCTCCTCTCACCGGCTCCCAATCAGAGTCAGAAAAGAGCCCCCTCCAGCTCTATTTAAGGAAGAGATCCCTCCCCTCTCCCTTCCACCAGAGAACCCGAGGTCCCTCGATGGTAATCACCAAAAAATCTCTCTTTCTTCCGATTTTCCTTGTTTCCTTGTTCTCAGATTGAAGGTTTTTGCCGGCGATTTAGTGGCCCAAAAATACCACAAAGAGCAAGGTAATGAATCAAAGACTCCTCTCTTCAAATTTTTTTGATTATAAATCAGGATTTCTATCGATTTATTGCTATTTTTTTGAGAAAAATTTCGAGATTTTGAAACCCCTGTTTTGGCCGTCCGTGTGTGTGTGTTTTCCAACGCCGCACATCGTCGGTGAACACCCGAACATGGAGCCATGGTTGGGCCGCCCTGGGTTGAAACCCCACTCGCCATTCCAGTGAGATCTCCATGAGATTGGGATGGAGAAGAACGAGGAGACCACAGTCCCCTGTTCTGTTTCAACGAAAGAAGAAGAAGGAAAAGAAAAAGAAAAAGAAAAGAAAAAGAAGGAAAAGAAAAGAAAAAGAAAAGAAAAAGAAGAAAAAGAAAAAAAAGAAGAAAAAATAAAATAAAAATAATATAATAATAATAAATAGGATTTTCTCTTCTCTCTCTTCCGTGAAGAAAAAGAAAAAAAAAAGAAGAAAGAAAGAAAAGAAGAAAGAAAAAATAAAATAAATAAATTAATAAATAATGATATAAATAATAAAATATGAGAAAGAGAGTTTCTCTCTCTTCCCTCTCTCTCTTCAGCTTGAACTAGTACTTTCTCTCTCTACTTTCTCTTTCTAAAATCCTCTTTCTAGATTATTTCTCTCTCCTAAGATTTCTAGAATTTTGAGAAGAATGATGATAAATTTAAATGATCCTTGTGATGGATTTTTGATTTCTGATCGTCAGACGGTACACCGACATCCACTTTGATCAGATCAGGTATTTTTAGATTTTATTTCTCATGATTTTATTGAATTATCCACATAATAATTTCAGCATGATTTGATCCGATCAATCAGAATTTGTTGAATCATATTGTCTGAAGAATTCAAGATGAGTTTTCTCTCTCTAAAATTTTTTTCCCTAAAATTTTCTCTCTCTAAAATATTCTCTCTCTTGATTGATTCTCTCTCTAAAAAGATTAGTGAATGAAAAATTTTTTTAATAGTTTTGATCTGATTCTAATGAAGAACCCTGATCCATGGTTGTCAGACAGCGTACTGGCACCCACCTTAATCAGATCCTGAATCTTTAGTTTTGATCATCCATGATTTCGATCTAGCCATGACTTGATTTGATCATGTTGATTTCATCAATCGAGATATTGGACCAATCGTAATGTTGGATTGTGTCACCTGATCAATTCGAATTGTATCTCATGAATTCTCTCTCCTCTAATTTTCTCTCTCCACTTGATTTTATGAAATCGATGAAGAAACCCTGGTCATATCACTTTGAATCTGATTTGATCTGATAGTCAAACTTTGGATCGTTTAGGTTCTAATTAGATTTTGATTATATGAAATTAGATGATCGGACCCAATCTAAACCGTTAAAATATGGTGTTCGTATTCTTTCTAATTATTGAAATTGATTCTGTATAAGATTGTGGATGTTTGATCATGGGATACGAAATATGATCTACGAACAAAATTTTTGAAAGAAAATTTATAGAATTATGTAGATTTATTGGAATGCGTTCGAGGTAAGTAATGTTTCACTTTTTCTAGATTTATCGATAAATTATAATGTATTTTTTCGATATGATTTGTGAAACGATGCATGAATTGGATGAATGGTATTTTGTTATGAAAATATCTTATTTGAAATGTTATGATGAAGCATGATTGAACATATTGATTTCATGATACATTATATTGATTGATTTCGATACTATATGATTATATATTTTATTATCAAAATTAAAATATGAAATATGATTTATGAAGAATTATGATATAAGAAACATTATGAATTGACAACCTGACTATGTAAAGGACCCAATGGGGGCATATACGTTGGCAATTGATTTGTCCTGAGGGTTCATGTCGTCAGAGAGACCAGCGACAAACCGCCAGAGAGACCAGCAGTTCCGAAGGACTTTGCTGCCAGATGATTCGCAGCTCACCGCAAGAAGATACGTGGTGTTATGACCCTGCCACAGAGAAAATGTGGTCATAGCTCATGGTTGACGAAAAGAATTTAAGAATGACAGAAATTAAAATCTGGAAAGAAACTTGAATTTTCAAAAAAAAAATGAATTTGGCATGATTTATGTTGCATAATTGAAATTGATTTCGAATTGATGAACTATATATGCTTATTTTCTATAAATGATTATTTACTTAAATACTTGATAAAATTTGTTGAAAAATGATCATTGCTTACTTGGTTGTCTAGCTTATTACCTCCTATTTTACTATTTTTACAGATATTGAGGAATTAAGATGATACAAGATATGAATGGAAGAGTGATCAGAAGCAGAATCTCTATACATTTATTTTCGGTTGAAAGTCTTATTGAATTTGATGTAAGACCTATGAATTATTGTTTGAATTTATTAAGATATTCAAGAAAAAATTTAGATCGTTATATTCTGGATTTAAATTATTGTCTAATTATTCTGTCGTTGTTTTAGGATAGCATGATAAGATGCCTTGCATGCTTATGGGATGAGTTTTCTATGAGTATGCGGTGGTTGCCATGATCCTCGATTCACAATCTCGGATCGGGGGCATGACAATTAAAGTGGTACCAGAGCATAAGTGGATGAATTATAAAACATAGAATCAGATATAGAATGGATGTAAGTGGATAGACACTAAGGACATTATAGTGTAGATCTTTGATGATTGTAGTGGGAGAAATATTTATAAATTTTGATTAAACATTGAGATTATGTAAAAAAAAGATCACAAGAGATTATGACATATAGAATTTGAAATATGATGGATGATCTATTGATCATGATATGATTAGTTAGATCTTGATCGAAAGTAATCACAAAAAGATTGATAGAAAATTTTATTGTGCATTATGGTTATTAATTTGATCATTGGTTATTCAAGTGAATCGTAAGTTCAAATTCGATGTGAGAATAATACTATGATATTACTTCTAGTTGAGAAGTTGACTATTATTAGCAAGATAAAGATTTGACGATAAAATATTATTCCAGGATGGACTAAGAAAGTCTCTTATGATGCTTGATTGGAATATTTATTGAAATTGAATTTGGTATGTGGATTATATATAAAGTGGCATATTAGGATGAATGCATATTTGAGGATATTGCAAAGAAACCTATTTCTTATTGATGAAATCGATTATGAGATTGTAGGATATTTATCGTACTAAAATCTTTAATCATCATTCTTAGATCTAAATAATGGATCTTATTATGTCTCTTGGAGACTACATGATGTGTATGAAATTTTAATTTAAAGATTTCGTATCTAAGCTGATCAAAAGATTTTTTGATATTATTATTGAGGTTGTTAATAAAAAATTGATATCTTTAGATTAAGATAAAAGATCTGATTTATATTTATTTCAGATTAAGGGATCCATGTGAATTTATAATTTAAAAATTTTGGATTTAAAAATTGATATGGAGTTTTCTTTGCTTTTGTTAATGAGGTCCCTAATTGAATCTACTATTAAATGGAGATTTGATTTTTTTGAAGCTTGTATGATTGTTATGAAAGGATATTTGATAGATATTGAAGATTTTGATGATAGAAATTTTAAAATAATAATAATAATAATAATAATGATTTGAAATTCTTATATATTCTGATTATATCCAAATTTGGTGGAGCATCGAAGGATTTTTTTTCATTGATTTGACTTATAAGGATCTTTGGTTTGAAAATTATCGAATTGAATTGATATGAGAATTAAGATTTGATTCATATTGATTATAGTAAATCTGTATGATGGTTTAAATATGATATTGGACTCAAGAGTTAATTAAGATTATTGTACACCAGTAAAAGTATGAATGAGAATCAAAAGTTAATCTTTGACTTCAATTGAAATTTAAAATTTTAGATCTTTTCTATTGATAAGATAAAGAAATAATTTGATCAAAATTTTTTGGAGAAGCTAAGAAATTTTGATTGTTAGATCAGAGTGCACAGCGGAAGCATGATAATCTGGATTACTTTGAGTAAGTCAGGAATGTTAACCCTTTGAGTTAAAGAATTATGATAGACGATATGGTTTGATACAAAAAATTTATTGATATTAGAAAGAATAATATTTTAAAATTTTGAATTAATTTAGATATCCTAATATAATTTTTTAAAGTAGTGCTTCCACCTACTATGCTAAAAAAAAGTATTTAGCATCCTAATTCTAGGATAAGTGGACCTTTGATTTTTGATTTTAGATTTAGAATATTTAAAGATAAATTTTGTCTATCCTAAAATCAAATTTTATAATTTTTTATTTATTAGGAAGAATTTGAGATCATTTATCGAATGATGATTTTGATCTTAAATTATTATACTCAAATATTTATCTCCAGAATATAATAAAATTTAAAGTTTGGACTCTTTTGATCATTATTATTTCTCTGACTGAATAGAAAAGATTGAGATTATCTATTGATATTGATGATTATTCTACAAAAGATGGATTGGAGTTATTTATAATTTAATTTGATAATGAATCAATTAATTAAGAGTTGTTAATGTTTAGATAAAAAAAATTGATATACTTACTTAGAATAGAGACATTGATTTTGATTATAAGAAAAAAATATAGTTTTGATTTAGATCAATTTTTGAGTTATTGATTTTTTTATTATGGAATGACTTAATGATAAAAAATTTGCTTCAAGAATTAGAATATTTAAGAGTTTGAGGGTTTGAGTAAAAAAATTTTGATGACTAGAAATAGTGATATTGATTCAATCAACAATGATGATATTGATCTTTATGAAATGACTTAATGATGAAGTTGTATCGAGAATTAAAATATCAAAAGTTCAAGAATAAGATTGAAATGATAAATCTTCAATCTTTGAAAGTATGAATAAGAAAAAATATTTTTGAATTTTGATTGATTGGAATGTCATCATATGATTCATAGAAGTATGTTTTCGTATCTTATGATGGGTTGAAATTAAGAGTGGTTAATATTTTGAAATAAATAAATGAATGATGATGAATGAAGTTCTTATGCAAGAATAGAGACATTGATTTTCTTCTACCTACAAGAGATGGATTTAATTTTAATTGAGTCATGAGATATTGAACATTAATTTTTATAGAGAATGAGATCATAATTTTGAAATCTTGAAATATTGAAAATCTTTGAGATGTTGGTTTTGATAAATAAGAAAATAAATGATTCCATTTCAGATCAATATTTGATGTATTAACTTTTTTCTTATGAAATGATTTAAGAATGAATTTATATCAAGAATTAGAATATTAAAATATTTGTGGATGAGATTCAAGTAAGAAACTATGAAGACTCAAGCAAAAAAAATTTCAAGGATGAAATTTCTTTTAGAGGGGAAGAATGTGATAGCCCGGCCCGGCCCGAGTAAGAATCCCAGCCCAGATCAACCAAAGCCCGAAAAAAAAAAAGAAACAGGGGAGAAGACTCTCGAAGGGAGTCTTCTTCCTCCTCTCACCGGCTCCCAATTGGAGTCGGAAAAGAGCCCCCTCTGGCTCTATTTAAGGAAGAGATCCCTCCCCTCTCCCTTCCACCAGAGAACCCGAGGTCCCTCGATGGTAATCAACAGAAAATCTCTTTCTTCCGATTTTCTTTGTTTCCTTGTTCTCGAATTGAAGGTTTTTGCCGGCGATTTAGTGGCCCAAAAACACCACAAAGAGCAAGGTAATGAATCAAAGACTCCTCTCTTCAATTCCTTTTGATTATAAATCAGGATTTCTACCTATTTATTGCTATTTTTTTTGAGAAAAATTTTGAAATTTTGAAACCCCTGTTTTGGCCGTCCGTGTGTGTGTGTTTTCCGACGCCGTCCATCGCCGGTGAACACCCGAACATGGAGCCACGGTTGGGCCGCCCTGGGTTGAACCCCCACTCGCCATTCCAGTGAGATCTCCATGAGATTGGGACGGAGAAGAACGGGGAGACCACAGTCCCCTGTTCTGTTTCAACGAAAGAAGAAGAGGAAGGAAAAGAAAAAGAAAAAGAAAAGAAAAGAAGGAAAAGAAAAGAAAAAGAAAAGAAAAAGAAGAAAAAGAAAAGAAAAAGAAAAAAAAGAAGAAAAAATAAAATAATAATAATATAATAATAATAAATAGGATTTTCTCTCCTCTCTCTTCCGTGAAGAAAAAGAAAAAAAAAAGAAGAAAGAAAGAAAAGAAGAAAGAAAAAATAAAATAAATTAATTAATAAATAATGATATAAATAATAAAATATGAGAAAGAGAGTTTCTCTCTCTTCCCTCTCTCTCTTCAGCTTAAACTAGTACTTTCTCTCTCTACTTTCTCTCTCTAGAATTCTCTTTCTAGATTATTTCTCTCTCCTAAGATTTCTAGAATTTTGAGAAGAATGATGATGAATTTAAATGATCCTCGTGATGGATTTTTGATCCGTGATCGTCGGACGATACACCGACATCTACTTTGATCAAATCAGATATTTTTAGATTTTATTTCTCATAATTTTATTGAATTATCTACATGATAATTTTAGCATGATTTGATCCGATCGATCAGAATTTGTTGAATCATATTGTCTGAAGAATTCAATATGAGTTTTCTCTCTCTAGAATTTTCTCTCTCTAAAATTTTTTCTCTCTAAAATATTCTCTCTCTTGATTGATTCTCTCTCTAAAAAGGTTAGTGAATAAATTTTTTTTTTAATAGTCTTGATCTGATTCTAATGAAGAACCCTGATCCATGGTTGTCAGACAGCATACTGGCACCCACCTTAATCAGACCCTGAATCTTTAGATTTGATCATCCATGATTTCGATCTAGCCATGACTTGATTTGATCATATTGATTTCATCAATTGAGATATTGGACCAATCGTAATGTTGGATTGTGTCATCTAATCAATTCGAATTGTACCTCATGAATTCTCTCTCCTCTGATTTTCTCTCTCCACTTGATTTTATGAAATCGATGAAGAAACCCTGGTCCTATCACTTCGAATTCGATTTGATCTGATAGTCAAACTTTGGATCGTTTAGGTTCTAATTAGATTTTGATTAGATGAAATTAGATGATCGAACCCAATCTAAACCGTTGAAATATGGTGTTCGTATTCTTTCTAATTATTGAAATTGATTTTGTATAGGATTGTGGATGTTTGATCATGGGATATCGTGATATGATCTATGAACAGTATTTTTGGAAGAAAATTTATAAAATTATGTGGATTTATTGGAATGCATTCGAGGTAAGTAATGTTTCACTTTTTTTAGATTTATCGATAAATTATAATATATTTTTCCGACATGATTTATGAAACGATGCATGAATTGGATGAATGGTATTTTGTTATGAAAATATCTTATTTGAAATGTTATGATGAAGCATGATTAAACATATTGATTTCATGATGCATTATATTGATTGATTTCGATACTACATGATTGTATGTTTTATTATCAAAATTAGAATATCATATACGTTGGCAATTGATTTGTCCTGAGGGTTCATGTCACCAGAGAGACCAGCAACAAACCGTCAGAGAGACCAGTGGTTCCGAAGGACTTTGCTGTCAGATGATTCGCAGCTCACCGTAAGAAGATACGCGGTGTTATGACCCTGCCACAGAAAAAATATGGTCATAGCTCATGGTTGACGAAAAAAATTTTAGAATGAAAGAAATTAAAATCTAGAAAGAAACTTGAATTTTCAAAAAAGAAATGAATTTGGCATGATTTATGTTGCATAATTGAAATTGATTTCGAATTGATGAACTATATATGCTTATTTTCTATAAATGATTATTTACTTAAATACTTGATGAAATCTGTTGAAAAGTGATCATTGCTTACTGGGCTGTCTAGCTCATTACCTTCTATTTTACTATTTTTATAGATGTTGAGGAATTAAGATGATACAAGATATGAATGGAAGAGCGATCAGAAGCAAATCTCTATACTTTTATTTTCGGTTGAAAGTCTTATTGAATTTGATGTAAGGCCTATGAATTATTGTTTGAATTTGTTAAGATATTAAAGAAGAAATTTAGATCGTTATATTCTGGATTTAAATTATTGTCTAATTATTTTGCTGTTGTTTTAGGATAGCATGATAAGATGCCTTGCATGCTTATGGGATGAGTTTTCTATGAGTATGCGGCAATTGCCATGACCCTCAATTCACAATCTCGGATCGGGGGAGTGATAATTAAAGTGGTATCAGAGCATAAGTGGATGAATTATAAAACATAGAATCAGATATAGAATGGGTGTAAGTAGATAGACACTAGGGACATTATAGTGTAGATCTTTGATGATTGTAGTGGGAGAAATATTTATAAATTTTGATTAAACATTGAGATTATGTAAAAAAAGGATCACAAGAGATTATGACATATAGAATTTGAAATATGATGGATGATCTATTGATCATGATATGATTAGTTAGATCTTGATCGAAAGTAATCACAAAAGGATTGACATAAAATTTTATTGTGTATTATGGTTATTAATTTGATCATTGGTTATTCAAGTGAATCATAAGTTTAAATTCGATGTGAGAATAATATTATGATATTACTTCTAGTTGAGAAGTTGACTATTATTGGCAAGATAAAGATTTGATGATAAAATATTGTTCCAGGATGGACTAAGAAAGTCTCTTATGATGCTTGATTGGAATATTTATTGAAATTGAATTTGGTATGTGGATTATATATAAAGTGGCATATTAGGATGAATGCATATTTGAGGATATTGCAAAGAAACCTATTTCTTATTGATGAAATCGATTATGAGATTGTAGGATATTCATCATACTAAAATCTTTAATCATCATCCTTAGATCTAAATAATGGATCTTATTATGTCTCTTGGAGACTACATGATGTGTATGAAATTTCAATTTAAAGATTTCGTATCTAAGCTGATCAAGAGATTTTCTGATATTATTGTTGAGGTTGTTAATAAAAAATTGATATCTTTAGATTAAGATAAAAGATCTGATTTATATTTATTTCAGATTAAAGGATCCATGTGAATTTATAATTTAAAAATTTTGGATTTAAGAATTGATATGGAGTTTTCTTTGCTTTTGTTAACGAGGTCCCTAATTGAATCTACTATTAAATGGAGATTTGATTTTTTTGAAGCTTGTATGATTGTTATGAAAGGATATTTGATAGATATTGAAGATCCTGATGATAAAAATTTTAGAAAAATAATAATAATAATAATAATGATTTGAAATTCTTATATATTCTGATTATGTCCAAATTTGGTGGAGCATCGAAGGATTTTTTTTTATTGATTTGACTTATAAGGATCTTTAGTTTGAAAATTATCGAATTGAATAGATATGAGAATTAAGATTTAATTCATATTGATTATAGTAAATCTGTATGATGGTTTAAATATGATATTGGACTCAAGGGTTAATCAATATTATTGTACACCAGTAAAAGTATGAATGAGAATCGAAAGTTAATCTTTGACTTCAATTGAAATTTGAAATTTTAGGTCTTTTCTATTGATAAGATAAAGAAATAATTTGATCAAAATTTTTTGGTGAAGCTAAGAAATTTTGATTGTTAGATCAGAGTGCGCAGCGGAAGCATGGTAATCTGGATTACTTTGAGTAAGTCAGGAATGTTGACCCTTTGAGTTAAAGAATTATGATAGACGATATGGTTTGATACAAAAAATTTATTGATATTAGAAAAAATAATATTTTAAAATTTTGAATTATTTTAGATATCCTAATGTGATTTTTTAAAGTAGTGCTTCCACCTACTATGCTAAAAAAAAAAATATTTAGCATCCTAATTCTAGGATGAGTGGACCTTTGATTTTTGATTTTAGATTTAGAATATTTAGAGATAAATTTTTTCTATCCTAAAATTAAATTTTATAATTCTCTATTTATTAGGAAGAATTTGAGATCGTTTATCGAATGATGATTTTGATCTTAAATTATTATACTCAAATATTTATCTTCAAGATATAATAAAATTTGAAGTTTGGACTCTTTTGATCATTATTATTTCTCTGACTGAATAGAAAAGATTGAGGTTATCTATTGATATTGATGATTATTCTACAAAAGATGGATTGGAGTTATTTATAATTTAATTTGATAATGAATCGATTAATTAAGAGTTGTTAATGTTTAGATAAAGAAAATTGATATACTTACTTAGAATAGAGACATTGATTTTGATTATAAGAAAAAAATATAGTTTTGATTTAGATCAATTTTTGAGTTATTGATTTTTTTATTATAGAATGACTTAATGATAAAAAATTTGCTTCAAGAATTAGAATATTTAAGAGTTTGAGGGTTTGAGTAAAAAAATTTCGATGACTAGAAATAGTGATATTAATTTAATCAACAATGATGATATTGATCTTTATGAAATGACTTAATGATGAAGTTATATCGAGAATTAAAATATTAAAAGTTTGAGAATGAGATTGAAATAATAAATCTTCAATCTTTGAAAGTATGAATAAGAAAAAATATTTTTGAATTTTGATTGATTGGGATGTCATCATATGATTCATAGAAGTATGTTTTCATATCTTATGATGGGTTAAAATTAAGAGTGGTTAATGTTTTGAAATAATTAAATGAATGATGATGAATGAAGTTCTTATGCAAGAATAGAGACATTGATTTTCTTCTACCTACAAGAGATGGATTTAATTTTAATTTGAGTCATGAGATATTGAACATTAATTTTTATAGGGAATGAGATCATAATTTTGAAATCTTGAAATATTAAAAATCTTTGAGATATTGGTCTTGATAAATAAAAAAATAAATGATTCCATTTCAGATCAATATTTGATGTATTGATTTTTTCTTATGAAATGATTTAAAAATAAATTTATATCAAGAATTAGAATATTGAAATATTTGTGGATGAGATTCAAGTAAGAAACTATGAAGACTCAAGCAAGAAAAATTTTGAGGACGAAATTTTTTTTAGAGGGGAAGAATGTGATAGCCCGGCCTGGCCCGAGTAAGAATCCCAGCCCAGATCAGCCAAAGCCCAAAAAAAAAAAAAAGAAACAGGGGAGAAGACTCCCGAAGGGAGTCTTCTTCCTCCTCTCACCGGCTTCCAATCGGAGTCGGAAAAGAGCCCCCTCCGGCTCTATTTAAGGAAGAGATCCCTCCCCTCTCCCTTCCACCAGAGAACCCGAGGTCCCTCGACGGTAATCACCAGAAAATCTCTCTTTCTTTCGATTTTTCTTGTTTCCTTATTCTCGGATTGAAGGTTTTTGCCGGTGATTTAGTGGCCCAAAAACACCACAAAGAGCAAGGTAATGAATCAAAGACTCCTCTCTTCAATTCCTTTTGATTATAAATCAGGATTTCTACCGATTTATTGCTGTTTTTTTTGAGAAAAATTTTGAGATTTTGAAACCCCTGTTTTGGCCATCCGTGTGTGTGTGTTTTCCGACGCCGCCCATCGCTGGCGAACACCCGAACATGGAGCCACGGTTGGGCCGCCCTGGGTTGAACCCCCACTCACCATTCCAGTGAGATCTCCATGAGATTGGGACGGAGAAGAATAGGGAGACCATAGTCCCCTGTTCTGTTTCAACGAAAGAAGAAGAAGAAGGAAAAGAAAAAGAAAAAGAAAAAGAAAAGAAAAAGAAGGAAAAGAAAAGAAAAAGAAAAAAAAAGAAGAAGAAAAAATAAAATAATAATAATAAATAGGATTTTCTCTCCTCTCTCTTTCGTGAAGAAAAAGAAAAAAAAAGAAGAAAGAAAGAAAAGAAGAAAGAAAAAAATAAAATAAATAAATTAATAAATAATGATATAAATAATAAAACATGAGAAAAAGAGTTTCTCTCTCTTCCCTCTCTCTTCAGCTTGAACTAGTACTTTCTCTCTCTACTTTCTCTCTCTAAAATTTTCTTTCTAGATTATTTCTCTCTCCTAAGATTTCTAAAATTTTGAAAAGAATGATGATGAATTTAAATGATCCTTGTGATGGATTTTTGATCCGTGATCGTCGGACGGTACACCGACATCCACTTTGATCAGATCAGATATTTTTAGATTTTATTTCTCATGATTTTATTGAATTATCCACATGATAATTTTAGCATGATTTGATCCGATCGATCAGAATTTGTTGAATCATATTGTCTGAAGAATTCAAAATGAGTTTTCTCTCTCTAAAATTTTTTCTCTCTAAAATTTTCTCTCTCTTGATTGATTCTCTCTCTACAAAGGTTAGTGAATAAATTTTTTTTTTTAATAGTCTTGATCTGATTCTAATGAAGAACCCTGATCCATGGTTGTCAGACAGCGTACTGGCACCCACCTTAATCAGACCCTGAATCTTTAGATTTGATCATCCATGATTTCGATCTAGCCATGACTTGATTTGATCATGTTGATTTCATCAATCGAGATATTGGACCAATCGTAATGTTGGATTGTGTCACCTGATCAATTCGAATTATACCTCATGAATTCTCTCTCCTTTGATTTTCTCTCTCCATTTGATTTTATGAAATCGATGAAGAAATCTCGGTCCTATCACTTCGAATCCGATTTGATCTGATAGTCAAACTTTGGATCGTTTAGGTTCTAATTAGATTTTGATTAGATGAAATTAGATGATCGGACCCAATCTAAACCGTTGAAATATAGTGTTCGTATTCTTTCTAATTATTGAAATTGATTCTGTATAGGATTGTAGATGTTTGATCATGAGATATCGCGATATGATCTACGAACAAAATTTTTGGAACAAAATTTATAGAATTATGTGGATTTATTGGAATACGTTCGAGGTAAGTAATGTTTCATTTTTTTTAGATTTATCGATAAATTATAATATATTTTTTTCATATGATTTTTGAAACGATGCATGAATTGGATGAATGGTATTTTGTTATGAAAATATCTTATTTGAAATGTTATGATAAAGCATGATTGAACATATTGATTTCATGATGCATTATATTGATTGATTTCGATACTACATGATTATATGTTTTATTATCGAAATTAGAATATGAAATATGATTTATGAAGAATTATGATATAAGAAACATTATGAATTGACAACATGACTATATAAAGGACCCTGCCAATGGGGGCATATACGTTGGCAATTGATTTGTCCTGAGGGTTCATGTCGTCAGAGAGACCAGCGACAAACTGCCAGAGAGACCAGCGGTTCCGAAGGACTTTGTTGCCAGATGATTCGCAGCTCACTGCAAGAAGATACGCGGTATTATGATCCTGCCACAGAAAAAATATGGTCATAGCTCATGGTTGATGAAAAAAATTTAAAAACGAAAGAAATTAAAATCTGGAAAGAAACTTGAATTTTTGAAAAAAAAATAAATTTGGCATGATTTATGTTGCATAATTGAAATTGATTTCGAATTGATGAACTATATATGTTTATTTTCTATAAATGATTATTTACTTAAATGCTTGATGAAATCTATTGAAAAGTGATCATTGCTTACTGGGCTGTCTAGCTCATTACCTCCTATTTTACTGTTTTTACAGATGTTGAGGAATTAAGATGATACAAGATATGAATGGAAGAGCGATCAGAAGCAGAATCTCTATACTTTTATTTTCGGTTGAAAGTCTTATTGAATTTGATGTAAGGCCTATGAATTATTATTTGAATTTATTAAGATATTAAATAAGAAATTTAGATCGTTATATTCTAGATTTAAATTATTATCTAATTATTTCGCTGTTGTTTTAGGATAGCATGATAAGATTCCTTGCATGCTTATGGGATGAGTTTTCTATGAGTATGCGGCGGTTGCCATGACCCTCGATTCACAATCTCGGATCGGAGGCGTGACATGCATCTCACCTAACAGTTATTGATAACATGCACACCGATACGTAGGTAACTTTTAGTCCAGATGCTTCACTAAGTATGTCGCAGCGACTTGGTCTCTAAGTCATGTGGGCTCATCTAACAGTATTGCCCACACTTCTTAGTTAAGTCCGATTCATCATTCACAAGCAGGTGCAAGGCCGTCATTGGATCCCTCACCTAACAGTTATTGGATCCAACCCCATCCTTACTTTGGAGCAACTCTTTGGTAATAGAGTGATTGCGTGTTCCAATGTAACTGAACCGTTGTAACCAACTGAGAACAATCAACGCTGGTAGCACGCCTGCATATCTACAATGGTGAAAGACCTATGGACTTAATATTTATGGAGAGATTTAGGTTTAGGTCTCATCTAATCAGTCATCATATGATCGATTTAACTGGCATGGGCTAAATCAGATTGCTAAGTAACCTAATTCAAGACCCAATCTTCCAAATTGATCAGATAAGTGGAGATCGGTGGGGCTCCCCCCATTGCCTTCCTAAAACATCAATAAATTGATTAGGTCGGCTAACGGAACCAATTAAATAATCACATCTCATTAACTTACCTTAGACATCAATAGGTCGATTGATCAGAATTGGTTAGCTCTAGTGAATTGGGTTCAAACCAGCAAGCCAAATTAAGTCTTTAGATTAATCGATTCTACATATGAGATTCAAATAATTTGATCCACAATAATTGTATGATCATAAACTTAATTGATCAGATCTTTATCAATACTTGACTCAGTTTAATTAATTACTTAATTGAGTTAGACCCACATGACTCAAATCAAAAATCTTAAATGCAATCCTATTATATGACCTAATTTATGGTTTTTCCATGATAAAAATTCTCACGCACAAACATAAATTTCAGATTCTAAAATCATATTTCAGATCTAAATTTATTGTATGAAAATAAATTTTAAAATATAAAGATAATTTTTAGATTTTAGCATACAAACATATATCACATATATGCATGTAAAATCAGATCTAAACAAAATTTTAGATCTTAGCATGATATCATATATCTCATATACTAATCATGGATCAGATTAAAAGTAAATTTATGATCTAAATATGTAATCATATATCACATATATGAATTAAAATTCAAATCATATAAAAATTTTAGATTTTATGCATGCATCTATGTATCAAATGAATATTAACTAGAACTCTTTCTAGATCAAAATTCAGAACTATGCATACAATTACATATCAATTATATATTTTTAAATTAAATATAAAATTATATTTTAGATTAGAAGATATATCTATACATCTCATGTATTAAAAAAAAATTTGATTTTAAAATTTTTTCAAAAATATATATATCAAAATTCAGCATATAAAAATTCGTGGCTCTAATACCACTGTTGGGATTCGGGGTTTGGTGCATGCATATGTGTTTCAAAAATTTTATTTTTTAAACATCATAGTAGAGAATAAGATTAAAATACTTTTAATCTAAATTATACATGCATAAAAATATAAAACCACATAGATCTATCTCATGTGCTGAAATTGATATATGTTGAAATTCAGATTGTGATCAAATCACATACCTGTTTCGTAATTCTTTTCTTCGAATCTGGATTTGAAAGAAAAGTAATTCTCTCTTAGCCACACAAGTATCTAACCTCTATGAGTATCCACTCAGAATCAGTCTGGAACAGTCCTCTTTAATCTGAATTTTGATTCTTCCAAAATTCAGCCTGCTGAATCTGAATGAAGCCTGGATCGCGATCAATGCTTGATCTTTCTCTTTGATCTTCTTTGTCTCCTCTTCTCTTGAGTTTTTTCTTACTTTGTGATACTATAAAATACCTACAACCAACAAATTATGGGATGCCCAACACCTTGGGCATGGAACTCCTTGGGACTCATGTCTTAAGGGATGGGCGTGTAGAATGCCCAAGAGAAGAGAAAGGGAGAGGAAGAGAGGGCGTGGGGAGAGCCTTTGGATATGAGGGCTACTGATTTTTATACTCTAAGGACCTTAGGGAAGATTTCTTTAAATAGACATAAAGATTGAATTCTATTCAATCTCATAATACAAGTCCTACTTGTATTAGGATTCTTATTAACTTAAGTTATCCAATTTACATTAAGAAACTCATTAGGTGCCAATAATGGAGCCCTTGCACCCATAATTAGATACTCCAAAATACACCCAAGAGATGCCCCACAAGAGAACTAAAAGTTCTCAAATCAATGGACATACCCAACTTGATCAAATCAAGGTGACGCCCAAAAATAACTATCAAGAAACTTAATTAGGGACTTTCACCCTTAATTAATATGATCCATAATCTTAGACACCCAACAATTGAAGTCTCATGAATCTTATTCATGTAGATTATTAGTAGGTAATTAAGTTAGAATTATCTTATCAAATAAGTAATCCCAATGGAAAGAGAAATTAGGTCCAACCATGTGCTAGCAAGGTTATCATGAACCTAATAGATTTCTCTAAACTCAATTGATACTTCATAAGCTCAATTACTTATTCTAGATCTAATTTCTTTATTGTGTGACCCCATAGGTTCAATTTTATCAGATAGTGAGATATACAATGATCTCTATCATTATATCATGAAATTTTTTTTTAATGGGTCGAATAATTCTACTCTAACTCAGCAAGGATTGTCGATCCAGAATGATCCTAGTGAGCTCTCACAATTCATCAGTGACATCTAACTATATGTAGTGGTAATCCAGTAGAACTAAAATAAATCTCTAGGTATAGTTAACGTGTGATTTAGTCCCTCTATCATGAGTTCCGACTAGATGGTGGATCATGGATAAATTGTCAAATCTCAACATCAGTCATATGATAGATTCGATTAGCTCAAGTCCAATTGTGACTTTTATGAAATTTTTTTTTCATCAATCACACTACTATGGCCATAGATTCTTAGACTTAGCCTTTTAAATCTCATAGGACTACTCTCTACCAAGGTGATAGATTCTATCTTGATGCACATCCCACTCCTATAGTGGATCAACTGCCGCCAACATCCACTACAAGGGCTCATTGAGATCCATATTTATGTGTCAGTCAAACTTCAGTAGCTTCACTATGAGCAGCAGTACCATCTCAAGTCAAAGAACTAGTCATACAACTATAGCATCGAGATAATCATTGATGATTAAATAGAAATCCAAGTGATCTCTCATATGGTCACGCTCAGTACTAGTTATTCTTTAACAACGACCCACACTCGTCATCCTGTATTTCTATACAATAGGCTAGAGACTCATCTATCTCGAGAAAAATGATTTGTGTACCAGTCTATCTGGATCTATCACCATCCTTATGATGATCCTATGATCGGGAGCATTTAAGAATTAAATACATGTCTTTAATTCTCAACACCTTGAGAATATGTATCGAAACTAATTTCATGGATGATTCAAGGATACATCACACTTGAATGAAAAAAAAATATTCTTTTATTGATCATATCAATATATTAAGTATAAAATTATGCTCTAGAATTATTACAATGTGTCAGCCATATTGGTTTCTAGGACATACATCTAACATTCTCTTCAACTTTTTTCTTTCTTTGATCCAGTCTGTCATCGATGGGAAGAGCTTCTGCCAGTTTCTTTTCTTTGACTATGGTTAAGTAACATTGTCGGGCCAGCTACTGATCTCCCCTCATTTCATCGATTCCTTTCCTCGTTGGGAAGCATACGAGCAAGTGATATGTTGAGATGATTGCTCGGAGTGTATTCAGCCCAAATCATCCCAAGATAATATTGTAGGTGGAAGAGGTCTGAACCACAAGAAAATTGAATTGCACGATCGATTACCGAGGTGGTGTCTGGCAGTAACAAAAAATTCGATCTCTCCTTCTATCTTGACCAAGTCACCAGTGAACCTGGTTAAAGGAGCATTGATTGGTTTAAGTTGATCAATAGAAAGTCACATTTGAGAGAAATAATTATAGAAAATTACATCGACTGAGCTTTCATTATCAATAAGACATCATTTTACACCATAATTGGCTATCATTATTGATCCAACAACAGTGTCATTATGAGGAGTTTGGACTCCTTACAGATCTTTCTCGGAGAAGACGATGTCATCGTTTAACCATCGATGTTTGGGGGAGCCTTTTGAGTCATTGGCTCCCCGAAGTCTTGACCCTGTCGAGATCATGTTGATCATGCCCGTCGTAGGTTGAGCATAAGCTTCCTCATCGAGGCACGGCTGAGGTTGAGAGTCACCCAATAGCTACATAGGTCGATCTTGTACGTACTTCTTGAGGTATCCTCATCTTATCAGATCCTCTATCTCATTTTTCAGCTTGATGCACCTCTCGATGTCGTGGCCATAGTTGTGATGGAACCGATAGTAGCACCTCCGATTATGGAACGTTGCTTTTGTCTTCATCGACTGGGGTCATCGAAGGTAGTCCTCCCCCTCTATCTCCATGAGGATCTATACACGTGGAGTCGTTAGAGGGTTGTAGGAATCATACCTGGGGCCAAAGTTTTTAAGCTTCGGGCTTGGTCGGGAAGGTGGAGCCTCCCTCTTAGCGTGGGTTCGATTGGATCCCGTGGGGGTTCCTTCTTTTTTGGTCTTTTTCTTTGGGTCCTTGCCTTCAGATCGACATCGATTAGTCTCTCCCTTTTCAGCTCGGATGCAGTTTTGTGCATACTTAAGAAGTTTGGTATACATTTGGGGAAGTATCTTATCCAGGGAATAGATGAATTTGGAGCTACATAGTCCTCGCTTCATGGCCGTGATGGCCGTCGATTCATCAAGATCCCGAACCTCCAGGGTGGTAGTGTTGAAGCATGCCATAAAGTCTCGTAGAGATTCTCCATCATACTTTTTGATGGAGAAAAGGCTGTCAAATGTCTGCGACATCTTTTGATTGGTGCCGAAGTGCACCAAGAAGAGCTGTCTGAGCTGGTCGAATGAATGGATAATCATTGAAGAAAAACTAGGCAGTTATATACATGTAATTTTAAAAATTTTTGCAGCAGAACATGATAGATTAAATGATTTAATCTTCATTACATGCACAAGATTTAATCTAAACTACCTTATCAAGATCTATGATATGATTAATATGTAATTAAATCTGAAAAATATAAAAATCTACATCAATCATATTGATGCTCTAGATTAGATCTAACTATTAAATCTAATCAATGTGATCTAATGAGTTCAGAACTCATTACCAGAGCATGGGTTGCTGATGTCCACAAGATGTTTGGCCTCTATGGATCGTCCACATGAAGATCGGTTGCTGACCAATCTCCTTAAAAATGCTAGGTCGCGAAGATCTTTGATGGCTGATTTTTTTTTTCTTCTTCTTCTTTGAATCTCTTAGACACTCTAGAGAGGAAAAACAACTTGAGAAAGAGGAGAGGCTAGAGAAAACTAATTTCTCTTCTCTTGAATCACTCATGTATATTGGGCATCCAACTATTTGACACCTTTTGTATAGGTGGGCTAGGGATTAGGGTTAGGAGGGGGCGCCAAAAAATTCCACGCCATACCTATATGGGTCATCCCATATTTAAGCACTAAATATGTGTTGGCATAAGAAAGAAATTAGATTAATTCTTTCTCATGCCAACAACCTCTTTAATGCACAAAGTTATTAGTTGCGGCACCACCCTTCTTTCCCATGAAACCTGATTTCTTTCCTTCTTATCTTCTTATCTTTGATTTGAATCAAATTCAAATAAGGAATGAGATAAGGTTCATGACTCATCATGATTACCGCCCCACCATTCTCTGTGCCCTCCTTTCTCATGCCATAAATTCCTCATGCAAAACTCCTTTTGCGTGCAAAGAATAGCGTGAGTTCTAGGGCATGTGCAAAGGAGAGAATCCCAGATGCTCGGGACTCTGTTTTTCAATTTTGGCTCAATCCAAATCTGATTTAGTTTGGACTTAATGAAAGGAGGGAACCTAATCTAATTAGGAATACAATCTCCTCAATATATTTCTAATCCAATTAGAAATTAATTGAATCCAAATTTTGATCAAATCAAGAACAAGCTTTCCTTGCAATTAGGCTTGATCTAATCAAACCTAATCCAAGTCAAACTGAATCCAATTCAATTAGACTTGATCTGAACCTCATCGTTCAATCAAATTTAGCCAATTAGTAATTCAATTGCTAATAAATTTTTTATTAATAATAGAGTCCTAGTTCAGTAGGACTCTCCTTCAGAGTCTCAATCTAGTGGGATTCTTCACCAGAGTCCCAATCCAATGGGTCTCTTTACCAGATTAGCCATCTGATTAGTGTTAGATGTATGTCCTAGAAGTTAATCTAACTGATGTATTGTAATACTTTTAGGGTATAATTTTGTACTTAATATATTGATTTAATCAATAAATGGGCAAGTTTCATTTTCATTCAAGATTGATGTGTCTTTAAATCATCCATGGAATTAATACTTTAATACATATTCTCAAGGTGTTAAAAATTAGAGGCATGTATAATTAATTCTTAAATACTCTCGATCATAGTATCATTATGAGGATGGTGATCGATTCGGATAGACTGACACATAGATCATTTTCTTCAGGACAGATGAGTCTCTGATCTACAGTGTAGAGATATTAAGCAATGAGTGCAGGTAGTTGTTACAAAATAACTAGTATTGAGCATGATTATACGAGTGATCACTTGAATTTTTACTTGATCGTCAGTGATTGTCCCAATGCTATAGTTGTGTAAATGATCCTTTGATCTGTGATGGTACGACTGCTTGCAGTAAAACTACTGGAGTTTGACTAACACATAAACATGACCTCATTGAGACTTTATAGTAGATGTTGGTGATAGTTGGTCTACTATAGGAGTAGGATGTGCATCTAGATGGAATCTATCGATTTTAATAGAGAAAAGTGGTCCTATAGAATTTGAGAGGCTAAGTCTGAGAGTCTGTGGCCATAGCAGTATGATTGATGGAAAAATTTTTTTATAAGGATCACAATTAGGCTTGAGCTGATCGAATTTATCATATGTTTGATGATGAGATTTGATGATTTATCTATGATCTGCCATCTAGTCGGAACTCACGATAGAGAGATTGAATCACATGTTAACTATACATTGAGATTCTTTTTAGATTCTACTAAGTTGTCACTACATACTATTAGGTGTCACTGGTGGATTGCGAGAGCTCACTAAGATTGTTCAGAATCGATAATCCTTGATGAGTTAGAGTGAAATTGTTCCGACTCATTGAAAAAATTTTTAATGATACTTTGATAGAGATTATTGTATATCTCACTATCAGATAGAATTCAACCTATGAGATCACACAATAAAAGAATTAGATCTGGAATAAGCAACTGGGCTTATGAAGTCTCAATTGAATTTAAAAAAATTCTATTGGGTTCAAGATAGCCTTGCTAGCACATGGTTGGACCTAATTTTTTTTTATACTTGAATTACTTATTTGATAAGATTAATTTAAGTTTAATTATCTACTATTAATCTTAATGAAATAGATTCATTGGGCTCCAATTGTTGGGTGCCTAGGGTTTTGGATCATATGGATTAAGGGATCAAATCCTTAATCAATTTTCTTAATTATTTGGATTAGGTGCTACTTGATTTGATCAAGTTAGGCCTGCCCACCTATAAGAGGGCATGTGGGATCAAATTGGGGCATCCCATAAGTGCCATGTGGTAAATACAAAAGTAGGTGCAAAGGCTCCAATAGTTGGCATCTCATGGATCTCCTAAAGGGGATCAAATAACTAGGAAATAAAGATTCCTAATGTAAGTAGGACTTATATTAAGAGGCTATTTGATTTTGAATAGGATTCAAATCTTTTAGCTATTTAAAAAGGCCTTCCCTAAGGCTCCTTAGATTTGATTTCCAGCAGCTCCATGCCTCCCATAAGTGCTCCTCACACCCCCTTTCTCTTCTCCCCTAAGGTCCCAATTAACATCCAAACATGTTGGATGTCCCATATCTCCATGCCCAAGAGGAACTTGGGCATCCCCTTGCTTGCTGGTTTTCAAGCCTTGATTACTTCATAATCAAGAAAAAAATAAGAGAAGAAGAGAAGAAAAGATCAAGAAAAGGATCAAAGAGTTGATCGTGATCCAAGCTTCATTCAAATTTCAGAGAGATTATTCTTAGTGAAGAAAGATCAACACCAAAAAGGGTTGTTCCAGACTGATCCTAAATGGATACCTGTAGAGGCCGAATACTTGCATGGCTAATGAAGAACCTACTCTCTATTAGATTTAGATTTAAAGAAAGAAATTATGAAACAAGTATGTAATTCAATTATATATTTAATTTCAGTATAAAATTTAGTATATATTCAATTTCAACATATGAAGTAGATCTTTATATTCTATATTTTATATATGCATGATTAAGATTAAAAAAAATTTTTAATCTTCTATTCTTCTATGTTATTTAGAATTTTTTTTTTGAAATATACATGTATACCCCGACATAAAATTTCAATAGTGGTATCAAAGCCATGGATTTTATATGCATGAAATTAACATATATATTTTTGAAAAAAATTTTAAAATATAATTTTTTTTGATACATGAGATATATAGATGATTGCTTTGAATCTGTAATTTATTTAAATTTAATTTTTAGTTCATATATTTGATATGAAAAGACATGCATAGCTCTAAATTTATTCTAGATTGATTTTTAGTTCATGTATATGTGATATGTAGATGCATACATAAATCTAAAAATTAATTTAACTTGATTTATGATTCATATATGAGATGTATGATTGTATATTAAGGTCTAAAAATTATTTTTAAAATAATTTATGATTTATATATGAGATATATGATATCATGTTATGATCTGAATTTTTGTTTAGATCGAAATTTTGCATGCATATATGAGATACATGCTTATATATTAAATCTAAAAATTAATTTCATGATTTAAAACTTATCTTTCATACAAAAAATTTAGATCTAAAATTTTATTTGTGCATGAGGGTTTTGGTCATGGAAAAATTAAAAATTAGATTATGTAATAAGATTGCATCTAGAATTTTTGATTTAAACATAATGGATCTAATTAGATTAAGTAATTGATCAATCTAAATCAAGTATTGATTAGGATTAGATCAATTAAGTTATAACATTATATAATTATTGTTGATCAAATTGATTAAATCTCATATGTAAAATCAATTAACTTAAGGACCTAATTTGGCTCGATGGCTTGAGCCTGATTTGCTTAAGCTGATCTATTTGGACCAATTAACTTATTAGTATCTAAGGTAAGTAATTGAGAGATGGTTATTTAATTAGTTTCATTTGCTGACTTGATCAATTTATTGATGTCTTAAAAAAAAAACTCCCATGGATCTCCACTTATTTGACCAATTTGAAAGATTGAGTCTTGAATAAGGTTACTTGGCAGTTTGATTTAGCCCATGCCAATTTGATCGATCATATGATGATTGATTAGATCAGATCTAAAGCTAAACCTCTCCATAAATATTAAGTCCATAGATCTTCCATCATTGTAGATATGCGGACGTGCTATTAGTATTGATTATTCTCGACTTTGTAGTGAAAATTCAGTGCAGGGGCAAAATGGTAATTTTAAAATTTTTTCAAAATTATTATTTTACAGTGGAATTATCAATTAATCTCATTAATTAATACTAATTAACCCTACACTAGGATCTAAATATGATACAACAGCATGCATTTAAATTTGAAATTCAAATTTGAAACAGTAAACTTTTTACTGTACTATGTTCAGAACATATCACTTTTTGCGGGTAGTCGATCACCGCAATCTGATCACCGTTGGGGGACTCTGATTATCACATCATAGCCACACTAGTGTCTGGCCTCTGTGGATCGTCCACACGAAGCTCCCGTCTGATCGGCTCCTCATGAATGCTAGTTCGTGATTTCACCCTTTTGATGGCTGATGTTGATCGAACTCCTTCGATCGATGTGTGCCGACTCTTCGGATTCTCTGGATCATCTACACAGTTGGTTGAGAGATTGATGGATCTCTCCCTAAAATTTGGTGGACTCACAACACTCGTGGCACACAAATCTCACTTCCCGATCCCTAGGCAGAAACTCTAGGGTACACACCAAAAACCCTGCGTCCAATTTTCTTTCTTTTCTTTCTTTTTCTCTCGGAAGGTTTTGGACCTTCACCTCATGCACAAGGCTTCCTCACACCCCACTTTTTTTCTTAGAATTTTTCTACACAAGCCCCAGCTCCCTATCTCTTTTAAAACAGTTCAAAACGTGTCTTACCCGCGTGAGAGGATAAAGACAAGTGGTTACACATTTGAATTCAAATCAAATTTGAATTCAAACTAAAACCAACTTGTTGCTCCTAGATTGATTTTGATGATTACAAAGCAGATTGAAGGGATACAAATATTTTAAATTGAAAAAGTCTTTATGCTCTTCAAGGGTAAAATCATAATTTTACTAAAATCCTGATTTGATAGTATCATTTGGTAGAACAAAAGATTTGTGATCCAATGGTGAAAATTTTATTGATTTTGGACTTGTATTTTAAAAGTTATGCATGTTTGAAAATCATGAGTCAACCCGTGAGTCAACTCATGGCACAATGAGCTGATTGGCACGCAGATTTTTTGTTGGCACACCCTGTGAGTCGACCCCATGGGGTCGACCCCCAGGCATGAGTCGACCCTCATGAGTCGACCCCTGCGACGAAAATCGTCCGCAACGGCTAGTTTTTTGCCCGTTTTAATTGCCTTTTATGCTTCCTAAAATTGCTCTAACGGCTCTTTTTCTGCCTAATATGTTTTCTCTTGCTTCTAATGCTATAAAATATTTCAAATGGTGAAAGAAATTGTAGATCAATCGACAGATCAAACGAGAGATCAAATTCATTGAGAGGATCCAAAAGATATATGCGAAGTGATCAAAGAAATATTTGAGAGAAAAAGAAAAGAGGATCCAAAATCCACACGAGAGATTGTGAAAGAGATTCAAGAGCATTCAAAGAGTGGATTTGTCACGCCTATTGTTTCAACCTTGATCTAGAGATCTTTCAAAGCCTTCAAGAGATCTTCAATCAACGATCATCTTCTTCTCAAGCATTCATTCAAGCGTTCATCCATCTTGAGAAAATTCAAAAAGGGTTTCTTCATTTGAGTAAAGTATTTTTATTGTTATATTCGCTCATTTAAGGAGCTGTTATTGTATTAATTTGTGCTCTAAATTTTCTTACTCTTGTAAGTAATTGTTCTTGTTTTTGGAGGATTTCCAAAACAAGGGAAGGTTGATCCGAACCTGAAATTAGAGTATTTTGGGTTGACTTGTACCCGGAAAATAAGTAGACTAGCTTGGGATAGCTAGTGTCGAAATTTCCGACGTTTGTATTCGGGTTGAATACAAGTATAGTGGATTGAAATTCCCAAGTAGGAGCTTGGGGAGTGGATGTAGGTGCAAGGTTGGCACCGAACCACTATAAATCCTTGTGTTTGTGGTGTGCTTTATTGTTTATCTTTATTTCTTTATTATATCCTTGCATTCTTGCTTTAGGTTATTAATCTTGAATTAAAGTCTTTGTTCTCATTCATCATAAATAATTAATTAAGCCTAAAATTTTTAGAAACCCAATTCACCCCCCCTCTTGGGTTGCATAGCTGGGCAACACAACTCATCCCTATCCACTTGGGCATGAGAAGAGAAGGTGCGAGTCTACTTTGTGTGTGGAAAGGTTTCACGAGAAACTCTTTCTCGTGTGAGATGTGGGGCGCTAAAGTGGATAATGTCATGTATGCGCAAAAGATAAGTTATCCATTCAAATTCAAACATGCTTTGAATTTGAATGGCTAACTAATCATCTTTATCCAAATATTAGCGCACAAGAGTAGGCGTGAGAAGGGCTTTGCATGAGAAAAAATTCATGAGAAGTTTCTTCTCGTGAATTCAAATGGGCGCAGAGATTTAAGGTGGTGCAGGGATTCAAATTCAAATGGTGGTTTGATCTTAATTGAACCAACCTAATCAAAATAGGTTAAGCACAATTAGACTAAATTAAACCCAACTTAATTAGGCTTAATTAGGCTCAATAAAATCCTAATCAAATCAAAAATTGACTAAGCCCAACCCCTGATCAAATCAGGGAGCAAACCATCTCGACGATTATGTCAACTCTTAACCTAATCGAGTCAAACCAAACTGAATCCAATTCAATTGGACTTGATCCAAAAATAATTACTCAGTCAAATTGAGTTGATTAGTGATCAAATCACTAATAAAACCTCTCATAATTATTGAGTCCAAATTCGATGGGCAATCGAGTATCAAAGTCCATCAATATGAAACCTTGATCAAAGAGTTTAAATTTCAAATTCAAAATTTGAAATTCAAAATTTTGATCCCGGTACCCAAAATGTGTGGAACTCATGATTAGAGAATCCTAATTCTCAATCATAAAGTCCCAAACACATAAGACTCATAATCAGCCATCAGATCAGAAAGGAACCTCTAATGTGTGTGACCCCACAGGTTCGAACCTAAGCCGGTAGCACAGGAACCAATTCCTGTACTAATTGAAGTGACCATCTAGCAATGGTATCCGACGTCCGGATAAGTCAAATAGTCACAATCGCAATATTCAGAACCTACGTGAATATAGTTACCATATAATTCATCCCTTTTGACCCCTGTGTTTAGGACGACTCACGGTTAAACTGTCAACCCTGATGAGATCATCCGAATCGTGCTCAACTCAATTAGTCCTGTGACTCCTCACTAGGACTACCCTGGTCAAGGTTTTGCTAAATTGAAACACAACTGTACACAGCTCCTAAACTGGAGTGGTCAATCCCATCTTGACATACGCACCGACAAGTCAAGTACTTGACTACACCCAGCAGCCTTCCGTCACTGAATTAGAAATTCAGGTAGTCCAGTGCCTAAGTGCAGTGAGTTGCTTGCAAGTCACCATGACGGTCTCAGGTCGGAGGGACATTTATACCCATATCTCATCGGAGCAAATCTTGACAGCAGAAATAGCTCCGGAGTCGGTCATGTTCAGTGCAGATGTACCATTACATCTCACCTGTATGCCATACCAGTGTCTCCACACTCTTTGGTTATGAGGACAACCAACCCATATGGCACACAACGACCTATGCTCGATAAATGTTATCATCCTTGGAAACAACGTATCATTTAGTCGCGAACAGGTTTAAGGACTAAGCGACAAATCCTCCTTTATCGAGTCTAAATAGTCCTAAGGACTTCATCACAACACAGGAGTTCATTAGAAGATGAAACATTTGTGATGAAAAAATATCAAAATAACTTTTATTTATTTATAATTCATGTACTAATACAAAAGGAGCACAATCGTCAACAGGCTGACGATTGGTTTTGGGACACTATTCCCAACAATCTCCCACTTGGCCTAAAGCTAATCAGTGCAGTATCTAATACCCATCTTCGACTTGTAGTCGTTGAACTCCTTCACCGCAATGGCTTTAGTGAATGGGTCGGCTAGGTCACCCATCGATCTTCTGAAGGTCGACGTCACCTCGATCCACGATCTCTCGGATGAGATGGTAGTGGTGCAGAATATGCTTCGTCTGCTGGTGTGCCTTCGGTTCCTTCACCTGAGCAATGGCTCCAGAGTTGTCACAGTAGAGCAAAACTGGACCAACAAGGGAGGGTGCTACTCCGAGCTCGGTGATGATTTTTCTCAGCCACACCGCTTCTTTGACAGCATCTGATGCAGCAATATACTCTGCCTCGCATACTGAATCAGCCACAGTATGCTGCTTGGAACTCTTCTAGCGGATAGCCCCACCATTAAGGATAAAAATAAATCCTGACACACTCTTGCTGTCATCGCGATCAGACTGAAAACTAGAGTCTGTAAACCCTATAAGTCTCAAGTCCGATTCTTCCCTGGATCAGATTGGTATCTACTCACTACCCCTAGTGAGTATGCCACATCTGGTCGTGTACATGTCATGGCATACATGATAGATCCCACTGTCGAAGCATATAGAATCCTACCCATACGCTCTCTCTCTTGAGGTGTTGTCGGACAATCTCTTTTCGAGAGAGAAATTCCATGGCCTATCGATAGATAGCCTTTCTTGAAATTTTCCATGCTGAACCTTTTCAGCATAGTATCAATGTACGTGGACTGGGATAAGCCAAGCAACCTTTTGGATCTATCCCTATAGATCCTCATCCCTAGGATGTAGGAAGCTTCTCCCAGATCCTTCATGGAGAACTGTGACGACAGCCAAATCTTTATTCCCTGTAATGTAGGGACATCATTCTCGATTAAAAGAATGTCATCCACATACAATATAAGAAATACTACTACTGGACTATTAGCCCACTTATAAATGCAGGGCTCTTCTCCATTCTTAACGAAGCCATACGTTTTGATTGTCCTATCAAAACGTATGTTCCAACTTCGAGATGCCTGCTTAAGTCCATAAATGGACCTTTGTAGCTTGCAAACCTTAGACTCATCTGTGGATGTGAACCCTTCAGGTTGTATCATATACACCTCTTCATCCAGCTCTCCATTTAGGAAAGCTGTCTTCATATCCATCTGCCAGATTTCATAGTCTAGATGGGCAGCTATCGCAAGCATAATCCGAATGGATTTGAGCATTGCCACAGGAGAAAATAACTCATCATAGTCTATACCATAATGTTGACGATATCTCTTGGCAACCAGACGGGCTTTATAGGTCTCCACCTTACCGTCTGCGCCCCTCTTCCTCTTGAAGACCCACTTACACCCTATGGGTTTCACTCCTTCGGGTGAGTCAACCAATGTCCACACATCGTTGACCTTCATGGACTCCATTTCGGATTTCATGGCCTCTAGCTATTTCTCAGAGTCAGGTCTCTGCATTGCATCCATGTAGGTGATCGGATCCTTATCATTTTCATCAAGTTCGACAGGATCATCATCCCGGACCAAGAAACCATAGTATCTGTCCGGTTGATGTGGTACTCTACCAGACCGCCTTAAGGGTGCATAATCAATGGGCTCCAGATCTGATCTAATCAAATCCAGTTCAGGTTCAGTAACATGTGTCGATTTTTTCACCTGTCGAACTTCGTCAAGTTCGACCTTAGAGGCAACAGTTCCTTCACTAAGGAACTCCTTTTCTAAAAAGATTGCCCTAGGGCTGACAAACACCTTTTGCTCATCAACAAGGTAGAAATAATATCCTTTGGTCTCTTTTGGGTACCCTATAAAATTACACTTGTCAGACCTAGGTCCAAGCTTGTCTGTAATTAAACGTTTAACATAAGCCGGACACCCCTAAACCCTAAAGTGTGAGAGTACTGGCTTACGTCCTACCCATATCTTATATGGCATTTTGGCTACAGACTTACTCGAAACTCTATTTAGAAGGTAACAAGCCGATTCGAGCGCATATCCCCAGAGGAAGATCGACAGACCAGCAAATCCCATCATGGATCGAACCATATCCAATAAGGTCCGATTCCTCCTTTCAGACACACCATTATGCTGTGGTGTTCCAGGAGGAGTCCACTGAGAGAGAATCCCATTCTCTCCTAGATACGTCAGAAACTCATTGGAAAGGTATTCACCTCCTCGATCAGATCAAAAAATTTTAATACACTTCCCAGTTTGTTTTTCTCCCTCATTTCAGAATAGTTTGAACATTTCAAACGACTCCGACTTATGCTTCATTAAGTAGACATACCCATACCTCGATAGGTCGTCTGTGAAGGTTATGAAGTAGAAATATCTACCTCTTGCACTTGAGCTCATAGGTCCACATACATCAGAATGTACCAGACCCAAGAGTTCACTGGCTCGCTCACCTTTTCCAGTAAAAGGTGACTTGGTCATCTTTCCTAGAAGACAAGACTCACAGGTTGGAAGTGATTCACAATCACCAAGTTCAAGAATTCCTTCTTGTGCCAACCTGTTTATCCTGTTCTTATTGATATGACCTAGCCTACAGTGCCAAAGGTAGACTTCTGACACATTATCTATTCTAGGGCATTTACCGAAGTTTTGAACCACATTAACAGGCTGTGATAGTAAGTAAATTTTATTTTTTAATTGTCCAACAAACATTGTAACACCATTCAAAATGATATTGCAAATATTTTTTTTTATTAAAAAATCATAACCGTACATGGCCAAAAGGCCTACAGAAATAATATTTAATAAAAAGTTTGGACAATAGTGACATTCACTCAGAATTACATTACGAGAATTGATTACAAGACTCATGATTCCTAAAGCTAGAACTGAAACTTTACTTCTATCTCCAACGTTCAGGAACCTCTCGCCTTCATCAAATCTCCTACTGACCTGCAAACCCTGCATCGAATTACAAATATGATAAGGGCTTCCGATATCCAATACCCAGATAGTAGTATTACAAATAGAAAAGTTGCAAGGAGTTATCATATAATTACCTTGCTTCTTCTTCGGCCTGTTCGGGTCCAGGGAGGCAATGTATTGAGGACAGTTCCTCTTCCAATGCCCCTGCTTCTTGCAAAAGAAGCACTCCGCCTGGCTCTGATCGGGCTTGCACTTCTTGGTCTGACCCTGTGCAACCATCCCAGCATGAGGCTACACCTTCTTGTTCTTCTTCTTCTTATTCTTCTTCCCCTTCCCAAAGGGTCGACGACGAGAAGAAGACCCTCCCACTACATTCACCGACTCCTTATGGAGCTGGTGATCCTTCTCAAAGTTCTACAGTAACCCCAACAACCCGTGGTAGTTTACTGTAGGCTTTGTCATTCGAAAATGAGTAAGGAATGGGAGGAAGGACTTGGGCAAGGAATTAAGGATCGCATCCTTACCGAGCTGCTCGTGCAGAGGAAAACCCAATTTGCTTAGGTGCTCAATCATCTCGATCATGTACAGTACATGATCAGTGACTGAGGCCCCATCCCTTATCCGAGCATCGAAAATGGCACAACTAGTTTTATGCCTTTCAACATCGTCAGGCATGCCAAAGGAGTCGTTCAATATTTGAAGCATCTCCTGTGGCTGGGCATTCTCAAACCTATGGCTGAACTCATCATTCATTGCTGCCAGCATAATATATCGGACGGTAGTGCGGTCATTGAGCCACTTCTGGTAAGTATCTCTGATCGCCTTACTAGCATTCGGAGCTGGCTCCTCAGGTGCTGGATCCGTTACTACATAAAGGATCCACTCATGCTCAAGGATGATTTTCAATTTTCGATACCAGCTATCAAAATTAGGTCCCATGAGCTTGTCATTATCTAATAATGATCGGAGCGACAGGGTAGTGGCCATAGCTGTATAAAGGAAAACCAGATCTCTATTAGTACATAAATTAATACTAAAGACTTGGACTTTAGTCTAAAGTTTTTCTCAATATTTTTACGAACTGGTAGCCTCAACCTCCAATTCGAGGAATTACTTTAATTTCTTAATGGGTACTAGAATCCACACAGACTACACATGAGCCCAACTTTGGTTGGTCAACTCATGTGCATCTATGGGTAGGTTCTTAACCAGTTGTTTCTCTAAACAACTTCTAGTAATTGATTTTGCCCCAGAACCTAATCAGTAGGCTTTGGCCTCCACTAAAAAGATCTGGTTAGGTCCAACCATTAACATGACTTAATTTGGTGAATCAGACCAATAAATGATCAGGCCCGACTTTGGCCGGCCAACCTAACCACCATCAGAAAGATTCAACCAAATTATCATATTATGAATGATAATTCCATTAGCCAATGAGCACCAGGCCTTTGGGCCTCCAATGATCATTGAACTAATGGACTCATTATCACTCACTTAATGGGAGGCATTGACTTAGTTATCATTATAACTTAATCATTTTAGGGACCTAATAATTTTTGAGGATTTTATTAAAAGATAGTAGAGAAGAAATTATTCAGCCAATTTCAATCCTCCCACTGACTTCACCAAGTCAGATTAAAAAGGATTTAATTAAAGCTGGCATTAGGAGCACCTAAATCAGTCACACTGATTTACCTAATGACATGGGTGAGCTCTAATCACCAAATGATCTAATCAAAATCTAACTTACCAGATTGGCCAGGTAAGTGAGATCAGTGGTGGGGATTTGCCATTAACTCGTCAATGATCGAATCAATGCGAGTAGCTCCCGCTTAAGAACCACTGGTCAAAACTGTCGAACTTACCTTAGACACCAACCGGTTCATTAGTTTTAATTTTGATCAACTTAGTAAATAGGGCTCCACCGTGTAGCCATGAATTAAGTCCATCTTGGTCTAGTTAAAGACATGGACCCATTCAACTACAACTATTGAAGTTGAGTCTAGAGTATCCTTGATCTAATCTAATTTAACTTTTGATTAGATTTGACCAATTACTCCATTTAGTCTATTTTTAAGCTAACCTTAGGTCTAACCCAATTATAGACCTAATTCATCTAACCCATTGACCCACAAGTTTATGCAATTGTCTTAGGTCTTAATTCACAATTCTAGACCTACTAGACAACACTTAATTCTTTTAATTAAGTACTTGGGCTGATGGGTCAGGGTTTGGCATTTCGAAAATAATTTTCAAATTTTGAAAGATTTTATTTTCTGTTCACCAAATGTGTTGACTCATTTCACAAATGGGTCAGCACAATTCATAAACAGCAATCCTATTGCTCATTTCATAACAGAAAATAACTCAAAATAAATCATAAATTTTCTTTTAGATCTAATCTAACATATTCATGATAAATTTTATAATTAAGTCCTTTCGCTCTTCATCGGCATGGGATATAATTGCATCGGCACCCCTACCACCATAGGAGACCCCATCGAATGGGAAGAGAGGGCCTTTAAACCCTACTTTTCTCCTATGACCGGACGGCCATGGCAACCAACCCAATTAGATTACTTGCTACTTGGATCAAGTATATCTAAATATACCAATTTCAAAATTTAAATTTTGAATTTCAAATTTTAAATTTCAAATTTGAGATTTCAACCAAATTTCAAATTTCAAATTTTCAATCTTTGAATTTTAAATTTTGAATTTTGAATTTTAAATTCAAATTTTGAATTTCAAATTTTAAATTTCAAATTTGAGATTTCAACCAAATTTCAAATTTCAAATTTCCAATCTTTGAATTTTAAATTTTGAATTTTGAATTTCAAATTTTGAATTTCAAATTTCAAATTTTAAATTTCAAACAAATTTCAAATTTCAAATTTCAAAATTCAAAATTTAAATTTTAAATTTTGAATTTTAAATTTGAACTTATAGATTACACCTTAATCTATGCATGCATATGTATATCATATTCTAGAACCATGCTCTGATACCATTTGTAGCAAAAATTCAGAGCAGGGGCAAAATGATAATTTTAAAATTTTTTCAAAATTATTATTTTACAGTGAAATTATTAATTAATCTCATTAATTAATACTAATTAACCCTACACTAGGATCTAAATATGATACAACAGCATGCATTTAAATTTAAAATTCAAATTTGAAACAGTAAACTTTTTACTGTACTGTGTTCAGAACACATCACCTTTTGTGGGTAGTCGATCACCGCAATCTGATCACCGTCGAAGGGCTCTGATCATCATGTCATAGCCACACTAGTATCTGGCCTCTGTGGATCATCCACATGAAGCTCCCGTCTGATCGGCTCCTCACGAATGCTAGTTCGTGATTTCACCCTTTTGATGGCTAATGTTGATCGAACTCCTTCGATCGATGTGTGCCGACTCCTCGGATGCTCCGGATCATCTGCATGATTGGTTGAGAGGCTGATGGATCTTTCCCTAAAATTTGATGGACTCACGACACTCGTGGCACACAAATCTCACTTCCCGATCCTTAGGTAGAAATCCTAGGGTACACACCAAAAACCCTGCGTCCAATTTTCTTTCTTTTCTTTCTTTTTTCTTAGAAGGTTTTGGACCTTCACCTTATGCACAAGGCTTCCTCACGCACTACTTTCTTTCTCAAAATTTTTCTACGCACGCCCCAGCTCCCTATCTCTTTTAAAATAGTTCAAAACGTGTCTTATCCGTGTGAGAGGATAAAGACAAGTGGTTACACATTTGAATTCAAATCAAATTTGAATTCAAACTAAAACCAACTCATCCCTATCCACTTGGGCATGAGAAGAGAAGGTGCGAGTCTACTTTGTGCATGGAAAGGTTTCACGAGAAACTCTTTCTCGTGTGAGATGTGGGGCGCTAAAGTGGATAATGTCATGTATGCGCAAGAGATAAGTTATCCATTCAAATTCAAAGGATGCTTTGAATTTGAATGGCTAACTAATCATCTTTATCCAAATATTGGCACACAAGAGTGGGCGTGAGAAGGGCTTTGCGTGAGAAAAAATTCACAAGAAGTTTCTTCTCATGAATTCAAATGGGTACAGAGATTTAAGGTGGTGCAGGGATTCAAATTCAAATGGTGGTTTGATCTTAATTGAACCAACCTAATCAAAATAGGTTAAGCACAATTAGATTAAATTAAACCCAACTTAATTAGGCTTAATTAGACTCAATAAAATCTTAATCAAATCAAAAATTGACTAAGCCCAACCCCTGATCAAATCAGGGACCAAACCATCTCGACGATTAGGTCAGCTCTTAACCTAATCGGGTCAAACCCAACTGAATCCAATTCAATTAGACTTGATCCAAAAATAATTACTCAATCAAATTGAGTTGATTAGTGATCAAATCACTAATAAAACCTCTCATAATTATTGAGTATAAATTTGATGGGCAATCGGGTATCAAAGTCCATCAATATGAAACCTTGATCGAAGAGTTCAAATTTCAAATTCAAAATTTAAAATTCAAAATTTTGACCCAGGTACCTAAAATATGTGGAACTCATAATCAGAGAATCCTAATTCTCAATCATAGAGTCTCAAACACATAAGACTCATAATCAGCCATCAGATCAGAAAGGAACCTCTAATGTGTGTGACCCCGCAGGTTCGAACCTAAGCCGGTAGCACGGAAACCAATTCCTGTACTAATCGAAGTGACCATCTAGCAATGGTACCCGATGTTCGGATAAGTCGAATAGTCGCAATCGCAATATTCAAAACCTACGTGAATATGGTTATCGTATAATTCATCCCTTTTGACCCCTGTGTTTAGGACGACTCAGGGTTAAACTGTCAACCCTGATGAGATCATCCGAATCGTGCTCAACTCAATTAGTCCTATGACTCCTCACTAGGACTACCCTGACCAAGGTTTTGCTAAATTAAAATATGACTATACACAGCTCCTAAACTGGAGTGGTCAATCCTATCTTGACACACGCACCGACAAGTCAAGTACTTGACTACACCCAGCAGCCTTCCATCACTGAATTAGAAATTTAGGTAGTCCAGTGCCTAAGTACAGTGAGTTGCTTGCAAGTCACCATGGCGGTCTCAGGTCGGAGGGATATTTATACCCATATCCCATCGAAGCAAATCTTGACAGCAGAAATAGCTCCGGAGTCGGTCACGTTCAGTGCAGATGTACCATTATATCTCACCTGTATGCCATACCAGTGTCTCCACACTCCTTGGTTATGAGGACAACCAACCCATATGGCACACAACGACCTATGCTCGATAAACGTTGTCATCCTTGGTAACAACGTATCATTTGGTCGCGAACAGGTTTAAGGACTAAGCGACAAATCCTCCTTTGTCGAGTCTAAATAGTCCTAAGGACTTCACCACAACATAGGAGTTCATTAGAAGATGAAACATTTATGATGAAAAAATACCAAAATAATTTTTATTTATTTATAATTCATGTACTAATACAATAGGAGCACAATCGTCAACAGGCTGACGATTGGCTTTGGGACACTATTCCCAACAGACTTGTCACAGTGGTTCAGTTGCACTGGAAACATGCAACCATTTTATTAGTAAAGAGTTGCTCCAAGGTAAGGATGGGGTTGGGCCTAATAACTATTAGGTGAGGATCCCAATGATGGCCTTGCACCTGCTTATGAATGGTGGGTCGGGCTTAACTAAGGAGTGTGATCAATAACTGTTAGGTGAGCCCATATGACTTAGAGACTAAGTCGTTGCAACATATTTAGAGAAGCATCTGGACAAAGAGTTATCTACGCATCGATGTATATGTTATTAATAACTGTTAGGTGAGGCACATGGCATCGGTGGGACCGCAGCATCCACTAAGAATTCAGTTGTCACGTTGGGGTTTCCATTTTTCACTTGAAGAGTGGAGGTATCCAAAAAATTAGTGAAAGTTATTGTTTGCTTCTTAAAGTCTCTAGAATAAATATAAATTTAAAGTATAAAAGTCTAACTTGAATATCTACTCTCACAGTTAAACAATGTTAGCTTCAAACCCTCTAGCCCGCATCATTGAATCCAATCATTTGACCAAAACAAACTATAAAGACTGGCTAAGAAAATTTAAAATTTTCTTGACTTCAAAAAAACCAGGTCATGTACTCGATCAGGAACCCCTAGTGTTACCAAACCATTCTACTGCTGAGCAAAGAATAGCTTATGAAAATTAGATAGATGAAGACAGTCGGGTCAAGTACTATGTGCTGACATCCATGTTAAATGAGTTGCAAAGCCAGCATGAGCATATGCCCATTATCAGGGCTATGATCACTCACTTACAAGAGTTGTATGGTGAGCAGAGCTGTACAGTACGTTTCGAAGTATCCAAGAGACTTCAATTTAAAATACATGAAGGACATAGTCTGTCCATGAGCATTGTATGTCAGTGATCAAGGATATCGAGGAGTTTGGAAAGCTCAGGCTTGATATGTAAAAAAGATTGCAGATGGATTTGATCCTTCAATCCCTTACGAGTTTATATAGTCAATTTATTATAAATTTTGATATGAACAAACTTGATTGCACTGTACCCAAACTGATCAACATGTTGATCACTACTGAGGGAATCTTGAAGAGTTCAAGGGGCACTATTCTCACTGTGGAGTGGACTTCTTTCAAGTGAAAGTCTGGTTGGAAGAAGAAGACTAAATCCACTAAGAAGCAGAAGAAAGAGAGCAAGCCAAAGAAGGATATTTCAAAGCAGGCTGAAGCAAAGGAAAAGTATTTCCACTGTGATGCTGAAGGCCACTAGAAGAGGAACTGTCTACTCTACTTGAAGAGCCTAAAGATCAAAAAGGATGATATATACCTTCAGAAGGTATGCTCATAATTGAATCTAACCTTACAGTTTCTTCTACTTCTAGTTGGGTATTGGACTCTGATTCGAGTGCTCATATATGTACTTCAATATAGGATCTAATAGAAAAAAATAGAAGGTTGAGAGAAGGTGACATGATCTTTCGGATTGGTAATAGAGCAAAAATTACTGCAGAAGTCATTGGTACTTATTCTCTTCGATTACCGTTAGGATTTAGATTAGATTTGAAAGATTGTTATTTTATTCTTGTAGCTAGTCAGAATTTTATTTCTATGTTTGTGCTAGCATAGGATGGTTTTGATTTTAATTTTAATAAAAAATTTGATTTTATTTATTTATAAAATAAATTGATTGCACATGATCTTTTAATTGACAGTCTTTATCATTTGCATGTTGATGCCAATGTGAATTTAAACGAGCAAATTATGAGTACCGTAAGCCAAAAGAGATCCAGAGATAAAATTAACCAAAAGTACTTGTGGCATCATAGACTAGGCCATATTGGAGAGGACAGGATAAACAAACTAAAAAAGAATGAGATCCTTAGCTCTTTTAATTCAGAGTCATATCCAGCTTGTGAATCTTGCTTTCAAAAAAAAATAGCTAAGTTACTCTTTATGGGACATGGAGAAAAGGCCACCGAGTTACTTGCTCTGGTACACATCGATGTGTGTGGGCTATTTGATGTGCAGATCAGAGATGGTTATAGCTACTTCATCATCTTTATTAATGATCTGTCATAGTATGGATATGTGTATATGATGAAACACAAATTTGAAGCCTTTGAAAAGATAAAAAAATTCAAAAATAAAATAAAAAAATAAACAAGCAAATCCATTAAGGTTCTTTGATCTAATCAAGGAGGTGAATATCTTAGTTAAAAATTTCTAGAATATCTTAAGGACAACGACATAGTCTCTCAATAAGCTTTTCTTGGAACACCTTAGCTCAACAGAGTATGTAAAAGGAGAAATAGGACCCTATTAGATATGGTCAGGTCTATGATGAGCTTCACTAATTTATTTTTATATTTTTTGAGACATGCCTTGTTAACTATAATTTATTTATTGAATAGGATTCTATCAAAATCTATTTCTACCATACTATATGAGATATGGCATGGTAAGAAGTTGAGTTTAGGTTATCTTAAGACTTGGGGATGTCTGGCCCATGTCAAGAGATAGATGGCTGATAAATTAGAGGATAGATCTGTAATAGCTCATTTTATATGGTATCCAAAATAATGGGATACTACTTTTGCTTTCCACAAGATGACAATATGATTATAAGTCAGAATGCGATATTCTTAGAAAATAGTTTATCCAAGATGGTGGCAGTAAGAGGTTAGTCAAGCTTGAAGAGAAAGTCTATGAAGAGCAAAGAGCTATAGATCCTCAGAAATCCATTATTCATGAGTCAGTAGTTGATGTTCTTCCACCACCTCATAGATTTAGTACGGTATCCCGACCTTCTGAAAGGTACATGGGTATACTTACGGAGGAAGTAAAGAAAATATTTCTTATGAGAGATAAAGGTCATGGTGATGATCCTAATACCTTTAATGAGGTGATGTTTGATATCAATTTTGAGAAATGATTAGATACGATGAAGTTAGAGATTGACTCGATGCACTCGAACCAAGTATGGACCTTAGTAGATCCACTCAAAGGAATAGTACCCATTGGGTGTAAATAGATCTACAAAAGAAAAATGGGTACCGATGGTAAGGTAGAGATCTGTAAAGCTAGGCTCGTGGTAAAAAGTTATAGTCAATGTGAAGGCATTGACTATCAGAAAATCTTCTCGTTTGTAGTCATATTAAAATTCATCCGTACTCTATTTCTTATTGTAGCTTATTATGATTATAAAATCTGACAGATGGATGTGACAACTACTTTTCTGAATGGATATCTTGAGGAAGATATCTATATGGAGTAGCTTTTGAGTTTCACATCTGGTGATAGTGATCACCGAGTCTGCAAGCTGCAAAGGTCCATATACGGATTAAAGCAAGCTTCTCAAAGTTAGAATATTCATTTTGATGAAGCGATCAAATCATTTGATTTCATCAAGAATAAAGAGGAACCTTGTATATACAAAAGGATCAGTGGGAGCACAATAACATTCTTCTTATTGTATGTGGATGATAATCTCCTCATTGAAAATGATATTTTCATGCTGATCTCAGTCAAAATATGATTGTCCAAGGAATTCTCCATAAAAGACTTAGGAGAAGCATCCTATATTCTTGGAATAAAGGTTCATAGGGATAGATCTAAGAGGATGTTAGTCCTGTCACAAAAGCTGTACATAAAGAAAGTGCTGAAGAGGTTCAGCATGAAAAACTCTAAAAGAAGACTCTTACCTCCTAGGAATGGTATTAGTCTTTCCAAGATAACATATCCGACCATATCCGAGGAAGTTCAGTGCGTGAGTAGGATTCCTTATACCTCGGCCATAGGGAGCCTCATGTATACCATGCTATGATCTGATATTGCCCTTACTGTGAGTATCACGAGCAAGTATCAGTCGAATCTAAATGAGGAGCACTGGATAGCTGTAAAGAATATCCTTAAGTACTTGAGAAGAAGTAAAGATTTGTTCTTGATCTTTGGAGGAGGTTCTGAGTTGCGAGTCGAGGGATATATTGATTCAGACTTCATGACTGATCCTGATGATAGAAAATCTATGTTAGGATATGTGTTCACATGTAATGGTGGCGCAGTCAGCTGGAAGAGTTCCAAACAACCCAACATAGCGGATTCGACCATAGAAGCTGAATATGTCGCTGCTTCGAATGCTGCAAAGGAAGGCTTCTGGTTCAAGAAGTTTATTGTAGAGCTTGGGATTATAACATCGGATATCGTACCACTTTATTGTGACAACAATAGAGCCATAGCACTTGCTAAAGAGTCGAGCTCTCATCAGAAATCAAAGCACATTGAGCAGCGGTTCCATATCATATGTGACTATCTTGAAAAGAAATATATCGAGGTGTGAAGAGTAGACTCCACAGATAATATGACAGATCTGCTGACAAAGTAATTGAGTCAACCAAAGATGAAAGCCCATCTTGAGAAGATGGGAGTTAGATTAATGGCCAATTGACTTTAGTCTAAGTGGGATATTTTTAGATGTATGTCCTAGAAGCTAATTTGGCTGACACATTATAATACTTCTAAGGCACAGTTTTATACTTAATACATTGATTTGATCAATAAATAGGCTAGTTTTATTTTCATTCAAAATTGATGTGTCTTTGATGTTGAAAATTATATTCCAAAATCAATTATCAGCCTGTTGATGGTTGAACTTATTATTGTAATTGTATATAAATTATTAAATTAATAAATATTATTTGATTTTTTAATCATTATGTACATCTTATTTTGAAGTCTTGTTATGTGATAAAGTCCTTAGGACTATTTGATTCGATATAGGAGGATATATCCTTTAGTCTTTCAACCTTAAAGTTTACTATCAAATGATATATTATTATTAGGATGATAGCTATATTAAGTATAGGTTGTTGTGTGTCATGTACATTAGTTATCCTCTTAACCAAGGAGTATAGAAATACTAGCATGGCATGCAAGTGAGACGTAGAAGTATATCTCTCTGAACATGACTGACTGCTGAGCACTCTATTGTCAAGAGTAGCTCGTGAAGAATATGGGTATAAGTGTCCCTCCAACCTGAGATTACCATTGTGATATACAAGCAACTCACTATACTTTGGTGTCAGACTATCTAAATTTCTAATTCAATCATGAAAAATTTCTGGACACAGTCAAATACTTGTGAAGTCGGTGTGTGAGTCAAGATGGAATTAACCCCTTCAAATAAGTAGAAGTTAATGTATCAGTATATTTTAATTCAGTAAAACCTTGATCGAAATAATCTATATGATGGATTTGAAAAATTAAAATATAATGTGGATGACCCTATCAGGGTTGATAGTTAAACCCTAGGTCACCTTGAGCATTTGGGTCAAAGAGAAGAATTATACAGTAACCATATGCCAATAGGTTCTTGAATGATGCTTCGTAATCTTTCATCCTATCCGGATGTCAGGTATCATTGCTAGATGATCACTTTGATTGATATAAAAAGATTATTTTTATACTATCTACTTAGATTTGAACCTATGGGATCATACTCAAAAGAAATTTCTAACTGATTAAATGATTGATCGACGATTACGAATCATTCTAAGGTAAAATAATCAATTTGATTGATGATTAATCCTGTGCAAAAGTTATAATAAATCAATTCACTAGTTGTTGATGAATTATAGGAGGATTTATTAGTAATTAGATTACTAATTATCTCAATTTGATTGAGCATTCAGGTTTGGATCAAATCTAATTGACTTGGATTTAATTTGATTTGATCCGATTAGGATATGAGGTGACCTAATCACTAAGGGCATTCGATTCTTGATTTGATTAGGACTTGAGCTCGATTAATTTTTGATTTGATTAAGATTTAATTGAAACTATTTACTATCTAATTAAATTAGATTTAGTAGTCTAATTATGCTTAACCTAATTCAGTTGGGTTAAGAACCTAATTGGATGAGAAATCAATTCGAATTCAAATCCTATGCACCTTTTTCTGCACCCTCTATTTCTTCATACGAGAAATTTTTTATGTGAATTTTTCTCATGACTAAAAGTTGTTTCATGGCCACATCTAATTTATTTTTGAATTAGAAATTGGTTGTTTTAAATTTGAGTTCAAATGGGTTTGAATTTGAATAAAAATCTAGAGTCTAAATTGAGTTGGACTCTTCTCTTCACGCCATCACCTTTCTCCATGCACAAAGTATTTTTGTATGAGATTTTTTATGCCATTCTGATGATGGTCAACTACTTACTAAGTTTCTAAGATAAAAATAAAATTTAATTCAAAATTTAATTTAAATTTGATTTGAATTGGTGATAAGGATCAACCAATATTTGAAATTAAATCGAAACTACCTTATTTTTATGCTTATCTTTCATGGGATGCCACCCTTAAGAAGGGATCAATTTTGTGTGACCAAAAGAGTGATTTTTGGTGTGAGAAACCTAATAGTTGGGGTATAAAAATCTGAGAGTGGGTCATGTTAGATGTGTGCCCTAGATGCCAGATTGGCTGACACATTTCTGTACAAATCTAAGGCCAAATTTGTAATTTTGACTATAAATAAATAAAAAGGTTATTATACTATCACATTGTGTACATTATGTCTGTGATACATCCTTTGAGTTAGTATAAATGTTAATTTATATTTTAAGAGTTGAAAATTTAAGGCATGAATTTACATAACTAACTCATAAATAGCTCCTGACCATAGGATCATCATGAGGATGGTGATCGATCCGGAAGGTTGGTATACGATCGCTTCCTTAGGATAGATGTGTCTTGAGTCTATAGTATGAAGATACCAGAGTGAGAGTATAGGTATTCATTGAGAATGAGAGTACTGAGCGTGACCACCTCGAGCAGTCATAAGGAAGTCTACCTTCTCGTTGATGACTAGCTCGATGCTGCAGCTGTGTGTCTAGTTCTTTGACCTGAGGTGCATCGACAGTTCACCTTGAGTATGTTATAGTTTGATTATACCATAACTCGATCTCCTAGCCATTCGAAACTCTAAGGTATATGTTGGCTGCAGCATATTCATTGTAGGAACCAGATTGCACCAAGATGGGATCTATCAACCTCGGTAGATGAGAGGAGTAGTCCTATGATGATCGAAAGATCGAGTCCTTAAGCCCAAGGCCATGACAGAGTGAAATAATGGAAAAAAGTTTTTCATTGGGATTTCACATCAGACTCGGATCGATCGATTGATTTATATGACTGATGTTGGGTTTGACGAGTTCACCTTAACCCTAATTCAGTCGGAACTCATGACAGAGAAACTCAATCACACAGGTAGCTGCATCAAGAGGTTCATCTTCATTTCTGATGGGTTGCCACCATATACTGCTAGATATTATTGGTGAATTTTGGGAGCAATTAGAATGATCTTGATGATCGATCATTCTAATTGTCTGAATCAGAAGAGTTCTGGTCCATTGAAAGGAGTTTCGATGATGTCGATGATGAGATCACGACATGTCTCATTATCATACAAAAATGAACCTAACTGGATCACACAAATAAAAGTTAGGGTCTGGATGTCATCAATTGAGCTAGTCCAGTTCGATTGATTTTGATTAGATCCAATTAGGTTCAAGAAAATCGTGCTAGCACACGATTGAGCCTAACTTTCTTCTCATGCAATTTTTTTCATCTTGACTGAGCCAAATGTGATTTGACTTACCTAGAGAACCTTGAGAAGGTTTCTCTCAGTCTGACTGGAGCCAGTCCAGCTCAAAAAAGTTTTATCTTAATTCATGAGATGAATTTAAGACAACACCTGTCAATTTCTATCACCTGCCATTTTTGTTTTAGGACATCGGTCAAACGTTGACTTATAGATCTTAAACTGAAGGCCACTTGGCAAGAGGTCATTGAAAAGTTTTTGTGGAGTGTCCACGTTCTAAATTAGGCCTCAAAGTGGGTGCCAAGATCAGATTGGGCGTGCGCCCCAAGTGGATAAGGATAGAGTCCCATGAGATGAGGACTCTATGCCTTGATCGACTCAAACTATTGGGCGCCAATCTCACTGTGTTTATCCAGTGTTGGTGCCAACAGTAGAAGAGTTTGGTGGGGTTCTTATCTGATATGATCAGATGACATCACTCCACCAATCAAAATTTTTTCAAAATTAATTAAAAATTTTTGATTGGTCGAATGATGTGGCACTGCATGGTACAGCAGGGTCTATTTAAACCCTGTCTGTGCCTAGGGTTTAGAGAATCTGCTCAATCCCTAGAAAAAGCCTAATATCCCTCCACTTATCCACATCTCCTTTGGTCTTCTCTCTCCCCTCTTCACGTCCAAGAAGTTGGTCATCCATCTGGTGCTTGTCCAAGGCGTGGTGGCTCCCTGATCAGAAGGCTGCAGGGATTTGTCGAGAAGCTGCTGCTCTAGCTTCAGAAGATCTTTTGAAGATCTTCCAGATCAGATCTAGATCTAATTTTTGGAGCAAAAATTTGCAAGGAAAAGATAATCTATATCCTACTTAAGTGGATACTGGTAGAGACTAGATGACTGTGTGGCTATTTTTGAATCTCGGGTATTGCTGCGATCATCTATAGGATAATCTAGTTACCCTAGAGGTATTTCTCTAATCCTCAAGTTTTAGATTTAATTTTAGATTAAATATTAGATAATAAGAATCAAATCTAATAGATCTTAGATTTGAAATAAAGTAAGATAATTTTTTTTTAAAAATATTTCACCCCAGATCTCATTAGATCTGGAAGATCCTACAAGAAAAAAGACAGATTTTCCTTCAACTGGTATCAGAGCCAGGTTGATGGCTCTATTTCAGATCTAATTTAGATCTAATTTTTATTTTTATTTATTTGATATTAATAGATTTTAGATGTCACATCAGATATGATAGGATCTAAAATTAAAGAATTTAAAATTAAATCTAAGTAGATCTAACATGTATGAGATGCATGACTAGACTAGGAATAGTTTAAACTATGAATAGTCTTGAAGTTTTATGTTTTAATATGATTAAAATATAAATTAGATCTAATTTATTCTTTGATTTTATGATGTTATAAATGTTATATTCAGATCAAAAAATAAAAAATAAAATTTAATTAATTCGTAAGATTGATCTGCTGCATACCTAGACTAGTTGTAGAATTATTCTAGTAACTGTCTAGAATAGATTTTATATTGAATAGTTTAATTTAAATCTTATTTTTTAGATGTTACATATGATGTATCAGATCTGAAAGCATACTGATTAGTTCAGATTTTAATACATGAGATGTGTGCAAAGCATGTATAAGTTAGATCTGAAATTATATATGTGATATGTAACTTAGATCTAACTAGTTTTGTAGTTAAATCAATATTTCTGATTAAGGTGTTCCTCATGACCGTCCGATCATAAGAACAAAGTAGGGTTTAAGACCCTCTCCTCCCATTCAATGGGGTGTTCTTATGGCGTGTAGGGGTGCTGCGTGTTCATCCTTAATCAGAAATCAAACTTACTTTTCTGCAAAATCCTAGATCCTAAAATCCTAGAATTTATTTTACATATTTTGTTTATGAACCCAAGACTTAATTAATGAATTAAGCTTATAAAATTAAATTAGGTCTAAAATTGAGAATTCAGATCTAAGTCATTTTCATAAAATTGGGTTCGAACTTGGGTAGCTCAATTAGGTCTAGCGGTTGATCAAACCAAATCAAAAGTTGATTAGGTGGGATCATAAAAGCTAATAATTGACCAGCCTAATAGGATTAAGTCTAGATCAAGGTCGAATCACATTTAGATGTGACTCGATCAAGTTAAGACCTAATTTGGCTTAGTGGTTAGAGTTTGGATTGTAGGCTAACCCAATTGATTCTGGTTCGATAATTTGGTGTCTAAGGTAAGTTGGGCAGATACGACCGACTGGTTTTTAATTGGGAGCTACTCGACTCACATGCGTTCTTATCAAGTTAATGGCATATCCCTCCCATCGGTCTCACTTACCTGGCCATATGTGTTGACCCAGTTCTAATTTGAGGTGGCTAACAATTTGAGCTAACCCATGCCACTAGGTTAGTCATAATTGTTATGACTATGTCAAGTCAAGTTTAATTAGACTTAAATTAAATCTTCCTAAGAAAATATTAAGTCTAAGGTCTTCCACCATTGTGGATATGCGGGCCCTTCCCGGGGTTGATTGTTCTCGGTTGGTTATAGTGGCTCAGTTGCACCGGAAAAATACAACCATGTCCATTAGGCATTGATGCTACAGATTAGAGGATGGATTGTGCTCAATATTCTAGATACGGTGAGGGACTCAATCAGGAATCTAGTTCGTGCAAATGGTGGGTCTGACCTAACTAAGGATTGGAGCAATATTTCGGACATGGTGAGCTTCATGAATTAGAGACCAAGTTTTGGGTGCACCATGATTAGAGAATCATTGGACAATAGTTGTCCACTCATCGGTTGACCCATCACCAATAACTATCAGGTGAGGTGATGAGCCAGTCGGTGAGACCGCACCACCCACTAAAAATCACTAACCATGAAGATTTTCACATCTCTACCTAGGGAGTGTAGGGATCTGAGAAAATAGTGGGAGCCTAATTTGTTTAAAAATGAAACCCCTAAATAAATTGGTTAAGTTTGATTACAAAATCTAATTAGAAACTTTTGACTCTCTACAGGAAACATGTCTGCATCCAACCCTCTGACCAAAATACTAGACACCCACAGATTGACTGGACCAAATTTCAAGGACTGATTGAAAAACTACAGAATTATTCTGGGTTTTGAGAAACTAACTCATGTCTTGGACCAGGACCCACCTGTCATGCCAGCACGTCTAACTGCTGAACAGAGAGCATCTCTAAAAATATGGATGGATGAAGATAACAAAGCTAGGTACTACATGTTGGGTGCAATGTCTGATGACTTGCAGTGCCAACATGAAAATATTATGACTACCCACCAAATGTTGGCTCACCTACAAGAGTTGTTTGGTGAACAAAGTCGCGTAGCCAAGTATCAAGTCTGCCAAAGACTTTTTAAGGCTAAAATGCGTGATGGACAGTCAGTCCAAGATCATTGTTTGACAATGATCGAGGATCTTGAGGAGCTTGAGAAGCTCAATATCATCTTAGATAAATATTTTTAGATTGATGTGATCCTTCAGTCCTTGTCCGATGCATATGGTTAGTTCATCATGAACTTCTATATGCATAAGATGTAGTGTACCTTGGCTGAGTTAATGAACATGTTGGTTACGGCTGAACTTTCTTTGAAGAGTTCAAAAGGCTCAGTCCTTATTGTGGAGCAGACTTCTTCCAAGAGAAAGTCTTTTGGAAAGAAGAAAAAGTCTGCGAAGAAACAGAAGGTGGATGAAAAAAGGAAGAAGACGGAACCAAAGAAGAAGATTGCTGAAAAAGGAAAATATTTTCACTGTAATTTAGACGACCATTGAAAATGGAACTGTCCTTAGTATCTGGCCACCCTGAAGAATAAAAAGGATGATCCTTCTGGAGGTATGCTCGTTATAGAATCTAATCTTACGGTTTCCTCTACATCCAGTTGGGTACTTGACTCTGGTTCTAGTGCTCATTTGTGCACTTCTATGTAGGGTCTTGAGGAGAGCAGGAGGCTGAGGGATGGGGATATGATCCTACGCATCGAGAACGGAGCAAGAGTTGCTGCTGTGGCCGTGAGAACCTACCCTCTGCGATTACCGTTAGGATTAGATTTAGTTCTTAGAGATTGTTATTATGTGCCTGCAGCAAGCAAGAATTTGATTTTTGTTTCATGTTTAGCACAAGATGACTATGTGATTAGCTTTCATAAGAACCATTGTGACATATTTTATGAAAATAATAAAGTTGTAAATAGTTTTCTTATTAATGGTCTCTATTAGCTACATATTGATGATCTATATTTCATATCGAGCAAAATATGAATGCCATGGGAATTAAAAGGCCTAGAGATAGTCTAAATGATAGGTATCTGTGGCACCTATGGCTAGGTCATATAGCGGAAGACAGGGTTAACAAATTAGAGAAATTCAGGCTATTGAGTCTGTTGACTTTCGAGTCATATCTAGTTTGTGAATCATGCCTTCAAGGCAAAATGACTAAGCTCCCTTTTATAGGATATGGGGAAAGGGCCACAGACCTACTTGCCCTAGTACATACGGATGTGTGCAGTCCATTTGATGTGCCGGCTAGAGGCAACTATGTCTACTTCGTTATCTTTACCAATGATATGTCTAGGTATGGGTATGTGTTTCTAATAAAACACAAGTCTGAAGCCTTTGAAAAGTTCAAAGAATTCAGGCATGAGGTAGAAAAATAAACAGGAAAGTCCATTAAGATTCTTCGATCAGATCGAGGAGGTGAATACCTTAGTTGGAAGTTCCTAGACTATCTTAAGGACAATGGCATAGTCTCTCAATGGACTCCACCTGGAACGCCACAACTCAACAGGGTTTCAGAATGGAGGAATTAGACCCTATTAGATATGGTCCGTTCTATGATGAGCTTCACGAACCTCCTTGAGTTTCTTTGGAGACATTGTCTCAAGACAGCAATATATGTATTGAATAGGATTCTCTTTAAAATCATTCCTACCACACCGTATGAGATATGGCATGGTAAGAAGCCAAGTCTGAGTCATCTCAAAATTTGGGGTTGTCCGGTTCATGTCAAGAGATAGTAGGCGGACAAGTTGGAGTTCAGGTTTTTTAGAGCTCGGTTCATAGGATATCCTAAAGAGTCATTAGGATACTATTTTTATATTTCGAAAGATCACAATGTGATTGTGAATCGACATGCTATTTTTTTTGAAAAATAGTTTATTCAAGATAGTGGCATCGGAAGAATAATTAAGCTCAAGGAGAATATCTCCCAAGAGCAACAAGCTAAAAAACTTGAGGAACCCAATCAATTAGAACCAGTCCTAACATAATCTCTTCCACCTCGTAGATCGACTAGGATTTTCCATCCTCCTGAAAGGTACTTAGGTACTATACAAGAGGAAGTAGAGAAAATGTTTCTCACAGAAAATGGGGCTCATGGTGATGACCCCAAGACCTATGACGAGGTGATATCAGATATCGACTCTGAGAAATGGTTAGAGGCAATGAGATCAAAAATTGATTCGATGCACTCAAACCAAGTCTGGACCTTGATAGATCCACCTGAAGGTATGGTACCTATTAGGTGTAAATGGATCTTCAAGAGAAAGATAGGTGCAGATGGGAATGTGGAGACATTCAAGGCTAGGCTCGTGGCGAAAGATTATAATCAGCACGAAAGTATTTACTATAAGGATACCTTCTCGCCCGTAGCCATGCTAAAATCCATCCGCACATTGCTTGCTGTTGCAGCCTATTTCGATTATGAAATATGGCAGATGGATGTGAAAATAATGTTCTTTAATGGATATCTTGAGGAAGATATCTATATGGAACAGCCGCTTGGTTTCACATCCAGTGATGATGATCACAAGGTCTGTAAGCTGCAAAAGATCCATTTATGGACTTAAGCAAGCATCTCGGAGCTGGAATACTCATTTCAATGATGTGATCAAAATATTTGATTTCATCAAGAACGAGGAGGAACTATGTGTATTCAAGAAGGTCAGTGGGAGCGCAGTTATCTTCCTCGTACTGTACGTTGATGACATCCTCCTAATTGGAAATGATATTTTCATATTGACCTCAGTCAAAATATGGTTGTCTAAGGAGTTCTCTATGAAAGATCTAGGAGAAGCATCCTTTATACTGGTATTAAGGTCTATAGAGATAGACCAAATAGGATGCTAGGACTTTCACAGAAGATGTACATAGAGGAGGTGCTAAAAAAGTTTAGCATGAAAAACTCCAAAAGAGGTTTAGTACCTTTTAGACATGGCATTCATCTCTCCAAGAAGATGTGCCCTAGCACACCTGAGGAGATTGAACGCATGAGCAAGATCCCTTATGCTTCGGCAATAGGAAGCCTCATGTATGCCATGCTATGTACACGACCTGATATGGCCCATGCTGTGAGTGTCATAAGCAGATATCAGTTCAATCCAGGCGAAGAGCACTGGACTTCTGTGAAATATATCCTTAAGTACTTGAAAAGGACTAAGGATATGTTTCTAGTCTTTGGGAATGGAGAACTCCAAGTTCAGAGATTTACAGACTCAGACTTTATGTCTGATATAGATGATCGAAAGTCGACATTTGAAAGTCTATTCATTTGCAATGGTGGTGCAGTTAGCTGGAAGAGTTCCAAGCAGACGGTGATTGCTGATTCTACCATGGAGGTAGAGTATATTGCTGCATTGAAAGCTGCAAAGGAGGCATTTTGGTACAAAAAGTTTGCCGTAGAGCTTGGAGTGATGTCATCGGATGCCATCCCTCTTTACTGCGATAATAATGGCACCATAGCCCTAGCTAAGGAGCCAAGGTCTTACCAAAAGTCTAAGCATATCGTGTGGCGATTCCATCTGATCCGTGATTACTTTGAAAAAGGTTATGTCGAGATTAAGAGAATCGACTCCACAGACAATGTGGTAGACCCACTGACAAAGTCATTAGGCCAACAGAAGATCGAAGTCCACCTTGAGAAGATGAAACTTAGATATGTAGCCAATAGGCATTAGGTCAAGTGGGAGTTTGTTAGATGTGTGCCCTAGATGTCAGATTGGCTGACACATTCCTGTACAAATGTAAGGGCAAATTTATAATTTTGACTATAAATAAATAAAAAGGTTATTCTACTATCATATTGTGTACATTATGTTTGTGATACATCCTTTGAGTTAGTAAGAATGTTAATTCATATTTTCAAGAGTTAAAAATTTAAGGCATGAATTTACATAACTAACTCATAAACAGCTCCTGACCATAGGATCATCACAAGGATGGTGATCGATCCGGAAGGTTGGTGTATGATCACTTTCTTAGGATAGATGTGTCTTGAGTCTACAGTGTGGAGACACCGGAGCGAGAGTACAGGTATTCGTTGAGAACGAGAGTACTGAGCGTGACCACCTGGAGCAGTCATAAGGAAGTCTACCTTCTCGTCGATGACTAGCTCGATGCTGTAGCTGTGTGTCTAGTTCTTTGACCTGAGGTGCATCGACAGTTCACCTTGAGTATGTTATAGTTTGCCTACACCATAACTCGGTCTTTTAGCCATTCGAAACCCTGAGGTGTATGTTGGCTGTAGCATATTCATTGTAGGAATCAGATTGCACCAAGATGGGATCTATCAACCTCGGTAGATGAGAGGAGTAGTCCTATGATGATTGAAAGATCGAGTCCTTAAGCCCAAGGCCATGGCAGAGTGAAATAATGGAAAAGAGTTTTTCATTGGAATTTCACATCAGACTCGGATCAATCGATTGATTCATATGACTGATGTTGGGTTTGACGAGTTCACCTTAACCCTAATTCAGTCGAAACTCATGATAGAGGAACTCAATCACACAGGTAGCTGCACCGAGAGGTTCATCTTCATTTTTGATGGGTTGCCACCATATACTGCTAGGTATCACTGATGGATTTTGGAAGCAATTAGAATGATCTTGATGATCGATCATTCTAATTGTCTGAATCAGAAGAGTTCTGGTCCATTGAAAGGAGTTTCGATGATGTCGATGATGAGATCACAACATGTCTCATTACCATACAAAAATGAATCTAATTGGGTCACACAAACAAAAGATAGGGTCTGGATGTCATCAATTGAGCTAGCCTAGTTCGATTGATTTGGATTAGATCCAATTAGGTTCATGGAAATCGTGCTAGCACATGATTGAGCCTAACTTTCTTCTCATGCAATTTTTTTCATCTTGACTGAGCCAAATGTGATTTGACTCACCCAGAGAACTTTGAAAAGATTTCTCTCAGTCTAACTAGAGCCAGTCCAGTAAAAAAATTTTTATCTTAATTCATGAGATGAATTTAAGATAATACCTACCAATTTTTGTCACCTGCCATTTTCATTTTAGGACTCGATCAAACATTGACTTATGGATCTTAAACTGAAGGCCACTTGGCAAGAGGTCATTGGAGAGTTTTTATGGAGTGTCCACCTGCTAAATTAGGCCTCAAAGTGGGTCCAAGATCAGATTGGGCGTGCGCCCCAAGTGGATAAGGATAGAGTCCCATGAGATGAGGACTCTATGCTTTGATCGACTCAAACTGTTGGGCGCCAATCTCACTGTGTTTATCCTGTGTTGGCACCAACAGTAGGAGGATTTGGTAGAGTTTTTATCTAATATGATCAGATGATATCACTCTACCAATCAAAATTTTTTCAGAATTAATTGAAATTTTTTGATTGGTTGAATGATGTGGCACTACATGGCGCAGCGGGATCTATTTAAATCCTGTTTGCGCCTAGGGTTTAGAGAATCTGCTCAATCCCTAGCAAAAGCCTGATATCCCTCCACTTCTCCACATCCCCTCTGGTCTTCTCTTTCCCCTCTTCATGTCCAAGAAGTTGGTCATCCATCTGGTGCTTGTCCAAAGCGTGGTGGCTCCCTAATCAGAAGGCTACAAGGATTTATCGAGAAGCTACTACTCTAGCTTCAGAAGATCTTTTGAAGATCTTCCAGATCAGATCCAGATCTGATTTTTGGAGCAGAGATTTGCAAGGAGAAGATAATCTAGATCCTACTTGAGTGGATATCGATAGAGGCCAGACGACTGCATGGCTATTTTTGAACCTCGGGCATTGCTGCGATCATCTACAGGATAATCTAGTTACCCTAGAGGTATTTCTCTAATCCTCAAGTTTTAGATTTAATTTTAGATTAAATATCAGATAATAAGAATCAGATCTAATAGATCTTAAATCTAAAATAAAGTAGGATAATTTTTTTTTAAAAATATTTCGCTCCAGATCTCATTAGATCTGGAAGATCCTACAAGAAAAAAGATGATTTTTTCTTCAGGTCAGGCTTCCGTGCATGAGAAATAAAGGAAGTGATCTTCCTCTTAGGCGTGAGGTGTAGGGTGGGTTCTAGGGTTTTGACTGGATTTTGTGAAAAAAAAATTCAAGAGTGAGTCTTATCCAATTTCCTACACCACCACCTCCTCATAAAGCTTTATTTTCTGATCTGAAAGAGTCTAAGAGATCCAAAAAAAGAAATTTGGATCAGCCATGAAGAATCTTCGATGCGAGCTAGCACTCCTGAGAAGGAAGATCCGATCAGGGGCTTCGAGTGGATGATCTGTAGAGGCCGAACAACCTGTGCAACTGCTCGGTATTAGCTAAAGCTTCATACCATATCTACCAGTAGTAGAGATCATCGATCTATAATAAAGTGATGAGTTTTGAACTCAATCGATATGATCTAAAGATTAGATCAGATTCAGGGCATCGATGTGATTGATACAGTTTTTATTTTATATCAAATTTTATATGTAAAATTTTTATGTCATAGATCCTTAACAATAGTTTAGATCTGATCCAAGGCATCTTTAAAAGATTAAAATATTTAATTTTTTATTTTTTTGCTGTAAAATTTTAAAAATACATGCTTTGAATTGCCTGTTTTCTTTTCAAATGGTATCAGAGCCTAGTTTCTTATGACATAAATTTTCTGCATATAACATGATATTTGTTGGGTATAAAATACCCCCCAGCCGAAGTTCGTGACAGGAATGACCCTTCGGGGATTCTACCGACGTCCGACCTTCGATGACATCTTTACGAACATCTCTGACGGTCGAGCATCCACAACGTTCCCAAGCTCTGCCGACGGATAAAGCCCCACCAGTGTAGATCGGATTTTTCACGACGGACGGACTTCACCCAAGTTTCGACGGTGGTCGATCACATGCTAGACTTCATCCAGACTCCTACGGGAGCCGGACTTCATCCCCGACTTCAAATGCAGGAAGACTTCATCCGGACTTCTACGGGAGCTGGACTTCGTCTCCAACTTCAACTGTAGGAAGACTTCATCCGGACTCCTACGGGAGCCGGACTTCGTCCCCGACTTCAACCGCAGGAAGACTTCATCCGGACTCCTACGGGAGCCGGACTTCATCCCTGACTTCAACTGTAGGAAAACTTCATCCGGACTCCTACGGGAGCCGGACTTCATCTCCGACTTCAACTGTAGGAAGACTTCATCCAGACTCCTATGGGAGCCAGACTTTATCCCCGACTTCAACTGTAGGAAGATTTCATCCAGACTCCTACGGGAGCCGGACTTCGTCCCCGACTTCAACTGCAGGAAGACTTAATCTGGACTCCTACGGGAGCCGAACTTCATCCCCGACTTCAACTGCAGGAAGACTTCATCCGGACTCCTACGGGAGCCGGACTTCATCCCCGGCTTCAACTGCAGGTAGACTTCATCCGGACTCCTACAGGAGCCGGATTTCATCCCCGACTTCAACTGCAGGAAGACTTCATCCGGACTCCTATGGGAGCCGGACTTCGTCCCCGGCTTCGACTGCAGGAAGACTTCATCCGGACTCCTACGGGAGCCGAACTTCGTCCCCGACTTCAACTGTAGGAAGACTTCATCCGGACTCCTAGGGAGTCGGACTTTGTCTCTGACTTCAACTGCAGGAAGACTTCATCCGGACTCCTACGAGAGTCGAACTTCATCCCCGTCCCCGACTTCAACTGCAGGAAGACTTCATCCGGACTACTACGAGAGCCGGACTTCGTTCCCGACTTCAACTGCAGGAAGACTTCATCCGGACTCCTACGGGAGCTAGACTTCATCCCCGACTTCAACTGCAGGAAGACTTCATCCAGACTCCTACGGGAGCCGGACTTCATCCCCGACTTCAACTGCATGAAGACTTCATCCGGACTCCTACGGGAGCCGAACTTCATCCCTAGCTTCAACTACAGGTAGACTTCATCCGGACTCCTACGGGAGCCGGACTTCATCCCCGACTTCAACTGCAGGAAGACTTCATCCGGACTCCTATGGGAGCCAGACTTTGTCTCCGACTTCAACTACAGGAAGACTTCATCCGGACTCCTACAGGAGCCGGACTTTGTCCCCGACTTCAACTTCAAGAAGACTTCATCTGGACTCCTACGAGAGTCGGACTTCATCCCCGACTTCAACTGCAGGAAGACTTCATCCGGACTCCTACGGAAGCCGGACTTCATCCCCGACTTCAACCGCAGGAAGACTTCACTCGGACTCCTATGGGAGCCGGACTTCATCCCCGACTTCAACTGCAGGAAGACTTCATCCGGACTCCTACGGGAGCCAGACTTCATCCCCGGCTTCAACTGCAGGTAGACTTCATCCGGACTCCTACGGGAGCCGGACTTCGTTTCCGAGTTTAACTGCAGGAAGACTTCATCCGAACTCCTACGGGAGCCGGACTTCATCCCCGACTTCAACTGCAGGAAGACTTCATTCGGACTCCTACGGGAGCTGGACTTCGTCCCCGATTTCAACTGCAGGAAGACTTCATTCGGACTCCTACGGGAGCCGGACTTTATCCCCGACTTCAACTGCAGGAAGACTTCATCCGGACTCCTACGAGAGTCGGACTTCATCCCCGACTTCAACTGCAGGAAGACTTCATCTGGACTCCTACGGGAGCTGGACTTCATCCCTGACTTCAACTGCAGGAAGACTTCATCCGGACCCCTACGGGAGCCGATCTTCATCCCTGACTTCGACTGCAGACAGGCCTCGATCGAGATTCCTCGATAAATGATCCCCATCCGGGCTTCTACGAAGATCGGACTCCAACCGAACTTCGACCGACAGGTCTGGACCCCCTGGCAGGCCATAGTAACAGCCATGACTCTGCTCCACTTCCTGCGATGGATTTCGTGCGGCACCATCAGTCCCTGACAGGCCATAGTAATGGCCACGGCTCTGCTCCACTTCCTGCGATGGATTCCGCATGGCTCCATCACTCCCTGACAGACCACAATAATGGCCACGACTCTGCTCCGCTTCCTGCGATGGATATCGTGTGGCTCCTCCACTCTCTGGCAAGTCACGACAACGGACGCTGCTCCACTCCCCACAACAAACTCGACGTGGCAGGTCACGATGATGGCCACGATTCCACTCCACTACTCTTCATAACAAGCTCCTTCTGGCCCCGAACAGCCCACTACCAGACGGTTACAAACGTCACTATCAGTCTATCGCACCCTCCGTCTATAAAAGGAAGACCCAGATACGTTATTCTCTAAGCTCTCATTTTTTATCTCAAAACTCTGCTAAAATTTTCGTTCGAGCACTCCATTCTTGTTGAGGCAGAGAACTGACTTGAGCGTCGGAGGGTCTTGTCGGAGCAACCCCAACTCCGGTTTAGACTTCTTTTGCAGGTCCCGACGGCGACCGCGACTCCCTCGACTCCAGCTTCTCCGATGCAGGCGGATTTTTGCACCAACAGGATTGGCGCTAGAGGAAGGGTGTATCTTCGCAGTACCCTTGTTCTTAAAGGAGCGCTCAACGGGACCACCTTCGGTCATCTTTTCGGATGTCCTCTCCTCCTTCCCCCACTAGGTCTTCGCCCGATGCCTCCCCGCAAAGCATCCACACGGTGATCCACGGCCTCCACGGCCAGATCTCAAGCTCCAGCCTCACCTCCAGTTTCCCAACCTCCTGCTCCTCCTCCGGTAATGGTGGTTGGCATGGAGCAATTTGACCTACTGGTTCAGCAGGTCAGAGGCCTCACTGAAGCTATGCAGGCCATACAACAGCAGTAGCAGCCGCAGGCATCAGTGCGACTGGAGAGAGTGTTGCCAGAACTCTAAAATCCAGCGGTAGGACGGGCCACTTGGGCCAGCCACCCCGTCTTTCCCGAAAAGATGAATCCAAGGGTGGAGAGCCCTCAGTCAGATCATGATTCCACCCCTGGAAGGTCCCTACCTCCATTCTGCCAGAAGACCCTCGAGACCCATAGTCGAGAGGATTTCCTGGACTGGAGGCTCTAGGAGATGAACCGACGGATCGAAGAACTCCGCCACGCACCCCCCGCTTATGGTGAGGACATTTGTACTGACCCTCCCTTTTCTCAAATGATCATGTAGGAACCGATCCCACCAAACTTCAAGCTCCCTCAATTTGAAAGCTACGATGGGACTTCGAACCCAGTTGACCACCTGGAGGCCTTTCGGACAATGATGCTGCTTCATGGCCCGTCCGATGCCATCCTATACCGAGCTTTCTCGTCCACCTTGAAGGGAGCGGCTAGAAATCGGTACTCGATGCTGAAGCCGGGTACCATCTTTTCCTTTGATCAGATGAGCCACTAGTTTGTGGCTCATTTTGTTAGCAGCCGGCATCCCCCGAAGGGTTCGGAGTCCCTCATCAACATCAAGCAGAGGGAGGGGGAGTCCATCCGGGCTTACGTCAACCGTTTCAATGTCGCCACGTTGGAGGTCCGGAACTTGGACCAATCGATCGCGATGGCCACTCTGAAAGGCGGCCTTCAGAAGAATGACCTTTTATTCTCCCTGAAAAAGAAGTACCCTAGGGATTTTGCTGATCTGTTGGCTCGGGCCGAAGGCTACACCCGAGCAGAGGAAGCCTTCAAAATGAAGGATGAAGAGACCGCGAGAGAGCGGCAGGTGGGAGACTTGAGTAAGCCCGCAATAGAAAAAGGGTCGAGAGAAGCTCGGCCACATTCTCGAACTCCTCCCAGGCACAAGCGTGCCCAGACTCCTCCCCGAGCATACAGGCAGAGAAGCCCGGAGTGCCGGGTTCGGTGGGGCTCTCCCCAAGGAAGATTTCACAACTATGCCCCCCTCAACGCATCGAAAACCCAGGTGCTGATGGAAGTCAGAGAGCAGCTCCCTAGGCCAGAAAGGATGCGCACGCACCCCGGGAAGCACAATACTAATAAGTTCTGCCTCTACCATCGTGACCACAGCTACGACACAGAGGAATGCATTCAGCTCCGAGATGAGATCGAGGAGCTCATCCGACGAGGTCGGCTCGACAGGTTCATTCGATGCCAGCCTGAGGGTAGAGAGGATCGACCAAGGGCCCTGTCGCAGCCTGAGCCACCGAGGAGAGAAGAGCAGCTCGGAGATCGGCCTCCAATTGAGATCATCAACTTTGCCTCTGGAGGACCTTGACAGGAAGCAGACCTTCTACGGTCCTGAGATTTGAAAAACTTATAAATGTATTACGAACGATCCTGCTTTAAATCAAGATTCCTTTCAGGTCTGCATATCTTTTCCTTTTTGGCATGGACTTGTAACGATAGGGGATGACCCCTTCGGACAATGAAAACAAACCCTAATGTGGGCAAAGTTGAAAGTCTGATTATTTGTAGACCGGATGGGGGGAGAGGCCATACAGCGCCCATATGCGCCCCCACAGTCATGTTAGGAAAAGGAGGAGAACCTCGCCCTAACATGAGCAAGGTCGAAGGCTCGGTTATTTATAGACCGGATGGGGGGAGAGGCCATACAGCACCCATATGCGCCCCCACAGCCATGTTAGGGACAGGAGGAGAACCTCGCCCTAACATGAGCAAGGTCAAAGGCCCGATTATTTGTAGACCGGATGGGGGGAGAGGCCATACAGCGCCCATATGCGCCCCCACAGCCATGTTAGGGACAGGAGGAGAACCTCGCCCTAACATGAGCAAGGTCGAAGGCCTGGTTATTTATAGATCGGATGGGGGGAGAGGTCATACAGCACCCATATGCACCCCCACAGCCATGTTAGGGATAGGAGGAGAACCTCGCCCTAACATGAGCAAGGTCAAAGGCCCGATTATTTGTAGACCAGATGGGGGGAGAGGCCATACAGTGCCCATATGCGCCCCCACAGCCATATTAGGGACAGGAGGAGAATCTCGTCCTAACATGAGCAAGGTCGAAGGCCCGGTTGTTAATAGATCGGATGGAGGGAGAGGCCATACAGTGCCCATATGTGCCCCCGCAGCCCCGTTAGGAACAAAAGGAGAACCTCGTCCTAACCTGAGCTGAAATCGATCACATCAGAAGAACCTCATCCTGACACCAATTAAGGTCTGTTCATTCAAAACCGAATAAGAAAAAGGGAACCTTCCCAGCGACCCCTCCACGCTCCCGCGACCCCACTAAGAGCAGGGGGAAAGCCCTCACTCGAGAAAAGGAAAAAAGGGAAGGAGTTAAAAAGAAAAGTGACGAACTACATCGACGACAAATGGAAAACAAATTACATTAAAAATGTAGGGGACCTCGTCTCAGCGAGGATGGGGGTTCTCATCAAAAATCTTCGATCTCCAAAAGAGCTCTCAACGCAGGCCAAGGACAAGACGGCTTCCTTAGGAGGACGAGAAGCTTAGATCTCCGAGCTCGAACTCTGAAAGGAGGTGTCAAACTCGAGTGGTCCCAGACAAATCAGCGGCCATAAATAGAAGGACGGGTCAATGCGATGGCGATCGGGTACCTCCGAATGGCCTCGATATCCGACAAGGCAAAAGCTGAAGGAAGCTCGGCAAATGACAATTCAACACGTGAGTAAAAGAGGTAACGAAAAATTTCCTTTTCATGTCATTAATTAAGTATACATTACAGAGCCCTTGAGGCTGAAGAAGAAAGATGACAAGAAAAGCAAGCCGACGCGGCAACGACCAAGAACCTCCAGACAACATCGGCATCAAAAAAAAAAAAAGAGAAGAAAAGAAAGAAGAAGCGGGCCGACGTGGCGACGACCAGGAACCTCCAGACAACGTTGGTAAAAGGAGGGGGGAATACCACACTAACAATAATGAATGAAAGAAGTTCGACAGGCAATAATTTGATGCAAAGTACGGGCAAGGTAACAAAAAGCTCCTTTTTATTCTCGATTAACAAGGGGTACGGTGCAAAGCCCCGAGGACCGAGGAAAAAAAGAACATTACTACAAGACTTGAAAAGAATACATTCAAAACTGCTCCAAGCTCTTGGCTTGTCCTTCCAGTTCCATCTTCCTCAGCAGTATCTCCCAGCACGTGTGATGAATCCATCGGCTCTCGCCCCCACCTCATTCCGCTCCATTGTCGAAACCCCAACCCTAGGGGGAAAAGGGGGGGATAGAATTCAAGGGGCAGCGACGGCGACGGCAGCGGCGACGACAACCTGCATCGGAAAGAATCGAAAGTACCCCAGAGGCCGCGATGACGCCGGAGGCATGCACCACCACCATGTGCTCCACGACGACCACCATCCTAGGTGCTTCGGCAAGGTCGACATGAGCTACTTCCACCATCCCCGCAACAAGTTCTACTGCCCCACCGTCAGTGCTGACTGCCTCTGGACCCTCGACCTCGACGGCGTCAAGAAATCCGCCACAGCTTATGACGACAACTCTACCCCCTTGACCGGTGTCGCCTCATTCAACTACTCCAAAATTCTCGGGCGGAACGCGCTCACCGGTTGGTTCCGTTATTAAATCCCTATTGTTGAAGGAATTCTCCCTCGAGCCCCCTTCAAGGTGGTGAAAACCCTCAGTGATAGTTCGACAGCCACTGAACTCGCAGACCACCATCTTCCCCCTCCTACTCCTCTCGATCCGTAACATCCTCTCGAGATTGGCCTCCGGGGCAGAAGCCCCGGTAGGAGAACTCCTCGAAAGGGCAGAAAGACTGAAGGTGGCAGGGAGCCGACAGAGATGGCGAAGATTGGTGCGAAGAATACTTAGAGTCGAAAAGGGAACCGATGGGGTGGCTAAACTCTCAGGCAGAAGAAAGACGTCGACTCTCAGGCGAGATGAAGTCCCCGAAGGGAAAAAGGGGGCTTAAATAAGCGACGGGGCCTGGCACAGTTATGGTGGCGGATGTCCCTAGGTCTACCAATGCCCGCCACGTGTCCCACTCACCGTGGCGTGGGGCTGATCGATGGTGGGACTATTATGGTGTGGCGCTTGGAACTATGCTCCAGTGGAAATTTTGAAAGGACTCTTCGAATCGCCCTAATTGGAAAAAGACTCCAGCACGCGCGTATTAAATGCCAGGATATCTGAGGGCAATCATGCACAGGATTCAGGGGGACAACTTTGGCTGTGAAAATTCCTCTGTACTTCCTTCATTCGAAACTCGAACTCAAAAGTGGGGGGACTGGTGTTGGGTATAAAATACCCTCCAGCCGAAGTTCGTGACAGGAATGACCCTTCGGGGATTCTACCGACGTCCGACCTTCGACGACATCTTTTCGAACCTCTCTGGCAGCCGAGCCTCCGCAACATTCCCAAGCTCTGTCGACGGATAAACCCCCCACCAGTGTAGACCGGATTTTCCACGACGAGCGGACTCCACCCAAGTTTTGGTGGTGGTCGACCACCTGCTAGACTTCATCCGGACTCCTACGGGAGCCGGACTTCATCCCCAACTTCAACTGCAGGAAGACTTCATCCAGACTCCTACGGGAGCCGGACTTCGTCTCTGACTTCAAATGCAGGAAGACTTCATCCGGACTCCTACGGGAGCCGGACTTCATCCCCGACTTCAACTGCAGGAAGATTTCATCCGGACTCCTACGGGAGCCGGACTTCGTCTTCGACTTTAACTGCAGGAAGACTTCATCCGGACTCCTACGGGAGTCGGACTTCATCCCCGACTTCAACCGCAGGAAGACTTCATCCGGACTCCTACGGGAGCCGGACTTCGTCCCCGACTTCAACTGTAGGAAGATTTCATCCGGACTCCTACGGGAGCCGGACATCATCCCCAGCTTCAACTGCAGGTAGACTTCATCCGGACTCCTACGGGAGCCGGACTTCGTCCCCGACTTCAACTGCAGGAAGACTTCATCCGGACTCCTACGGGAGCCAGACTTCGTCCCCAACTTCAACTGCAGGAAGACTTCATCCGGACTCCTATGGGAGTCGGACTTCGTCCCCGACTTCAACTGCAGGAAGACTTCATCTGGACTCGTACAGAAGCCGGACTTTGTCCCCGACTTCAACTGTAGGAAGACTTCATCCGGACTCCTACGAGAGCCGGACTTCATCCCCGACTTCAACTGCAGGAAGACTTCATCCGAACTCCTATGGGAGCCAGACTTCGTCCCCGACTTCAACCGCAGGAAGACTTCATCCGGACTCCTACGGGAGCCGGACTTCGTCCCTGACTTCAACTACAGGAAGACTTCATCCAGACTCCTACGGGAGCCAGACTTCGTCCCCAGCTTCAACTGCAGGAAGATTTCATCCGGACTCCTACGGGAGCCAGACTTTGTCCCCAACTTCAACTGCAGGAAGACTTCATCCGGACTCCTACGGGAGCCAGACTTTGTCTCCGACTTCAACTGCAGGAAGACTTCATCTGGACTCCTACGAGAGCCGGACTTCGTCCCCAACTTTAACTGCAGGAAAACTTCATCCGGACTCCTACGGGAGCCGGACTTCATCCCTGACTTCAACCGCAGGAAGACTTCACCCAGACTCCTACGGGAGTCGGACTTCGTCCCCTACTTCAACTGCAGGAAGACTTCATCTGGACTCCTACGGGAGTCAGACTTCATCCCTGGCTTCAACTGCAGGTAGACTTCATTCGGACTCCTACGGGAGCCGGACTTCATCCCCGATGTCAACTGCAGGAAGACTTCATCCGGACTCCTACGGGAGCTGGACTTCATCCCCGACTTCAACTATAGGAAGACTTCATCCGGACTCCTACGGGAGCCGAACTTCATCCCCGACTTCAACTGCAGGAAGACTTCATCCGGACTCCTACGGGAGCTGGACTTTGTCCCCGACTTCAACTGCAGGAAGACTTCATCCGGACTCCTATGGGAGCCAGACTTCGTCCCCGACTTCAACTGCAGAAAGACTTCATCCGGACTCCTACGGGAGCCGGACTTCATCCCCGACTTCAACTGTAGGAAGACTTCATCCAGACCCCTACGGGAGCCAGACTTCATCCCCGACTTTGATTGCAGACAGGCCTCGATCGAGATTCCTTAATAAATGATCCCCATCCGGGCTTCTACAGAGATCGAACTCCAATCGAACTTCGGCCGACAGGTCTGGACCCCCTGGCAGGCCATAGTAACGGCCATGACTCTGCTCCACTTCCTGTGACGGATTCTGCGCGGCTCCATCACTCCCTGGCAGGCCATAGTAACGGCCACGGCTCTGCTCCACTTCCTGTGATGGATTCTACATGGTTCCATCACTCCCTGACAGACCACAATAATGGCCATGACTTTGCTCCACTTCCTGCGATGGATATCATGCGGCTTCTCCACTCTCTGGCAAGTCACGACAACGGACGCCACTCCACTCCCCGCAACAGACTCCACGTGGCAGGTCATGGTGATGGCCACGATTCCACTCCACTACTCTTCATAACAAGCTCCTTCTGGCCCCGAACGGCCCACTGCCAGACGGTTACAAATGTCGCTATCAGTCTATCGCACCCTCCACCTATAAAAGGGAGACCCAGATACGTTATTCTCTAAGCTCTCATTTTCTATCTTAAAACTCTGCTAAAATTTCCGTTCAAGCACTCCATTCTTGTTGAGGTAGAGAACTGACTTGAGCGTCGGAGGATCTTACCGAAGCAACCCCAACTCTGGTTTAGACTTTTTTTGCAGGTCCCGACGGCGACCGCGACTCCCTCGACTCCAGCTTCTCCGATGCAGGTGGATTTTTGCACCAACAATATTATTTACATTTAGATCTATAATTTGATTTAGATTAGATCTGATATATGATATTTGGATTTAAAATTAGTTATAGATTTGATCGCATAAACTGATATAAGGTTGCTCTGCTGTAAAGTTTACCCCTTACAGTGCAACAGTTGTCCTAGTTTGTGCTGATCTTTATAAAATCTAATTTTAATTATTTAAATTAAATTTAAATAATTAATTTAAAATTTAAGTAGTATAGTAATATGATTGGATAGATCCTCATAGCCATCTGATCATAGGAGAAATCAGAGTTTCGCAACTCTATTTATGTTAGATATATGTCCTAGAAACCAATATGGCTAATACATTATAATAAAGTTAGGATATAATTTTATCCTTAATACATTGATTTGATCAATAAAAAAATAAGTTTAATTTTTATTCAAGTATGATATATCCTTGAATCATCTATAAAATTAATATTTCGATACATATTCTCAAAGTGTTGAGAATTAGAGATATGTATATAATTTTTAAATACTCTCGATCATAATATCATCATGAGGACGATGATCGATCTGGATAGATCGATGCATAGATCACTTCTTTCAGGATAGATGAGTCTCTGATCTACAGTGTAGAAACAAGCGACGAGTGTGGGTAGTTGTTAGAGAACAACTAGTACTGAGCATGACTATACAAGAGATCACTTAAATTTCTACTCGATCGTCAGTGATTATCTCGATGCTGTAGTTGTGTGTGTGATTCTTTGACCTGTGATGATATGACTACTCGTAGTGAGGCTACTGGAGTTTGACTAACACATAAATATGATCTCAATAAGCCCTTGTAGTGGATGTTGGTGACAATTGATTTACTGTAGGAGTAGGGTGCGCATCAAGATAGAATCTATCGACTTTGATAGATAGTAGTTCTATAAGATTTAAGAGGCTAAGTTTGAGAGTCTGTGGCCATAGCAGTGTGATTGATAGAAAAGAATTTTCATAAGAATTACAATTGGACTTGAGCTGATCGAATCTATCATATAACTGATAATGAGGTTTGACAATTTATCCATTACCTGCCATCTAGTCGAGACTCATGATAGAGAGATTGAATCACATTTGAACCACACCTTAAGGTTCTTTTTCAGTTCTACTAAGTTGCCATTACATACTGCTAGGTGTCACTGGTGGATTGTGAGAGCTCACTAGAGTTGCTCAGGATCGATAATTCTTGATGAGTTAGAATGAAATTATTTCGATCTATTGAAAAAAATTTTAATGGTACTATAATAGAGATCATTGTATATCTCACTACTAGATAGAATTGAATCTATAGGATCACACAATAAAGATATTAGATCTAGAATAAGTAATTGAACTTATGAAGTCTCAATTAGATTTAGAAAAATCCTATTGGGTTCAGGATAACCTTACTAGTATATGGTTGGATCCAATTTTTTCTTTATGTTTGAATTTTTTATTTGATAAGATTAATTTAAATTTAATTATCTATTAATAACCTAAATTAATTAGATTTATTGGGCTTCAATTGTTAGGTACCTAGGATTTTGGATCAAATAAATTAAGGATTTAAGCCTTAATTAATTTTTTTGATAGTTTTGATTGGGCGTCACTTGATTTGATCAAGTTGGATGTGCCCACCTATTAGAGGGCATGTGGGACCAGCATGGGGCATCCCATGGGTACCATGTGGCATGTGTATTTGTAGCTACAAAGGCTTCAATAGTTGGCACCTAAAGGATCTCCTAAAGGAAGTCAAATAACTAAAGGAATAAGGATTCCTAATGCAAGTCGGACTTGTATTAAGTGGTTGTTTGATTTTGAATAGGATTCAAACCTTATGCCTATTTAAAGAAACCTTTTTTAAGGCTTCTAAGAATTGAAATTCAGTAGCCCCATGCCTTCATAGAAGTGCCCACGCCCCCTCTCTCTTCTCCCCTCTCTTCTCCCTTGAAGAGCCAACACCTAAGGCTTGGGCATCCTCCATCTTCCACGCCCAAAGGAGATTATGCATCCCTTTTGTTTACTAATTTTTAGTCCCTGATTGCTTCATAATCAAGAAAAGAAAAGCAAGAGAAGAAGAAGATCAAGGAAAGGATCAAAGAGTTGATCGCGATCTAGACTTCGTTCTGATTCTCAGGTTGATTTTTCTTAAAGAAGAAAAATCAATATCAAAGAGGGCTGTTCCAGGCTGATCCTGAGTGGATCCCTATAGAGGTCGAGTACTTGTATGGCTAAGGAAGAACCTACTCTCTTCTATATCCAGATTTGAAGAAAAAATTTACAAAACAAGTATGTGATTCAATCACATATTCAATTTCAACATAAAATTCAGTATGTATTCAATTTCAGCATATGAAGTAGATCCTAGTGCTCTATATTTTATACATGTATTATCTAGATTAAAAAATATTTTAATTTTTTATTCTATTATATTATTTAAAATTTTTTTTTTTGAAACATACATGCATGCCCCGACATAGAAAACTTAACAGTGGTATCAGAGCCATAAATTTTATATGAATGAAATTGACATACATGTTTAGAAAAAAATTTTAAAATCTAATTTTTTTTGATACATGAGATGTATAGATGATTATTTTAAATCTAAAATTTATTTTAGATTTAATTTTAGAATATATAGTTGATATGTGAAAGTATGTATAGATTTGAATTTTATTCTAGAATAGTTTCTAGTTCATATTTATGTGATATGTATATGCATGCATAAATTTAAAATTTAATTTGATCTAATTTATGATTCATAAATAAGATATATGATTACATATTTAGATCAAAAAATTATTTTTAATATGATTCATGATTTGTATATGAGATATATGATATCATGTTATGATCTAAATTTTTGTTTAGATCTAAATTTTATATACATATATGAGATATATGCTTGTATGTTAAATCTGAAAATCAGTTTCATGATTTAAAACTTATCTTTCATACAAAAAATTTAGATCTAAAATTTAGTTTTGAAATCTAAAATTTATGTTTGTGCATAAGGATTTTGGTTATGAAAAAATTAAAAATTAGGTCATGTAATAATATTGCATCTACGATTTTTGATTTGAACGTAATGGGTTTAGTTTGATTAAGTAATTGATTAGACTGAGTCAAGTGTTGATTAGGATTAGATCAATTAAGTTATATGATCATTTAATTATTATTGATCAAACGATTGAATTTCATATGCAGAATCGATTAACCTAAGGACTTAATTCAGCTCGATGTCTTGAGCCTGATTTGCTTGAGCTAACCTATTTGGACCAATTGACTTATTACTATCTAAGGCAAGTAATTGAGAGGTGATTATTTAATTAGTTTTATTTGCTGACCTGATCAATTTATTGGTGTCTAAGAAAAGCAATGGGGGGATCCCCATCGATCTCTACTTACCTGATCAATTTGGAAGATTGAGTCTTGAATGAGGTTGCTTGACGGTCTAGTTTAGCCCATGTCAATTAGATTAGTCATATGATGACTGATTAGATGAGATCTAAACCTAAACCTCTCCATAAATATTAAGTCTATAAGTCCTCTACCATTGTAGATGTGTGGGCATGCTATTGGTGTTGATTATTCTCGACTGGTCACAGTGGTTTAGTTGTACTAGGAACACGCAACCACTCTATTAGCAAGGAGTTGCTCTAGAGTAAGGATGGAGTTGGGCCGAATAACTGTTAGATGAGAGACCTAATGATGGCCTTGTACCTGCTTGTGAATGGTGGGTCGGGCTTAACTAAAGAGTGTGGTCAATAACTATTAGGTGAGTCAATAACTATTAGGTGAGCCCATGTGATTTAGTGATTAAGTCACTGCAACATGCTTAGAGAAGCATCTGAGCAAAGAGTTGTCCACGCATCGGTGTGCATGTTATCAATAACCATTAGGTGAGGTATATGATATCGGTAGAACTGCAGCATCCACTAGAAATCTATTTGTCATGTAAGGGTTTCCATTTCTCACCTGAAAAGTGGAGGGATCCGAAAAATTAGTGAGAGTCATTGTTTACATCTTAAAGTCCCTAGTGAAAGAATAATGCCCTATAAGTCAATTGCATACGGGATGCGAGAGGATGTTTTCTGTAATTTATCTTTCAGACTCAAATAATTGATATTAATATTATTAATAAAATAGATATTTTTGATTCATTATATGCTGCATCTTATTATTTTTAAGATTATAATGAATCCCATAGGTCTGAGCAATGGTTTTAGGGCTGTGATGAGATCACGTCAGTGAGACCTAAAATCTTGATAGTCATGACCTAAAATATTCTTAGTCATTGTTCATTGAGTCAGAGATCAATGATACCTATAAAACTGGCATGTCCTATGTATGCTTAGAGATGAGAGTGGTTGATCTCACAACCACTTATGTGGTAACACTAATACAAGGATGTGGGTGCTCATTAGAGAATGAGTTCACTAAATAGATCTGTGAGAGAATATTTGATGGAGTCTTATTTACATGTCAGCTGATAGTTCTCTAGTGAGAGTTGTATAAGTGATCCTTTGACCTGAGATCACCATGGTACCTTATTGCTCCTAGATTGATTTTGATGATTACAAAGCAGATTGAAGGGATACAAATAATTTTAAATTGAAAAAGTCTTTATGCTCTTCAAGGGCAAAATCATAATTTTACTAAAATCCTGATTTGATAGTATCAATTGATAGAACAAATGATTTGTAAACTATTGGTAAAAATTTTATTATTTTTGGACTTATATTTTTGAAGTTATGAAGGTTTGAAGTGCATGAGTCGACTCATGAGTCAACTCATGGCACTATGAGCTGACTGGCACGCAAAAAAATTCCCATGGCACGCTGGATTTTTGGCTTGGCACGACCTGTGAGTCGACTCATGAGTCGACCCACAAGGCATGAGTCGACTCATGAGTCGACCTCTGCTGATTTGAGCCAAAAAATCCAGAAATTCATGTTTCTGGTCTTTGCAACAGAAGTTAACTCATGAGTCGACTCCTGAAGCATGAGTCGACTCATGAGTCGACCCCTGCGATGGAAAATGTCAGCAACGGCTATTTTTTTGCCCATTTTAATTGCCTTTTATGCTTCCTAAAAATGCTCTAACGGCTCTTTTTCTGCCTAATATGTTTTCTCTTGCTTCTAATGCTATAAAATATTTCAAATGGTGAAAGAAATTGCAGATCAATCGACAGATCAAACGAGAGATCAAATTCATTGAGAGGATCCAAAAGATATATGCGAAGTGATCAAAGAAATATTTGAGAGAAAAAGAAAAGAGGATCCAAAATCCACACGAGAGATTGTGAAAGAGATTCAAGAGCATTCAAAGAGTAGATTTGTCACGCCTATTGTTTCAACCTTGATCTAGAGATCTTTTAAAGCCTTCAAGAGATCTTCAATCAATGATCATCTTCTTCTCAAGCATTCATTCAAGCGTTCATCCACCTTGAAAAAATTCAAAAAGAGTTTCTTCATTTGAGTAAAGTATTTTTATTGTTATATTCGCTCATTTAAGGAGCTGTTATTGTATTAATTTATGCTTTAAATTTTCTTACTCTTGTAAGTAATTGTTCTTATTTTTGGAGGATTTCCAAAACAAGGAAAGGTTGATCCGAACCTGAAATCGGAGTGTTTTGGGTTTACTTGTACCCAGGAAAATAAGTAGACTAGCTTGGGATAGCTAGTGTCGGAGTTTCTGACGTTTGTATTCGGATTGAATACAAGTATAGTGGATTAAAAATTCCTAAGTAGGAGCTTGGAGAGTGGATGTAGGTGCAAGGTTGGCACCGAACCACTATAAATCCTTGTGTTTGTGGTGTGCTTTATTGTTTATCTTTATTTCTTTATTTTATCCTTGCATTCTTGCTTTAGGCAATTAATATTGAAATAAAATCTTTATCTTGTTCATCATAAGTAATTAATTAAGCCTAAACTTGTTAGAAACCCAATTCACCCCCTCTCTTGGGTTGCATAGCTGGGCAACAAGTGGTATCAGAGCCCGGTGCTCTAGCCCTTATTTGATCTAACAATCAAAGAGCCAAAGATCTATGGCAACCCATGTCGGTACTTCTCTAGCCGAGGGGCAATCTACAAACCGACCTTCACTTTTCAATGGGTCTAATTACACCTATTGGAAAGCTCGGATGAAGATATTCATACAAGCACTCGACTATGATATGTAGAGTATCATAGTGAACGGTCCTCACACACCCACCAAGATTATAGATGGTGAGGAATCAACCAAACCCGAGAAAGAATGGGATGAGGTTGATAAGAAGTTGGCACAATTAAATGCCAAAGCTATGAATGTTCTTTATTGTACACTAGATGCAAATGAATTTAATCACATTTCTACTTGTGCATCTGCTAAAGAAATATGGGATAGTTTAGAAGTAACCCATGAGGGAACAAATCAAGTAAAAGAGACTAAAATAAACATGCTAGTGCATAAATATGAATTGTTCAAAATAGAACATGATGAGTCCATAACTGCTATGTTTACTCATTTTACTGATATAATTAATAGTTTGAAGAGTCTTGGCAAATCTTATACTAACAGTGAACTTGTAAGGAAGATTCTCAGATCACTGCCAAGAACTTGGGAAGCCAAGGTGACTGCCATCCAAGAAGCAAAGGACTTGAACACTCTACCTCTAGAAGAGCTTCTTGGATCCTTGATGACTCATGAACTTAGCATGAAGCAACATCAAGAGGATGAAGTCAAAAAGAAAAGAACCATTGCCCTCAAATCCATAACTTCGCCTGATTATGAAACGGATGACACTGAAGATGAAGAACAGGATGAAGAGATGGCACTCATCACCCAAAAATTTAAGAAGTTTCTAAGAAAAAGGAAACAGGGGATGAGAAAGAAGTTCACAAAAGGGGAACAAAGCAAAGAAAAAGAGAAAGATCAACCCCTTATATGCTACGAGTGCAAGAAGCCAGGACATTTCAGATCCGAATGTCCACAACTGAAGAAAGGTCCCGAAAAGTTCAAAAAGAAAGCAATGATGGCGACTTGGAGTGCAAGTGATGACTCAAGCTCCGACGAGGAAACCTCAACAGATCAAGCCAACCTGTGCCTGATGGCACACGAAAATGAGGTAACTTCTGAATCCACTGGTGAATTTACTTTTGAAGAATTGCATGAAGCATTCTATGATTCAATTGATGAATTAAAGAAACTAGGGAAGAAAAACAAAGAACTGAAATTGGAAAATCAGTCCTTAGTGAAACAAGCTGAAAACCTTTCAATTGAAAAATTCATCTTGATTCAAGAAAATCAAAACTTAAAGGATGAAATTAACAAGCTGAAATCTATAGTAGATAAGTTCACCTTAAGCTCAAACAAACTAAATATGATTCTTGATAATCAGAAGACTATATATGATAAGGCTGGACTTGGCTATAAACCCCTGAAGAAATAAAAATTTCTGAAGGATATTTATGTAAATTATTCAAGTAACAAGTCTACAAATATTACTTGTTTCAAATGTGGAAGAATAGGACATAAATCATACACATGTCTTATTAACAAATATGCAAACACAAAGAAAATATGGGTTCCAAAAGGAACCATTTTGACTAACCTAAAAAGACCCAAGAAAGCTTGAGTACCTAAGACAGAAACTTGACCTTTGCTTGCAGGTATGTCTAGCATCCCAAGAAGGAAACAAGAAATGGTATCTTGACAGTGGATGCTCGAGACACATGACTGGTGATGAATCACAATTCATCACGCTTGATGCTAAGGATGGAGGGATGGTTACCTTTGGAGATAATGGCAAAGGAAAGATCATCGGGATAGGTAACATTGGTATCACTCCCTCCAAATACATTGAGAATATTTTATTAGTTAAAGGTTTAAAGCATAACTTACTTAGCATTAGTCAATTCTGTGATAAAGGGTATAAAGTAGTTTTTGAATCATCTGTTTGCATTGTGACTAGTCCTATTAACGATGGCATTAAATTTATAGGACATAGGCATGGCAATATTTATATGGTAGATTTGAATGACTTAGCCAAATTAGACATGCAATGCCTAGTATCCTTGAATGCTAAAATTAATGAAACTAGTTGGTTGTGGCATCGTAGACTTGCATATATTAGCATGCATTCTCTTTCAAAATTAATTAAAAAGGATTTAGTTCTTGGTTTGCCAAAACTGAATTTTGAAAAGGATAGAATTTGTGATGCATGCCAATTAGGAAAACAAACTAGAGTTTCATTTAAATCCAAAAGTACTGTTTCAACTTCTAGACCTTTAGAGCTCTTACATATGGACTTATTTGGACCAACCAGAACCACTAGTCTAGGAGGAAAATGATATGGCTTTGTAATTATAGATGATTACTCTCGTTTTACTTGGGTTTTTTTTTTGGCTCACAAAAATGAAACTTTTCATATTTTCACTAAATTTCATCGAAAAGTCTCTAATGAAAAAGGGTTCTCAATTCAAAATATTAGAAGTGATCATGGAACTGAATTTGAAAATCAAGATTTTGAAAATTTTTGTGATGAAAATGGAATTGGCCATAACTTCTCTGCTCCTAGGACACCCCAACAAAATGGGGTAGTTGAAAGGAAAAATAGACCTTAGAAGAAATGACCCGTACCATGCTTTGTGAAAGCAACCTTCCAAGATATTTTTGGGCGGAAGCAATTAACACAGCATGTTACATTTTAAATCGTGCTTTAATTAGATAATTTTTAAAGAAAACCTCCTATGAACTTTGGAAAGGAAGAAAACCAAATATTGCATATTTTCATATTTTTGGTTGCCGATGTTTTGTATTAAATAATGGCAAAGAAAAACTTGGTAAATTTGATGCAAAATCAGATGAAGCAATCTTTCTAGGTTACTCCTCCACTAGTAAAGCATTTAGAGTTTTCAACAAAAGAACCTTAGTAGTTGAGGAGTCCATACATGTTGTTTTTGATGAATCTAACGATCTTCCTTCAAGGAAGAATGAGGGTGTTGATGATGCAGATCCACTAATAGAAGGTATGAAGGAGATCACTCTGAAAGATTCAACAACTCCAGAAAATAAGGATCAAGAAGACGAACAAAATGAGAGAGGTGAAGAAACTCAAGAACAACCTCAAGGTACAAATGACCTACCCAAGGAATGGAGGTATGTTCACAACCACCCTAAGGAGTTAATTATTGGTGATCCTATGCATGGGGTAAAAACCCATTCTTCACTTAGAGATGTAGTTAATCATTGTGCTTTTGTATCTCAACTTGAACCTAAAACTTTTGAAGAAGCTGAAAATGATCATAACTGGATTAATGCAATGCAAGAGGAACTTAATCAATTCGAAAGAAATAATGTTTGGACCTTAGTATCTAGACCTAAAGGTTATTCAATAATTGGCACAAAATGGGTCTTTAGAAACAAATTAGATGAGCATGGAAATGTAATTAGAAATAAAGCAAGACTGGTTGCTAAGGGATATAATCAAGAAGAAGGAATTGATTTTGATGAAACCTTTGCACCTGTTGCTAGATTAGAAGCTATTAGACTTCTACTTGCATATGCTTGCTTTATGAAATTCAAATTATTTCAAATGGATGTTAAAAGTGCATTTTTAAATGGATATATTGCTGAAGAAGTATATGTAGAACAACCCCCTGGATTTGAAAATCATGCTTTTCCTAATCATGTCTTTAGATTAAATAAACCTTTATATGGATTAAAACAAGCACCTAGAGCATGGTATGAAAGGCTAAGCAAATTTCTACTAAATAATGGTTTTACAAGAGGTAATGTAGATATAACCCTATTTATTAAAAGAAATCAAAATGATATGCTAATTATACAAATTTATGTTGATGACATAATTTTTGGGTCTACTAATGAATCCCTTTGTCAAGACTTTGCTAAGCTTATGCAGGGGGAGTTCGAGATGAGCATGATGGGAGAACTCACCTTCTTCCTTGGACTCCAAATCAAACAATCAAAAGAGGGAATCTCCATCACCCAAAGCAAGTACACCAAGGAACTACTCAAAAGATTTGGAATGGAGAACTGCAAACCAATTGGCACACCAATGAGTCCCTCATGTAAGCTTGACAAGGATAATGAAGGTAAATGTGTAGACTTAAAATACTATAGAGGTATGATTGGCTCATTATTATATTTAACTGCAAGTAGGCCTGATATCATGTTTAGTGTTTGCTTATGTGCTAGATATCAATCTAATCCTAAAGAATCTTATTTGAATGCTGTTAAAAGAATCCTTAGATACTTAAATGGTACTCAAACTCTAGGGTTATGGTACTCTAAAGACTCACAAATTAATTTATTAGGATATTCAGATGCTGATTTTGCTGGATGTAAATTAGATAGAAAAAGCACAAGTGGAACTTGCCAATTTCTTGGAGTTAACCTAATCTCATGGTTTAGCAAGAAACAAAATTCGGTGGCACTGTCTACGGCTGAGGCCGAATACATTGCAGCCGGAAGTTGTTGTGCTCAAATCCTGTGGATTAAGCAACAACTCGAAGACTTTGGAATCAAACTTAATGAAACACCAATAAGATGTGACAACACAAGTGCCATAAATCTATCTAAAAATCCAATTCAACACTCAAGATCCAAACATATTGAAATAAGATATCATTTTATAAGAGAACATGTTCAAAACAAAAATGTAATTCTTGAATATGTTTGTACTGAAAATCAATTAGCTGATATCTTTACAAAGACCCTTAGTGAGGATAGATTCTGTGAAATTAGGAGAAATCTAGGAATTCTAGATCCATATGTCTAAAATTTCTCAATTTCCAAGAATTGATGTCAAATATTCTTAGAGCTCAATTTCCAACATCTACCCTGGTCCCAAAAGCTTAAGTTTATCATTCTAAAAACTTATCCTTGAGCAAAGCTCCTTCTCCCAAAATTTTAAATTTTTTTGGAATTTATTCACATTTTTCCTGATTTTCTGAACTTCATGAGTCGACCCCCATGAGTCGACTCAATGGCAAACTTGTAAATCCCACCAACTTCCAACGGGTTCATTGTTTTTATACTAGATCCCTGTTTGTGAGACGACTCATCGTCCCCCTTCCAAAAGCCATCTTCTCCAACTCTTTTTGTTCCAAATCCAAGGATCAAATTCGAAGGGAACTCTACTGCTCCCTTAAGGAAGTCACCTACTGCTCCCTTAAGGAAGTCACCTATGTTGACCTAGTCAGAGAATTCTACCAGAATCTACTTTATGGAAGTGGGTCAGTGACTTCAACAGTCAAGGGAATTGATATCTGCTTGGATTCTAGGATATTGGGAGAAATTCTTCAGTTGCCTAGTGAAGGATACTCATATATGGATCTCCCAGTAAAAGAAGAGGGGATCAGAATTATTCTAGGAGAAACCTATTCAGGAAGTTTAAACAAATTGGAAGCAAAGATTTTGTCCATTGAGATGAGGGTCCTGCATCAGATGGTAACAAAGCTCTTCTTTCCTAGGAGTGGTAGACATGACTTACTTTCCAGCAGAGATGTATGTGTCATGTTTCATGTCATCACTCAGACCCCCCTGAACCTCCCTGCACTTATGATAGAGGCCATGAGAGAAATTTTGAACAGATCCAAGGCACACTTGCCTTATGGTATGGCCCTTACTAGAGTATTTAGGAGGTTTGGAGTTAGCTGTGAGGGGGAGGCTGCTACTAAGCTCTCTCATGTGGATACTTTCAACCAACACACCCTGCACCGAATGAGATTTATAAAGACTGATGGTGGTTGGATCAAGGGATCTGAGGAGAGAACTGAAGAGAGAACTGAAGAGAGAGCTGAAGTCAGAACTGAAGAGAGAGTAGAAGAAGAAGGTCCATCATCTCCTGTCCATGACTTCAGGGCAGCATCACCAGTTATCCAGTTCATTCCTGATACAGAGGCTGGCCCTTCAGAGTTTACTAGGATGTCCACACCAGTGTATCAGCCAGAGAGCAGAGCACCTCATTCAGAGTTCAGACTGGCTGACGATCAGATCGAGCATATTTCACAGCGTGTGGCTTCTTTGCTGTCTAGTCAGTGGAGTAGTACTTTTTTTGCACCAGGAGCCACCTCTTCTGATCAGACCATTACTCCCCACATCTCCACTGTATTTCAGATGATATCAGATCAGTCCATCCGGATCCAGCAGCTTGAGGACACAGTCTGGAGACTGACTGACAGAGTTCTTGACTTGCAAGGGCAAGTCCTTGCATTGGCCCATCCCAAGCCATAGGAGTCAACTATTGAGGTCACAGACCTCACTGCAGAGGCTGGCAGGCTCAGAGGAGCTCTAGAAGGTGGATATGAATTACTGAGGAAAGAGATCCGAGGATCGAGTGAGCATGCTACCACTCAGTTCACTGCTCTACTTCAATCTGTTTCCAGAGCACTGAACGTACTTGATTCTATCAGACTCACCCTTTCTGTTCAGTCCTTAGCATCTCAGTGTACTCAGCCTCCCAGTTCATCTCGTTCTCCTGCTCGTGCCAGAGGCAGACGGGGTAGAGGACGCACTTCTGATCCATCAGCTTCTCATACCATATCTGATGACTCCGATCCATGATTTGTCTTGATCATTACTAGGTCCTAGGAGTTAGTGTCTTGTTCTAGGATCTGAATTTTGGGGTCATGTATTGACAATTAGCTAGTTGACTTTTATGTTAAGAACTATGTAATGAAACAATTATGGTTTTAATGGAATCATCTTTTACTTATATTTCTACCTTTTGTAATGATGTTGATCATATTTTGGTTATATATATTCTCCTTGTTGAAATATTGTCTTCTCTTTGTTGTTGTTTGCTGTTGATAATTGCTATATTAAGGGGGAGCAAACATCTGTGATAAACTCTAAAAGGGGAGAAATTAAAGAATGTTTCAGAAAAAGGAAGAGTTAACCATGTTTGATGATGTCAAAAAGGGGGAGAAAACAAAAATTGGAGAAATTAAACAAAAATTGGAGAAATTAAACAAAAATTAGAGAAATTAAACAAAAATTGGAGAAATTAAATAAAAATTTGAGAAATTAAACAAAAATTTGAGAAATTTGATATCAGACAGAAAGTAAACAAAAAGCCATCCAAAGCATAAGTATATGCCTACTGTCAAGGCTATGATCACTCACCTACAAGAGTTGTATGGTGAGTAAAATAGTATAGCATGCTTTGAAGTGTCCAAGAGACTCTTCAATTTGAAGATGCGCAAAGGGCAGTCAGTCCATGAGCACTGTATGACAGTGATCAAGGACATTGAGGAGCTTGAGAAGCTCATACTTGATATGCAAAAAAAATTACAGATGGATTTGATCCTTCAATCCCTTACGAGTTTATATAGTCAATTATTGTAAATTTTGATATGAACAAACTTGATTGCACTACACCCGAACTGGTCAATATGTTGGTCACTACGGAAGGAATCTTAAAGAGTTCAAAGAGCACTATTCTCACTATGGAGTGGACTTCTTCAACCAAGAGAAAGTCTGGTTGGAAGAAGAAGAACAAATCCGCTAAGAAGCAGAAGAAAGAGAGCAAGCCAAAGAAGGATGTTCCAAAGAAGGCGGGAAAGTGTTTCCATTGTGATTCTGATGGCCATTGGAGAATAAACTGTCCACTCTATCTGGAGAGCCTAAAGATCAAGAAGGATGATAAATCTTCAGAAGGTATGCTCATAATTAAATCTAACCTTACAGATTCTTTTACTTCTAATTGGGTATTGGACTCTGGTTCGAGTGCTCATATATGTACCTCCATGCAGGGTCTAATAGAAGTAGGAGGTTGAGGGACGATGACATGATCCTTCAGATTGACAATGTAGCAAAAATTACTACAGAAGTCATTGGCACTTATCCTCTTCAATTACTGTCAGATTTTAGATTAGATTTAAAAGATTATTATTTTATTTCTATAGCTAGTCAAAATTTAATTTTCGTATCTGTGCTAGCACAGGATGGTTTTGAATTTAATTTTAATAAAAAAAATTATTCTATTTATTTATAAAATAAATTTGTTACACGTGATCTTTTAATTGACTATTTATATCACCTACATGTTGATGTGAATGTGAATTTGAACAAGTAAATAGTGAGTGTCGTAGGTCAAAAGAGATCCAGAGATGAAATTAATCAGAAGTACTTGTGGCATCATAGACTAGGTCATATTAGAGAGGACAGGATAAACAAATTGGAAAAGGATGGGATCCTTGGCTCACTTCATCCAGAGTCGTACCAACTTGTGAATCTTGCCTTCGAAGAAAAATGATCAAGTTGCCCTTTGTAGGATATAGGGAAAGGGCCACTGAGTTACTTGCTTTGGTACACATCGATGTGTATGGACCATTTGATGTATAGGTCAGAAATGGTTACAGCTACCTCATCACCTTTATTGATGATGTATGTAGGTATGGGTATGTATATCTGATAAAATATAAATTTGAAGCTTTTGAAAAGTTCAAAGAATTTAAAAATGAAGTAAAAAAATAAACAGGCAAATCCATTAAGATTCTTCGATCTGATCGAGGAGGTGAATATCTTAGTCAAAAATTTTTAAGATATCTTAAGGACAACGGTATAGTCTCTCAATGGACTCTTTTCAGAACATCTCAGCTCAACATGATATCTGAAAGGAGGAATAGGATACTATTAGATATAGTCAGGTCTATGATAAGCTTCACTGATTTATCTTTATATCTTTTAGGACATGCCTTATTAACTGTAATTCATCTGTTGAATAGGATTCCATCAAAATCTATTTCTATCACATCGTATGAGATATGATATGGTAAGAAGTCGAGTCTAGATTATCTTAAGACTTAGAGATATTCGATCTATGTCAAAAGACAGATGGCTGATAAATTAGAGGATAGATCTATAATAGCTCATTTTATAGGGTATCCAAAAGAATCAATGGGATACTACTTCTACTTTCCACAAGATCACAATGTGATTGTGAGTCGAAACGTCATATTCTTAGAAAATAGTTTATCCAGGATGGTAGCAGTGGGAGGTTAGTTAAGCTCGAAGAGAAGGTCTCTAAAGAGCAAAGAGCTATAGATCCTCAGGAACATATTATTCGTGAGCCAATAGTTGATGTTCCTCTACCACCTCATAGATCTAACAGAATCTCCCAACCTCCTGAAAGGTACATGGATATGCTTATAGAGAAAATAAAGAAAATATTTTTTATGAGAGATAAGGGTCATATTAATGATCCTAATACCTTTGACAAGATGATGTCTGACATCGATTTTGAGAAATAGTTAGATACAATAAAGTTAAAAATTGACTCGATACATTCAAACCAAGTATGGACCTTAATGGATCCATCCGAGGGTATAGTATCCATTGGGTATAAATGGATCTATAATAAAAAAAGGTGCCAATGATAAGATAGAGACCTATAAAGCTAGGCTTATGGCAAAAGATTATAGCCAGTTTAAAGGCATTGACTATCAAGAAACTTTCTCATCCGTATCCATGCTGAAATCCATCCGCACTCTGCTTGCTATTGCAGCTTATTATGATTATAAAATTTGGCAGATAGATGTAAAAACTACTTTCCTAAATGGATATCTTGAGAAAGATATCTATATAGAGCAGTCTTTGGATTTCATATCTGATGATGGTAATCACAGAGTCTGCAAGCTACAAAGGTCCATATATGGATTAAAGCAAGTTTCTTAGAGTTGTGTTGGTGCAAAAATTCGCTTGCACCGGAGAAGCTGGAGTCGAGGAATTCGCAGTCACCGCCGGGACCTGCAAAGGAAGTCTAAACCGGAGGTGGGGTTGCTCCGGCAAGACCCTCCGACGCTCAAGTCAGTTCTCTGCCTCAACAAGAATGGAGTGCTCGAACGGAGAATTTAGCAGAGTTTTTAGATAAAAGATGAGAGCTTATAGAATAACGTATCTGGAGCCCCCTTTTATAGGCGGAGGGGGCAGTAGCCTGACAGCGACATCTGTAACCGTCTGGCAGTCGGCTGCCCAGGGTCAGGCAGAGTTTGCTGCGAAGAGTAGTGGAGTGGACCCGTGGCTATCACCGGGGTGTGCCACGTGGAGTCAGTTACGGGGAGTGGAGCGGCGTTCGCTGTCGTGACTCATCATGGAGTGGTGGGATCGCACAGGATCCGCCACGGGGAGTGGAGCAGAATCATGGCCGTTAATATGGCCTGTCAGAGAGTAATGAAGTTGCGTAGGGTCCACCGCAGGGAGTGGAGCAGTGTTGTCCGTTACTGTGGCCTGCCAGGGGGTCCAGACTTGTCGGTAGAAGTTCGGTTGGAGTCGGTAGCGAGGTCCGGTGTCCGTAGGAGTTTGGGCGAGGTCTTCCCGCAGTTGGAATAGAAGACGGAGTCTAGCTTCCGTAGGAGTCTGGACGAAGTCTGCTTGCAGTTAAAGTTAAAGGCAAAGTCTGGCTCCCGTAGGAGTCCGGACAAGGCTTACCGGCAGCTGATGTTGAGGACGGAGCCCGGCTCCCGTAGGAGTCCGGGCGGAGTCTACTTGCAGTTGAAGTTGTTGGTGGAGTCTGGCTCCCGTAGGAGTCCGAACGAAGTTTGTCTGTAGCCGTTGGAGTCGAGGATGAAGCCTGGCTCCCGTAGGAGTCCGGGCGGAGTCTTCCTGCAATTAAAGTTAAAGGTGAAGTCCGGCTCCCGTAGGAGTCCGGACGAAGTCTGCTTACAGTTAAAGTTAAAGGCGAAGTCCGGCTCCCGTAGGAGTCTGGACAAGGCTTACCGGCAGCTGATGTTGAGGACGGAGCCCAGCTCCCGTAGGAGTCCGGGCGGAGTCTACTTGCGGTTGAAGTTGTTGGCGGAGTCTGGCTCCCGTAGGAGTCCGGACGAAGTTTGTCTGTAGCCGTTGGAGTCGAGGATGAAGCCCGGCTCCCGTAGGAGTCCGGGCAGAGTCTTCCTGCAATTAAAGTTAAAGGCGAAGTCCGGCTCCCGTAGGAGTCCGGACGAAGTCTGCTTGCAGTTAAAGTTAAAGGCGAAGTCCGGCTCCCGTAGGAGTCCGGACAAGGCTTACCGGCAGCTGATGTTGAGGACGGAGCCCGGCTCCCGTAGGAGTCCGAGCGGAGTCTATTTGCAGTTGAAGTTGTTGGCAGAGTCTGGCTCCTGTAAGAGTCCGGACGAAGTTTGTCTGTAGCCGTTGGAGTCGAGGATGAAGCCCGGCTCCCGTAGGAGTCCGGGCGGAGTCTTCCTGCAATTAAAGTTAAAGGCGAAGTCCGGCTCCCGTAGGAGTCCGGACGAAGTCTGCTTGCAGTTAAAGTTAAAGGCGAAGTCCGGCTCCCGTAGGAGTCTGGACAAGGCTTACCGGCAGCTGATGTTGAGGATGGAGCCCGGCTCCCGTAGGAGTCCGGGCGGAGTCTACTTGCGGTTGAAGTTGTTGGCAGAGTCCGGCTCTCGTAGGAGTCCGAACGAAGTTTGTCTGTAGCCATTGGAGTCGAGGATGAAGCCCGACTCCCGTAGGAGTCCGGGCAGAGTCTTCTTGCAATTAAAGTTAAAGGCAAAGTCCGGCTCTCATAGGAGTCCGGACGAAGTCTGCTTGCAGTTAAAGTTAAAGGCGAAGTCCGACTCCCGTAGGAGTCCGGACAAGGCTTACCGGTAGCTGATGTTGAGGACGGAGCCCGGCTCCTGTAGGAGTCCGGGCGGAGTCTACTTGCGGTTAAAGTTGTTGGCAGAGTCCGACTCCCGTAGGAGTCCGGACGAAGTTTGTCTATAGCCGTTGGAGTCGAGGATGAAGCCCGGCTCCCGTAGGAGTCCGGGCGAAGTCTTCCTACAATTAAAGTTAAAGGCGAAGTCCGGCTCCCGTAGGAGTCCGGACGAAGTCTGCTTGCAGTTAAAGTTAAAGGCGAAGTCCGACTCCCGTAGGAGTCCGGACAAGGCTTACCGACAGCTGATGTTGAGGACGGAGCCCGGCTTCCGTAGGAGATCGGGCGGAGTCTACTTGCGGTTGAAGTTGTTGGCGGAGTCTGGCTCCCGTAGGAGTCCGGACGAATTTTGTCTGTAGCCGTTGGAGTCGAGGATGAAGCCCGGCTCCTGTAGGAGTCCGGGCAGAGTCTTCCTACAATTAAAGTTAAAGGCGAAGTCCGGCTCCCGTAGGAGTCTGGACGAAGTCTGCTTGCAGTTAAAGTTAAAGGCGAAGTCCGGCAGCTGATGTTGAGGACGGAGCCCGGCTCCCGTAGGAGTCCGGGCGGAGTCTACTTGCGGTTGAAGTTGTTGGCGGAGTCCGGCTCTCGTAGGAGTCCGGATGAAGTTTGTCTGTAGCCGTTGGAGTCGAGGATGAAGCCCGGCTCCCGTAGGAGTCCGGGCAGAGTCTTTCTGCAATTAAAGTTAAAGGCGAAGTCCGGCTCCCGTAGGAGTCCGGACAAAGTCTGCTTGCAGTTAAAATTAAAGGCGAAGTCTGGCTCCCGTAGGAGTCCGAAAAAGGCTTACCGGCAGCTGATGTTGAGGACGGAGCCCGACTCCCGTAGGAGTCCGGGCGGAGTCTACTTGCGGTTGAAGTTGTTGGCAGAGTCCGGCTCCCGTAGGAGTCCGGACGAAGTTTGTCTGTAGCCGTTAGAGTCGAGGATGAAGCCCGGCTCCCGTAGGAGTCCGGGCGGAGTCTTCCTGCAATTAAAGTTAAAGGCGAAGTCCGGCTCCCGTAGGAGTCCGGACGAAGTCTGCTTGCAGTTAAAGTTAAAGGCGAAGTCTGACTCGCGTAGGAGTCCGGACAAGGCTTACCGGCAGCTGATGTTGAGGACAGAGCCCGGCTCCCGTAGGAGTCCGGGCGGAGTCTACTTGCGGTTGAAGTTATGGGCGGAGTCCGGCTCCCGTAGGAGTCCGGATGAAGTTTGTCTGTAGCCGTTGGAGTCGAGGATGAAGCCCGATTCCCGTAGGAGTCCGGGTGGAGTCTTCCTGCAATTAAAGTTAAAGGCGAAGTCCGGCTCCCGTAGGAGTCCGACAAGGCTTACCGGCAGCTAATGTTGAGGATGGAGCCCGGCTCCCGTAGGAGTCCGGGCGGAGCTCTTAAGGGCTAATCCTGCCGAGAACTTCGACCGTGGGTATTTTGTACCCAACACCAGTCCCCCTACTTTCGAGTTTGAAGTTCGAATGAAGGAAGTACAGAGGGATGGCCGAAGTTATCCCCTCAAATCCTGCGCATAACCGCCCTCGGATATGTTGGCATTTAATGTGCGCACGTCAGAGCCCTTTTTCCGGTTAAGGCAACCTGAAGAGTCTTTTCGGAACTCCCGTCGAAACGTGATCCCAAGCATCACATTATGGAAATTTGCGAACAGTCAATCCTCGATAACGGCGAGTGGGACACGCGGGACATGTGGCACGCACCAGTTGGCTTAGGGACGCCCGCCGCCATAACTGCGCTAAGATCCGTTGGCCATTTAAACCCCCTGCTCTTCCTTCGGGAGGACGGCACCTTTCTTCCGTCTGAGAGCCTAGCTACTCAGCCACTTCCTCTGCACCAGTCCTTGCCGTCTTCATCTCCTCGATTCTTTTCTAAGGGGTTCCCACATCATGTCCTCCACCCCGGAGGCCATCCTCGAAGGGATGTCTAGGGCTTGGAGGAAGGCGAGGAGGAGAACAGCGGCCGGTGAGATCTCTGGTCATCAAGTGGCCGCTGAGGATCCCCGTCGTCACAAGCTGTGGCAGGATCCTTGATGCCGTCAGGGTCGAGGGACCAGAAGCAGTCGACGTCGACGGTGGGGCAGTAAAACTTGTTGTGGGGGCGGTGGAAGTAGCGCATGCCAACCTTGCCGGAGCTTTCTGGACGGTGGCTACCACGGAGTATTTGGTGATGACGCATATTTCTGGCGCTACCGTTGCCCCCAGGGTGACTTCGATTCTTCTTGAAACAGGTCTTCGTCGCCGCTACCGTTGCCCTTACCGCCCCCGGGAATCTATCCCATCCTTTTCCCCCCGAGGTTGGGACTTCGGAGGTGGGGCGAAGCAAGGCGGGATGAAAGCCGATAGGCCCGCCACACGCACTGAACACGAAATGGGAAGAGAAGTTTGCAGCTTTAAGCAGCTTCCGGCGTATCCTTTCCAAACCGTATTCTCGATGTCGTCGATGATGTATTTATTTTTTATATATTTTTTTTCTGGCCCATCGGGTCTTGTAACGTACACCTTGTTGGTTGAAAAATGAAGAGGAGATTTTGTTATCTCGCCTGCATCTTGCATCGAATAGTCGTCCGTCAAACTTCTTTATTCTTCTTTCTTCTCTCTTCCTCCTTTTCTTCTTTTCTTTTTCGCATCATCCTAAGGTCATCGATGACCTCTTTTATTCCGTCAATGGCTGCAGGCTCGCTTGGGGCCATTCGGGCCTAGGGTCCCTCCCAGGGCTTGAATTCGGAGATCCGAGCTTCTGCCACCCTAAGTAAGTCATCCTATTTTGTATCGAAAACTTCCCCAAGAGCTGGGACTCTCGATGGGAGCCCCAGTCCTTGCGGTGACAGAGTTTTCTATACCTCGACCGCAGTCTGTTTTCCAACCGTAGCTGTCCTGATCCGTTGCCTTCCTTTTTCCTTTTCGCTCGAAATCTTTCTCCGCTGAAGTCAAGGCAAAGTTCGGCTCCCGTGGGAGTCCGGACGGAACCCTCCTGTGATTGGGGTCATGGGCAGAGCCCGGCTCCCGTAGGAGTCCGGGCGGCATCTTTCTTGGCGTCGAGGATGAAGCCCGGCTCCCGTAGGAGTCCGGGTGGAGTCTTCCGTGGTGTCGTGGATGAAGCCCGGCTCCCGTAGGAGTCTGGGTGGAGTCTTTCGCGGTGTCGTGGATGAAGTCCAGCTCCCGTAGGAGTCCAGGCCTTCCCCTTTGCTCGAGCCAGGGTGAGGTTCTCCTCCCGTTCCTGGCCCGGCTGTGGGGGCGCGTTAGGGCGCTGTAAGGTCTTTCCCCCAATCCGGTCTAAAAGAACCGATCTTTTGACTTTGCTCATGTCAGGATGAGGTTCTCCTTCTGTTCCTGACACAGCTGTGGGGGCGCATATGGGCGTTGTAGGGCCTCTCCCCCCATCCGGTCTAAAAGAACCGATCCTTTGACTTTGCTCATGTCAGGATGAGGTTCTCCTCCTGTTTCTGACACGACCGTGGGGGCGCATATGGGCATTGTAGGGCCTCTCCCCCCATCCGGTCTAAAAGAACCAATCCTTTGACTTTGCTCATGTCAGGATGAGGTTCTCCTTCTGTTCCTAACACGACTGTGGGGGTGCATATGGGCGTTGTAGGGCCTCTCCCCCCATCCGTTCTAAATGGAACTGGGCCTTTGACCTTGCTCAAGTTAGGGCGAGGTTCTCCTCCTGTCCCTAGCAGGGCTGTGGGGGCGCATATGGGCGTTGTAGGGCCTCTCCCCCCATCCGATCTAAATGGAACTGGGCCTTCGACTTTGCTCATGTCAGGACGAGGTTCTCCTCCTGTTCCTGACATGGCTGTGGGGGCGTATATGGGCGTTGTAGGGCCTCTCCCCCCATCTGGTCTAAATAGAACCGGACCTTCGACTTTGCTCATGTCAGGACGAGGTTCTCCTCCTGTTCCTGACATGGCTGTGGGGGCGCATATGGGCATTGTAGGGCCTCTCCCTCCATCCGGTCTAAATAGAACCAGGCCTTCAACTTTGCTCATGTTAGGACGAGGTTCTCCTCCTGTTCCTGACATGGCTGTGGGGGCGCATATGGGCGTTGTAGGGCCTCTCCCCCCATCCGGTCTAAATGGAACCGGGCCTTCGACTTTGCTCATATCAGGACGAGGTTCTCCTCCTGTTCCTGACATGACTGTGAGGGCACAAATGGGCGTTGTAGGGCCTCTCCCCCCATCCGATCTAAATGGAACCGGGCCTTCGACCTTGTCGGGATGAGGTTTCCCTTTCATTTTTGATACAGTTTGTTTGTATTGTCCAAGGACATATAGGTATGTGATTTTCAATTAAAATAAAATTACTGGTAGTACATCCGCAAGTTTTTCGAGCTCCACGGTCGCGGGAGGTCGGCTCCTCCGAGTTCCTTAAGATAATAAGTTTCGGGCCGGACTACTTTTTTGACTTCATACGGTCCCTCCCAGTTTGGGGCGAGTTTTCCTCGGTCCTGAGGTTGCGAGACAGCGGCTCGTCGAAGCACTAGATCTCCCACTTTAAAGGCTTTGTTCTTAATCCGGGCGTTGTAATATCGAGCAACCTTCTGTCTGTAGGCTGCCATCCGAACCTGAGCTATCTCCCGTCTTTCTTCCAGTAGGTCGAGGTTGGCTCTAAGACCTTGCGAACTTTGATGTTCGTCGAATGCCACTACTCGTGCTAACGGGAGTTTGAGCTCGATGGGGATGACGACTTCCGTACCGAAGGCTAAAGCGAAAGGGGTCTCCCCCGTGGGTAGCCTCTGAGTAGTTCGATACGCCCACAACACATGATAAAGTTCGTCCGCCCAAGTTCCCTTCGCTTTTTCGAGCTTTGTCTTAATCCCCTGCAAAAGGGTTCTGTTGGTCACCTCAGCTTCGCCGTTCGCCTGGGGATGGGCTACTGATGTGAAATTGTGGGAGATGTTTAAATCTTCACAGAATTTGACAAATTTTGCTCCCACAAATTATCGTCCGTTATCAGTAATTAGGGTTCTAGGCAGACCGAACCTACACACGATTGATTTCCAGATGAAATCTTGAACTTTCGCTTCCATGATTTTTGCTAGTGGTTCGGCTTCAATCCATTTGGTGAAGTAGTCGATCGCTATGAGGAGGAACTTCCTTTGCCCAGATGCCATGGGAAAAGGGCCAAGGATATCCATCCCCCATTGTGCAAAAGGCCATGGGGCACTCAAGGGTGTGAGCTCGGTGGTGGGCTGTCTCTGGATGTTGGCGTATCTCTGGCATCGATCACACTTTTTGACATATTCAATCGAATCACGATGCATCGTTGGCCAGTAATATCCCTGACGGAGCAGCTTGTGGGATAAAGATCTAGCCCCCAAATGGTTTCCTTAAATCCCCTCATGTACTTCCCACAAGGCGTAGTCAGCTTCTGAGGGTCGGAGATATTTCAAGAGGGGCAAGGAGTATGATCTTTTGTATAACTTGCCCTCATAAAGGATGTACCGGGAGGCTTGATTTCGGAGCTTCCGAGCCTCCTTCGCATCCTGGGGAGAACCCCATCTTTAAGATAGGTTATCAGCGGGTCGACCCAGCTGGGCTCGTGGTCGATCTCCATTACGGGCCGTGATTCTTCTGTACTCAGGTGTTTTAGGACTTCGAAGAGGATGCCTCTGGGCAATTCGGCCGGAGCAGATGTCGCCAGCTTGGAGAGAAGATCGGCCCTAGTATTCTCTAGTCTGGGAATCTGTCTAATGTTGAAGCTGCTGAAGGCGGGGGTGAGCTCCTTTACCTTCTCAAGGTATCTGGACATACTGTCCTCCCGCGCTTCATAACTCCCGCTGACTTGCCCCACCACCAGTTGAGAGTCACTGTGCACCCGGAGCTGACTTATTCCCAGCTCTCTGGCGATCCTTAGTCCTGCGATCAGGGCTTCATATTCCGCTCCATTATTTGTTGCGGGGAACTCGAAATGCAGAGCGTACTCCGCTACGACTCCCTCTGGACTGACCAAGATCAGGCCTGCACCTGCGCCCGACATGTTGGAAGATCCATCCACATAGAGGGTCCAAAAGTGATCGGAGGGATTGGCCTCTTCGTTGGGGGAGTTCGGTTGAGACTTCAGGTCATCAACTTTGCTTTGCTCAGGTTCGACCTCCTCTGGGATGGTGCACTCTACTATGAAATCTGCCAGTATTTGGACCTTTACTGCTGGTCTAGGTCTGTAGTTGATGTCGAATTTCGTGAGCTCGATCGCCCATTTTGCCATTCTTTCGGAGGTGTCAGTCCGATGTAAAATCGCCTTGATCGGTTGATCAGTGAGTAGCGTCACGGTGTGCCCTTGAAAGTAGGGTCGGAGCCTCCGAGCTGCAATCAACAAGGCGTAGGTCAGTTTTTCTAATTTAGTGTACCTGGTCTCGGCGTCCCTCAGTGCGCGGCTAATGTAGTAGACTGGTCGCTGGACTTTCACTTCTTCTTTGACAAGGATGGCTGCGAGGGCCATGGGAGAGACCGCTAGGTATAAAAATAGTTCCTCCCCAGGTTCAGGCTTGGCCAACAGCGGGGGTGAGCTAAGGTAGCTTCTTAACTCCTCGAACGCCTGTTGGCACTCAAGGGTCCAACAGAAGTTCTTTGGCTGCTTGAGGGTTTGAAAGAAGGGCAAGCACCGTTCGGCTGACCTCACGACGAAGTGATTAAGAGCCGCTATCCTTCCTGTGAGGCGCTGCACCTCTTTGATCGACTTTGGGGCGGTCATCTCCTGGATGGTGTGAATTTTCTCTGGATTGGCCTCAATCCCGCACCCTGATACCATGAAGCCCAGGAACTTTCCTGAGGTTACTCCGAAAGCGCATTTAGTTGGATTCAGCTTCATTCTATACTTTCGGAGGGCATCAAAGGTCTCTTCGAGGTCGGCGATATGATTCCTGGAAGACTTCCTTTTTACGAGCATATCGTCCATTTAGACCTCCATATTTCGGCCGATCTGTTCTTTGAAGATTTTGTTCACCAACCGTTGGTAGGTTGCGCCCGTATTCTTGAGGCCGAAAGGCATGACCCTGTAACAGTAAAGGCCGCGATTAGTGATGAAAGCTGTCTTTTTTTCATCTTCAGATGCCATTCTAATTTGATTATAGCCGGAGAACGCATCCATAAAGGTGAGGAGCTCATGGCCTGAGGTCGCATCCACCAGTTGGTCGATTCTGGGGAGGGGGTAGCTGTCCTTTGGACAAGCCTTATTCAGCCTTTTGAAGTCTATGCACATCCTCCACTTGCCGTTTGCTTTTTTGACCAGAACAACATTGGAAATCTAATCAGGATAATTGACTTCCTTAATGAATCCGGCCTTGAGAAGCTTATCCACTTCCTCGGCTATCGCCTTCTGCCTCTCTGGGGCATGACTCCGGATTTTTTCTTTTGTCGGTCGATGCTTCGGATCGACTGCCAGGTGATGCTCCATGACTCCCGTGTCAATCCCCAGCATGTCTGCTGGAACCCAAGCAAAAACGTCCGCATTCCTTCGGAGGAAATCAATAAGACGCGTCCGCACCTCCTCCCCCAGGTTGGAGCCAATTAACGCCACATGCTCCGCGTTCCCATCATTCAAAGGGATTGGTACCAGATTTTCGATTGGGCCGCCCCTTTCTTCGGTGAGGTCATCGCAAGCATCGAGTCCATCGACGGGACAGGGGTCAGCCTGATCGCTTCTTTGCAAGGCGATGTTGTATCAGTGTCTGGCCAGGGCCTGGTCTCCCCGGACCTCTCCGATCCCCTGGTTGGTGGGGAACTTCAACTTCAAATGGTAGGTCGAAACGACAGCTCGGAGGGCATTGAGGCCGGGTCGGCCAAGGATTGCATTGTAGGCGGATGGCGCCTTCACCACCAAGAAATTCACCAGAGCCCTGGATTGCTTTGGATATTGACCTGCAGCCACAATCAGAGCTATCATTCCTTTTGTCGGAACGGCATCACCGGTAAACCCTATCAGGGGGGAGCAAATCGGTCTCAGATGACCGTCAAGAGCGGACATCCTTGAAAAGGCATCGTAGAACAAGATGTCGGCCGAACTTCCGTTGTCGACAAGGATGCGACGGACGTCGTAATTTGCTATATTCAAGGAAACTACGACCGCATCGTTATGAGGGAATTGGACTCCATGGGTGTCTTCTTCGGTAAAGGTTATGGGTTCTTCAACTTTTTGTCACTTGGGGGATACAGCTGGTATGTTGGTTGCCTCCCGCTGGGATCCTCCCGAAATGGTGTTGACGGAATCCGATAGAGGCCGATCGTCCGGCCACTCCTTGTCGGCGACCATAGTCGGAGGTAGTTGTGCGAAGGCCTCGCGAGAAGGCATCAGATGAGGGAAGGAGGAGTGGGTGCCGGATAAGATGACCGGAGGTGGATCCGTTGAGCGCTCCTTTAAGAACAAGGGTACTGCGAAGACACAGCCCCTTCCTCTAGCGCCAATCCTGTTGGTGCAAAAATTTGCTTGCGTCGGAGAAGCTGGAGTCGAGGAAGTCGCAGTCACCGTCGGGACCTGCAAAGGAAGTCTAAACCGGAGATGGGGTTGCTCCGGTAAGACCCTCCGACGCTTAAGTCAGTTCTCTGCCTCAACAAGAATGGAGTGCTCGAACAGAGAATTTAGTAGAGTTTTTAGATAAAAGATGAGAGCATATAGAATAACGTATCTGGAGCCCCCTTTTATAGGCGGAGGGGGCAGTAGCCTGACAGCGACATCTGTAACCGTCTGGCAGTGGGTTGCCCAGGGTCAGGCGGAGTTTGCTGCGAAGAGTAGTGGAGTGGACCCATGGCTATCACCGGGGTGTGCCACGTGGAGTCAGTTACGGAGAGTGGAGCGGCGTTCGCTGTTGTGACTCGTCATGGAGTGGTGGGATCGCACAGGATCCACTGCGGGGAGTGGAGCAGAATCGTGGCCGTTAATACGGCCTGTCAGGGAGTAATGAAGTTGCGTAGGGTCCGCCGCAGGGAGTGGAGCAGTGTTGTCCATTACTGTGGCCTGCCAGGGGGTCCAGACTTGTCGGTCGAAGTTCGGTTGGAGTCGGTAGCGAGGTCCGGTGTCCGTAGGAGTTTGGGCGAGGTCTTCCCGCAGTCGGAATAGAAGACGGAGTCTAGCTTCCGTAGGAGTCCGGATGAAGTCTGCTTGCAGTTAAAGTTAAAGGCGAAGTCTGGCTCCCGTAGGAGCCCGGACATGGCTTACCGACAGCTGATGTTGAGGATGGAGCCCGGCTCCCGTAGGAGTCCGGGCGGAGTCTACTTGCGGTTGAAGTTGTTGGCGGAGTCCGGCTCCCGTAGGAGTCCGGACGAAGTTTGTCTGTAGCCGTTGGAGTCGAGGATGAAGCTCGGCTCCCGTAGGAGTCCGGGCGGAGTCTTTCTGCAATTAAAGTTAAAGGCGAAGTCCGGCTCCCGTAGGAGTCCGGATGAAGTCTGCTTGCAGTTAAAGTTAAAGGCGAAGTCTGGCTCCCGTAGGAGTCCGGACAAGGCTTACCGGCAGCTGATGTTGAGGACGGAGCCCAGCTCCCGTAGGAGTCCGGGCGGAGTCTACTTGCGGTTGAAGTTGTTGGCGGAGTCCGGCTCCCGTAGGAGTCCGGACGAAGTTTGTCTGTAGCCGTTGGAGTCGAGGATGAAGCCCGGCTCCCGTAGGAGTCCGGGCGGAGTCTTCCTGCAATTAAAGTTAAAGGCGAAGTCCGGCTCCCGTAGGAGTCCGGACGAAGTCTGCTTGCAGTTAAAGTTAAAGGCGAAGTTCGGCTCCCGTAGGAGTCCGGACAAGGCTTACCGGCAGCTGATGTTGAGGACGGAGCCCGGCTCCCGTAGGAGTCCGGGCGGAGTCTACTTGCGGTTGAAGTTGTTGGCAGAGTCTGGCTCCCGTAGGAGTCCGGACGAAGTTTGTCTGTAGCCGTTGGAGTCGAGGATGAAGCCCGGCTCCCGTAGGAGTCCGGGCGGAGTCTTCCTGCAATTAAAGTTAAAGGCAAAGTCTGACTCCCGTAGGAGTCCGGACGAAGTCTGCTTGCAGTTAAAGTTAAAGGCGAAGTCTGGCTCCCGTAGGAGTCCGGACAAGGCTTACCGGCAGCTGATGTTGAGGATGGAGCCCGACTCCCGTAGGAGTCCGGGCGGAGTCCACTTGCGGTTGAAGTTGTTGGCGGAGTCCGACTCCCGTAGGAGTCCGGACGAAGTTTGTCTGTAACTGTTGGAGTCGAGGATGAAGCCCGGCTCCCGTAGGAGTCCGGGCGGAGTCTTCCTGCAATTAAAGTTAAAGGCGAAGTCCGGCTCCCGTTGGAGTCCGGATGAAGTCTGCTTGCAGTTAAAGTTAAAGGCGAAGTCCGGCTCTCGTAGGAGTCCGGACAAGGCTTACCGGTAGCTGATGTTGAGGACGGAGCCCGGCTCCCGTAGGAGTCCGGGCGGAGTCTACTTGCGGTTGAAGTTATTGGCGGAGTCCGACTCCCGTAGGAGTCCGGACGAAGTTTGTCTGTAGCCGTTGGAGTCGAGGATGAAGCCCGGCTCCTGTAGGAGTCCGGGTGGAGTCTTCCTGCAATTAAAGTTAAAGGCGAAGTCCGGCTCCCGTAGGAGTCCGGACAAGGCTTACCGGCAGCTAATGTTGAGGACGGAGCCCGGCTCCCGTAGGAGTCCGGGCGGAGCTCGCAAGGGCTAATCCTGCCGAGAACTTCGGCCGTGGGTATTTTGTACCCAACAAGTTGAAATCTTCATTTTGATGATGCGATCAGATTGTTTGATTTTATCAAGAACAAAGAGGAATCTTGTGTATACAAAAAGGTTAGTGGGAGCATAATAACATTCCTCATATTGTACGTGGATGATATTCTCATCATTGAAAATGATATTCTCATGATGACCACGATCAAAAGATAGTTGTCGAAGGAATTTTTCATGAAAGATCTTGGGCAAGCATCTTATATTCTTGAAATTAAGGCATGAAAGATCTTGGGCAAGCATCTTATATTCTTGAAATTAAGGTCTATAGAAATAGATCCAAGTGGATGCTTGGCTTTTCATAGAAAAGTATAAAGAGGAGATGCTGAAAGAGTTTAGCATAGAAAATCTTGAAAGAAAACTTCTACCTCTTGGGCATAAGAGTATGCCATGCTATGTACTTAATTTGATATAGCCATTGCTATGAATGTCACGAGCAGATATCAGTCGAATCGAGGCTGAGTGTGCTAGATTGCTGTAAAAATATCCTTAAGTACTTGAGAAGCACTAAGGATTTAGATTTTTGATCTTTGGAGAAAAGCTAAGAGGAGAGGCTACATGGATGCTGATGATAGAATGTCTACATCTAGATGTATTTTTATTCGATATATTGAAAGGGTTTTGAGTAATCAACCAATGGAAGCTGAGTATGCTGTAGATGTGTAGGATGAATTCTAGTTCTAATGTTAGTTGTAGAATTGGATGCCATGCCATTAGATGCCATGACACAGTACTGCAAAGATAATGGTACTATAGCCCTTACTAAGGAGCCAAGATCTCATCAGAAGTCCAAGCACATAGAGCAGCGGTATACGCGACTACTTTGAAAAAAAAAATATCGAGGTGCGAAGAGTAGACTTCACAGACAATGTGGCAGACCCACTAACAAAGCAATTGAGCCAGCCAAAGATGGAAGTCTACCTTGAGAAGATGGGACTTAGATTAGTAGCCAATTGGCTTTAGTCCAAGTGAAAGATTGTTAGATGTATGTCTTAGAAATTGATATAGCTGACATATTATAATAAAGCTAGAATATAATTTTATACTTAATATATTGATTTGATCAATAAAAGGATAAGTTTAATTTTCATTCAAGTGTGATGTGTCCTTGAATCATCTATGGAATTAACATTTCGATACATATTCTCAAAGTGTTGAGAATTAAAGATATGTATATAATTTCTAAATGCTCTCAATCATAATATCATCATGAGGATGGTGATCGATCCAGATAGATCGATGCACAGATCGCTTCCTTCAAAGAGATGGGTCTTTGATCTATAGTGTAGAGACACTAAGCGATGAGTGTAGATAGTTATTAAAGAACAACTAGTACTGAGTGTGACTATATGAGAGATCACTTAAATTTCTACTCGATCGTTAGTAATTGTCTCAATGCTGTAGTTGTGTGTGTGGTTCTTTGACCTACGACGGTATGACTGCTCGCAGTGAGACTGCTGGAGTTTGACTGACACATAAACATGATCTCAATGAGCTCTTGTAGTGGATGTTAGCGATAGTTGGTCCAATGTAGGAGTAGGATGCATATTAAGATAAAATTTATCGATCTTGATAGAGAAGAGTAGTCCTATAGGATTTGAGAGACTAAGTTCAAGAGTCTATGGCCATAGCAGTATGATTGATGGAAAAGAGTTTCGATAAGAATCACAACTAGATTTGAGCTAATCGAATCTATCATATGACTGATGATGAGGTTTGATGATTTATCCATGACCTACCATCTAGTCGGGACTCATAATAGAGGGACAGAATCATACATGAACTACACCTTAAGGTTCTTTTTCAGTTCTATTAGATTGTCACTACATACTGCTAGGTGTCACTGATAGATTGTGAGAGCTTACTAGGATTGCTTAGCATCGACAATGCTTGATGAGTTAGAGTGAAATTATTCCGATTCATTGAAAAGAGTTTCAATGATACTATGATAGAAATCATTGTATATCTCACTACTAGATATATTTGAGCCTATGGGGTCATACAACAAAGAGATTAGACTTGAAATAAGTAATTGGGATAATGAAGTCTCAATTGAATTTAGAGAAATCCTATTAGGTTCAGGGTAATCTTGCTAGCACATGGTTGGACCTAATTTTCTCTGTACATTTATATTTTTTATTTGATAAGATTAATTTAAATTTAATTACCTACTAATAACTTAAATGTATTAGATTCATTAGGCTCCAATTATGGGGTGCTTAGGATTTTGGATCAAATGAATTAAAGGTTCAAGCCTTAATTAATTTTCTTGATAGTTTTGATTGGACGCTACTTGATTTGATCAAGTTGAGTGTGCCCACCCATTAGAAGGCATGTGAGACCAATGTGGGGCATCCCATGGGTGTCATGTGGCATGTATATTTGTGGGTGCAAAGGCTCTAATTGTTGGGGCCTAAAGGATCTCCTAAAGGAAGTTAAATAACTAAAGGAATAAAGATTCCTAATGCAAGTAGGACTTATATTAAGTAGTTGTTTGATTTTGAATAGGATTCAAACCTTATATCTATTTAAAGGAGCCTTTCCTCAGTCTTCTAAGCATTGAAATCTAGCAGCCCTACACCTCCATAGAAGTGCCCACACCCCCTCTCTCTTCTCCCCTCTCTTGTCCCTTGAAGAGCCAACACCCAAGGCTTGGGCATCCTCCATCTTCCACGCCCAAAGGAGTTTGGGCATCCCTTTTGTTTTCTAATTTTTAGTCCCTGATTACTTCATAATCAAGAAAAGAAAAGTAAGAGAAGAAGAGAAGAAGAAGATCAAAGAAAGGATCAAAAAGTTAATCGTGATCCAGACTTCGTTCAGATTCACTGGTTGATTTTTCTTAGAGAAAAAAAATCAATACCAAAGAAGGCTATTCCAGGCTGATCCTGAGTGGATACTCATAGAGATCGGATACTTGTATGGATAAGAGAGAATCTATCTCTTCTAGATCCATATTTGAAGAAAGAATTTATGCAATAGGTATATGATTCGATCATATATTCAATTTCAGCATACAATTCAGTATGTGTTCAATTTCAGCATATGAAGTAGATCTTAGTGCTCTTTGATTTATGCATGCATGATGTAGATTAAAAGATATTTTAATCTTCTATTCTACTGTATTATTTAAAAAAAAATTTTGAAACATACATGCATGCCTCGACATGAAAAATTCAATAATTTATCCATTCAATGGGATCTCCTATGGCGTGTAGGGGTGCTACACGATCTTTTCCATGATGATGAATAATGGATGAATTTTTAAAACTTTATTTTAGATCTAAAATAATATGTATTAGATTTGAAATTAAGATTTTGATTATTAGATGATTGATTATAAAAATATTTTATAAAATTAAAAATTATTTTCAAACACCGAATCCGAACCCTTGTCAGCCCAAAACTTAATTGAGAATTAAGCGATCTAGATTTGAGAATAAAAAATCTAAGGTGTTAATTTCATAATTCATGGGTTAATAGATTAGCTCAAGTTAAGTCCATTTAACTAGGTTAGACCTAGGATTAGAAATTATTGATAATGGACCATGTTAGTTATTGATTAAATCTAATTAAAAGTTAATTCTGATTGGATCAATTTCTTCTCTTGATCAATTTTAATAATTATAGTTGGTCAAGTCCATATCTTTGATGACCAATATGGACTTTGATCATAGCTCTGTGGTCAAACCCAAGTCTATAAGTTGATCAAATTGAAAATAATTAATCAGTTGGTGTCTAAGGTAAGTATGACAGCTTTGATTAGTGGTCATTAATTGGAAGTTACTCACATAGATTGAGTCTATGTCGAGTTAATGGCATATCTCTCCCATCGATCTCACTTATCTAGCCAACATGGTGAATCATATTTTGATTAGATCACTTAATGATTGGGGTTGACCCATGTTAACTAGAAAATCAGTATGATTGATTTAGGTGCCCTTAGTTCAACTTATCTTAAGTCCTCTTCATGACTTGGTGAAGTCAATGGAAGGATTTATGACTAGTTGGCTGGACCAACTTATGCCTAATCTTCTTTAATCTGACTTGGTGAAGTCAGTGGGAGGATTAAGATTAACTGGTCAAGTCCTTTCTCATCTCTCAATTTAATCAATTAAATCCTCTAAAATTGTTAGGTCCATAAAAATGAAATAGTTATGGTGATAACTAGATCATAGCCTCCCATTAAGTTGGATAATAATGAGTCCAACAATGTAGATGATCATTGAAGGCATCACATATCTGGTGCTCATCTAGCTGTCAGAATTATCATTTATAATATGTTGATTTAGTTGTATCTTTTTGATGATGGTTAGGTAGGTCAAGCCACACTCAAATCTAGTCACTTGTTTGTTAGTTGCATTGAATTCTGGCATGTTAATAGTTGAACCTAATCAGAATTTTTAGTGGAAGTGCCACACACCTGCTGAAGAGGTGTTTGGGGTAAAAATTGAATGCTAAAAATTATTTGATAAAATAATTGATTAAGAACCTATCCATGGGTGCATAGAGGTAGGTCGAGCCACACTCGAACCCATGTGCAGCCCATATGGATTCTAGTATCCACTAAGAAATTAGTGTAATTCCTCAAATTAGAGGTAGAGGTAACTAATTCAAATAAAATAGTGGAAGAACCTTTAAACTAAAATCTATATCTTTAGGCTTAATCGATTCATATACTAATTAGGTTTTAATTTTTTTTTTTATAGTTATGGCCGCCACCACCTTATCGCTTCGATCATTATTAGATAGTGATAAATTAATGGGATCAAATTTTGATAGCTGGTATCGAAAGCTCAAAATAGTCCTAGAGCACGGCGGATCTTGTATGTCTTGATAGATCCGGCACCTGAAGGCCACCTCTGAATGCCCCATAGTACGGTCCGATATACTTTTTAAAAGTGGCTCAACGATCAAACTATGATAAGTTATATTATACTGGCGGTAATGAATGATGAGTTTAGCTGTCGTTTCGAGAATGCTCAGCCACAGGACATGTTGCAAATGTTGAATGATTTCTTTGGCACACCCGATGATGTTGGGAGGCACAAGACTAGTTGTGCCATCTTCAACATTCAAATGAGAGAAGGAGCATCAGTCACTGATCATGTACTGTACATGATCGAGATGATTGAGTGCTTAAGCAAGTTTGATTTTTTTCTGCATGAGCAGCTAGAAAAAGATGCCATTCTGAACTCTCTCTTAAGTCCTACCTCCCTTTCTTTACTCATTTTTGAATGACAAAGCTGGCAGTCAACTATCACGGTTTGCTGGGGTTACTACAAAATTTTGAGAAGGATCACCAACTCCATAAGGAGTTGATGAATGATGTGGGAGGGTCTTCTTCTGGATGTTGATCCTTTAAGAAAAAAAAGAAGAACAAGAAGAACAAAAAAAGGATACAAAATGCTGGGGCACCCAAGCCCAGTCAGACCAAGAAATCCAAGTCCGACTAGAGTGAGGCTGAATGCTTCTATTGCAAGAAGTAGGGGCACTGAAAATGGAACTGTCCTCAGTACATTGTCTTCTTAGATCCGAATAGGCCGAGAAAGAAGCAAGTTGTTGTTGGATAAGGTAATTATATGATAACACCTTGTAATTTTTTAATTTATGATTCTACTACCTGGATATTAGATACCGAAAGTCTTTTTAATATTTACAATTCGTTACAGGGTCTGCAGGTTAGTAGAAGATCTAAAGAAGGTACAAGATTCCTTAATGTTGAAGATGGAAGATCAGTTTCAGTTCTAGCGTTAAGGATTATTAAGCTTGTATTCAAGTCCAATGTAATTATTCTTAGTGAATGTCACTTTTGTCCTTTTTTTTATTGAACATTATTTCTATAGGCCTCTTGATCATGTACGGTTATGAAATTTCAATAAAAAGAGATAATTTTAATGTCATTATGAATGGTGTTAATATGATGAATAGACAGCTGAATAATAGAATTTACATTTTGTCACAACCTGTTAGTGTAATGCACACATCTTGCAAATATCCTAGAATTAGTGATATCTCCAATATCTACCTTTGGCATTGTAGATCAGGCCATGTTAACAAGAACAGAATAAATAGATTGACACAAGAGAAAATCTTCGAAGTCAATGATTGTGAATCACTTCCAACCTGTGAGTCCTATCTTCTTGAAAAAATGACCAAGTCACCTTTTACTAAAAAAAGTGAGCGAGCTAGTAAAATTCTTGATCTGATACATACTAATGTATGTAGACCGATGAACATTGGTGCCAGAGGTAGATATTTTAATTTCATTATATTTACAGACGACCTATCAAGATATGGGTATATCTACTTAATGACACATAAGTCTAAATTGTTTGAAATATTCAAACAATTCTGTAATGAAGTAGAAAAATAAACTAGAAAGAGTATTAAAACTCTTCAGTCCAATCGAAGAGGTGAATACCTCTCCAGTGAGTTAAGAGAATGGGATTCTCTTACAATGGATCCTTTCTGGAACACCACAGTATAATGGTGTGTCAGAAAGAAAAAATCGAATCCTATTAGACATGGTTCGATCTATAATAAACTTTGCAAGTCTGTCAATCTTCTTTTGGAGATATGTACTCAAGTTGATTTGTTATATTTTAAATAAAATTTTGAGTAAGTCCATAAGTAAAACACCATATGAGATGTGGGTAGGGCATAAGCCAGTACTCTCTCACCTTAGGATTTAGGATGTCCAGCTTATGTCAAACATTTGAAAACTGATAAGCTTGGACCTAGGTCTGACAAGTGTCTATTTGTAGAAAATTCAAAAGAGACCAAGGGATATTATTTCTATCTTGTTGATGAACAGAAGATGTTCGTCAGCAATAGAGCAGTCTTTCTAGAAAAGGAGTTCCTTGGAGAAGAAATAAATGCCTAAAAGATTGAACTTGATGAAGTTCGATCGGTAAAAGAACCAACACAATCTAGTAGACCCATAGAGTTGGATTTAATTAGATCAAATCTAGAATCTATTGTAGAAATATTTTTAAAGAGATCTGATAGAGTACCACATCAACCAGACAGATATTATGGTTTCTTGATCTGGGATGATGATCCAGTTGAACTCAATGAGAACAATGAGGATTCGATTATCTATATGGATGTGATGTAGAGGTCTGACTTTGATAAATGGCTAGAAGCGATAAAATTCGAAATGGAGTCCATGAAGGTCAACAATGTATGGATATTGGTTGACCCACATGAAGGGATAAAATCCATAGGGTGTAAGTGGATCTTTAAAAGGAAGAAGGGGGAAGATAGGAAGGTGAAAATCTATAAAATCTGTCTGATTGTCAAGGGTTACCATCAGCATTATGGTATTGACTATGATGAGATATTTTCTCCTGTGGTAATGCTCAAGTCCATTCGGATCATGCTTGCGGTAGTAGCACATCTGGACTATGAAATCTAAAAAATAGATATAAAAATAGTCTTTCTAAATAGAAAACTGGAAGAAGAGGTATATATGATACTACCTGAAGGTTTCATATCCACAGGTAAGTCTAAGGTATGCAAGCTCCAGAGGTCCATTTATGGACTTAAGCAGGCATTCAGAGTTGGAACATGCATTTTGATAAAGTAATCAGAACGTATGGTTTCATTAAGAATGGAGAAGAACCATGCATATATAAGTGGGTTAATAACTCTATGATAGTATTTCTTATTTTGTATGTGGATGATATTTTATTAATCAAGAATGACATCCTGCATTATAGGAAATAAAGATTTGGTTGTCATCACAGTTCTCCATGAAGGACTTGAGAGAAGCATCCTACATTCTTGAGATGAAGATCTATAGAGATAGATCTAAAAGATTGCTAAGATTATCTCAGTCTACGTATATTGATACTATACTGAAAAAGTTCAGCATGAAGAATTTCAAGAAAAGCTATCTTTCGATAGATCAAAAAATTTTTCTCTCGAAGAGTGTGTTGGAAATTATGTCCTAAAGCCAATCGTTTAACAATTGTGCTAATTATAAATATATATGAATTAATAAATAATAAAAATTATTTAATATTTTTCATCACAAGGATACATCTTTTAATGAATTTCTATATTGTGATAAAATTTTTAGGACTACTTTGATCGATAAAGAAAGATTTATCGCATAGTCCTTAAATTTGTTCGTGACCAAACGATACACTATTACTAAGATGATAGCGATATCAAGTGTAGGTCATGGTGTGCCATATATTTTGGTTGTTCTGATAACCAAATGGTATGGAGATATTGGTATGGCATGCAGATGAGATGTAGGAGTTATCGTCATTGAACGTGACCAACTACGGAGCACTCTGCTGTCAAGGATAGTTCACGAAGGGTATGGATATAAGTATCCCTTCGATCTGAGATCACCATGGTGACTTGCAAGTAACTTACTGTACTTTGATGCTGGACTAACTGAGTTTTTAATTCAGTAATCGAAGGTTTCTGGGTATAGTCAAGTACTTGTCAAGTCGGTGCATGAGTCAAGACGGGATTGACCCCTCCGAATTAGTAGGAGATATGCATTAGTGTATTTCAATTTAGCAAAATCTGAGCCCAGATAATCCATATGATGGATTTGAAAAAGATTGAAGTACAGTGTGAATGATTTATCTAGGATTGATAGTTAAATCTTAGGTCATCCTCGAGCATTAGGGTCAAAGGGATGAATTATACGGTAACCATACGCTAATAAGTTCTTGAATGTTGCTTCACCATCATTTGACCTATCCAGATGTTGGGTCATTATTGCTAGATGGTTACATCGATTGGTTTAGAAAGTTATTCTTGTGCTACTAGCTTAGGTTCGAATCTATGGGGTCACACTTAAAAGAAGTTTCTGACTGATCATGTGGCTGATCAACGATTGAGAATCGTTCAAGGGTTTAATCATCAATTCAATTGATGATTAACCTTATGCAAAAATTATAATAAATTAATTCATCAAGTGTTAGTAAATTAATGAAGGATTAATTAGTAATTAGATTATTGATTAGCTCAATTTGATTGAGCAAAGAGTATTAAATAAAATCTAATTGAATTGGATTCAATTAGGTTTGACCCGATTAGATTATGAGATGATCTAATCACTAAGGAAGAATTATCCCTGATTTGATCAGAACTTTGATTCAATCAATTTTTAATTTGATTAAAATTTAATTAAAAATTTATGAACCTAATTAGATTAGATTTTATATATTTTATTTGGGCTAAACCAGATGTGATTTGGTTTGGATTCAAATAAGGAAACTTAAGAGTCCTTATTGGAATACAACTCTTCTCCCTACGCCAAGCCAGATTGCAAGCCATATATCTCCACACACAAAATCATTTTGTGTGAGATTTTTTTACACCAAAGAGTCCTTTCCATTTTCTATCTCACATCCAAATATAATTTAGTTTTAATAAAATAAAGATTCTAAAATTAGATTTTAAAATATTCCTTATCAGGAGAATCTGTTCTCATCCAGATTAACCTCTCCATGCTAATAAATTTGTTTCTCCTTAAATGTGTGACATTTTGAGAAGATTTTTTTATGGAAGATCAGTCAGAGAACTGATTTATTATGAAACAATATAGGAAGGGGCATTCCATATTTTTTTGGCATATTTTAGGATGTGAAATTATGAAGGGAGGCAGAATCCTGTAAGAGTTTAGGATCACTAGGACTCTTCACCCCACCTCTTTATATGCCTATAAAAGGGGCTTTTGTAGTTTTTTTTTTATGTGTGTAAGATACCAGAAGTGAGCTCTTCATGTGATAGAAGTGTGGGCATGGTTCATGGTGTAAAAAATAGAGAGGAGATCTTATCTTTTGGGGTGTGTGCAAAAACTTGAATTTTAGATTTTTGGCTCTAAGGGTTTGGGAGGAGAAAATAAATTAGAAAAAAAATATTTTCTTCTCCATCTTTCTTTAACCTCTTCATCTTCTCTAGAACTTCATGTTCAATCTTTGAAAAGATTTTAGAGATCTGAAGAAAAGGTCCAGATCAGCCAAGAAGAAGGTCTTCACGCGAGCTAGCTCTCCCGAGAAGACTGATCAGATCGGGGCTTCGAGTGAATTTTTCATAGAGACCGGACGTGGGTGTGGCTATGAGCAACTAGCAAGGATCCTCTCCATCATGTCTCTCAGTAGTGAAGATCATCAACCTGTGATCAGATATGAAGTTTTGAACTCAGATTAGAAGTAGATGTGATCTACTGCTCATGTACTACTACAAGAAAAGAGAGTTTTTATGACGAATTTATTGGCGATAAAAATATCTTTCATCGCCAATAAAGATATTTATGATGAAAAATTAAATTCATCACTAATAATAAATTATTTATGATAAAAATTATTTTTCATCGTAAATAGATGCATATTTACGATGAAAACAAAATTTCATCATAATTATATATTATTTATGATGAAATTAATCATCTTAAATAATAAAATATTTATTTTAATTTTAAATTTTCAAATATTTATGATAAAAATAGTTTCATCATAAATAATAGAAGTATTTACGATGAAAAATTAATTTTCATCATAAATACTTGTTATTTATGATGAAAAATTTTCATCACTAATATTTAAAAAAAATAAAAAATTTTAAAAATTTAATAATTAAAGATTATTTATGATGAAATTTTTATATAATAAATAATCTAGTATTGATGATGAAAATTAAATTTTCATCATAAATATTTAATTATTTATAATAAATTTTTTTATCACTAATAAATAAAAAAAATAAAAAATTTTAAAAATTTTAAAATTATAGATTATTAATGATGAAAATGTTACATCATGAATAATGAGTATTGGTGATAAAAACTAAATTTTTATCATAAATACTATATTATTTATGATAAAAATTTTTCATCGCTAATACATGAGAAAAGATAAAAAATTTTAAAAATTCAAAAATTATAAATTATTTATGATGAAAATATTACATCATAAATAATAGAGTATTGGTGATAAAATCTTAATTTTTATTGTAAATAATCTACTATTGATGATAAAAAAGTTTATCACTAATATGTAAAAAAAATAAAAAATTTAAAAAATTCAAAAATTATAGATTATTTATGATAAAAATGTTACATCATAAATAATAGAATATTGGTGATAAAAACTAAATTTTCATCATAAATACTACATTATTTATGATAAAAATGTTTCATCATTAATATATGAGAAAAAAATAAAAAATTTTAAAAATTTTAAAAATATAAATTATTTATGATAAAAATATTACATCATAAATAATAGAGTATTAATGATAAAATATCAATTTTCATCATAAATAATCCACTATTGATGATGAAAAAGTTTGTCACTAATATATGAAAAAAAATAAAAAACTTCAAAATTTAAAAATTATAGATTATTTATGATAAAAATGTTACATCATAAATAATAAAATATTGATAATAAAAACTAAATTTCCATCATAAATACTACATTATTTATGATGAAAATTTTTCATCAATAATACATGTGAAAAAATAAAAAATTTAAAAATTTAAAAATTATAAATTATTTATGATAAAAATATTATATCATAAATAATGAAGTATTTACAACAAAACATCAATTTTCATCACCAATAATCTATTATTGATGATGAAAAATTTTTATTGCTAATATTTGAAAAAAATAAAAAATTTTAAAAATTTATGAATTACAGATTATTAGCGATGAAAACTTTTTTTATTGAAGGATGTTTAGATATATTATAGTAAATTTTTTTATATTTATAAAAATAAATATTAGATAATTTTTAAAAAATAATATGTGCATAAGAAAAGTATGTAGAATATTAAGATCAATATGTAATAATATAACAAAAAATAAAATTAAAAAATATTAAAAAAATTATTTTTTTAATAAAGACTTAAGTGATTTCAATTTAGGATCTATTTGAATGGTTGGATCCAAAATATTATGAAACTCAAAAATCAGTCCTAGATAATGATAAAATAGGCCAAGCTCAGCTTATAATTCTATATATTTGATGGTTAGCTCATGCATCTCATAGAATTTTAGGCCCAACTATCCAAACAAATGCTTAATTGGATTCAAAATTGCAAGCTACAAGCACATGCTGGTCACTTCAAGGCCTAGATGGGATCATCCAACCCACATGTGCCTGATTATATATAATTTAAAATACTAAGGATCTAATTAAAACTTTAACCTGAAAAGTCCCAAACTGATGATCTAGTTCCTTATCTAATTCATGGTTTCGAAGCCTAAAAAAATACCTACATTAAGCATAAACAACAGAACAAGCAGCCAAGCTAAATAACACTATCCCTGATAAGGTTTATGTTAATAGTAGGTGTGGCCGATTAAAGTGGAGCTATGTTATAAAAGATGGCAGCATTATTACCCCAGAAGGACAACAATGTTTGAAAATTATCTTATGCTGTCGACGTTCTTGAATAGCAAGGTTGGATGCTAGAAAAAAAGTTTTTCATTTATAATTACTTTATTCTATCCATCTCCATCTTATCTATAACATAAAATTTAAAGATCTCAAGCTGTATACTTTAATATTATTTCTTAAAACTTTTAAATATCCTCATATCTATCGACCATCAGAATCTTTTGAAATTACCACAATATTTTAAAAAGAAAAAAAAGAAGAAATTTAATGCAATTTTTTTAAAAAAATAAGAATTTCTTTTTTTAGTAATTATTAGTGATGAAAAAGATTTTTCATTGCTAATAATGTAATTAATGATGAAAATTAAACTATTAGCGATAGAAAGTTTCTGTCGTTAAAAATTTATTAGTGAGGATACCTATGTTTTCGTCATAAATAATATTTTTTGGAGGGAGGAAATAATTTTTTCAATGAGAATTTTTTTTTGATGGGAATTATTAATGATGAAAAATAGTTATGTCATCAATAAAATTATTAGCGATAAAAATTTTTTTTCATCGTAAATTATTTTTTTATTTAAATTATTAGCAATAAAAATTTTTTATTAGCGATGAAAATTTTCATCACTAATACATCGCATCCCTCAAGTCTCATCTGAAACCCATTTTCTTCCCTGATGCCCCCCACTGTGCTTTTGTGCGCTCCCCCCTTGCCCCCCTCTCTACTGTTCCCCTTCTTCCGACCGTTGAGTTCGCCACCGTCGTCGTCCTCGATCGTCGTCGCTGTCGTAGTCGCATCTATCAAAAATTGAAGATTAACTTACTTGAGAGATCAGAGAAGGATATCATACTCATTCTTTGTAAGTTAGAAAAAATATTTTCATTATTATTTTTTGATGTTATGGTGCATCTGGCTGTTTATCTTCCAAAGAAAACTCTTTTAGTCAGACCGGTACATTATCGATAGATGTATCCTATTGAAAGGTAAAAAAATTATATGTACTTTATCATATCAATTATAAGATATAAATATATTTTTAAAATTTAAATTTATTTTTATTTACAGATTCTTGTGCACCTTAAAAAAATATGTGCGCAATAAAACAAGGCCTGAAGGATCTATAGTGAAGCATATGTAGCTACCGAGTGTGTCACATTCTGCTCGATATATCTTGATGATATCGAAATAAGATTCAATCGTACAGATCGTAACACAGACCATAAATAGGATGATAATGAACCGATATTGTCTATATTTAAACAAATGGTTTGATCTATTGATGCAAGGAGATATGAATTTATGGACGTGAACGAACTATCTAAGGCACACTTTTATGTTCTAAATAATTATGAAGAAATTAAAGATTTTATTGAGTAAGTACTATCTTACTATACTGTTTAATATTTCAATTTTTTTTTTATATCAACGTAAAATTAAAAATCATAATCTTTTGCAGTGAGCACAAGAGTATACTATGTAGAGAGAATAATACGGATGTCGATGATCGATATAAGAAAAAAATTACAAAATAATTTGATGATCTTTTAAGTTACGTTAGTGATACATTATTTATTTACTTATAAATAATATTATTAAAATTAATATAATTTTTTATCTTATGATGTAGATGAAATATAAGTATTTCAATAAAAAAATGGGTACGATCGATGAGTTGCACGATTTAGCATGTGGTTCCGATCGAAAGATTAATTACTACGCATCCTGTATTATTGGAGAAATGAGATTTCATACAAGAGAGCTTGAGATGCAATGATGGATCCAGAATAGTGAGATTGTTACAACAGAATATGAAAGAGAAGAAGATATTGATTATTATAGTGTACTGGTAGATATCATAGAACTGAAGTATGGATCTAGTAATTATATATTTTTGTTTCAGTATGAATGGTAGGATATTAGTAATAAAAAAATTAATATTCATATTGATTCATAATTTATTAGTGTAAATTTTGCACGAACATGGTACCAAAATGAGCCGTATATATTAGCAACTCAAATAAAATAAGTAATATATTTGAAAGATCTAAAGTATCGAGGTAATTAGCATGTTGTATAAAAAATAATATCTAGAGACGTATATGATATACCAACCCGATTAGATATGGATAAAAATTCAGATTTACATGAAGAGCAAGCATTTTAGCAAGAAGAATAAACATTAGCCGAGCTTTTGGTTGATGAAGAACTTGTAACAGCACCTTTGAATAGGGCTGATCTGCCGTCCAATAAAGTTGAAGCTGATTTTGTATTTAATCTTGATGAGTCAGAGGATGACAATCAATTCATAAATGACAATGAGATAGAAGATGACACATATATCGATTATTATGATTCGGAGGAGGATCTACACATCGAGAAAGATACAACTATTAATGAGTAAATCTATATTCTTCGTTCAATCTTATCTTGCAATAATGATATATGATATAATTATATTCATTAGAATATTATTTGATTATTATTATTATTTTTTAATATTATATTTATTTATATCTCAATTATTGTAGATATGGTATTAGGAGATAGAAGATGATGTTCGCGTTCACAGTCTACCTCAGAGGTTGAGGTAACTTCATCGATCTTCATTGCCACACCGGCTCCACAGTCAGAGGATCTCAGTGAGGTGGGTCTCAGTGGTATTGTTATATTTTTTATATAATAAAATTTAATTCTTTTATTTAGATCATACTAATGATTTATTTATTGTTGTTTCAGGCCAGTCTTCATCGGTAGTGAGGTGAGGACAAGGTCCATCGAAGAACCTCGCTCTAGAGCATTGGAGATGTGAGCACTCGGGACAGCATCTCTGGATCGAGATACCAACCGACTACACCAGCCCCATTAGGAGGTGGTACGAGCCATGACAGATTGAGCTGGACACATATGCCACAGTTATGCCCCCATGACGCTCTTCGATTGGCGTCATGTTCTACCAGCTCAGAGAGAGATTTTCTACACCCACTTATAGGTAAAATAAATTATATTATGAATATTTAATTTGCATAGTATTCTTCTAATATTTGTTATTGGCAGGGTGTATTCGACATCGTTAATTTTGAGAAGGATCATGTGAAGCAAGCCGTCGACACTCATCTATCCTTGCATTTCAAGGATTATCGCCATCACATGCATCAACATTGGGACCAGGTGGTGCAAAATCATGGAGAGGAGGCAGCACGATAGCATCCTTATGACAGCATCATCATGGACAATTGGATTGCCATATGCCGACAGTACAAGAATCCGGCATATCAGGTTACACATCTAAATTTTTTTTTCTTAGAGTTTAGTGATTGAATCATTTATTCTTAAATTAAATTTGTTATCTACTAATTTGACTGATAATTTTACAGAGATGATGTGCCCAAACTGTGGCGAATCACGTGAGATAGACTGTGCTACATTATGGGAGTTCGAGATCGTTCGCTCATCACATGGAGCACATAATTGGTAATTTTTAATTAGCATATAATTTTTTAGTTATTTAAAATTTTTTTAATTAATTCTCAAATTATAGAGAGATGCTAAGAGTGGCAAGCTTCTTGGTAGGATCGATATCTACTAGTGGACCCACTATCGACGGTCGGAAGAGTGGACGATGGAGAGCTAGGAGCTCTTTGTAAGTTTTTTCAATTATTTTTTCATTCACAGTTTGATTTTTATTAAAAAATTAAAATAACTTTAATTTTAATTTTCAGAATCATATGACAGATATGAGATCCCAACCTACCCTTGAGGGCTCAATCGCACCCATAGATGATAAGATCTGTGATCAGGTGCTCGGTACGAGACTTTGTTATATTAGGGGTCCAGGGTATGGGATCACTGCTCCTTCATCCTCATGCTTATCTAGGGCTGACATCCATTCTACGTGTGAGGCTCGACTGATGGAGATATTGAGGCAGGCTGTTGAGGATCGATAGCAGGCTGTCATAGATTGATAATAGGTTGTCATAGAGTGAAAGTAGGTTGAGCATCGAGCTCAGGAGTTGGCTGCATACGTCAAAGAGTATTAGTAGCTCCAGATCTAGATGATGGAGTGGATGGCACAGATGGAGCAGACGATACAGCTGATGAGGTAGTAGCAGACCGATTCGAGCTCTGTCGAGTGCTTTCTATCCCCAGCTCATTCTCCAGATGCCGATATTTGATGGCTTATTGATGTATTTTTTTTAATTTCAAATATCTTATAGTTTTAATTTAATATAATAAAATAATAAAATTTATTTATCAATTTATTATGTAAATTTTTTATTTTAATTTTTTTAATTTATAAAAAAATATTATACATATAAATTAAAGATATATATTCATAATTTTTTTTAAAAATATGACTAAATTATTAGTGATGGAATTATTCATGACAAAAGATTCATCACCAAAACTATTTTACTAACATAATTTAATTTTTTTATAAATATATAATTAACAGTAATGAAAAACTTTTTGTCATGAATAATTATTAGCGATGTAAATATTCATCATAAATTAATCATTTACGATGTAATTTTTCATCACTAGTATTATTTAATTTTATTTTTTAAAATTTTTTTATTAAATTAATAGCGATGAAATTTTTTCATTGCAAAAAATAGTTTTTGCGACATAAATTTTTAGTCACTAAAACTTTAGAATTAATAGCGATGAAAATATTTTCATCACTATTAATTTTTATTTATTAACGATGGTATAATTCATTGCAAATACCTTTTTTTATCTTTTATTTTTAACAACAAAAAATATTCATCACAAATATCTTTTATTAGTGATGAAATTTTTTTATCATAAAATATTATCAATGATGCGATTATTGGTGATGAAATATTAGCAATAAAAATTTCATCACTAATATATATTAGTGATGAAAATTAGTTACTAGCAATAAAAAATTTTCATCGCTAATAACCTATTTTGTTGTAGTGTGCATGCATGCTGATTTTATCTTCGAATTATTTTAGATTTTATATGCAATATGACATGTCATAGATTCTAGAGTAGATTAATTTGATGATTAGATCATATACATATTAGATTAATTTGATTAATCTAGTTGTCTTCCACTATAATTTTTTCGAAAAAATTTCAAAATATATGTACGAAATCGCCTACGTTCTCCAACAGTGGTATCAGAGCCTAGGTTCTATATGACATGATTTATGTGCATATTAAATTTAAAATTTAATTTTATTTAGATCTGATATATGATATTTTGATCTAAATTTAATTAATGACTGATCGCACAAACTGATATAAGGTTGTCCTAGTTTGTACTGATCGTTGATAAAATCTAATTTTATATCATGCATATGATATTTATGATCTGATTTAGATATGATCTAAGATCATAATCAGATCTGATATAATTTAGATTATATCTAAATTCATGCATAAATGATATGTGATTAGATTAGATGATCCGATTAGCAAGTACTTGGATTGGGTTGATCATCAGGCCATCTGATCATATGAGCAAGCAGAGTTTAAAAACCTTCTTTTTCTATTCAACAAGGTGCTCTTATGGCATGTAGGGGTGCCATGTGATTAGATCCCATGAAGAAGAAAGCAAAAGGAGAAAATTTACTTTCTTGCAAAATCTTAGATCTTGAAATCCTAGGTATTGTTGTATGTGATGTAAGTTGTGAAGAAGTTAGTTACATATAATCTTATTTAATCAAAATTATTTTGATTTAAAATCATAAAATATTTAGATTTGATCTAAAAAATTTTATGATTTACATGTGAAAATTATTTTCAAAATCTTAACCATATTGATGCAAAACTTAATTGAGAATTAAGTATAAAATCGATTAGATCTAGAATTATGATTTAAGATTTAGTGATATTCGCATAAAACATAGGGGTATGGGTTAGCTTAGATCAGGTCCTCTTAATTGGGTTAGACCTAAAGTTAGAATCAAAGAGTTAATGGACTAACTAAAAAAATTGATTAAATTTAACCAAATATTGAATTAGATTAAAATCAAAATTTTTCTCTAGAACGAATACAGTAGTTCTAGATGGTCAAGTCTATATCTTTGATTAGACTAAATGGATCTTAATTATGGCTCAATGGTTGAACCCGAATCATTACATTGGTCAAATCAAAACTAATTAACCAATTGGTGTCTAAGGTAAGTTTGGCATTTCGATCTGTGGTTTTTAGTTGGGAGTGGCTTACCTGACCATTTCGATGGTGTTTAAGGCAAGCTTAGCAGACCCTTCCATCGATCTCACTTATCTGGTTAATTTGAGGAATTATGTCTTGATTAGATCGGTAAGTGATTCGAGTTGACCCATGTCATTAAGATTGATCAGTGTGACTGATCTAGGTGCTAGTTCAACCAGCATGACCCTAATTTAATTCAATGACTTGATAAAGTCAGTGGGAGGATTATAGTTTACTGGCTGATCTCTTCTCATCTCTTCTCTAAACTGATTCTTAAATCTTCTAAATTATTAGATCCTTAAAATAAGCTAGTTATGGAGATAACTAGATCATAGCCTCCCATTAAGGTGAATGATAATGGGTCTATTATTTCTGATTGACATTGCAGGTGCTATCCATCTGGGGTTCTCTCTGAATGATAGAATTATCATTTATCGTATGATGACTCTATTGTACTATCTGATGATGGTTGGATTGATCGAGCCATCCTCGGATCTGATCATTCATTAGTTAGAAATACTGAGTAGGTTCATGTTAATAGTTTGACCTAACCAGAACTTTTAGTGAAGGCCCATCGCCTACTGAAATAAAATCTGAGGCAAAATTAATTATTAAAAATTATTTAAAAAAATAATTGATTGAGAACCTATCCATAGATGCATATGGATTGATCGAGCCATCCTCGAACTTGTATGCAGTCTGTGTGGATTGTAGTACCTACTAAGAAATTAAGATAATTCTTCGAATTGGAGGTAGAGGCTACCAATTCATATAAAATAGTGAGAGAATCTTTAGACTAAAGTCCAAGTCTTTAGGCTTAATCAATTCATAAATATAGAGGTCTTATATTTTCTTTTCAGTTATGGCTCGATGTACGTTGCTCTATTCACTATTTGACAGTGACTAATTTATAGGACCCAACTTCGATAGATAGTATCAAAAGTTACAAATAGTTCTAGAGCACGAATGGATCCTACATATGATTATAGATCCAGCACCTGAAGTTTTCACATCCAACATATGTGATGCGATCAAAGATACTTATCAGAAGTGGCCAAATGATCATATCACCATGTGGTGTTATTGAGAGCAGCAAAGAACATGAATTTAGTTGTAAATTCAATGACGCTCAGTGAGAGAAAATTCTTCAAATATTGAAGGAGTTATTTCGCACTTCTGAAGATATATCTTTAGTGGAGGAACAATCCTTTGAGAAAGAAAAAGAAGGTGTAAGAAAGTTGTGCTGGGCTGAGGAGCCCAAACTGACAAAAGAGTCTAAGGTTAACTTGGTCTGGCAGAGTTTTTTGATCCAAACAGGCTAAGAAAGAGAAATCAGTAAAAGATTGCTGAATAAGGTACTTATATGATAACATCTTATAATTTCTCTATCTGTGACACTACTACCTGGATATTGGATCTCAAAAGTCCATGCAAATTGTTGCAACGACTTTAGGTTAGTAAAAAATTTGAAAATAGCAAGAGGTTCCTGAACATTGGAGTTGGAAGTTATATTCTAATTCTGATTTTAGAAATATCAAGCTTATTTTAATTCTAACAATGTCATTTCAGTGATTGTCACTATTGTCTAATGATTTGGTGATATCATTATGAATGATGTCAAAATCATATAAAAAATTAAGAAATGATATTTATAAATAGTCACAGCCTATTAGTATATTGTACACAATCAAACAAACTCCCTGAAGTAGATAATGTCATAAAAACCTATCTTTGGCAATTTAGGCTCGATCATATAAATAAGAATAGGATCAATAGGAGATAATTCTTGAGATCAATGATTATGAATCATTATCAACCTATCAAACCTATCTCCTTAGTAAGATGACCAAGTCATTTTTTGTTGGAAAAGGTGAACGAGTCAATGATGTTCTGAATCTGATACATATTAATGTATTGGATCTATGAATATATTTATCATAAATTTAGATTATTTAAAATATTTAAATAATTTTATAATAAGATAGAGAAACAAACTGAGAAGAGCATTGAAACTCTTTGGTCAGACCAAAGAGGAGAATGCCCTTCCGATGAGTTTTTGACAAATCTAGAAGAGAATAGGATTCTCTCCTATTGGAATCGACTTTGTTAGACATAGTTTGATCCATGATAGAGTTTATTAGTATACCAGTCTTCATTTAAGATTATGCTCTTAAAACTGCTTATTATGTTCTGAACTGGATTCTGAATTAATCAGTTGCAAAGACTCCATATGAGATATGGACTAGGCATCAGCCGATATTCTCTTACCTTAAAGTTTGATAGTATTTGGTTTATATTGAGTATTTGCAGACTGATTAGCTTGGATCCTAGTCTTATATATATTATTTTATAGGATAATCTCAAAGATTTAGGGGATATAACTTCTACCTTGCTAAAAAATAAAAGTTGTTCGTCATTCCTTTTAGAAAGGGAGTATCTTGATGAAGGTATTGATGCCTTTAATGTAGAACTTATGAAGTTCGACAGGTAGAAGAATCGAAACAATCTAATGAACCTATAGAACCAGATTTGATTAGATCAAACTTGAAATCTATTATAGAGGCACCATTAAGGAGATCCGATAGAGTACCATGTCTGTTGGATAGATATTTTGATTTCTAATTTCGAGACATGATCCCGTTGAACTCGATGAGAACAACAAGGATTTGATCACCTACATAGATGCCATGCAAAGGTTCGACTTTGATTAATGGCTTGAAGCCATAGGTCCAAAATGGAGTCCATGAAAGTCAACGATGTATGGACACTCATTGATTCACTCAAAGGGTAAAGCCCATCGAGTGTAAGTGGATCTTCAATAGGATCAGAGTAGCACAGACGAGAAGGTGGAGACCTAAAAAGCTCATTTGGTTGCCTAAGGATATTGTCAATATTATGGTATTGACTATAACAAGATATTTTCTCTTGTGGTAATGCTAAATATTTTAGAGTTAAAATGTATATTTTGAAAGTGATCAAAATGCATGGCTTCATTGAGAATAAAAAAGAATCCTGCAAATACAAATGGGTTAATAGTTCTATGAGTGCATTTCTTATCTTGTATATGAATGAAATTCTCTTAATCGAAAATGATATTCTTTACATTATAGGGAATAAAGATTTTGCTGTTATTATTGTTCTCCATAAAGGACTTTGAGAAAAGCATCTCTCATCCTAGTGATGAAGATCTATGAGACAGATCTAAGAGGCTGCTTGAATTTTCTCAATCCAACATACATAGGATGTTTATAAGTAAAATTTATTCTATCATATACACCATATATGAGAACTGGATATGGTATACTTACTAGGATAGTGGGTGGATACCTGCAAGATCCGGATGAGAATCACTGGAACATCATTCTTAAGTATTTGAGAAATACTAAGGACCGGTGACTCGGTTATGGAGAATCTGACTTAAAACTTGTGGAGTATGACTTCAATTTTTAGTTGGATATAATAATAATAAGAATGTATCGGAATACATCCTTATCCTAAATAATGGAGCAATCTATTGGAAAGGTTCCAAGAAAAAAAATAGCCAAATTCAAATTACGAGGCAAGATGCATTGCAACATTCGATCCTTCTAAGGAAGCTATATGATTATACAGATTCACTGGCAAGCTAGGAGTGGCACCCTTCGATGATGGTCCTGCTGTATTGTACAGCACCAGAGCCATAGCTCATGCCAAGGAGCCGAAGTCCCATTAGCTTACCAGGCATCTGCATCGCTACCACCTCATTCAAAAAAATCTATTAAGGTGACGTCAATCTTTAGAAGATCGACAGAAAGGAGAATGTGAACAACCCATTTTACTAAAGCCTCAGTATTTAGGAGTTCTAAGATGATAAATCAAAGATGAGTATGTGATACTATACTGATTGACTTTAGTCCAAGTGGGAGTTATTGGAAATTGTATCCTAAAGCCAATCATTTGACAATTGTACTAATTATAAATATATATGAATTGATAAATAATAATAGTTATTTGATATTTTTCATCATAAAGGTACATCTTCTAACAAACTCCTATGTTATGATGAAATCTTTAGGACTACTTTGATCGATAAAGGAAGATTTATCGTATAGTCCTTAAATTGGTTCGCGATCAAACGATACGCTATTACTAGGACGATAGTGATATCAAGTGTAAGTCATTGTGTACCATATACGTTGGTTGTCCTCATAACCAAATAGTATGAAGATACTAGTATGGTATGCAAGTGAGATGTAGGAGTACATCATCACAGAACATGATCAACTGCGGAGCACTCTGCTGTCAAGGGTAGCTCACGAAGGGTATGGGTATAAATATCCCTCCGACCTGAGATCACCGCAGTGACTTACAAGCAACTCACTATACTTTGGTGTTAGACTAACTAAGTTTTTAATTCAGTGATGGAAGGTTTCTAGATATAGTCAAGTACTTGTCAAGTTGGTGTGTGAGTCAAGATGGGATTGATCCCTCCGAATTAGTAGGAGATATGCATCAGTGTATTTCAATTTAGCAAAACCTGAGCCCGCATAATCCATGTGATGGATTTGAAAAAAATTAAAATATAATATGAATGACTTATCTAAGATTGACGGTTAAATTTTAGGTCATCCTCAAGCATTAGGATCTAAGGGATGAATTATACGATAACCATACGCCAATAGGTTCTTGAATGTTGCTTCACCATCATTCGACCTATTCGAACGTCGGGTCATCATTGCTAGATGATTACATCGATTGGTTTAGAAAGTTATTCCTATGCTATCAGCTTAGATTTAAACCTATGGGGTCACACTCAAAAGAAATTTCTGACTGATCATGTGGCTGATCAACGATTGAGAATCATTCAAGGGTTTAATCATTAATTCGATTGATGATTAATCTTAAGCAAAAGTTGTAATAAATTAATTTATCAAGTATTAGTGAATTAATAAAAGATTAATTAATAATTAGATTACTGATTAGCTTAATTTGATTGATCAAAGAAGATTAAATAAAATCTAATTGAATTAGATTCAATTAGGTTTGATCCGATTAGATTATGAGATAATCTAATCGCTAAGAAAGAATTATCCCTAATTTGGTCAGAACTTTGATTCAATCAATTTTTAATTTAATTAAAATTTGATTAAAAATTTATAAACCTAATTAAATTAAATTTTATATATTTTATTTGGACTAAACCAGATGTGATTTGGTTTTATCAGCACACACTCATTCCAACTCAACATTCTATTTTGGCTTGCACTCTTATTTGGCTCTTTTCTATGTTTAGTAAGTCAACACATATTCATATTTGGCTGGCACTCCTATTTGATCTTTCTCCTTATTTAGCTATTCTACATTTGGTTTCTCTTTACTTAGTATGTAATCGAGATATTCTTTCTTCTTATAATTGCTACAATAGCTAGACCTTGTAATCATATATACTCCTATTGGAGAACAATGAAATGTAAGAATCAAAAATTATCCTCAAAAAAGATATTACCTTCTTTATGGTATCAGAGCCTTGAAGCTCCAACGAGCATCTCTTCTTCGTCCTCCTTCTGTGCTCTCTCATGGCCACCAGTTCATCTATCTCCACCTCCTCCAAACCCTTTTCTCCTCCTCCACCCAACACAATGACTCCTCTCACCTTTCCATCGGCACAACATTTTCTATCTATCAAATTAAATGCATCCAATTTTTTGATCTGGAGAAAGCAAATTACTCCCTTCTTAAAGGGTCAAGGCCTGTTCGGGTTCCTTGATGGCTCTCATCCACAGCCCACCGATCCGATTGCCGCTACTGCTTGGCAACAACAAGATGCCCAACTCGTAAGCCTTCTTGTTGCTTCATTATCTGAAGATTTGGTTCCTCTTCTTCTTGACAAAGAAACTAGTTTTGAGTGCTGGATCACTCTTCATGAAGCCTTTGGTTCAGCATCTCCTACCAGGCTCATGTCTCTGCATCTAAAGTTGCAGAATCTACATCAAAAACCAGATGAGACCGTCACCTCTCTGCTCCGACGTGCCAAAGCTGTAGCTGATGAACTTGCTGCCTCTGGTAATGCCCTCAAGCCAATCGAATTTAATCTTCATGTATTGCGTGCTCTATGTGATGATCTACAAGATGCGGTCCCTGGCATTCTCAACCGACACACCCCTCCGACATACACTGAACTTCATGGGCTATTACTTAGCCATGAAAGCATGCAGGCATTTAGAAAATTAACTATTGCTGATGCCACTCCTACCAATCCTACCGTCAATACTGCTCAACGGTTCGTCCATTCTTCTAATGACCCTAGGCCCTCTATTGGCCGTGGCTTTACTCGAGGTCGTGGAGGACGTGGCAAGTTTGGTCGAGGTCATGGTCGTTCTAGTCCACCTGGTGGCCGTGGTTCTCAATGGTGTTCGTTTTGCAATTGTAACAACCACTCTAATGCCACCTGCTTCTATCGCCCTCAGCAACCATATCCATACTTTTCCTCTCCACAACCCAATGCCAATTTCTTATATTCACCATATCCAAATCCAAATCCATCTCAACGTTACCCTAATCCACCACTTCTCCCTACCCCTCACCCCTCCACTGCCCTCACTTGGTACCTAGATACAGGAGCATCTCACCATATCACTCCTGACATTCATTCTATGTCCTCCTATGATGAGTACACTGGTCCTGATCAGGTGCATGTAGGCAATGGTAAGGGATTACATATATCACATATTGGTCATGGTTCTTTTTCCTCTCCCTACTCTTCTCTTTCTTTTCAGTTATCTAACATCTTACACGTTCTTTCTATTTCTAAAAATTTACTTTCCGTACAACAGTTTGCAAAAGACAACAATGTCTTTTTTGAATTTCACCCCTCTTATTTTCTTGTGAAGGATCGAACTACCAAGACCATAGTGTTATCCAGTCTGAGTAAAGAAGGATTATACACTCTCCATTCCAGTCCTTCTCCGTTATCTGCATCTATTCACGTAGCCGAGAGCACTACTCTTGATGACTGGCACAACCGTTTGGGCCATCCCCATTATCGCTTGCTTCGCTCCATGGTGAAAACCAATAATCTACCCTGCAAGTTTGCACATCTTCATCCCCTTTGTCCCTCATATCAATTAGGCAAGTCTAGTAAGTTGCATTTACCTCCGTCCCATCGTCGCAGTCAGTTTCCATTAGATCTTATTTATAGTGATGTTTGGGGTCCTTCCCCTACTCCATCTTTGTTAGGACACCGCTACTACATAATTTTTATTGATGATCAAAGTAAATATATTTGATTTTATCCATTAATGCGCAAATCTGATGTATTCTCTACTTTCTTACAATTTCAAGCCTTGGTTGAACGGCATTTCTCTCATACTATTAAATCAATCCAAACTGACTGGAGAGGAGAATTTCGCTCTCTTCCTCAATTTTTTCGTAAAATTGGCATTACCCATCGTGTTGCTGCTCCTCACACCCACGAGCAACAAGGGGCTGTCGAACGTCGTCACCGTCATATTACGAAAACCGGCCTATCCCTTCTTGCTCATGGATCCGTGCCCATGTCATACTGGCACTATGCCTTTGAAACGGCTGTTTTTCTCATTAATAGGATGCCATCTAAAGTCTCTAGTGATGTATCCCCCTTCGAACTCATTCACAACAAACCACCATCCTATGCCTTCCTACGAATTTTTGGGTGTCTTTGCTATCCTCTTCTTCGTCCTTACACTCGGCATAAAATGGAGTATCGGTCTCAACCGTGTGTGTTTCTCGGCTATAGTCTCTCTCATAGTGCCTATTGATGTCTTGATTTAAAAATAAATCGTACATATATCGCTAGGCACATTCGCTTCGACGAATCTACCTTTCCTTTTCAATCTCAGTCTTCATTAACTTGTCCACCACCATCATCTCCCTCTTCCCCACCTTGGGGTGTTACATTACTTCAACCTCTACAAGAGGCCACCCCACTACCATCCGTTCCTCCACCGATTCCACATTCTCCTTTGCATCGTCTGTCCAACTCATCATCGGCTGCATCCCCCTTTTCTCGATCTGCCTCAACACCTTCTCCTATGATCGATCCCACTCCAAGCCCTTTTAGCATTAACGACTCTGCACCTGTTCGGACCAAATTACCACCTTCCCCTACAAATAGCTCCCAGCAAGACAAAACCTCCCCTGACTCACCTGCCCAACCCACCCGTACACATTCCATGGTACTTCGACCCCGTTCCAACCAGCCATCCGCCCTCACCACCACTATCCTCACCATAGAACCTACTTGCTTTACTCAAGCCTCTAAACACTCTGAGTGGCGTGCTGCAATGACTGAAGAATTTAATGCCTTAATTCGTAATGGTACGTGGTCTCTTGTTCCACGTTCATCTCATCAAAAGAATTTGGTCGGATGTAAATGGGTGTACAGGATCAAGAGAAAAGCTGATGGGTCTCTCGAGCGTTACAAAGTGCGTCTAGTTGCTAAAGGGTTCCATCAGCAACTTGGCCTCGACTACAATGAGACATTCAGTCCGGTTATCAAACCTACCACCATTCGATCTATTCTAAGTATTGCAATCTCTCAAGGTTGGTCCATCCAGCAATTAGATGTTCATAATGCCTTTTTACATGGCAACCTAACAGAAGAAGTCTACATGTCCCAACCGCCAGGGTTTGAGGACCGCGACCATCCAGATTATGTCTGTCATCTCCACAAATCTTTATATGGGTTAAAACAAGCACCCCGTGCCTGGTTTCACCGTCTCTCCCAGTTTCTTCTCCGACTAGGGTTTGTTGCCAGCAAAACTGATCCTTCATTATTTATTTTAAGGATGAGGTCTCATGTCCTCTATGTGCTCATCTATGTTGATAATATTTTGGTAACCAGCAATGACTCCAGTCAGATCTCTCTTCTCCTTCAACAGCTTGCTAAGGAATTTTCTATTAAGGATCTTGGTGATCTCCATTTTTTCTTAAGAATTGAGGTTGTTCGAAACTCTACTGGATTATTATTATCTCAAAACCACTACATTAAAGATCTTCTTTTAAAGGCAGGTATGGTTGATTGTAAACCTGTTCAGACCCCAATGGCCATGACAAAAGATTCTGATTCAGGGGGTGCTCCCCATCCGGACCCCACACAGTATCGCTCCATTGTTGGGGCTCTTCAGTATGTTACATTGACACATCTGGATATTTTCTTTACAGTAAATAAAGTATGCCAGTTTATGCAGTCTCCTAATACTGATCACTGGATTATGGTCAAATGCATCTTACGGTACCTTCAAGCTACAGCTGATCATGGGTTACACATTCGTCGATCCACCTCTCGCTCTCTCCAAGCTTTCTCGGATGCAGATTGGGCGGGTAGTGGGACTGATAGGCGTTCCACTGGGGGCTATACAATTTTTTTCGGCCCCAACCTCATTTCTTGGGCATCTCGTAAATAGAAAATAGTTGCCCGCTCATCCACAGAGTCTGAATATAAAGCCTTAGCAGATGCATCAGCTGAACTTATCTGGCTTGAGTCATTGTTTCAGAAACTTGGCCATCCCTTACATGGTCCCCCGATTCTATGGTGTGACAATATTGGGGCCACTTATCTGTCGGCCAATCCTATTTTCTATGCTCGCACAAAGCATGTCGAAATTGATTTTCATTTCATTCGTGAACGTGTTGCAAGACATCAACTATCTATTCAGTTCATCTCCACCCAAGATCAGCTTGTCGATATTCTCACCAAGCCATTGGGTACCTCCCGTTTTAGGTTCCTAAGGGATAAGCTGAAGATTCGTGCTCCCGATTCTTCATCTTGAGGGGGTGTATCAGCACACACTCATTCCAACCCAATATTCTATTTTGGCTTGCACTCTTATTTGGCTCTTTTCTATGTTTAGCAAGTCAACACATATTCATATTTGGCTGGCACTCCTATTTGGTCTTTCTCCTTATTTAGCTATTCTACATTTGGTTTCTCTTTACTTAGTATGTAATCGAGATATTCCTTCTTCTTGTAATTGCTACAATAGCTAGACCTTGTAATCTATATATACTCCTATTGGAGAACAATGAAATATAAGAATCAAAAATTATTCTCAATAAAGATATTACCTTCTTTAGGTTTGAATTCAAATAAGAAAACTTAGAGTCCTTATTGGAATAGGACTCTTCTCCCTACGCTAACCCAGATTGCATGCCATATGTCTCCACACATAAAATTATTTTGTATAAATTTTTTTTATACCTAAGATCTTTTTTCCTTATCTATCTCACATCCAAATCTGATTTGGTTTTAATAAAAGAAAGATTCTAAGATTAGATTTCAAAATATTCCTTATCAAGAGAATCTATTATCATCCAAATCAACCTCTCCATGCTAATAAATTTTTTTCTCCTTATATGTGTGACATTTTGAAGATATTGTTTGTGAAAGATTAGCTAGAAAACTAATTTACCATAAAAAAATATGGGAAGAGACATCCCATATTTTTTTCGTATATTTTAGGATATAAAATTATGAAGGGATGCAGAATCCTGTAAGAGTCCAGGATCACTAGGATTCTTCACCCCACCTCCTTACATGCCTTTAAAAGAGGTTTTTGTGGTTTTTTTTATGTGTGTAAGATACCAGAAGAGAGCTCTTCATATGATAAAAGTTTGGGTATGATTCATAATGTGAAAAATAGAGAAGAGGGTCCTATCTCTTGGGGTGTGCGCAAAAACCTAAATTTTAGATTTTTGGTTATAAGGGTTTGGGAGGAGAAAATAAATTAGAAAAAAATTATTTTATTCTCTATCTTTCTTTCACCTCTTCATCTCATCTAGAAGTCCATTTTCAATCTCTGAAAAGATTCCAAAGATTTGAAGAAAGGATCTAGATTAGTCAAAAAGAAGGTTTTCGCACAAACTAGCACTCCCGAGAAGACTGATCAGATCAGAACTTCGAGTGGATTTCCCATAGAGGTCAGATGCATGTGCAGCATGAGTAATTAGTAAGGATCCTCTTCACCATGTCTCTCAGTAGTGAAGATCGTCGACCTATGATCAGGTATGGAGTTCGAAACTCAGATTAGAAGTAAATGTGATCTACTGCTCATATGCATGCATGCTGATTTTATCTTTGGATTATTTCAGATTTTCTATGTAACATAACATATCATAGATTCTAGAGTAGGTTGATTTGATGATTAGATCATATACATATTGAATTAATTTGATTAATTTAGTTATCTTTCGCAATAATTTTTTCAAAAAAATTTTGAAATACATGCATGAAGTCGCCTGCATCCTCCAACAGAGTGATTATCCGACAACTCCTCAAGAGAGAGAGCATATGAGTAGAAGTTCATATGCTTCGATAGTGAGATCTATTATATACATCATGATATGTACATAATCAGACGTGACATACTCATTATGGGTATTGAACAGATGCCAGTCCGATCCAAGTGAGAATCACTAGAAGGTCATAAAGACCATCCTTAAGTATTTGAGAAATACTAAGGACTAGTGGCTTATCTCTAGAGAATCTGACTTAAAATTTGTGAGATTTGTTGGGTTTCGATGACATAACGGAATGTAAATTTTAAAATTTTTACATGCATTCAAGTATTGAAAATAAGTTTAACATTTAAACTATACTATCAAAACACAAAAATCCTAGGAACACCTTGATGATTACAATCAAATAAAATAAGTATGTATAACAAGAAGAGATCAGAAGTCATATACCAATATGAAGATGATGATTTGATAATTTTGTGTTGCTCCTAGATTGATTTTGATGATTACAAAGCAGATTGAAGGGATACAAATAATTGTAAAATGAAAAAGTCCTTATGCTCTTCAAGGGCAAAATCATAATTTTACTAAAATCCTGATTTGATAGTACCATTTGGTAGAACAAATGATTTGAAATCTATTGGTGAAAATTTTATTGTGTTTGGACTTATATTTTTGAAGTTATGAAGGTTTGAAGTGCATGAGTCAACTCATGAGTCAACTCATGGCACTGTGAGCTGATTGGCACGCAAAAATTCTCCTTGGCACGCTAGTTTTCTGGCTTGGCACGACCTGTGAGTCGACTCATGAGTCGACCCACAAGGCATGAGTCGACTCATGAGTCGACCCCTGCTAATTTGAGCCAAGAATTTCCAGAAACGCATTCTCTAGTTTTTGCAACAGAGGTCGACTCATGAGTCGACCCCTGAAGCATGAGTCGACTCATGAGTCGACCCCTGCGACGGGAAATGTCAGCAATGGCTATTTTTTTTGCCCATTTTAATTGCCATTTATGCTTCCTAAAAATCCTCTAACGGCTCTTTATCTACCTAAATTATTTTCTCTTGCTTCTAATGCTACAAAATGCTTTAAATGGTGAAAGAAATTGCAGATTAAATAGCGGATCAAACGTGAAATCAAAAGAAGAAAAGAATAGAAGAAAGGATCCGAAATTTGCAAGAAAAAGCCTGAGATCAACGAAAAATCCAAAAAGAAAAAGAGAGAGGATCCACAATATACCAGAGAGATTGTGAAAGAGAAAAGCAAGATCTTTCAAGGAGAGAATTCTTCACGCCTATTGTTTCAACCTTGATCTAGAGATCGTTCAAAGCTTTCAAGAGATCTTCAATCAACAATCAACCTCTTCTCAAGCATTCAAGCATTCATCCACTTTGAGAAAATCTGAAAAAGAGGTTCTTCATTTGAGTAAAGCTTTTATTATTATATTCGCTCATTTAAAGGAGCTGTTATTGTATTAATTTGTGCTCTAAATTTTCTAACTCTTTGTGAGTTTTTGTTCTTGTTTTTGGAGGATTTCCAAAATAAGGAAAGGTTGATCCGAACCTGAAATCGGAGTGTTTTGGGTTTACTTATACCCGGGAAATAAGTGATCTAGCTTGGGATAGCTAGTGTCAGAGTTTCCGACGTTTTGTATTCGGGTTGAATACAAAGGATAGTGGATTGAAATTCTCAAGTAGGATCTTGGGGAGTGGATGTAGGTGCAAGGTTAGCACCGAACCACTATAAATCCTTGTGTTTGTGGTGTGCTTTATCTCTTCACTTTATTTCTTTATTATATTCTTGCATTCCTGCATTAGGGAATTAATATTGAATTAAAGTCTTTGTTTTGTTCTTCATAAGTAATCTGTTGGGCTTAAAATTTTTTAGAAACCCAATTCACCCCCCCTCTTGGGTTGCATAGCTGGGCAACAAGTGGTATCAGAGCCGGTGCTCTAGCCCTTCTTTGATCTAACAATCAAAGAGCCAAAGATCTATGGCAACCCATGTTGGAACTTCTCTAGCCGAGGGGCAATCAACAAACCAACCTCCACTTTTCAATGGGTCTAATTACACCTATTGGAAAGCTCGGATGAAGATTTTCATACAAGCACTCGACTATGATATGTGGAGTATCATAGTGAATGGTCCTCACACACCCACCAAGATTATAGATGGTGAGGAGTCAACCAAATCTGAGAAAGAATGGGATGAGGTTGACAAGAAATTGGCACAATTAAATGCCAAAGCCATGAATGTTCTTTATTGTGCACTAGATGCAAGTGAATTTAATCGCATTTCTACTTGTGCATCTACTAAAGAAATATGGAATAGGTTAGAAGTCACCCATGAGGGAACAAATCAAGTAAAAGAGTCTAAAATAAACATGCTTGTACATAAATATGAATTGTTCAAAATTGAGCATGATGAGTCCATAACTGCTATGTTTACTCGTTTTACTGATATAATCAATGGTTTAAAGAGTCTTGGCAAATCTTATACTAACAGTGAACTTGTAAGGAAGATTCTCAGGTCACTGCCAAGAACTTGGGAAGCCAAGGTGACTGCCATCCAAGAAGCAAAGGACTTGAACACTCTACCTCTAGAAGAGCTTCTTGGATCCTTGATGACTCATGAACTTAGCATGAAGCAACATCAAGAGGATGAAGTCAAAAAGAAAAGAACCTTTGCCCTCAAATCCACAACTTCGCCTGATTATGAAACGGATGACTCTGAAGATGAAGATCAGGATGAAGAGATGGCTCTCATCACCTGAAAATTTAAGAAGTTTCTAAGAAAAAGGAAACAGGGGATGAGAAAGAAATTCACAAAAGGGAATCAAAGCAAAGAAAAGGAGAAAGATCAGCCCCCTATATGCTACGAGTGCAAGAAGTCAGGACATTTCAGATCCGAATGTCCACAATTGAAGAAAGGTCCAAAGAAGTTCAAAAAGAAGGCAATGATGGCGACCTGGAGTGCGAGTGATGACTCAAGCTCCGACGAGGAAACCTCAACAGAACAAGCCAACCTGTGCCTGATGGCACATGAAAATGAGGTAACTTCTGAATCCACTAGTGAATTTACTTTTGAAGAATTGCATGAAGCATTCTATGATTCAATTGATGAATTAAAGAAACTAGGGAAGAAAAATAAAGAGCTGAAATTGGAAAATCAGTCCTTAGTGAAACAAGCTGAAAATCTTTCAATTGAAAAATTCACCTTGATTCAAGAAAATCAAAACTTAAAGGATGAAATGAACAAGCTAAAATCTATAGTAGATAAGTTCACCTTAAGTTCAAACAAACTAAATATGATCCTTGAAAATCAGAAAGCTATATATGATAAGGCTGGACTTGGTTATAAACCCCTGAAGAAACAAAAATTTCTGAAGGATATTTATGTAAATTATTCAAGTAACAAGTCTACAAATATTACTTGTTTTAAATGTGGAAGAATAGGACATAAATCATACACATGTCTTATTAACAAATATGCAAACACAAAGAAAATATGGGTTCCAAAAGGAACCATTCTGACTAACCTGAAAGGACCCAAGAAAGCTTGGGTACCTAAGACAGAAACGTGACCTTTGCTTGCAGGTGTGTCTAGTATCCCAAGAAGGAAACAGGAAATGGTATCTTGACAGCGGATGCTCGAGACACATGACTGGTGATGAATCACAATTCATCACGCTTGATGCTAAGGATGGAGGGATGGTCACCTTTGGAGATAATGGCAAAGGAAAGATCATCGGGATAGGTAACATTGGTATCACTCCCTCCAAATACATTGAGAATGTTTTATTAGTTAAAGGTTTAAAGCATAACTTCTTAGCATTAGTCAATTCTGTGATAAAGGATATAAAGTAAGTTTTGAATCATCTGTTTGCATTGTGACGAGTCCTATTAACGATGGCATTAAATTTATAGGACATAGGCATGGCAATGTTTATATGGTAGACTTGAATGATTTAACTAAATTAGACATGCAATGCCTAGTTTCCTTAAGTGCTAAAATAAATGAGACTAGTTGGCTGTGGCATCGTAGACTTGCACACATTAGCATGCATTCTCTCTCAAAATTAATTAAAAAGGATTTAGTTCTCGGTTTGCCAAAACTGAATTTTGAAAAGGATAGAATTTGTGATGCATGCCAATTAGGTAAACAAACTAGAGTATCATTTAAATCCAAAAATACTGTTTTAACTTCTAGACCTTTAGAGCTCTTACATATGGATTTATTTGGACCAACTAGAACCACTAGTCTAGGAGGAAAATGATATGAATTTGTAATAATTGATGATTACTCTCGTTTTACTTGGGTTTTCTTTTTAGCTCACAAAAATGAAACTTTTCAAATTTTCACTAAATTTCATCGAAAAGTCACTAATGAAAAAGGGTTTTCAATTCAAAATATTAGAAGTGATCATGGAACAGAATTTGAAAATCATGACTTTGAAAATTTTTGTGATGAAAATGGAATTGGCCATAACTTCTCTGCTCCTAGGACACCCCAACAGAATGGGGTAGTAGAAAGGAAAAACAGAACCTTAGAAGAAATGGCCCGTACCATGCTTTGTGAAAGCAACCTTCCAAGATATTTTTGGGCAGAAGCTATTAACACAGCATGTTACATTTTAAATCGTGCTTTAATTAGACAATTTTTAAAGAAAACCCCCTATGAACTTTGGAAAGGAAGAAAATCAAATATTACATATTTTCATGTTTTTGGTTGCCGATGTTTTGTATTAAATAATGGCAAAGAAAAACTTGGTAAATTTGATGCAAAATCAGATGAAGCAATCTTTCTAGGTTACTCCTCCACTAGTAAAATATTTAGAGTGTTCAACAAAAGAACTTTAGTAGTTGAGGAGTCCATACATGTTGTCTTTGATGAATCTAACGATCTTCCTTCAAGGAAGAATGAGGGTGTTGATGATGCAGATCCACTAATAGAAGGTATGAAGGAGATCACTCTGAAAGACTCAGCAACTCCAGAAGACAAGGATCAAGAAGACAAACAAAATGAAAGAGGTGAAGAAATTCAAGAACAACCACAAGGTACAAATGACTTACCCAAGGAGTGGAGGTATGTTCACAACCACCCTAAGGAGTTAATAATTGGTGATCCTATGCATGGGGTAAAAACTCATTCTTCACTTAGAGATGTACTTAATCATTATGCATTTGTATCTCAACTTGAACCTAAAACTTTTGAAGAAGCTGAAAATGATCATAACTGGATTAATGCTATGCAAGAGGAACTTAATCAATTTAAAAGAAATAATGTTTGGACCTTAGTAACAAGACCTAAAGATTATTCAATAATTGGCACAAAATGGGTCTTTAGAAACAAATTAGATGAGCATGGAAATGTAATTAGAAATAAAGCAAGACTGGTTGCTAAGGGATATAATCAAGAAGAAGGAATTGATTTTGATGAAACCTTTGCACCCGTTGCTAGATTAGAAGTCATTAGACTTCTACTTGCTTATGCTTGCTTTATGAAATTCAAACTATTTCAAATGGATGTTAAAAGTGCATTTTTAAATGGATATATCTCTGAAGAAGTATATGTAGAACAACCCCCTGGATTTGAAAATCATGCTTTTCCCAATCATGTCTTTAGATTAAATAAAGCTTTATATGGTCTAAAACAAGCACCTAGAGCATGGTATGAAAGGCTAAGCAAATTTCTACTAAATAATGGTTTCTCAAGAGGCAATGTAGATACAACCCTATTTATTAAAAGAAACCAAAATGATATGCTAATTATACAAATTTATGTTGATGACATAATTTTTGGGTCTACTAATGAATCCCTTTGTCAAGACTTTGCTAAGCTTATGCAGGGAGAGTTCGAGATGAGCATGATGGGAGAACTCACCTTCTTCCTCGGACTCCAAATCAAACAATCAAAAGAGGGAATCTCCATCACCCAAAGCAAGTACACCAAGGAACTACTCAAAAGATTTGGAATGGAGAACTGCAAACCAATTGGCACACCAATGAGTCCCTCAAGTAAGCTTGACAAGGATGATGAAGGTAAAAGTGTAGACTTAAAATACTACAGAGGTATAATTGGCTCATTATTGTATTTAACTGCAAGTAGGCCTGATATCATGTTTAGTGTTTGCTTATGTGCAAGATATCAATCTAATCCTAAGGAATCTCATTTGAATGCTGTTAAAAGAATCCTTAGATACTTAAATGGTACACAAACTATAGGGTTATGGTACTCTAAGGACTCACAAATTAATTTGTTAGGATATTCTGATGCTGATTTTGCTGGATGTAAATTAGATAGAAAAAGCACAAGTGAAACTTGCCAATTTCTTGGAGTAAACCTAATCTCATGGTTTAGCAAGAAACAAAATTCGGTGGCACTGTCTACGGCTGAGGCCGAATACATTGCAGCCGGAAGTTGTTGTGCTCAAATCTTGTGGATTAAGCAACAACTCGAAGATTTTGGAATCAAACTTAATGAAATACCAATAAGATGTGATAATACAAGTGCCATAAATCTATCTAAAAATCCAATTCAACACTCAAGATCTAAACATATTGAAATAAGACATCATTTCATAAGAGAACATGTTCAAAATAAAAATATAATTCTTGAATATGTTTGCACTGAAAATCAATTAGCCGATATCTTTACAAAGGCCCTTAGTGAGGATAGATTCTGTGAAATTAGGAGAAATCTAGGAATTCTAGATCCATTTGTCTGAAATTTCTCAATTTCCAAAGAATAGATGTCAAAAACTCTTAGAGCTCAATTTTCAACATCTATCCTAATCCCAAAAGCTCAGATTTATCACTCTAAAAACTTATCATTGAGCAAAATTCCTTCTCTCAAAATTTTAAATTTTTTCTGGAATTTATTTGCATTTTTCCTGAATTTTTGAACTTCATGAGTCGACCCCCATGAGTCAACTCAATGGCAAACTTGTAAATCCCACCAACTTTCAACGGGTTCATTGTTTTTATAAGGGTTACTGCTTGTGAGACGACTCATCTTCCCATCATTCTTCTTCCAAAAGCCGTCTTCTCCAACTCTTCTTGCTCCAAATCCAAGGATCAATTCTGAGGCAATTCTCCCTCCTCCTCTCCACCAAAAATCGCCTCCTTCAAAAGAATTTTCTGTGCTTTCTCGCTTTGCTTGGCGCGGTTTGAACGTGCCCTAGCACTTCACCAAACTTTCAAAATCTACTTCTTTTCTCCACTAAAATTCCTCTTTACTCTCTTGTGATCTCTCCTCCACTCAATTCAAGTCTTCTTGTCTGCTACTTTATTGGATATGGCTCCAAAGATGAAACTTTCCCAAAGAAGGAAATCAATCCGTGAGCCTGAGGAAATTGTCCGAAAGAAAAGGCATGCTCAGTCTTCCAGTGTTCCCGATCCAGTTTCAGTACCTGCTCAAGGTCTCTCTCAATCCTCCATAAGCCCCAGTGTAAATCCTCTTTCTGATAGAAAAGTAGAAACCGGGAAAAATATAGATTTTCGGTTCTTTGAGAAAGAAGGCTTTACTTTTGCAAGTAAGATCAAAAATCAAGGATGGGAACTTTATTGCTCTCTTAAGGAAGTCACCTATGTTGATCTAGTTAGAAAGTTCTACCAGAACCTACATTATGGAAACGGGTCAGTGACTTCAACAGTCAAGGGGATTGACATATGCTTGGATTCTAGGATATTGGGAGAAATACTTCAGTTGCCTAGTGAAGGATATTCATATATGGAACTCCCAATTAAAGAAGAAGGGATCAGAATTATCTTAGGAGAAGCTTTTTCAGGAAATTTAAACAAATTGGAAGCAAAGCTATTATCCATTGAGATGAGGGTCCTGCATCAGATTGTAACAAAACTCTTCTTTCCTAGGAGTGGTAGGCATGATCTACTATCTGGCAGAGATGTATGTGTCATGTTTCATATCATCAGTCAGACCCCCCTAAACCTCCCTGCACTTATGATAGAGGCCATGAGAGAAACTTTGAACAGATCCAAGGCACACTTGCCTTATGGTATGGCCCTTACTAGAGTATTTAGGAGATTTGGAGTTAGTTGTGAAGGGGAGGCTGCTACCAAGCTCTCACATGTGGACACTTTCAACCAACACAGCCTGCACCGAATGGGAATTACAAAGACTGTTGGTGGTTGGATCAAGGGCTCTGAAGAAAGAACTGAGGAGAGAGTTGAGGAAAGAGCTGAAGACAGAACTGAAGGCAGAGTAGAAGAAGAAGGTCCATCTTCTCCTGTACATGACTTCAGGGCAGCTTCACCAGATACCCAGTTCATTCCTGATACTGAGGCTGGCCCTTCTGAGTTTACTAGGATGCCCACACCAGTGTATCAACCAGAGAGCAGAGCACCTCATTCAGAGTTCAGACTGGCTGACGATCAGATCGAGCATATTTCACAGCGTGTGGCTTCTTTGCTGTCTAGCCAGTGGAGTAGTACTTCTTTTGCACCTGGAGCTACCTCTTCTGATCAGACCATTACTCCCCACATCTCCACTGTGTTTCAGATGATTTCAGATCAGTCCATCAGGATACAGCAGCTTGAGGACACAGTCTGGAGACTGACTGGCAGAGTTCTTGACTTGCAGGGGCAAGTCCTTGCATTGGCCCATCCCCAGCCACAGGAGTCTACTATTGAGGTCACAGACCTCACTGCAGAGGTTGGCAGGCTCAGAGGAGCACTAGAAGGTGGATATGAATTACTGAGGAAAGAGATCCGAGGATCGAGTGAGCATGCTACCACCCAGTTCACTGCTCTACTTCAATCTATTTCTAGAGCACTGAACGTACTTGATTCTATCAGACTCACCCTTTCTGTTCAGTCCCTAGCATCTCAGCGTTCTCAGCCACCCAGTTCATCTCGCTCTCCTACTCGTGGCAGAGGCAGACGGGGTAGAGGACGCACTTCTGATCCATCATCTCCTCACCCTATATCTGATGACTCCGATCATTGACTTATCTTGATCTTTACTAGGTCCTAGGAGTTAGTATCTTGTTCTAGGATCTATACCTTGGGGCCATGTATTGACAATTAGCTGGTTGAATTTTATTTTTAAGAATAATGTATTGAAATAATTATGATATTAATGGAATCATCTTTTACCTATATTTCTACCTCTTTGTAATGATCATATTTTGGTTATATATTTTCTTCTTGTTGAAATATTGTCTTCTCCTTGTTGTTGTTTGCTGTTGATAATTGCTATATTAAGGGGGAGCAAACATCTGTGAAAAACTCTAAAGAGGAAGAAAATAAAGAATATTTCAGAAAAAGAAAAGGAAGAGTTAACTATATTTGATGATGTCAAAAAGGGGGAGAAATTAAATAAAAAAAAAAAAACAAAAATTGAAATTAGACAAAAAGCAAAACCCTAAATTATGAGAAAAAGTGGGAGAAATTAAACAAAAACAAAGATTGAAAGATTAAAATAAATATTGGAGAAATTAAATAAATATTGGACAAATTAAACAAAAACAAGGATTGAAAGATTAAACAAAACTTTGAGAAATTTGGTATCAAAATTTGGTATCAGACAGAACTTAAACAAAAAGTCATCCATCAAAAGCAAAATCATAAGTACAATGCAAATAAGTATTTTTTTTATATGCTCTGATATATTTCAAAATTCAAACTTGCTCTGATACATCTTTTGAAATTTTATTCACCTTGATACATCTTAAGAAATTTGTTTTACTCTGATACACCCTACAATTTCTTGTAACTTGCTCTGATACATGATAAAATTTAATCCGATACAGTGTGAAGGTTTCTCTGATAAATTATAACATTTGATCTGATACAGTGAGAAAGTTTCTCTGATATATTATAACATTTGCTCTGATACAGTGTAAAATTTTCTCTGACATTTGCTCTAATACAGTGTGAAATTTTCTCTGATATATTATAAAATTTTCTTGCTCCGATACATTGTAAAATCTTTTCTGATAACATTGTAAAAAAAAAAAAAAAAAAATATTTTTCTTGCTCTGATACATTGCAAAATTTATTCTCTTGCTCTGATATATCTTGAACTCAAAATGATCTAATACCCTTTTCAAATCTTTAAGAAAATGGATAAACTATTTTTGCATTTATATTACATGCCAAAAGAATCATACTCTTTTCAAGCATATACACCTATAATGGATTCTTTTGAAATTAATGCATTAACATAAATATTTTTGTTCAAATATTTTATCATCATCAAAAAGGGGGAGATTGTTGCTCCTAGATTGATTTTGATGATTACAAAGCAGATTGAAGGGATACAAATAATTGTAAAATAAAAAAGTCCTTATGCTCTTCAAGGGCAAAATCATAATTTCACTAAAATCCTGATTTGATAGTACCATTTGGTAGAACAAATGATTTGAAATCTATTGGTGAAAATTTCATTGTGTTTGGACTTATATTTTTGAAGTTATGAAGGTTTAAAGTGCATGAGTCGACTCATGAGTCAACTCATGGCACTGTGAGCTGATTGGCACGCAAAAATTCTCCTTGGCACGCTAGTTTTCTGGCTTGGCACGACCTGTGAGTCGACTCATGAGTCGGCCCACAAGGCATGAGTCGACTCATGAGTCGACCCCTGCTAATTTGAGCCAAGAATTTCCAGAAACGCATTCTCTGGTTTTTGCAACAGAGGTCGACTCATGAGTCGACCCCTGAAGCATGAGTCGACTCATGAGTCGACCCCTGCGACGGGAAATATCAGCAACGGCTATTTTTTTGCCCGTTTTAATTGCCATTTATGCTTCCTAAAAATCCTCTAACGGCTCTTTATCTACCTAAATTGTTTTCTCTTGCTTCTAATGCTATAAAATGCTTTAAATGGTGAAAGAAATTACAGATTAAATAGCGGATCAAACGTGAAATCAAAAGAAGAAAAGAATAGAAGAAAGGATCCGAAATTTGCAAGAAAAAGCCTGAGATCAACGAAAAATCCAAAAAGAAAAAGAGAGAGGATCCACAATATACCAGAGAGATTGTGAAAGAGAAAAGCAAGATCTTTCAAGGAGAGAATTCTTCACGCCTATTGTTTCAACCTTGATCTAGAGATCGTTCAAAGCTTTCAAGAGATCTTCAATCAACAATCAACCTCTTCTCAAGCATTCAAGCATTCATCCACTTTGAGAAAATCCGAAAAAGGGGTTCTTCATTTGAGTAAAGCTTTTATTGTTATATTCGCTCATTTAAAGGAGCTGTTATTGTATTAATTTGTGCTCTAAATTTTCTAACTCTTTGTGAGTTTTTGTTCTTGTTTTTGGAGGATTTCCAAAACAAAGAAAGGTTGATCCGAACCTGAAATCGGAGTATTTTGGGTTTACTTGTACCCGAGAAACAAGTGATCTAGCTTGGGATAGCTAGTGTCGGAGTTTCCGACGTTTTGTATTCGGGTTGAATACAAAGGATAGTGGATTGAAATTCTCAAGTAGGATCTTGGGGAGTGGATGTAGGTGCAAGGTTAGCACCGAACCACTATAAATCCTTGTATTTGTGGTGTGCTTTATCTCTTCACTTTATTTCTTTATTATATTCTTGCATTCCTGCCTTAGGGAATTAATATTGAATTAAAGTCTTTGTTTTGTTCTTCATAAGTAATCTGTTGGGCTTAAAATTTTTTAGAAACCCAATTCACCCCCCCTCTTGGGTTGCATAGCTGGGCAACATTTTGAGATCTCCACAAGACTCCAAAGTAGAAGTCCTCCAACAGTGATCCACATGGGACTGATCAAGGCCCTTCCCAATTTGAAGTAGTGCTGCAGCCTTCTTCGCAAGCTCACTACCGATCATCCTTCGCAAGAATGGGTTGCACCACAGCTTGTACGCCTTCATGACCTCTACTAAGATTATTTTAGGAACCATTTCTCAAATGATCATACCATATAAAATCAGATCAGATGTTCAACACTTGAACAAACTGATATTAAGACAAGCATCTCATGCTTTTCTTTTTCTTTCATCCCTTCCTTTCTATTTTTTCTCTCTCCTTTTCCCTATCTTTCTTTAAACTTTTTTCTTTCTTTTTCCTCTCATTCTCACACCTAAAATCCAACCAAATATGGGATGTGGAACCAGGTGTAGCACCCCCTTTAAATAGGTAACAAAGGGGCACTGTCCATTTCCAGGTGACGCCAACTTTTGGCATCCCAACTTCTCCATGCGATGAAAATAAATCACCATAATAAAATGGTGTGTGAGAAGGTTTAAGAGCAAAAGGACTCTTCCTTCTCAGATCCCATAAATTATAGCATGTAAGAATTAAGAGTTTTGAGAGAAAAAATAATGTTTGGCACAACACCATCCCATGCGACATCCCATAACTTGCCATAAAGATTAAATTCTTTATATATAAAAGTTATTGGGTGTGGAAGAGCCTTCAAGTAGAAAGACTCCTCCACTTCTGTGCCAACATGTCTTCAGAAGCCATCAGATGGCGTGTGGAGTTAAGAGAATGCATGAAAATAAAGGAATGAATTAAGAGTCCAATATGAAATGGACTCTTCCATTTTATTGCCCAAAAAACATGTGGCATCCAAATTAATTTTGGTATGGAGTTCCTTCTCAAAGAAAGATTCCTCCTCTTCCACACCCACATTTCCCAAGGGGCCATCTGATGGCACACAAAGCAAAAGAACGTGTGGAACATGGTAAGAATTTTAAGAGGAGTATGAAAGAAAGATTCCTCTCCTTCAATGCCTAAAATAAATTGGGCAACACATTTATTTGGCATGTGATTTTGGCATGGAGGAGGTTGATTTCACATGAAACTTTTTCATAAAAATCAAATAAGCCACCCAACAATTAGATGGTTCAAACCCAATCATATTAGGTCAAGGCAACAAGTCAAGGGTTAGCACAAACACTTTTGCACTAAATCCAATTGGAAACTTGGGTTAATTCATATGCTAGCAATTCAATTAACCTATTGAATTTATAATAAATCCAAATAGATTTGATCAAGATCAAATCTCTATTGTGTGTGATCCATTGGGTTCCAAATCTAGCTAGCAGTGGATCCAGACTCTCGACGTAACCCTAATCCAATTAGATTAGGTCAGCTCAAGAGTCTCAATCAACTAGGACTCTTTCTAATTAATTCTTGAATTAAACTCTTTTAATTCTAATGAGTCTACAAGTCAAGATTGATGTCTAGCAATATATCATGACTATCCAGAAGATTTAAAATTTGATGAAAATACTAAAATTATCTTTCCGTGGTGAATTATCATGCAATTCAGTTTTTCGATCACATAATATTTCGAAAAGGCCATGGGCATGAAAATATGTCAAACCCAAATACCTATCTATATGTATCTCGATTTGATGATGATGACTCAATTGATGAACCAGTAAAAATTTTTTCTACTGTTCCTCCCTACTCTGGTCAGAGACTCTCAGAGTCATCATCCTACGAGATCACATAGGATGTTCTCTCCTCCTACAAGAAGTGACCGATTTTTTGTTGACCATTCACAACCTCTATGCACACTTCACCATACCCAGATATCCCACACACATCTCAAAGTTACATACTAGGGAATAAACCAAAGTAAGAATCCATATACATAAGGTACCATGATGATCTCAGGTCAAAGGATCACTTTCACCACTCCCACTGGAGAACCATCTGTCGACATGCTATAAAACTTCATCAGATGTTCTTCCTACGGGTCAGTTCAGTGAACTCATTCTCTAATAAGCATTTATATCTTTGTATTTGTATCACCACATAGGTGATTGTGAGATCAACCATTCTCTCCATTGAGCATATATAGGATGTACCAATCTTACTGGTATCATCGATCTCCGACTCGATGATCCAATGACTGAAAATATTTTAGATTAGGACTATCAAGATTTTAAGTCTCACTGGTATGATCTCATCATGATCCTAAAATCATTATCCTACTCTATGAGATTTATCATAATCATAAAAATATGATGCAGCAAATGATAAAGTACAATACCTCATGAATAAAATAACTAATGTCATGCAAATGAGTAAGAAGATATTACAGAAAAGTTTCTTCGCATCACCCATACGATTGGCTTGTAGGGTATTATTCTTTCAATCTCCCACTTGCACTAAAGTCAATCGTCCCTGTACATGATGCCCATGCAATCAAGGTGGCGAACACACTGCTGTTGTGTAAAGGCTTAGTGAACTGGTCCATTGTGCTATCTTTATATGAACTCATTTTATGATAAAATCATGAATGAGGTGAAAGTGCCTAGGATGTGCATAGGTTTCTGTTGAGACCACACCCAACTCAGTGATAAACCCTTTCATCTGACAACTTTCCTTGGCAATCTTTACTTACAGCATTTAATTGAGTTAAACACAATTCGCTGCTTGGAACTCTTCCAATTCACTGCTCTTTTAGTACCTCTCAAGTACTTGTAGGGTTTTGGTGTACTGAGCGAAAGCATGGATTTCAAAGCATTTAATATGAAATCATAAACCAAAACCTAACTCTAGGAACACCTTATTAGAATTTAAACCATATTAATATGCATTAATATCAGAATATAAGGTATAGAAACATACCTACAATCGCTAAACACTTATTTGTGCTCAATTCCCGGCAGCAGTCCGTCAGGGTTTCCACCAGGTGCCCACGTGTTCACCCTCCAATGATGATCCACATAAAGACTCAATCAATCCTCTAGCATCTTTTAAATTTTTCCTACAATTAAATTCTTATTTTTCAGAATTTAATTTTTATTTGGGTAGAACCTCCTTTCTTGGCTTTGCTGTCACCCTGTTGAACCTTTCCTTGCCTTTCTTTCTTTCTCTTTGTCACCTTAATTTTTATTCTAATTCTCTAAGCCTTTTGGAAGACTTCTTTTCCTCTATCAGGACCTTGTCTAGGCTAGAGAAGAAGAATAAGAAAAATTGGACAAGAGGAGCCTATTCTAAAAAAAGAAGGAGAATTGGATGTCTTGGACACTAGGTGTGCACCCCTATTTATATTGCACGTAGGGGTGCAAACCAAGCATCTCATGCCCACATACAAAGCATCTCACACCTCCTCCCATTTTCTCATGCCCCATCAGAGTATAGAATGCCATGTGTACATCAAAGTTGGGTTGAAGAGGCACCTTGAGGCAGAAGGACTCTTCATACTCAACTTACGATGTTCACATGAGAAGTCGCAATGCTTCTCTTATTGGCACCATTTTTCATAGCCTTTGGATCTGGAAGGAAGCCCATCCAATGGCCAAGAGAGAGGGTGCCAACATCAGGGTGGGCGCATCAGAGAGGAGGGCGTGGAAAAGTCAAAACTATCTCTCCATTTGACTTGGTCCAAGGGGCGCTTCCAAGGGGTGACGCATGGGATTTCATCCTTGTCTCTTCCCACAAATATTCTACGGAGTGTTTCAGATATAGAAGGACTCTTAGGTGCCTTCTAAGAGATCTGAAAGCCTCATAGAATAAAAAATCATGGAAGAAAAATGGATAATTTCAAGCATGGGGTGCCAACACTCATCCATGCGCCATGTGTCACATGCGCATTGACCAAAAACTCATGCGCCAAGAGAGAGAGTCTCAGGCGCATAGGTTTGAAATTAAAAATAGCCAAGTGTTAAGTAATTAAACAAAAGGTTAACCCAATTAACTAGCCAAATTTAATTTGACTCTAATTGGATCTAATTAGCCCAAATCGGAACCCAATTCGAATCCAATTCGAATCTAGATGCTAGGGTTTGCAACATGTGCTAGCATGTCCAACTTGCAAACATGGTTTAATCCAATTAAATCTATGATCGATTCCCTTTGTGTGTGACCCATTGGATTCCACATCTAGCCAGTAGTGAGTCTGGGTGTAATTTAACCTAATCTAGTTAGAACACAACCGAGCCAATTTAGGTCAAATCAAGCTGACCCATTTCGATCAATCAGAACAACTTCTAATTGACGATCGTATTAAACTCTTTAATCCGATCGAACTCACAAGACATGATTGACATCTAACAACATATCATATCTACCTGAAAGATATAAAATTTTGATGAAAATACCAAAAATATCCTTCAGTGGGAAGTTACCGTGCAACTTGATCTTACGATCATCCTGCAATCCGAATATAACTTTGGGTATGAAAAAATGTCAAACCCAATTTTATATTCATATTTCTCTCGATCAAATAATGATGATTTGATTTATAAAATATTAAAAATTATTTCTAATATTTTATCATGCTTTGATCAAAGTCTTCCTGAATCACCATTCGATCGAAGCAGATAGGATGCGATCTCCTCTTACTAGGAGTGATCGTTTCCATATTGACCTACTCACAACCTTCATAGGCAATCCACCATATCCAGAACACCCCGTATATGATTAAATCATGAATGAGTATGATCCAAAATATGGATTCATGCATATAAGATTCTATGGCAGTCTCAGGTCAAAAGATTTACATGCACAACTCCCACTAAGAGAAACATCTGTTGACATGTAGATAAGACTCCATCAGATGTTCTCTAATTGGATCAATTCAGTAAACTCATTCTCTAATAAGTACTTACATTCTTGTATTAGTGTCATACACAAGTAATTATGAGATCAATTACCCTCTTCACTGAGCATACACAGGATGTACCAGTCTTATCGAAAACATTGATCCCCTACTCAATGTTTCATCGACTAGAAATATTTAAAATTAGGGTTTTAAGGTGTTAGGTCTCACTGGTATAATCGCATCATAACCCTAAAACCATAGCCCTAATTTATGGGGTTCATCATAATCTTAAAATTAAATAAGATGCAGTATATGATGAAATAAATGCCTTTATTTAAAAAATCAGTACATGAGTTATTGGGAGACAGAAGAATATCCATCAAATTACATATTTTGATTGGCTTATAGGGCATACTCCTTTCAATCTCCCACTTGCACTAAAGCCAATCGCCCTTATATTTTAACCCCATACAATCGAGGTGGCGATCGTACTGCTACTGTGGTAGAGCTTTAGTGAATGGGTCTGCTATGTTGTTCTTTGTGTCTACTCATTCAACAACAATATCTTGTCTTTCAATTATTTTTCGAATGAGATGGAAGCGTCTCAAAATGTGCTTTGATTTATGGTGAGACCTTGGTTCCTTTGCTTGAGCAACCGCTCCAGTATTATCACAATAAAGTGGTACTGGGTTCTCAATCTTAGGAACGACACCCAATTCAGTGATGAACTTCTTCATCTAGACAGCTTCCTTGATGGCTTCACTTGCAGGTATGTATTCTGACTCTGTGGTTGAGTCAGCTACAGTCTACTGCTTAGAACTCTTTCAACTCACTGCTCCACCATTCAAAGTAGAAATATCCCTTGAAATTGATTTGCTATCATCTGGGTCTGATTGAAAACTAGAATCAGAATATCCTTCTAGTTTAAGATCAGATCCACCATATATTAGAAAAATATCTTTAGTCCTTCTCAAGTACTTTAGAATTTTTTTCACAGCCTTTCAATGATCCTCATCTGGATCAGCCTGAATTTACTGGCTATGTCTAAGGCATAAGCAACATCAAGCCTGGTACATAACATAGCATACATAATTGATCCTACAGTCGAAGCATAAGGAATAGAATTCATTCTATTTCTCTCTTCAGGTGTCTTAGGAGACATCTTCTTAGAGAGATGTATGCCTTGACTCATGGGTAAGTAACCTCTTTTACTTCCATCCATACTGAACCTTTTCAGTATTAAGTCAATGTACTTAGACTGAGATAAGCCTAGCATCCTTTTAGATCTATCTCTATAGATCTTAATTTCAAGTATATAGGATGCTTCTCCCAAGTCCTTTATGAAAAACTTATTCGATAGCCATAACTTGACTGATTGTAACATTGGGATATCATTCCCAATGAGGAGTATGTCATCCACATACAGAACCAAAAAAATTATAGCACTCCCACTAGTCTTCTTATATACACACGGTTCATCCACATACTTGATGAAGTCAAACTCTTTGACTATTACATCAAAGCGGATGTTCCAACTCCTTGAGGCTTGCTTTAATCCATAAATAGATTTCTTAAGCCTGCATACCTGATTTGGTCTGTCATTTGAGACAAAACTCTCTGGCTGTGACATGTAGACCTCCTCTTCTAGAAAACCATTCAAGAAGGCGGTCTTAACATCCATTTGCCATATTTCATAATCATAGTATGCTGCTATTGCAAGCATAATCCTAATAGATTTGAGCATGGCAATAGATAAAAATATTTTATCATAATCAATACCTTATTTTTGCCTGAAACTTTTAGCCACTAATCTGGCTTTATAGGTTTCTATTTGACCATCTACTCCAATCTTTTTCTTATAGACCCATTTGCACCCAATAGGGTTTACCCCTTCTGGTGCATCAACCAAAGTCCACACTTTATTGGTGTACATGGAGTCCATCTCAGATTTCATGATATCCTACCATTTGTCTGAGTCCTTACTCATGACAGCTTTCGTATAGGTCAAAGGTTCGTCATTCTCAATGACTTGGGCTTCATTATTCTCAATAATGAATCCATACCTTATAGATGCATGTCGCACTCTATCTGACCTATGAATAGGAGTTATGTATTTTGGTTTTTCCTTATTTATGTGATTATTTGATTGAGAAACTCTATTTGTTTTTCTTGAACTTCATTAAGTTCAATATTTCTCCCACTGCCTCTTTCTAGGATAAATTCTTTCTCCATGAAAGTGGCATGCCTACTTACAAAAATCTTTTGTTCAGTAGGGTGGTAGAATAGATATCCTATACTATCCTTAGGATATCCTACAAATAAATATTTATCTACTTTAGCATCTAGCTTATGTCCAAAATTTCTTTTGACATATGTTGGACATCCCCATATCTTAAAATATTTAAGATTGGGTTTCTTACCTCTCCATGTTTCATATGGAGTGCTAGATACAGATTTAGAAGGTACTCTATTCAAGATATTTATTGTAGTCTCTAAAGCATGACCCCAGAAGGAAATAGGTAATTCAGTGAAGCACATCATGGACCGTACCATATCTAATAAGGTACGGTTTCTCCTTTCAGCTACACCATTTAATTATGGTGTATAAGGAGGTGTCCATTCAGAGATAATTTCTTTTACCTTAAGATAGTCTAAAAATTCATTGGATAAGTATTTTCCTCCTCGATCAGATCGAAGGATTTTTATACTTTTTTCGATTTATTTTTCGACCATACTTTGATACTCTTTGAATTTATCAAAGGCTTCGAATTTATGTTTCATAAGATACACATATCCAAACCTAGATAAATCATCTGTAAAAGTAATAAAGTAAGAGTATCCACCTCTGACCTGAGTTATCATAGGCCCACATACATCTGTATGTACAAGTCCTAATAACTCAGTTGTCCTTTCTCCATGTCCATTAAATAGAGTCTTGGTCATTTTATCCATAAGACATGATTCACAAGTTTCTAATGATTCATAATTATAAGGATCAAAAAACTTTTCTTTGTATAACTTGTTAATCCTAGTCTCACTAATATGACCAAGTCGATAATGCCAAAGTAAGGTATTATTTATATCATCTATTTTATGCTTTCTATTTTCATCAACATGAAAAATATTATCATTCAAACATAGAGTAAACAAACCATTATTAAAAATGCCATGACAAATTATTTCATTAGAAAATTCAATCGAGCAACCATTGCTCGTTACATAAATTTGATAACCTTGTTTTATCAACAAGGGCACAGATACAATATTTTTAATGATCTTAGGTATGTAATAACAATTTGTTAGCTCTAAGATCTTTTTAGAAGAAAACTTCAAAATATTTGTCCCTACAGCTTTTACTTGGATGGACTCTCCTCCACCACTGTAGAGCTTGAAGTCTCCCTCCTTCAAACTTCTAATTTTTTACAGCCTCTGCACTGATTTGCAGATATGAAAACCATAGACGGTATCCAATATCCAAGAGTTTGATATGAAAGAATCCAATGATAATATTGTATGTATCTCATACATACCTTTTGGTGCATTATTTGCACCAGTCTTCACAGTTGCAAGGTAAGCCTTGCAATTCCTTTTCCAATGACCTGCCTTACCGTAGTGAAAGCAGGTCAACAGTCCGGAGGTCTTCTTTCCTTTCTTCCTCTTATTTATGCCACCTTTAGGGTTCAGCCTCCTTTTAGAACCCTTTTTGCCTGTCTTCTTCTTGGAGATCCCATCCACAAGAAGAAGAGGAGTCTTATCCTTCTTGATATGGCTCTCTGCTATCTTGAGCATATTTAACAGCTCAGGCAAGGAAGTATTCAGTGTATTCATGTGATAGTTCACGATAAACTGAGAAAATGATTCTGAAAGTGATTGCAGAATCAAATCCTGACTCAACTCTCCATCTATAACAAAACCTAATTGACCTAATCGAGTGATCAGGTCAATTACCATCAAAACATGGTCTTGCACGGATGACCCTTCTGCCATTCTGGCACGAAATAACTGCTCAGATATCTCATATCTAGCAGTCCTACTCTACTCCCCATAAAGCTCTTTTAAATTGAGCAATATGGAATGAGTGTCCATGCTATAATGCTGTCTCTGCAATTCATTTGTCATAGAGGCTAGTATGATACACTTGACAGTTAATGAATCATTTTGCCACATCCTATATGTGGCTTTTTCTTTCTCTGTGGCATCCTCTCCAATTGGCTCAAGGTCAGGGGTATCGAGGATGTAAGAAAGTTTCTCTTGGCTGAGTACTATTTTAAGGTTTCTCAACCAATCCACATAATTTGGACCAGTCAATTTATTTGTATCCAAAATGGAGTGAAGTGAAAGTGAAGAAGCCATTTAATCTACATAATAAAGAACATTACATAAGCAAACAACTCAAGATGATATGCACAATTAAATTAAGACTTTAATTTAATTATGTCTTCCACTATTTTATCGGACATCATGACCCTTTAGTATGATGATCGAGAAAATCCTAATTGATTTTCTTAGTGGGATTGAGACCCTAATTGCTTATAAAAGATCTTGTGGTTGCATAACAAACCTTTTATAAGTTTAAAGGTAGGAAACTCTTTTCAATTGCATCTTATGCAATTCTCAATATAATCCTAGCCTCTAAAACATTAATAGCCTTATGTTTGCACAACAAACCATAATGTTTTAGTTAAGTAGGACCCATCATTTCAATACAGTCAAAATGGAATATAACTGCTCTTGTGGTTACACAACAAAGCAGTATACTCAAAAATGCTATAAGCATCTTAATGCACTAAAACAATATTACATCAGTTCCCATAATTGGTCTTGTGGTTTCACAACAAACCTAATATGGTTCGTGACATAATAATGTCGTAGCATGAAGGAAGGCCTTAATGTAGTGAATACAACACTAAGCAACCCAGCCAAGAATTAAATTAATCTAATCAGCCAGGTAAGTGGGAGAGAGATGGGGGTCCCCCCGTTGCTTTTCTTAGATACCAATAAATTGGCCAGATCAGACAATGAAATCAATTAGAAACCACGTTCTCTTTACTAATCATGAACCACTTTTCTAGACACCGATTGATCAATTAGACATCTAGACTGGTTCTGCTATTGGTTAATTACACTACAACTTAATACCATTTTAATAGAGGGCTTTTTAGGTCTCAATGCACATTTAATTTCTAAATCATACTGAATACATGAATAAATCAATCATGTTATATCAACATGTATGATTAAAATAAACAAGCATCATAATGAACACAATTCAATATGACGGGGTAACATTCCATAATTATAAACATCATAATTTAACTATGAAATAATGAATATGAACTTATCATATTAATTATCATGCAAACATTATAAAATATGATCATATCATATTTATAATATTGCCATTAAATCATAAACATAACATCATATGATTTAATCTAACAAGCTTGCTCTGATACCACTGTAGGATTTTGGTGTACAGAGCGAAAGCATGGATTTCAAAGCATTTAATATGAAATCATAAACCAAAACCTAACTCCAGGAACACCTTATTAGAATTTAAACCATATTAATATGCATTAATATCAGAATATAAGGTATAGAAACATACCTACAATCGCTAAACCCTTATTTATGCTCGATTGCCGGCAGCAGTCCGTCAGGGTTTCCACCAGGTGCCCACGTGTTCACCCTCCAACGTTGATCCACACAGGGACTCGATCAACCCTCTAGCATCTTTTAAATTTTTTTTGCAATTAAATTCTTATTTTTTAGAATTTAATTTCTATTTGAGTAGAACCTCCTTTCTTGGCTTTGCGGTCACCCTGTTGAACCTTTCCTTGCCTTTCTTTCTTGCTCCTTGTCACCTTAATTTTTATTCTAATTCTCTAAGCCTTTTGGAAGACTTTTTGTCCTCTATCAGGACCTTGTCTAGGCTAGAGAAGAAGAATAAGAAAAATTGGACAAGAGGAGCCTATTCTAAAAAAAGAAGGAGAATTGGATGTCTTGGACACTAGGTGTGCACCCCTATTTATATTGCACGTAGGGGTGCAAACCAAGCATCTCACACCCACACACAAAGCATCTCATGCCTCCTCCCATTTTCTCATGCTCCATCAGAGTATAGAATGCCATGTGTACATCGAAGTTGGGTTGAAGAGGCACCTTGAGGCAGAAGGACTCTTCATACTCAACTTACAGTTCACATGAGAAGTCGCAATGCTTCTCTTATTGGTGCCATTTCTCATAGCCTTTGGATATGGAAGGAAGCCCATCCAATGGCCAAGAGAGAGGGTGCCAACATCGGGGTGGGTGCATGAGAGAGGAGGGCATGGAAAAGTCAAAACTATCTCTCCATTTGACTTGGTCCAAGGGGCGCTTCCAAAGGGTGGTGCATGGGACTTCATCCTTATCTCTTCCCACAAATATTCTACGGAGTGTTTCAGATACAGAAGAACTCTTAGGCACCTTCTAAGAGATCTAAAAGCCTCATAGAATAAAAAACCATGGAAGAAAATGGATAATTCCAAGCAAGGGGCACCAACACTCATCCATACGCCATGTGTCACATGCGCATGGACCAAAAACTCATGCTCCAAGAGAGAGAGTCTCAGGCACATGGGTTTGAAATTAAAAATAGCTAAGTGTTCAGTAATTAAACAAAAGTTTAACCCAATTAACTAGCCAAATTTAATTTGACTCTAATTGGATCTAATTAGCCCAAATCGGAACCCGATTCGAATCCGATTCGAATCTAGATGCTAGGGTTTGCAACATGTGCTAGCATGTTCAACTTGCAAACATGATTTAATCCAATTAAACCCATGATCAATTCCCTTTGTGTGTGACCCATTGGGTTCCACATCTAGCCAACAGTGAGTCCGGATGCAATTTAACCTAATCTAGTTAGAACACAACCGAGCCGATTTAGGTCAAATCAAGCTGACCCGTTTCGATCATTCAGAACAACTTCTAATTGATGATCGTATTAAACTCTTTAATCCCATCGAACTCACAAGACATGATTGGCATCTAGCAATATATCATGTCTACCTGAAAGATATAGAATTTTGATAGAAATACCAAAAATACCCTTCTGTGGGAAGTTACCGTGCAACTTGATCTTACAATCATCCTGCAACTCGAATATAACTTTGGGTATGAAAAAATGTCAAACCCAATTTTATATTTATATTTCTCTCGATCAAATAATGATGATTAAATTTATAAAATATTAGAAATTATTTTTAATGTTTTATCATGCTTTGATCAAAGTCTTCCTGAATCACCATTCGATTGAAGCAGATAGGATGCGATCTCTTCTTACTAGGAGTGATCGTTTCCATATTGACCTACTCACAACCTTCATAGGCAATCCACCATATCCAGAACACCCCATATATGATTAAATCATGAATGAGTATGATTCAAAATATGGATTCATGCATATAAGATTCTATGGCAGTCTCAGGTCAAAAGATTTACATGCACAACTCCCACTAAAAGAAACATCTGTCGACATGTAGATAAGACTCCATCAAATATTCTCTAATTGGATCAATTCAGTGAACTCATTGTCTAATGAGCACTTACATTCTTGTATTAGTGTCATACATCAGTAATTATGAGATCAATTACCCTCTCCATTGAGCATACACAGGATGTACCAGTCTTACCGAAAATATTGATCTCCTACTCAATGTTCCATCGACTAGAAATATTTAAAATTAGAATTTTAAGGTTTTAGGTCTCACTGGTATGATTGCATCATAACCCTAAAATCATAGCCCTAATTTATAGGGTTCATCATAATCTTAAAATTAAATAAGATGTAGCATATGATGAAATAAATGCCTTTATTTAAAAAATCAGTACATGAGTTATTGGGAGATAAAAGAATATCCATCAAATTACATATTTTGATTGGCTTATAGGGCATACTCCTTTCAGTACTATGAAAATATTTTTCACAGTTTTCAAAAGATCCCATCATGGATCTGCCTGAATTCAATGATTATGCATAAGGCATGATCCACATCAGGCTTGGTACATGGATAAGTAAACTCCTTTACACCCATTTACGTTGAACCCCTTCAACATAAAATTTATGTACCTAGATAGGGACAAGCCCAGCATCCACTTACATCTATCCCTATAGATGCCAAGTATTTTGGATGCTGCACCTAAGTCTTTTCAATAAAAATTTTTGTGATAAGCATGTCATTGATTAAGTACAATATCGGGACTACCTTCTCAATATGCTTTATGTCATCCACATACATAATCAAGAAGTTAGTGGGACTCCCATCTATCTTCTTGCATACACACATGGTTCATCTATATTTGATAAAGTCAAATATTTTGACTATCCCATAAAAAATAAAAGTACCTACTCCTCAATGCCAGCTTTAATCCATAAATGCATTTGCCCCTAACTAGAGATAAATTCTCTAGATGGTGTATGGCAATAGAAAAAATCTTGATTGACATCCCTGATAGCAACCTGATGGGTCATACCCATAGGTGTTTCAACCATAGTCCATCTTGGTTGATGTACCGAGAGTTTATTTCGGATATCTGGGTTTCAAGCCTCTATCAGAGTCTCTACTTATGATGATGTCCAAATAGGTCAAGGAAGCATCATTCTCAATGATGTATGGTGTATCGTTATTCTCAATGATAAATTCATATTTTGAGTGGTACACTACATACTCAGATTGATCTTCAGTGAGGAGGTATGTGCCACGGTTGTCTCATCAATGTGCACATCTGATCGAGAATCAACTTGTGAATACTCCATAGATTATGATGTGATAGTTCATAGGTCTTGAATTTCTCAAGTTCAATTATCCTCCCATTGACCACTTTTTAGAAATTTTTTTTTTTCAAAAGGTGGCATACTGTTGCTTCTTGAATTGATTTTGATGATTATAAAGCATTTAAAGGGGTTACTAATGATTTTGGCTTGAAAAAAGATTTATTGTATTTCAGAGATAAAATTGTAATTTTACCAAGTTTTGATTCGGAAGCCTCAAGAGAAAGAGTAGAAGATTTGTAATCTATTGGAGATAATTTTAATATTTTTGGATGTATATTTTGAAAGAAAATCATGTTTATATATTTGAGTCGACCCCATGAGTCGACTCATGGCAAAAGGGGCTGAACGGCATGCTGAATTTTTGGCTGGTACACCCCATGAGTCAACCTCATGAGTCGACCCCTATGCATGAGTCAACCTTATGAGTCGACCTCTGCAGCAGTGCAGATCAAACTTACAGAACAGTCATTTTCTGTTCTGTGCCACAGAGGTCGACCCCATGAGTCGACCCCTATACATGAGTCGATCCTATGAGTCGATCTCTGCTGCAGTATAAGCCAAATTTACAGAAGTCAATTTCTGTTCTGCGTCATATGAGTCGATCCCATGAGTCGACCCCTGTGCATGAGTCGACCCTATGAGTCGATCCCTGCGATGGAAAAACTCCACAACGACTAATTTTTTGCTCATTCTGGCTGTATTTAATACCCATTTAATGTGCTCTAACGGCTCTATTGTAGCCTAGATTACTCTCCACCATCATTTAAAGTTATAAAAGGCACTTAAAGGAGGGAATCAAAAAGAGAGAAGAGGTTATTCAAGTATTTATTTTTCAACCCTAAGAAAAGAGCCCACTTGAAGTTAAAGAAGCTTTTATTTCAAGTTCACCAACCCCTCAAGAGCTCATTCAAGTCTTCAACCACCTTGAGGGAATTCAGAAAAGCTTGCTTCTCTTTGTGTAAAGTGTATTTAAAGCTTTATTTGCTCAGTAAAGGAGCCACATCTGTATTTCTATGCAATTAATTGTCATACTCTTTTTGAGTTGTTATTTTTATTTTGGAAGGATTTCAAAATGTGAAAAGGTTGCTCTGAACCTTGAATCGAATTGTATTGGGTTGGCTTGTACCTGAGAAACAAGTGTTCTAGCTTGAAATAGCTAGAGTCGGAGGTTCTGACACTGTATTCGGGTTGAATACAATTTAGTGGATTTGAATTCCCAAGTAGGAGCTTGGAGAGTGGATGTAGGTGCAAGGTTGGCACCGAACCACTATAAATCTTTTTGTTTGTGTTGTGCTTACTTGCTCTCCTTTTAAATTTTTTTATCCTCTTGCATTCTTGCATCCAATTTCTATACCTTGTATAAATTACACTCTCCATACTTATCTTGCTCATTGTTAAATATTCTTCATAGTTGTAAGTTAAGTTTAAATTTTTAAAAACCCAATTCACCCCCCTCTTCTTGGGTTGCATAGCTAGGCAACAAGTGGTATTAGAGCTCAGTGCTCTAGCCCTACTTTGATTTAACCATCAAAGAGCTAAAGATCTATGGCAACTCAAGTTGGTGCTTCACTAGCCGAGGGGCAGTCCACTAACCGACCTTTACTTTTCAATGGATCAAACTATACCTATTGGAAAGCTCGGATGAAAATCTTTATTCAAGCACATGACTATGATATGTGGAGTATCATAGTAAATGGATCACACACACTCACTAAAATAATTGATGGTATGGAATCAACCAAACCCGAAAGAGAATGGGATGAGGTTGATAAGAAAATAGCTCAACTAAATGCAAAAGCTGTGAATGTTTGGTATTGTGCTCTAGATGCTAATAAATTCAATCATATTTCAATATACATGTCTGCTAAGAAAATCTGAGATAGATTAGAAGTAACTCATGAAGGAACTAACCAAGTGAAGGAATCAAAAATCAACATGCTTGTACATAAATATGAACTTTTTAAAATGAAGCATGATGAGTCAATAACTGAAATATTTACTCATTTTTTTGATATTATTAATGGTTTAAAAAGTCTTGGTAAGTCTTATTCTAACAGTGACCTCGTGAGAAAGATTCTTAGGTCTTTACCAAGGACTTGGGAGGCCAAAATGACCGCAATTCAAGAAGCCAAAGATCTAAACATCCTACCTTTGGAAGAGCTTCTAGGATCGCTGATGACTCACGAGCTGAGCATGAAACAATATCAAGAAGAAGATGTCAAAAAGAAGAGGATAATCGCCCTCAAATCAACTGCTCAACCTGATGAGAAAACTGATGATACAGAAAATGAAGAGCAAGATGAAGAAATGGCTCTTATTACTAGAAGGTTTAAGAAATTTTTGAAGAAAAAGAGACAAGGAATGAGGAAAGGCCACCTACAAAAAAGAAACATAGCAAAGAGAAGGATAAAGACCAACCCCTTATTTGTTATGAATGCAAGAAATCGGGACACTTTAAGTCTGAATGCTCACAACTGAAGAAAGATCCCAAAAGGTACAAGAAGAAGGCCATGATGGCCACATGGAGCGAAAGTGATGAGTCAAGCTCCAAAGAAGAAGAGTCAAATGAACAAGCCAATTTGTACCTTATGGCACATGAAAATGAGATAAATATTGAAACTCCTATTGACTTTACCTTTGAAAAACTTTATGAAGTTTTTTATGATCTAATTGATGAACTAAAGAAGCTAGGAGTAAAGAACAAAGAATTAAAGTCAAGAAATCAATCTTTACTAAAAGAAATTGAGAGCATCTCAAATGAAAAATCTATCCTATCTCAAGAAAATATGAATTTAAAGAATGAGATTGTCAAGTTGAAATCAATGGTTGAAAAATTCACTTTAAGCTTAAATAAACTTCACATGATACTTGACAATCAAAAATTTATTATGATAAAGCCGGTCTTGGATATAACCCTTTAAAGAAACAAAAACTTTTGAAAAATATCTTTGTAAACTCATCATACAATAAGTTTTCAAATATAACTTGCTTTAAATATGGTAAAATAGGATATAAATTCTACTCATATTTTTTCAAAAAATCTAAAAATTCTAATGTAAAAAAAATATGGATTCTAAAAGGAACCATTATAACTAACCAAAAAGGACCCAAGAAAATTTGGGTACCTAAAGTCAAAATTTGATTCTTGTGTGTAGGTGTGTCTAGCATTCCAAGGAGCAGATCGAAAATGATATCTTGATAGTGGCTGCTCAAGATACATGACTGGTGATGAATCTCAATTCATCACACTTGATGCTAAAAATGGAGAGATGGTCACCTTTGGAGACAATGGCAAAAGAAAGATCATCGGTATAGGTAACATTGGTATCACTCCCTCCAAGTATATTGAAAATATTTTATTAGTAGATGGTTTAAAATATAATTTATTAAGCATCAGTCAATTTTGTGATAAAAGATACAAAGTCATTTTTGAATCTTCAGTTTGCATTGTAATTAGTCTTATTAATGAATGCATTAAATTTGTTGGGCATAGACATGGTAATGTTTATATGGTAGATTTGAATGATCTTTCCAAAATAAACATGCAATGCCTAGTAGCCTTGAATGCTAAGATTAATGAGACTAGTTGGCTTTGGCATCGTAGGCTTGCACATATTAGCATGCATTCTCTTTCAAAATTTATTAAAAAGAAATTAATTATTGGCTTACCCAAATTAAATTTTGAAAAGGATAGAATTTGTGATGCATGCCAAATAGATAAATAAACTCGAGTCTCATTCAAATTTAAAATTATTGTTTCAACTTCAAGGCCATTAGAACTATTGCACATGGATTTATTTAGACCCACTAGAACTACTAGTCTAGGTGAAAAATGATATAGTTTTGTAATTATTGATGATTTCTCTCATTTTACATGAGTCTTTTTTTTGACTCATAAGGATGAAACTTTTCATATTTTTTCAAAATTTTATCCAAAAGTCACAAATGAAAAAGAATTTTTAATTCAAAATATTCGAAGTGATCATGGAATCGAATTTGTAAATCAAGATTTTGAAAAATTTTATGATGAAAAAGATATTGACCACAACTTTTCAGCACCTAGGACATCCCAACAAAATGGGATAGTAGAAAGAAAAAATAGAACTCTTGAAAAAATGGCCCGTACCATGCTATGTGAAAGCAACCTTTCAAGATATTTTTGGACAGAAGTAATTAATATGGTATGTTACATATTAAATCATACTTTAATCAGACAAATTTTAAAGAAAACTCCCTATGAGTTTTGGAAAGGAAGAAAATCAAATATTGCATATTTTCATGTCTTTGGTTGTCGATGTTTTATTTTGAACAATGGTAAAGAAAAATTAGAAAAATTAGATGCAAAATCTGATGAAGCAATTTTTCTCGATTACTCCTCTTCTAGCAAAGCTTTTAGAGTTTTCAACAAAAGAACTTTAGTAGTAGAGGAGTCAATACATGTTGTTTTTGATGAAACTAACGATCTTCCTTCAAGGAAGAATGAAGGTATTGATGATGCAGATCCTCTTATAGAAAGGATAAAGAAGATCTCTCTAAAAGACTTAACCATTCAAGATGATGAAGAACATGAAGACAAACAAGATGAGGAAGGTGAAGAACAACCTGTAGGTACAAATAATCTACCCAAAGAATAGAGGTATGATCACAATCACCTCAAGGAACTAATCATTGGTGATCCTACATATGGTGTAAAAACTCGCTCTTCACTTAAAGATACATTCAATCATTTTGTTTTTGTCTCTCATCTTGAACCTAAAATCATAGTTGAAGCTGAAAAAGATTATAATTAGATAAATGCAATGAAAGAAGAACTTAATCAATTTGAAAGAAATAATGTATGGACTTTAGTTTCAAGACCTAAAAATTATTCAATAATTGACACAAAATGGGTATATAGGAATAAATTGGATGAACATGAAAATGTGATAAGAAATAAAGCTGGATTAGTTGTAAAAGGTTATAATCAAAAAGAAAGAATTGATTTTGATGAGATCTTTGCACTTGTTGCTAGATTAAAAGCAATTAGACTTCTACTTGCATATGCTTGCTTTATGAATTTTAAGTTATTTCAAATGGATGTCAAAAGTACTTTTCTAAATGGATATATTGCTGAAGAAGTTTATGTAGAACAACCTCCAGGTTTTGAAAATCATACTTTTCCTAATCATATTTTTAAATTAAACAAAGTATTATATTGTTTGAAACAAGCACCTAGGGTTTGGTATGAAAGGCTAAGCAAATTTTTGTTCAATAATGATTTTTCAAGAGAAAATATAGACACAACTCTTTTTATTAAAAGAAATCAAGATGATATCTTAGTTATTCAAATATATGTCAATGATATTATTTTTGGATCTACTAATGAAACTTTTTATCAAGATTTTGCTAAGCTCATGCAGGGGGAGTTCGAGATGAGCATGATGGGAGAACTTACATTCTTCCTCGAACTCCTAATCAAACAAACAAAGGAAAGAATCTCCATCACCCAAACCAAATATACAAGAGAACTACTCAAAAGATTTAGAATGGAGGGTTTCAAAGCAATTGGTACACCCATGAGCCCATCATGTAAGCTTGACAAGGACGAAGGAGGTAAAAATATAGATTTAAAATTTTATAGAGGCATGATTGATTCTCTACTGTATTTAATTGCTAGTAGATTAGCTATTATGTTGAGTGTTTGTCTTTGTGCTCGCTTTCAATCAAATCCAAAAGAATCACATTTAAATACTGTTAAAAAATCCTTAGATACTTAAATGGTACATAAACTCTAGGATTATGGTATTCTAAGGACTCATTAATTGACTTAATAGGTTATTCAGATGTAGATTTTATTGGATATAGATTAGATAGAAAAAGTACTAGCGAAACTTGTCAATTTCTTGGAGTTAACTTAATCTCTTGGTTTAGCAAGAAATAAAACTCAGTAGCACTGTCTACAGTCGAGGTCGAATACATTGCAGCAGGAAGTTGTTGTGCTCAAATCTTATGGATGAAGCAACAATTTGAAGACTTTGGCATCAAACTCAATGAAACTCCCATAAGATGTGATAACACCAGTGCTATAAATCTAACAAAAATTTAATTCAGCATTCTAGATCAAAACATATTGAAATTAGGCATCATTTCATAAGAGAACATATCCAAAATAAAGATATAATTCTTGATTATGTTTGTATTGAAAAATAATTGGCTGACATCTTTACCAAGGCCTTAAGTGAAGATAGATTTTGTGAAATTAGGAGAGAACTAGGAATCCTTGATCTATCAGCTTAAGTATCTCTGATTTCAAATTCTTAATGCCAAAAATTCATTGAACCAAATCTATTGAACTCAATTCTCATTTTTTCTTAAAAGCTCAAAAGCTCAAAACTATCATTCACATGATCAATATTTGGGTAAACATCCTTCTCTCAGAGTTTCAAATTTTTTTGAAATTATCCCATCATTCTTTTGAATTTTTTTGTGCCATGAGTCGACCCCCAGAGTCAACCCTAGAGTAAACTTACAATTTTGTCAAAACCCTTCGGGCGCTCTCTTTTTATTGGAAATTTTTTCTTGAGCCGACTCAACCCTTCATCTTCTTCCTCCCACCGAACCAAAAGGTCTCCATCTCTTCTCCCTTAAATCAAAGATTTCTCTCAAATCTCTCCTCTCACTATTTTCCACAGTTCAAATCACTCATTTAGGAACCAAGTTTCTCTCCTCTTCCTTCTTCATTTGGGGCGGTTCGAGCTTGCCTTAGACTCTATCCATCTTCTCCAAATCGGCACATCACCTCTCCAAAATCTTTGCCTTTCCACTAGAATCTTTTCATCTCTCCCTCATATTTAGTCTCCTAAGCTCCTTTCAAGTCCTTCCTATGCAAATGACTCTCAAAATGAAGCTTCCATAGAGAAAAAAATCTGTTCGTGGGTTGGAAGAGAGTGTGTGCAGAAAGAGATTAGCAGTCGAGCCCTCTCCTGCTCTAATCCCTGCTCCAAGTCCTGCTTCAGCTTTCACTCAGTCCCCAATCAGCCCAAGCAAGGTACCTCTCTCTGATCAAAAAGTAGAATCCGAAAAATATATTGATTTCAAGTTTTTTAGAAAAGAAGGGTTCACTATTGGATCGAAGATTAAATATCAAGGATGAAAATTTTACTGCTCTTTAAAGAAAAATACTTATGTCGATCTAGTCAGAGAATTTACTTAAATTTGAGCTATAGCAATGGAACAGTGAAATCTACAGTAAAAGGTATTGATGTTATTCTTGATCCAGTATATTTGGGATAAATACTACATTTGCCTTGTGAAGGCTATATCAATATAGAGTTCCTTATTAAAGAAGAAGGAATTAATGTTATCTTAGGGAGAACTTATACTGGAAGTTTAAATAAATTGGAAGCAAAAATTCTTTCTATTGAGATGAGGCTGTTACATCACATGGTAACCAAATTATTCTTCTCTAGAAGTGGTAGACATGATCTTCTTTCTGGTAGGGACATTTGTATTATGTACCATGTGATCACATAAACCCCCCTGAACCTCCCTGCATTGATGTTTGAGGCCATGAGAGAGACCTTGAACAGGTCCAAGGCACACTTGCCTTTTGGTATGGCTCTCACCTTAGTTTTTAGGAGGTTCAGAGTTAGTTTTGAGGGGGAGGCAGTTGCTAGACTATCTCACTCCGACACTATCAACCGCCACACACTGCATCATATGGGATTTTCTAAGACTGATGGCGGTTGGACAAAAAGTGTGGAAGAGAGAGCTGAGGATAGAGCAGAGGAGGAAGGACCATCCTCACCTCTTCATGATCACAGAGCAGCATCTCCAGATATTTAGTTTGTATCTGATCATGAGACTAGTCCTTCAGAGTCTGTGAGGAGGCATGCTTCAGTTCCACAGTCAGAGAGCAGGGTACATCCTTCAGAGTTCAAACTAGCAGATGATCAGATTGAGATGATATCCCAGCATGTAGCCTCCATTCTATCTCAGCAGTTTGTCACTTCAGTCTTTGCACAGAGATCGACATCCCAGATTGACCAGACCAGACTCTGATCCCTCACATTTCTACTATTTTCAGATGCTCACCGATCAGTCGGTACGTATTGAGCAGCTTGAGGGATGTATTCTGAGATTGACAGGCAGAGTTTTAGATTTGCAGGGGTAAGTATTAGTTTTAGCCCATCTCTAGCCGCATGAGGACATCACAGAGGTCTCAGACCTATCTGCAGAGGTGGCTAGACTTCGAGGAGTCTTAGAGAGTGGTTTTGACTTCTTAAGGAGAGAGATCAAGGGATCCAGTGAGAATGCTTCTACTCAGTTCAGTGCCC